>NC_064028.1:4424370-5056423 GCF_917208135.1 Athalia rosae | reverse complement strand
AAAAAATGGCGATCACTCGGTCAATTTTCAGAGATAGATCAATTTTTTTTCAGAATCGGATTCCTGAGGTCAAAATACATCAGAGAAGTGTCATACGATCAATTCGCAGAAAAAAAAAAATTGGCCCCAAAAATCCCCGAAGGGATTTGAACCCGCGCATTTCATCGATTTTTCGGTCGAAAATCAACATTTTTTTTTCCTGGGTTTTCCATGCTATTCTCATGTATTTCGATCTCAGAAATTCGAATCTGGAAGCCAAATTGATCTATCTGCGGAATTACCGAGTTATCCCCATTTTTTCGCATTTTTTGGTACAAATTTGAGGATATCTCGAAAAGAAGGAATCGTAGCTTCAATTTGGACAACAGATTCGTGTTCCTGAGGTCGAAATACATTAGAAAAGTGCCATACGATCAATCCTCATTCAATTCCTAGGTACAAATCACATTAAACTAGACGATGAAATGAATTTTTTCTTCTCGATCCCGAAGAGCTGAAAAATGGCGATCACTCGGTCAATTTCAGAGATAGATCAATTTTTTTTTCAGAATCGGATTCCTGAGGTCAAAAATACATCAGAGAAGTGTCATACGATCAATTCGCAAGAAAAAAAAAAATTGGCCCAAAATCCCCGAAGGGATTTGAACCCGCGCATTTCATCGATTTTTCGGTCGAAAATCAACATTTTTTTTTCCTGGGTTTTCCATGCTATTCTCATGTATTTCGATCTCAGAAATTCGAATCTGGAGCCAAATTGATCTATCTGCGGAAATTACCGAGTTATCCCCATTTTTTCGCATTTTTTGGTACAAATTTGAGGATATCTCGAAATGAAGGAATCGTAGCTCAATTTGGACAACAGATTCGTGTTCCTGAGGTCGAAATACATTAGAAAAGTGCCATACGATCAATCCTCATTCAAATTCCTAGGTACAAATCACATTAAACTAGACGATGAAATGAATTTTTTCTTCTCGATCCCGAAGAGCTGAAAAAATGGCGATCACTCGGTCAATTTCAGAGATAGATCAATTTTTTTTTCAGAATCGGATTCCTGAGGTCAAAATACATCAGAGAAGTGTCATACGATCAATTCGCAAGAAAAAAAAAAATTGGCCCAAAATCCCCGAAGGGATTTGAACCCGCCGCATTTCATCGATTTTTCGGTCGGAAATCAACATTTTTTTTTTCCTGGTTTTCCATGCTATTCTCATGTATTTCGATCTCAGAAATTCGAATCTGGAAGCCAAATTGATCTATCTGCGGGAAATTACCGAGTTATCCCCTTTTTTTCGCATTTTTTGTACAAATTTGAGGATATCTCGAAAAGAAGGAATCGTAGCTCAATTTGGACAACAGATTCGTGTTCCTGAGGTCGAAATACATTAGAAAAGTGCCATACGATCAATCCTCATTCAAATTCCTAGGTACAAATCACATTAAACTAGACGATGAAATGAATTTTTTCTTCTCGATCCCGAAGAGCTGAAAAATGGCGATCACTCGGTCAATTTCAAGAGATAGATCAATTTTTTTTTCAGAATCGGATTCCTGAGGTCAAAATACATCAGAGAAGTGTCATACGATCAATTCGCAAGAAAAAAAAAAATTGGGCCAAAAAATCCCGAAGGGATTTGAACCCGCGCATTTCATCGATTTTTCGGTCGAAAATCAACATTTTTTTTTCCTGGGTTTTCCTGCTATTCTCATGTATTTCGATCTCAGAAATTCGAATCTGGAAGCCAAATTGATCTATCTGCGGAAATTACCGAGTTATCCCATTTTTTCGCATTTTTTGGTACAAATTTGAGGATATCTCGAAAAGAAGGAATCGTAGCTCAATTTGGACAACAGATTCGTGTTCCTGAGGTCGAAATACCATTAGAAAAGTGCCATACGAATCAATCATCATTCAAATTCCTAGGTACAAATCACATTAAAACTAGACGATGAAATGAATTTTTTCTTCTCGACCCGAAGAGCTGAAAATGGCGATCACTCGGTCAATTTCAGAGATAGATCAATTTTTTTTTTCAGAATCGGATTCCTGAGGTCAAAATACATCAGAGAAGTGTCATACGATCAATTCGCAAGAAAAAAAAAAATTGGCCCAAAAATCCCCGAAGGGATTTGAACCCGCGCATTTCATCGATTTTTCGGTCGAAAATCAACATTTTTTTTTCCTGGTTTTCCATGCTATTCTCATGTATTTCGATCTCAGAAATTCGATCTGGAAGCCAAATGATCTATCTGCGGAAATTACCGAGTTATCCCCATTTTTTCGCATTTTTTGTGGTACAAATTTTGAGGATATCTCGAAAAGAAGGAATCGTAGCTCAATTTGGACACAGATTCGTGTTCCTGAGGTCGAAATACATTAGAAAAGTGCATACGATCAATCCTCATTCAAATTTCCTAGGTACAAATCACATTAAACTAGACGATGAAATGAAGATTTTTCTTCTCGATCCCGAAGAGCTGAAAAATGGCGATCACTCGGTCAATTTCAGAGATAGATCAAATTTTTTTTCAGAATCGGATTCCTGAGGTCAAAATACATCAGAGAAGTGTCATACGATCAATTCGCAAGGAAAAAAAAAAATTGGCCCAAAAATCCCCGAAGGGATTTGAACCCGCGCATTTCATCGATTTTTCGGTCGAAAATCAACATTTTTTTTTCCTGGGTTTTCCATGCTATTCTCATGTATTTCGATCTCAGAAATTCGAATCTGGAAGCCAAATTGATCTATCTGCGGAAATTACCGAGTTATCCCATTTTTTCGCATTTTTTGGTACAAATTTGAGGATATCTCGAAAAGAAGGAATCGTTAGCTCCAATTTGGACAACAGATTCGTGTTCCTGAGGTCGAAATACATTAGAAAAGTGCCATACGATCAATCCTCATTCAAATTCCTAGGTACAAATCACATTAAACTAGACGATGAAATGAATTTTTTCTTCTCGATCCGAAGAGCTGAAAATGGCGATCACTCGGTCAATTTCAGAGATAGATCAATTTTTTTTTCAGAGAATCGGATTCCTGAGGTCAAAATACATCAGAGAAGTGTCATACGATCAATTCGCAAGAAAAAAAAAATTGGCCCAAAAATCCCCGAAGGGATTTGAACCCGCGCATTTCATCGATTTTCGGTCGAATATCAACATTTTTTTTTCCTGGGTTTTCCATGCTATTCTCATGTATTTCGATCTCAGAATTCGAATCTGGAAGCCAATTGATCTATCTGCGGAAATTACCGAGTTTATCCCCATTTTTTCGCATTTTTGGTACAAATTTGAGGATATCTCGAAAAGAAGGAATCGTAGCTCAATTTGGACAACAGATTCGTGTTCCTGAGGTCGAAATACATTAGAAAAGTGCCATACGATCAATCCTCATTCAAATTCCTAGGTACAAATCACATTAAACTAGACGATGAAATGAATTTTTTCTTCTCGATCCCGAAGAGCTGAAAAATGGCGATCCACTTCGGTCAATTTCAGAGATAGATCAATTTTTTTTTCAGAATCGGATTCCTGAGGTCAAAATACATCAGAGAAGTGTCATACGATCAATTCGCAAGAAAAAAAAAAATTGGCCCCAAAAATCCCCGAAGGGATTTGAACCCGCGCATTTCATCGATTTTTCGGTCGAAAATCAACATTTTTTTTCCTGGGTTTTCCATGCTATTCTCATGTATTTCGATCTCAGAAATTCGAATCTGGAAGCCAAATTGATTCTATCTGGGAAATTACCGAGTTATCCCCATTTTTTCGCTATTTTTTGGTACAAATTTGAGGATATCTCGAAAAGAAGGAATCGTAGCTCAATTTGGACAACAGATTCGTGTTTCCTGAGTCGAAATACATTAGAAAAGTGCCATACGATCAATCCTCATTCAAATTCCTAGGTACAAATCACATTAAACTAGACGATGAAATGAATTTTTTCTTCTCGATCCCGAAGAGCTGAAAAATGGCGATCACTCGGTCAATTTCAGAGATAGATCAATTTTTTTTTCAGAATCGGATTCCTGAGGTCAAAATACATCAGAGAAGTGTCATACGATCAATTCGCAAGAAAAAAAAAATTGGCCCAAAAATCCCCGAGGATTTGTAACCCGCGCATTTCATCGATTTTTCGGTCGAAAATCAACATTTTTTTTTCCTGGGTTTTCCATGCTATTCTCATGTATTTCGATCTCAGAAATTCCGAATCTGGAAGCCAAATTGATCTATCTGCGGAAATTGACCGAGTTATCCCCATTTTTCGCATTTTTTGGTACAAATTTGAGGATATCTCGAAAAGAAGGAATCGTAGCTCAATTTGGACAACAGATTCGTGTTCCTGAGGTCGAAATACATTAGAAAAGTGCCATACGATCAATCCTCATTCAAATTCCTAGGTACAAATCACATTAAACTAGACGATGAAATGAATTTTTTCTTCTCGATCCCGAAGAGCTGAAAAATGGCGATCACTCGGTCAATTTCAGAGATAGATCAATTTTTTTTTCAGAATCGGATTCCTGAGGTCAAAATACATCAGAGAAGTGTCATACGATCAATTCGCAAGAAAAAAAAATTGGCCCAAAAATCCCCGAAGGGATTTGAACCCGCGCATTTCATCGATTTTTCGGTCGAAAATCAACATTTTTTTTTCCTGGGTTTTCCATGCTATTCTCATGTATTTCGATCTCAGAAATTCGAATCTGGAAGCCAAATTGATCTATCTGCGGAAATTACCGAGTTATCCCCATTTTTTCGCATTTTTTGGTACAAATTTGAGGATATCTCGAAAAGAAGGAATCGTAGCTCAATTTGGACAACAGATTCGTGTTCCTGAGGTCGAAATACATTAGAAAAGTGCCATACGATCAATCCTCATTCAAATTCCTAGGTACAAATCACATTAAACTAGACGATGAAATGAATTTTTTCTTCTCGATCCCGAAGAGCTGAAAAATGGCGATCACTCGGTCAATTTCAGAGATAGATCAATTTTTTTTTCAGAATCGGATTCCTGAGGTCAAAATACATCAGAGAAGTGTCATACGATCAATTCGCAAGAAAAAAAAAAATTGGCCCAAAAATCCCCGAAGGGATTTGAACCCGCGCATTTCATCGATTTTTCGGTCGAAAATCAACATTTTTTTTTCCTGGGTTTTCCATGCTATTCTCATGTATTTCGATCTCAGAAATTCGAATCTGGAAGCCAAATTGATCTATCTGCGGAAATTACCGAGTTATCCCCATTTTTTCGCATTTTTTGGTACAAATTTGAGGATATCTCGAAAAGAAGGAATCGTAGCTCAATTTGGACAACAGATTCGTGTTCCTGAGGTCGAAATACATTAGAAAAGTGCCATACGATCAATCCTCATTCAAATTCCTAGGTACAAATCACATTAAACTAGACGATGAAATGAATTTTTTCTTCTCGATCCCGAAGAGCTGAAAAATGGCGATCACTCGGTCAATTTCAGAGATAGATCAATTTTTTTTTCAGAATCGGATTCCTGAGGTCAAAATACATCAGAGAAGTGTCATACGATCAATTCGCAAGAAAAAAAAAAATTGGCCCAAAAATCCCCGAAGGGATTTGAACCCGCGCATTTCATCGATTTTTCGGTCGAAAATCAACATTTTTTTTTCCTGGGTTTTCCATGCTATTCTCATGTATTTCGATCTCAGAAATTCGAATCTGGAAGCCAAATTGATCTATCTGCGGAAATTACCGAGTTATCCCCATTTTTTCGCATTTTTTGGTACAAATTTGAGGATATCTCGAAAAGAAGGAATCGTAGCTCAATTTGGACAACAGATTCGTGTTCCTGAGGTCGAAATACATTAGAAAAGTGCCATACGATCAATCCTCATTCAAATTCCTAGGTACAAATCACATTAAACTAGACGATGAAATGAATTTTTTCTTCTCGATCCCGAAGAGCTGAAAAATGGCGATCACTCGGTCAATTTCAGAGATAGATCAATTTTTTTTTCAGAATCGGATTCCTGAGGTCAAAATACATCAGAGAAGTGTCATACGATCAATTCGCAAGAAAAAAAAAAATTGGCCCAAAAATCCCCGAAGGGATTTGAACCCGCGCATTTCATCGATTTTTCGGTCGAAAATCAACATTTTTTTTTCCTGGGTTTTCCATGCTATTCTCATGTATTTCGATCTCAGAAATTCGAATCTGGAAGCCAAATTGATCTATCTGCGGAAATTACCGAGTTATCCCCATTTTTTTCGCATTTTTTGGTACAAATTTGAGGATATCTCGAAAAGAAGGAATCGTAGCTCAATTTGGACAACAGATTCGTGTTCCTGAGGTCGAAATACATTAGAAAAGTGCCATACGATCAATCCTCATTCAAATTCCTAGGTACAAATCACATTAAACTAGACGATGAAATGAATTTTTTCTTCTCGATCCCGAAGAGCTGAAAAATGGCGATCACTCGGTCAATTTCAGAGATAGATCAATTTTTTTTTTCAGAATCGGATTCCTGAGGTCAAAATACATCAGAGAAGTGTCATACGATCAATTCGCAAGAAAAAAAAAAATTGGCCCAAAAATCCCCGAAGGGATTTGAACCCGCGCATTTCATCGATTTTTCGGTCGAAAATCAACATTTTTTTTTCCTGGGTTTTCCATGCTATTCTCATGTATTTCGATCTCAGAAATTCGAATCTGGAAGCCAAATTGATCTATCTGCGGAAATTACCGAGTTATCCCCATTTTTTCGCATTTTTTGGTACAAATTTGAGGATATCTCGAAAAGAAGGAATCGTAGCTCAATTTGGACAACAGATTCGTGTTCCTGAGGTCGAAATACATTAGAAAAGTGCCATACGATCAATCCTCATTCAAATTCCTAGGTACAAATCACATTAAACTAGACGATGAAATGAATTTTTTCTTCTCGATCCCGAAGAGCTGAAAAATGGCGATCACTCGGTCAATTTCAGAGATAGATCAATTTTTTTTTCAGAATCGGATTCCTGAGGTCAAAATACATCAGAGAAGTGTCATACGATCAATTCGCAAGAAAAAAAAAAATTGGCCCAAAAATCCCCGAAGGGATTTGAACCCGCGCATTTCATCGATTTTTCGGTCGAAAATCAACATTTTTTTTTCCTGGGTTTTCCATGCTATTCTCATGTATTTCGATCTCAGAAATTCGAATCTGGAAGCCAAATTGATCTATCTGCGGAAATTACCGAGTTATCCCCATTTTTTCGCATTTTTTGGTACAAATTTGAGGATATCTCGAAAAGAAGGAATCGTAGCTCAATTTGGACAACAGATTCGTGTTCCTGAGGTCGAAATACATTAGAAAAGTGCCATACGATCAATCCTCATTCAAATTCCTAGGTACAAATCACATTAAACTAGACGATGAAATGAATTTTTTCTTCTCGATCCCGAAGAGCTGAAAAATGGCGATCACTCGGTCAATTTCAGAGATAGATCAATTTTTTTTTCAGAATCGGATTCCTGAGGTCAAAATACATCAGAGAAGTGTCATACGATCAATTCGCAAGAAAAAAAAAAATTGGCCCAAAAATCCCCGAAGGGATTTGAACCCGCGCATTTCATCGATTTTTCGGTCGAAAATCAACATTTTTTTTTCCTGGGTTTTCCATGCTATTCTCATGTATTTCGATCTCAGAAATTCGAATCTGGAAGCCAAATTGATCTATCTGCGGAAATTACCGAGTTATCCCCATTTTTTCGCATTTTTTGGTACAAATTTGAGGATATCTCGAAAAGAAGGAATCGTAGCTCAATTTGGACAACAGATTCGTGTTCCTGAGGTCGAAATACATTAGAAAAGTGCCATACGATCAATTCGCAAGAAAAAAAAAAATTGGCCCAAAAATCCCCGAAGGGATTTGAACCCGCGCATTTCATCGATTTTTCGGTCGAAAATCAACATTTTTTTTTCCTGGGTTTTCCATGCTATTCTCATGTATTTCGATCTCAGAAATTCGAATCTGGAAGCCAAATTGATCTATCTGCGGAAATTACCGAGTTATCCCCATTTTTTCGCATTTTTTGGTACAAATTTGAGGATATCTCGAAAAGAAGGAATCGTAGCTCAATTTGGACAACAGATTCGTGTTCCTGAGGTCGAAATACATTAGAAAAGTGCCATACGATCAATCCTCATTCAAATTCCTAGGTACAAATCACATTAAACTAGACGATGAAATGAATTTTTTCTTCTCGATCCCGAAGAGCTGAAAAATGGCGATCACTCGGTCAATTTCAGAGATGGATCAATTTTTTTTTCAGAATCGGATTCCTGAGGTCAAAATACATCAGAGAAGTGTCATACGATCAATTCGCAAGAAAAAAAAAAATTGGCCCAAAAATCCCCGAAGGGATTTGAACCCGCGCATTTCATCGATTTTTCGGTCGAAAATCAACATTTTTTTTTCCTGGGTTTTCCATGCTATTCTCATGTATTTCGATCTCAGAAATTCGAATCTGGAAGCCAAATTGATCTATCTGCGGAAATTACCGAGTTATCCCCATTTTTTCGCATTTTTTGGTACAAATTTGAGGATATCTCGAAAAGAAGGAATCGTAGCTCAATTTGGACAACAGATTCGTGTTCCTGAGGTCGAAATACATTAGAAAAGTGCCATACGATCAATCCTCATTCAAATTCCTAGGTACAAATCACATTAAACTAGACGATGAAATGAATTTTTTCTTCTCGATCCCGAAGAGCTGAAAAATGGCGATCACTCGGTCAATTTCAGAGATAGATCAATTTTTTTTTCAGAATCGGATTCCTGAGGTCAAAATACATCAGAGAAGTGTCATACGATCAATTCGCAAGAAAAAAAAAAAATTGGCCCAAAAATCCCCGAAGGGATTTGAACCCGCGCATTTCATCGATTTTTCGGTCGAAAATCAACATTTTTTTTTCCTGGGTTTTCCATGCTATTCTCATGTATTTCGATCTCAGAAATTCGAATCTGGAAGCCAAATTGATCTATCTGCGGAAATTACCGAGTTATCCCCATTTTTTCGCATTTTTTGGTACAAATTTGAGGATATCTGGAAAAGAAGGAATCGTAGCTCAATTTGGACAACAGATTCGTGTTCCTGAGGTCGAAATACATTAGAAAAGTGCCATACGATCAATCCTCATTCAAATTCCTAGGTACAAATCACATTAAACTAGACGATGAAATGAATTTTTTCTTCTCGATCCCGAAGAGCTGAAAAATGGCGATCACTCGGTCAATTTCAGAGATAGATCAATTTTTTTTTCAGAATCGGATTCCTGAGGTCAAAATACATCAGAGAAGTGTCATACGATCAATTCGCAAGAAAAAAAAAAATTGGCCCAAAAATCCCCGAAGGGATTTGAACCCGCGCATTTCATCGATTTTTCGGTCGAAAATCAACATTTTTTTTTCCTGGGTTTTCCATGCTATTCTCATGTATTTCGATCTCAGAAATTCGAATCTGGAAGCCAAATTGATCTATCTGCGGAAATTACCGAGTTATCCCCATTTTTTCGCATTTTTTGGTACAAATTTGAGGATATCTCGAAAAGAAGGAATCGTAGCTCAATTTGGACAACAGATTCGTGTTCCTGAGGTCGAAATACATTAGAAAAGTGCCATACGATCAATCCTCATTCAAATTCCTAGGTACAAATCACATTAAACTAGACGATGAAATGAATTTTTTCTTCTCGATCCCGAAGAGCTGAAAAATGGCGATCACTCGGTCAATTTCAGAGATAGATCAATTTTTTTTTTCAGAATCGGATTCCTGAGGTCAAAATACATCAGAGAAGTGTCATACGATCAATTCGCAAGAAAAAAAAAAATTGGCCCAAAAATCCCCGAAGGGATTTGAACCCGCGCATTTCATCGATTTTTCGGTCGAAAATCAACATTTTTTTTTCCTGGGTTTTCCATGCTATTCTCATGTATTTCGATCTCAGAAATTCGAATCTGGAAGCCAAATTGATCTATCTGCGGAAATTACCGAGTTATCCCCATTTTTTCGCATTTTTTGGTACAAATTTGAGGATATCTCGAAAAGAAGGAATCGTAGCTCAATTTGGACAACAGATTCGTGTTCCTGAGGTCGAAATACATTAGAAAAGTGCCATACGATCAATCCTCATTCAAATTCCTAGGTACAAATCACATTAAACTAGACGATGAAATGAATTTTTTCTTCTCGATCCCGAAGAGCTGAAAAATGGCGATCACTCGGTCAATTTCAGAGATAGATCAATTTTTTTTTCAGAATCGGATTCCTGAGGTCAAAATACATCAGAGAAGTGTCATACGATCAATTCGCAAGAAAAAAAAAAATTGGCCCAAAAATCCCCGAAGGGATTTGAACCCGCGCATTTCATCGATTTTTCGGTCGAAAATCAACATTTTTTTTTCCTGGGTTTTCCATGCTATTCTCATGTATTTCGATCTCAGAAATTCGAATCTGGAAGCCAAATTGATCTATCTGCGGAAATTACCGAGTTATCCCCATTTTTTCGCATTTTTTGGTACAAATTTGAGGATATCTCGAAAAGAAGGAATCGTAGCTCAATTTGGACAACAGATTCGTGTTCCTGAGGTCGAAATACATTAGAAAAGTGCCATACGATCAATCCTCATTCAAATTCCTAGGTACAAATCACATTAAACTAGACGATGAAATGAATTTTTTCTTCTCGATCCCGAAGAGCTGAAAAATGGCGATCACTCGGTCAATTTCAGAGATAGATCAATTTTTTTTTCAGAATCGGATTCCTGAGGTCAAAATACATCAGAGAAGTGTCATACGATCAATTCGCAAGAAAAAAAAAAATTGGCCCAAAAATCCCCGAAGGGATTTGAACCCGCGCATTTCATCGATTTTTCGGTCGAAAATCAACATTTTTTTTTCCTGGGTTTTCCATGCTATTCTCATGTATTTCGATCTCAGAAATTCGAATCTGGAAGCCAAATTGATCTATCTGCGGAAATTACCGAGTTATCCCCATTTTTTCGCATTTTTTGGTACAAATTTGAGGATATCTCGAAAAGAAGGAATCGTAGCTCAATTTGGACAACAGATTCGTGTTCCTGAGGTCGAAATACATTAGAAAAGTGCCATACGATCAATCCTCATTCAAATTCCTAGGTACAAATCACATTAAACTAGACGATGAAATGAATTTTTTCTTCTCGATCCCGAAGAGCTGAAAAATGGCGATCACTCGGTCAATTTCAGAGATAGATCAATTTTTTTTTCAGAATCGGATTCCTGAGGTCAAAATACATCAGAGAAGTGTCATACGATCAATTCGCAAGAAAAAAAAAAATTGGCCCAAAAATCCCCGAAGGGATTTGAACCCGCGCATTTCATCGATTTTTCGGTCGAAAATCAACATTTTTTTTTCCTGGGTTTTCCATGCTATTCTCATGTATTTCGATCTCAGAAATTCGAATCTGGAAGCCAAATTGATCTATCTGCGGAAATTACCGAGTTATCCCCATTTTTTCGCATTTTTTGGTACAAATTTGAGGATATCTCGAAAAGAAGGAATCGTAGCTCAATTTGGACAACAGATTCGTGTTCCTGAGGTCGAAATACATTAGAAAAGTGCCATACGATCAATCCTCATTCAAATTCCTAGGTACAAATCACATTAAACTAGACGATGAAATGAATTTTTTCTTCTCGATCCCGAAGAGCTGAAAAATGGCGATCACTCGGTCAATTTCAGAGATAGATCAATTTTTTTTTCAGAATCGGATTCCTGAGGTCAAAATACATCAGAGAAGTGTCATACGATCAATTCGCAAGAAAAAAAAAAATTGGCCCAAAAATCCCCGAAGGGATTTGAACCCGCGCATTTCATCGATTTTTCGGTCGAAAATCAACATTTTTTTTTCCTGGGTTTTCCATGCTATTCTCATGTATTTCGATCTCAGAAATTCGAATCTGGAAGCCAAATTGATCTATCTGCGGAAATTACCGAGTTATCCCCATTTTTTCGCATTTTTTGGTACAAATTTGAGGATATCTCGAAAAGAAGGAATCGTAGCTCAATTTGGACAACAGATTCGTGTTCCTGAGGTCGAAATACATTAGAAAAGTGCCATACGATCAATCCTCATTCAAATTCCTAGGTACAAATCACATTAAACTAGACGATGAAATGAATTTTTTCTTCTCGATCCCGAAGAGCTGAAAAATGGCGATCACTCGGTCAATTTCAGAGATGGATCAATTTTTTTTTCAGAATCGGATTCCTGAGGTCAAAATACATCAGAGAAGTGTCATACGATCAATTCGCAAGAAAAAAAAAAATTGGCCCAAAAATCCCCGAAGGGATTTGAACCCGCGCATTTCATCGATTTTTCGGTCGAAAATCAACATTTTTTTTTCCTGGGTTTTCCATGCTATTCTCATGTATTTCGATCTCAGAAATTCGAATCTGGAAGCCAAATTGATCTATCTGCGGAAATTACCGAGTTATCCCCATTTTTTCGCATTTTTTGGTACAAATTTGAGGATATCTCGAAAAGAAGGAATCGTAGCTCAATTTGGACAACAGATTCGTGTTCCTGAGGTCGAAATACATTAGAAAAGTGCCATACGATCAATCCTCATTCAAATTCCTAGGTACAAATCACATTAAACTAGACGATGAAATGAATTTTTTCTTCTCGATCCCGAAGAGCTGAAAAATGGCGATCACTCGGTCAATTTCAGAGATAGATCAATTTTTTTTTCAGAATCGGATTCCTGAGGTCAAAATACATCAGAGAAGTGTCATACGATCAATTCGCAAGAAAAAAAAAAATTGGCCCAAAAATCCCCGAAGGGATTTGAACCCGCGCATTTCATCGATTTTTCGGTCGAAAATCAACATTTTTTTTTCCTGGGTTTTCCATGCTATTCTCATGTATTTCGATCTCAGAAATTCGAATCTGGAAGCCAAATTGATCTATCTGCGGAAATTACCGAGTTATCCCCATTTTTTCGCATTTTTTGGTACAAATTTGAGGATATCTGGAAAAGAAGGAATCGTAGCTCAATTTGGACAACAGATTCGTGTTCCTGAGGTCGAAATACATTAGAAAAGTGCCATACGATCAATCCTCATTCAAATTCCTAGGTACAAATCACATTAAACTAGACGATGAAATGAATTTTTTCTTCTCGATCCCGAAGAGCTGAAAAATGGCGATCACTCGGTCAATTTCAGAGATAGATCAATTTTTTTTTCAGAATCGGATTCCTGAGGTCAAAATACATCAGAGAAGTGTCATACGATCAATTCGCAAGAAAAAAAAAAATTGGCCCAAAAATCCCCGAAGGGATTTGAACCCGCGCATTTCATCGATTTTTCGGTCGAAAATCAACATTTTTTTTTCCTGGGTTTTCCATGCTATTCTCATGTATTTCGATCTCAGAAATTCGAATCTGGAAGCCAAATTGATCTATCTGCGGAAATTACCGAGTTATCCCCATTTTTTCGCATTTTTTGGTACAAATTTGAGGATATCTCGAAAAGAAGGAATCGTAGCTCAATTTGGACAACAGATTCGTGTTCCTGAGGTCGAAATACATTAGAAAAGTGCCATACGATCAATCCTCATTCAAATTCCTAGGTACAAATCACATTAAACTAGACGATGAAATGAATTTTTTCTTCTCGATCCCGAAGAGCTGAAAAATGGCGATCACTCGGTCAATTTCAGAGATAGATCAATTTTTTTTTCAGAATCGGATTCCTGAGGTCAAAATACATCAGAGAAGTGTCATACGATCAATTCGCAAGAAAAAAAAAAATTGGCCCAAAAATCCCCGAAGGGATTTGAACCCGCGCATTTCATCGATTTTTCGGTCGAAAATCAACATTTTTTTTTCCTGGGTTTTCCATGCTATTCTCATGTATTTCGATCTCAGAAATTCGAATCTGGAAGCCAAATTGATCTATCTGCGGAAATTACCGAGTTATCCCCATTTTTTCGCATTTTTTGGTACAAATTTGAGGATATCTCGAAAAGAAGGAATCGTAGCTCAATTTGGACAACAGATTCGTGTTCCTGAGGTCGAAATACATTAGAAAAGTGCCATACGATCAATCCTCATTCAAATTCCTAGGTACAAATCACATTAAACTAGACGATGAAATGAATTTTTTCTTCTCGATCCCGAAGAGCTGAAAAATGGCGATCACTCGGTCAATTTCAGAGATAGATCAATTTTTTTTTCAGAATCGGATTCCTGAGGTCAAAATACATCAGAGAAGTGTCATACGATCAATTCGCAAGAAAAAAAAAAATTGGCCCAAAAATCCCCGAAGGGATTTGAACCCGCGCATTTCATCGATTTTTCGGTCGAAAATCAACATTTTTTTTTCCTGGGTTTTCCATGCTATTCTCATGTATTTCGATCTCAGAAATTCGAATCTGGAAGCCAAATTGATCTATCTGCGGAAATTACCGAGTTATCCCCATTTTTTCGCATTTTTTGGTACAAATTTGAGGATATCTCGAAAAGAAGGAATCGTAGCTCAATTTGGACAACAGATTCGTGTTCCTGAGGTCGAAATACATTAGAAAAGTGCCATACGATCAATCCTCATTCAAATTCCTAGGTACAAATCACATTAAACTAGACGATGAAATGAATTTTTTCTTCTCGATCCCGAAGAGCTGAAAAATGGCGATCACTCGGTCAATTTCAGAGATAGATCAATTTTTTTTTCAGAATCGGATTCCTGAGGTCAAAATACATCAGAGAAGTGTCATACGATCAATTCGCAAGAAAAAAAAAAATTGGCCCAAAAATCCCCGAAGGGATTTGAACCCGCGCATTTCATCGATTTTTCGGTCGAAAATCAACATTTTTTTTTCCTGGGTTTTCCATGCTATTCTCATGTATTTCGATCTCAGAAATTCGAATCTGGAAGCCAAATTGATCTATCTGCGGAAATTACCGAGTTATCCCCATTTTTTCGCATTTTTTGGTACAAATTTGAGGATATCTCGAAAAGAAGGAATCGTAGCTCAATTTGGACAACAGATTCGTGTTCCTGAGGTCGAAATACATTAGAAAAGTGCCATACGATCAATCCTCATTCAAATTCCTAGGTACAAATCACATTAAACTAGACGATGAAATGAATTTTTTCTTCTCGATCCCGAAGAGCTGAAAAATGGCGATCACTCGGTCAATTTCAGAGATAGATCAATTTTTTTTTCAGAATCGGATTCCTGAGGTCAAAATACATCAGAGAAGTGTCATACGATCAATTCGCAAGAAAAAAAAAAATTGGCCCAAAAATCCCCGAAGGGATTTGAACCCGCGCATTTCATCGATTTTTCGGTCGAAAATCAACATTTTTTTTTCCTGGGTTTTCCATGCTATTCTCATGTATTTCGATCTCAGAAATTCGAATCTGGAAGCCAAATTGATCTATCTGCGGAAATTACCGAGTTATCCCCATTTTTTCGCATTTTTTGGTACAAATTTGAGGATATCTCGAAAAGAAGGAATCGTAGCTCAATTTGGACAACAGATTCGTGTTCCTGAGGTCGAAATACATTAGAAAAGTGCCATACGATCAATCCTCATTCAAATTCCTAGGTACAAATCACATTAAACTAGACGATGAAATGAATTTTTTCTTCTCGATCCCGAAGAGCTGAAAAATGGCGATCACTCGGTCAATTTCAGAGATAGATCAATTTTTTTTTCAGAATCGGATTCCTGAGGTCAAAATACATCAGAGAAGTGTCATACGATCAATTCGCAAGAAAAAAAAAAATTGGCCCAAAAATCCCCGAAGGGATTTGAACCCGCGCATTTCATCGATTTTTCGGTCGAAAATCAACATTTTTTTTTCCTGGGTTTTCCATGCTATTCTCATGTATTTCGATCTCAGAAATTCGAATCTGGAAGCCAAATTGATCTATCTGCGGAAATTACCGAGTTATCCCCATTTTTTCGCATTTTTTGGTACAAATTTGAGGATATCTGGAAAAGAAGGAATCGTAGCTCAATTTGGACAACAGATTCGTGTTCCTGAGGTCGAAATACATTAGAAAAGTGCCATACGATCAATCCTCATTCAAATTCCTAGGTACAAATCACATTAAACTAGACGATGAAATGAATTTTTTCTTCTCGATCCCGAAGAGCTGAAAAATGGCGATCACTCGGTCAATTTCAGAGATGGATCAATTTTTTTTTCAGAATCGGATTCCTGAGGTCAAAATACATCAGAGAAGTGTCATACGATCAATTCGCAAGAAAAAAAAAAATTGGCCCAAAAATCCCCGAAGGGATTTGAACCCGCGCATTTCATCGATTTTTCGGTCGAAAATCAACATTTTTTTTTCCTGGGTTTTCCATGCTATTCTCATGTATTTCGATCTCAGAAATTCGAATCTGGAAGCCAAATTGATCTATCTGCGGAAATTACCGAGTTATCCCCATTTTTTCGCATTTTTTGGTACAAATTTGAGGATATCTCGAAAAGAAGGAATCGTAGCTCAATTTGGACAACAGATTCGTGTTCCTGAGGTCGAAATACATTAGAAAAGTGCCATACGATCAATCCTCATTCAAATTCCTAGGTACAAATCACATTAAACTAGACGATGAAATGAATTTTTTCTTCTCGATCCCGAAGAGCTGAAAAATGGCGATCACTCGGTCAATTTCAGAGATAGATCAATTTTTTTTTTCAGAATCGGATTCCTGAGGTCAAAATACATCAGAGAAGTGTCATACGATCAATTCGCAAGAAAAAAAAAAATTGGCCCAAAAATCCCCGAAGGGATTTGAACCCGCGCATTTCATCGATTTTTCGGTCGAAAATCAACATTTTTTTTTCCTGGGTTTTCCATGCTATTCTCATGTATTTCGATCTCAGAAATTCGAATCTGGAAGCCAAATTGATCTATCTGCGGAAATTACCGAGTTATCCCCATTTTTTCGCATTTTTTGGTACAAATTTGAGGATATCTCGAAAAGAAGGAATCGTAGCTCAATTTGGACAACAGATTCGTGTTCCTGAGGTCGAAATACATTAGAAAAGTGCCATACGATCAATCCTCATTCAAATTCCTAGGTACAAATCACATTAAACTAGACGATGAAATGAATTTTTTCTTCTCGATCCCGAAGAGCTGAAAAATGGCGATCACTCGGTCAATTTCAGAGATAGATCAATTTTTTTTTCAGAATCGGATTCCTGAGGTCAAAATACATCAGAGAAGTGTCATACGATCAATTCGCAAGAAAAAAAAAAATTGGCCCAAAAATCCCCGAAGGGATTTGAACCCGCGCATTTCATCGATTTTTCGGTCGAAAATCAACATTTTTTTTTCCTGGGTTTTCCATGCTATTCTCATGTATTTCGATCTCAGAAATTCGAATCTGGAAGCCAAATTGATCTATCTGCGGAAATTACCGAGTTATCCCCATTTTTTCGCATTTTTTGGTACAAATTTGAGGATATCTCGAAAAGAAGGAATCGTAGCTCAATTTGGACAACAGATTCGTGTTCCTGAGGTCGAAATACATTAGAAAAGTGCCATACGATCAATCCTCATTCAAATTCCTAGGTACAAATCACATTAAACTAGACGATGAAATGAATTTTTTCTTCTCGATCCCGAAGAGCTGAAAAATGGCGATCACTCGGTCAATTTCAGAGATAGATCAATTTTTTTTTCAGAATCGGATTCCTGAGGTCAAAATACATCAGAGAAGTGTCATACGATCAATTCGCAAGAAAAAAAAAAATTGGCCCAAAAATCCCCGAAGGGATTTGAACCCGCGCATTTCATCGATTTTTCGGTCGAAAATCAACATTTTTTTTTCCTGGGTTTTCCATGCTATTCTCATGTATTTCGATCTCAGAAATTCGAATCTGGAAGCCAAATTGATCTATCTGCGGAAATTACCGAGTTATCCCCATTTTTTCGCATTTTTTGGTACAAATTTGAGGATATCTGGAAAAGAAGGAATCGTAGCTCAATTTGGACAACAGATTCGTGTTCCTGAGGTCGAAATACATTAGAAAAGTGCCATACGATCAATCCTCATTCAAATTCCTAGGTACAAATCACATTAAACTAGACGATGAAATGAATTTTTTCTTCTCGATCCCGAAGAGCTGAAAAATGGCGATCACTCGGTCAATTTCAGAGATAGATCAATTTTTTTTTCAGAATCGGATTCCTGAGGTCAAAATACATCAGAGAAGTGTCATACGATCAATTCGCAAGAAAAAAAAAAATTGGCCCAAAAATCCCCGAAGGGATTTGAACCCGCGCATTTCATCGATTTTTCGGTCGAAAATCAACATTTTTTTTTCCTGGGTTTTCCATGCTATTCTCATGTATTTCGATCTCAGAAATTCGAATCTGGAAGCCAAATTGATCTATCTGCGGAAATTACCGAGTTATCCCCATTTTTTCGCATTTTTTGGTACAAATTTGAGGATATCTCGAAAAGAAGGAATCGTAGCTCAATTTGGACAACAGATTCGTGTTCCTGAGGTCGAAATACATTAGAAAAGTGCCATACGATCAATCCTCATTCAAATTCCTAGGTACAAATCACATTAAACTAGACGATGAAATGAATTTTTTCTTCTCGATCCCGAACAGCTGAAAAATGGCGATCACTCGGTCAATTTCAGAGATAGATCAATTTTTTTTTCAGAATCGGATTCCTGAGGTCAAAATACATCAGAGAAGTGTCATACGATCAATTCGCAAGAAAAAAAAAAATTGGCCCAAAAATCCCCGAAGGGATTTGAACCCGCGCATTTCATCGATTTTTCGGTCGAAAATCAACATTTTTTTTTCCTGGGTTTTCCATGCTATTCTCATGTATTTCGATCTCAGAAATTCGAATCTGGAAGCCAAATTGATCTATCTGCGGAAATTACCGAGTTATCCCCATTTTTTCGCATTTTTTGGTACAAATTTGAGGATATCTCGAAAAGAAGGAATCGTAGCTCAATTTGGACAACAGATTCGTGTTCCTGAGGTCGAAATACATTAGAAAAGTGCCATACGATCAATCCTCATTCAAATTCCTAGGTACAAATCACATTAAACTAGACGATGAAATGAATTTTTTCTTCTCGATCCCGAAGAGCTGAAAAATGGCGATCACTCGGTCAATTTCAGAGATAGATCAATTTTTTTTTCAGAATCGGATTCCTGAGGTCAAAATACATCAGAGAAGTGTCATACGATCAATTCGCAAGAAAAAAAAAAATTGGCCCAAAAATCCCCGAAGGGATTTGAACCCGCGCATTTCATCGATTTTTCGGTCGAAAATCAACATTTTTTTTTCCTGGGTTTTCCATGCTATTCTCATGTATTTCGATCTCAGAAATTCGAATCTGGAAGCCAAATTGATCTATCTGCGGAAATTACCGAGTTATCCCCATTTTTTCGCATTTTTTGGTACAAATTTGAGGATATCTCGAAAAGAAGGAATCGTAGCTCAATTTGGACAACAGATTCGTGTTCCTGAGGTCGAAATACATTAGAAAAGTGCCATACGATCAATCCTCATTCAAATTCCTAGGTACAAATCACATTAAACTAGACGATGAAATGAATTTTTTCTTCTCGATCCCGAAGAGCTGAAAAATGGCGATCACTCGGTCAATTTCAGAGATAGATCAATTTTTTTTTCAGAATCGGATTCCTGAGGTCAAAATACATCAGAGAAGTGTCATACGATCAATTCGCAAGAAAAAAAAAAATTGGCCCAAAAATCCCCGAAGGGATTTGAACCCGCGCATTTCATCGATTTTTCGGTCGAAAATCAACATTTTTTTTTCCTGGGTTTTCCATGCTATTCTCATGTATTTCGATCTCAGAAATTCGAATCTGGAAGCCAAATTGATCTATCTGCGGAAATTACCGAGTTATCCCCATTTTTTCGCATTTTTTGGTACAAATTTGAGGATATCTCGAAAAGAAGGAATCGTAGCTCAATTTGGACAACAGATTCGTGTTCCTGAGGTCGAAATACATTAGAAAAGTGCCATACGATCAATCCTCATTCAAATTCCTAGGTACAAATCACATTAAACTAGACGATGAAATGAATTTTTTCTTCTCGATCCCGAAGAGCTGAAAAATGGCGATCACTCGGTCAATTTCAGAGATAGATCAATTTTTTTTTCAGAATCGGATTCCTGAGGTCAAAATACATCAGAGAAGTGTCATACGATCAATTCGCAAGAAAAAAAAAAATTGGCCCAAAAATCCCCGAAGGGATTTGAACCCGCGCATTTCATCGATTTTTCGGTCGAAAATCAACATTTTTTTTTCCTGGGTTTTCCATGCTATTCTCATGTATTTCGATCTCAGAAATTCGAATCTGGAAGCCAAATTGATCTATCTGCGGAAATTACCGAGTTATCCCCATTTTTTCGCATTTTTTGGTACAAATTTGAGGATATCTCGAAAAGAAGGAATCGTAGCTCAATTTGGACAACAGATTCGTGTTCCTGAGGTCGAAATACATTAGAAAAGTGCCATACGATCAATCCTCATTCAAATTCCTAGGTACAAATCACATTAAACTAGACGATGAAATGAATTTTTTCTTCTCGATCCCGAAGAGCTGAAAAATGGCGATCACTCGGTCAATTTCAGAGATAGATCAATTTTTTTTTCAGAATCGGATTCCTGAGGTCAAAATACATCAGAGAAGTGTCATACGATCAATTCGCAAGAAAAAAAAAAATTGGCCCAAAAATCCCCGAAGGGATTTGAACCCGCGCATTTCATCGATTTTTCGGTCGAAAATCAACATTTTTTTTTCCTGGGTTTTCCATGCTATTCTCATGTATTTCGATCTCAGAAATTCGAATCTGGAAGCCAAATTGATCTATCTGCGGAAATTACCGAGTTATCCCCATTTTTTCGCATTTTTTGGTACAAATTTGAGGATATCTCGAAAAGAAGGAATCGTAGCTCAATTTGGACAACAGATTCGTGTTCCTGAGGTCGAAATACATTAGAAAAGTGCCATACGATCAATCCTCATTCAAATTCCTAGGTACAAATCACATTAAACTAGACGATGAAATGAATTTTTTCTTCTCGATCCCGAAGAGCTGAAAAATGGCGATCACTCGGTCAATTTCAGAGATAGATCAATTTTTTTTTCAGAATCGGATTCCTGAGGTCAAAATACATCAGAGAAGTGTCATACGATCAATTCGCAAGAAAAAAAAAAATTGGCCCAAAAATCCCCGAAGGGATTTGAACCCGCGCATTTCATCGATTTTTCGGTCGAAAATCAACATTTTTTTTTCCTGGGTTTTCCATGCTATTCTCATGTATTTCGATCTCAGAAATTCGAATCTGGAAGCCAAATTGATCTATCTGCGGAAATTACCGAGTTATCCCCATTTTTTCGCATTTTTTGGTACAAATTTGAGGATATCTCGAAAAGAAGGAATCGTAGCTCAATTTGGACAACAGATTCGTGTTCCTGAGGTCGAAATACATTAGAAAAGTGCCATACGATCAATCCTCATTCAAATTCCTAGGTACAAATCACATTAAACTAGACGATGAAATGAATTTTTTCTTCTCGATCCCGAAGAGCTGAAAAATGGCGATCACTCGGTCAATTTCAGAGATAGATCAATTTTTTTTTCAGAATCGGATTCCTGAGGTCAAAATACATCAGAGAAGTGTCATACGATCAATTCGCAAGAAAAAAAAAAATTGGCCCAAAAATCCCCGAAGGGATTTGAACCCGCGCATTTCATCGATTTTTCGGTCGAAAATCAACATTTTTTTTTCCTGGGTTTTCCATGCTATTCTCATGTATTTCGATCTCAGAAATTCGAATCTGGAAGCCAAATTGATCTATCTGCGGAAATTACCGAGTTATCCCCATTTTTTCGCATTTTTTGGTACAAATTTGAGGATATCTCGAAAAGAAGGAATCGTAGCTCAATTTGGACAACAGATTCGTGTTCCTGAGGTCGAAATACATTAGAAAAGTGCCATACGATCAATCCTCATTCAAATTCCTAGGTACAAATCACATTAAACTAGACGATGAAATGAATTTTTTCTTCTCGATCCCGAAGAGCTGAAAAATGGCGATCACTCGGTCAATTTCAGAGATAGATCAATTTTTCTCTCAGCATCGGATTCCTGAGGTCAAAATACATAAGAAAAGTGCCATACGATCAATTCTCATTCTCTCAGATTCAAATTCCTGGGTACGAATTATGTATAAAAGAGCTACTCGCTGTTGCCGCCTCTGCTGCTGCTGTTGTCGGTACGCGGCATAAAATTTTGATCGGTTAAAGAATGCGCTTTAAAAGCTCTCTCAGAATTTGTTTTTCCTCCTTTTTTTCTCAAGCTTTTTTTATTCTTCGTTTCTTTGTTATCGAGCTTCTCTATTCGTCCCGTACACACGTACGTACCCACGTACGTCGAGGCAGTCAGCAGCCGGAGCTGTTCACGTCAAGCGCAGATTTATCCAACAATATTTATCACGTGATCGTAAGCTGATTTATATCGCGCTATATGACAATAATAAATTTCGCCTCATACGAAACGTTAAAATCGTACAAAATATCCTTTTCCTTACGTTTCGCATCATCTCTTCAATTAATCTTTTAACATTCGGGACGACGATGTGGCGAATTTGACGGTAACATGTTTTCAAAGTTTCCAAATTCGCCGGTGCCGCGCATTTTTTCGGCCAAAAAAGGACCGATCGTCATTCGCCTAATTCTTTGCAGCGAAAGTGCACTCGGTGCAAACTTCCGGCCGTTTTTAATGGAAGCGAAAAAAAAAAAAAAAAAAATGAAAAAAGAAAAAAACGAGGACGGAAGACGTCGAGGGCCGCGTTGCGGGGTGCGCGTATGATATTGTACTCGGAAGAAAAATTGCTAGGCTCTTATGACTTGAAAAGGAGGAGATAAACTGCGTAATGGATGCTTTGTGTCCGATGAGGAGGCTAGAGAATTGAGTACATATTCCATTATTCGAGAGGAGACTCAAACGCGCGAAGCGCTAATGGTTCGACCGGTGATTTACAAATCGCTCCTTCGCCCCTATTTTTCCCCATCTCTCTTTCGAATCGACGAACGTCAGCTAGCCTCAATTTCGAGCACAATATCACTCGTTTGCATGAGAGAACCGCCCCGCGCCGCACTTCCATCATCCGTCCATTTCGCAAAATAGCCTTCAACGGCGATCTGTTTCCGCCGAAATGAAAAAAAAAAATCAGAAAAAAAAAAAAATAAAACAACCTTCATCACGAACGACGCGTTGCGATTATTAGCCCGATTAACCTTCGGATCGTGTAGTTCATTAGTTTTCCATCGCAAATCTTCATACTTTGATACTCGTACACCTGCTGTGACTGACCCGGTAGTTTTTTCATTTTTTTTGACCCCGTCATTCGCGATCGCGGTAATTTTAAAAACCCAGAGGATCGCTGATCGGTATACGGCTCCTCCAATGGGAAATCTCTTCGTGCGATTTATACCGATGATGTTTCTAAATTCTCAAATTTTCCACGTTCTCACCGCGCGAACTTTTCAATGGAATTAACTGTGAATACATGAAAATAACGAAATAATAACAGAGAGTAATTCGTACGCGGAATATCCTAAATAACTAATTAAACTATATTCCCCTGGCGAAACGTGAATTTCGTTCATGATTTGAGTTCCTCCGTACGGACGTGGGCTTTTCAACAACTCCGTTCACGCGATGTTAATTAAAGCAGGTGGGCGGTTAAAATCGGTAAAACTTCAGTGGAAAAAGTTGAAAATTTCGCGGTGGGTGTGCGTTTGATTGCGAGGTACGTAAACCTGCCTCGTCTCCTTCGCTAATCGGTCGGCGAGCGTCAAAAGGTCGGCAAATGCTGCTGAGGTAATCCTCCCAAAGGTCAAGAAGGGCCGTCGTCGCCGTTTCTTCCCGAGAGTCTTTCCGCTCCAGACTCGCAGTACGAAAAGCGAAACTGCGTAGCCCTTTTACCGAAAGTCGAGATAACCCCCCCCCCCCGGAGCCAGGCTGCGAAGGACGGTGCCCACCCGAAATTCATCGCACCGACGTCTCCGAGGTAGACGTGAAAATTAGCCGGAAGAAGACGAGACGAGATGAGATGAGACGGAAGAAAAGATAACGGTCGTCGTATTTCCGACGTTCGTCGCTAACGGATCTGGAATATTCTGAGATAAATTGAACGATTCTTGCGGGGCGTTTATGCGGGGAAACAAGTGGATTATAAAGTAGTTTGAAGTGGGTTGGGTGAGCGCTTAGCCCGTCATATATATATAACGTTTTAAGAAGCGTCTCATCCGCCATTTGCCCCCGCTATTCAATATCATCGAGAGGGATTCTCGTACGTCGTAGCGAAATGACGGCTCTTTCTATCCTCGATTCTCGCGAAAAGGGTTAATCCCATTCCGTTGGATTAGAGTGATTGACAAGGAGCTTCCTTTCGGCAATCGTTCACTTCCCTACCATCGTCCGATGGATAAAGTCGACCTTGTCGGTAGGCACTTTCGTTCTATCCTTTTCGTACGGGAATCGATACCCCCCGAACGATAAGCGCACACCTCAGTTTCCCCCTATCGTTGCGTCGAACTTCGACTTCATTGATAAGAATCCCGCCTCTTTCTCGGTCGATCCTCCCGTCTCTCGCTCCCTGACATCCATTTCGATAATTTTCTCAAAAATTCCTTCCGTCGTCCATCGAGTTCCCAATTGAAAAACCCCCGTCGATTCGAGATTCGAACGCAATTCTCCGTTTGCATCAATCGAACGATGAAGCTTTAATTTTTGGAAAAAAATTAAAACAGCCGTCTCCAACTTCCGTTATACCCTGGGATAAAATGTTTTCGTTGAGCGACGGCAGTCGTTCGGATCCGATAGACCTCCGGGGAATCCTAGGGTCCTGAGCGGTATAATAATTCATTCGGGAATCAAGGGACGGGAGTTGGAGTCGGAGTCGGAGTCGGAGTTGAGTGGCGGAAATACCGGTGATGTGAGAATAGGAAGGGTGTGACGGAGGAGACGAATGAAAATGTGGAAAACGAGAATTCGGCTGACGGGGGAGGGTGAGAGAGAGAGAGAGGCGCGCGCGAACGCGTCGAGCGCGTTGAACGAACGAGGGATGATGAAGTTAAGGTGCTTTTGCGGCGGAGCCGGGCTCTGACTTACGGTTTGACGCGAAGATGGAGACGGTTGTTGCGAGATACAAGGAGAGAGAACGTCTCCGAGTTCTTGGGAGACCCAAACGCTTTTGCCGCGGCGGTCGCATACCTACCTCACCCCGTACGATCCCTCGGCGGCGGCTTCCACTAAATAACACCCACCGCCGCCTCGTCGTTCTCGTTGCTCGGAACTCCAACAGTGTTCAACCGGGACCACCGGCCCTCGGTTTCCACGGTTCCATCCATCCCCGTGCGGTCAACGTCACGGGACACACCCGCGCGCGTCTCCAGCGAATGTGGGGGGGCTGGGGGCTGGTGGTGCAAAAAGAGACGAGCAATTTTCCGAAAATTGATGCGTTAAACGGCGAACGCTCGTGACACGGACTGAAGAGTAATTGTTCGAACGGTCGGTGATAATCGGGAGGAGAAAATAGGAAAATAGCACCACCATCGGGGTGGGTATTCGTTTATTATAACAAGTTTCGTACCTGGAAAACTTTGCACTCTGGGGGAGCGTTAACGTTGCCGTTGGCTTAAGCGTTTCTTTCTCCACCTTGGGCCAGCTTGACGCAACAACTTCCGGCCTGCAGGGTTCAAGGAACTATTCTCCTCCACGCGACAAAATTGCGTCGCGCTGCACCGACCCTCGGAGGATGAGAAGAAAAAAATTCGTTGACATAAAAACGTCGAGTTGCCGAGATGATTATTTTATCTCTCGTTATCGCCGGTTTTACGTCTCGGTTTGAAGTGGGCTAATGGGCGAGAAGGAGAGACGAGAAAGAAAGAAAGAAAGAAAAAGAAAAAAAAAAGAAAACATGATCCGGAGATTCCGTTTGTGGAGAGAGAGAGCGAAGAAAGCTCCGAAGATGCACCGCCGCTTCTAGTACGGTGTGAGATAATTCTAAAGTTTTCGCAGTCGGTTGAACGCCCCGAACTTTTATTTATATTGAATTATTTTCCCACCGCTGAAAATGTACCGACGCCACCGCCGACCTGCAAAGTTTTCAGACTCGCTCGTTTACTCGTATACCCGTATATCTCTACGCCGAGGGTGTTTCACGCTGAAATTTTCTTCGACCAAAAGAAAACGACAAAGTTCAAAGACGCCTCGAGCCTAAAACACATTTCCAACGGATGCTTCGGATCGTTCGGTTTCGTTTGATGCACTTCTGACTCGCGAAAGTGTTTCTCGAAAAAAAAAGAAATTACGCTCCCCGATTATTTATCGGGAATTCAGCCTCGTCGTTTCACGTTCGACGGGCGTACGGTATGAGATCGCGGCCGATTTTTGAACACCGATTCGAGCGTTCGTTTCGATTTCCGCGGTACATTTCGTTCCGATAAAAATAAAAATCTACGACCACCCAGGACTCTTTTGTCGGCGTCCCTCGAGCGCCGAGCGGAGGCGAACACTCGAAAATAAAAATGGATCGAAAAGCTACCTGCAAGTAGTCAGAGGTAACGGGGGTATTTTAGGCGGTGAAACAAAGCTTCTGCTCAAAAGTGAAAAACGAAGCGATGAAATTAGAAGGAACGAAAAAATGAAAAAAAAATAAACGAAAAGGGTAAGAAACGCCTTTGTGGCGCGATCGCCGGGGGTTCGGAAAATTTCTCCGGACCCTCGCCGCGAATATTTCTCGGTACCGTCGGAAGTGGAAGAGTTTTCAGCGAGCTGGCGGCGGGTGCAGGCGAGCTTTAGCAGTGGCTCGATGTCCTGCTCGCGGGTGAAATGCGCCAATCCCTTTTACCCGAGTGAAAGACAAGAAAAAGTTACGCCCGGTTGAAGAAAAGGAGAGCGTCGCTTAAAGCGGGTACCTCGACGTCGCCGGGTGCGCGGACCGCTTCTCGCGATTCGCGGTAGCGTAACCGGGGAATCGAGAGAGCACGAAAACCTCTTTCAAAAGTAAAAAGATAAGAGCTTCTCTCGCTCGAGCCGTGAAGGTAAACCGTGCGAAAACGTATAATCCTCATTGTCGTATACCAACAGGGCGAAGTGAAATTTTGTAAACGAGGCAAAGGCAAACACTGCTGCACATATTCGTATCAGCGGTTACCTCCGTGTACCCGATCTCGTACCTCCCCCCCCCCTCCCCATTCGGTTTTAAGTCGGCAATCACATTTTCGGTGCGCGTGCTCCTGAATTTTTAACCCCGGCGAAAGATTTATTTAATCGAATAAATACATACACCTACATACGTTTAATCTGAAATCAAGGTAACTCCGGGAGATACCCTCTAGTGCATTGAAAAATATCCAATCCAATCACTTAGGGAGTCGCCGGTGAATTTCTTCGACAAACTGTGGGTAGCTTTAACATACGAACATCGAAAGTAATCGACTAAGTTTCGCGAATTCAGGCCGGGACTTGGATGAAGTTGACAGTCGGATATACCCCGAGCAAGGTAAGCGAGCGAGTTTCTATCCGGGAGGATTTTCCAGTCTCGCGAGGACCGCGGTGGCTCTTTCCAACGTATTCGGATCCGGTGAGGAGATTGAAATTAATCCGGAAACTGCTCGCAATGCCGCCGTTACGTTTATCGACTCGTACGTTGTCGTCATCGATACGCGCGTACCTCTGCGTTTATTTCATCTTCGGTCATGCGGCGTGGTTTCGTGCAACGGTCAAGTCGATGGAATCGATAACGGCGTTTCGACGACCTCGTTCACACGCTCGTCAACTTAACGAGGAACCGCATTTTCCGGGGAAAAAAAGAAAAAAATCCAAACCACCGAAGCCACCCCCCTCCCCCCCCGACGAGCTTACGAGCGCGCGGGGATCCCTCACGGCCATTGGCTAATTAATTAAATCCCACGCTAATTGCGGAGCACCCCAAACGATCTAATATTCATGAAGAGTGAGAGTGTTTCCGATCAGACGCCCCGCGATAATTCAATAGAACACCTAAATGAACGGGGCGTAAAAATTGAATCTAGAAGTTTTCTCCACTCCTGAATTTACATCGCTCGCGAGTCCTTCGATACGAATTACATCGGGCGATCGATGCCACGAGGATACTAATAATAATTGCGCGTGTAAAGTTAACTGGATAATGACGAAGATCGGTGATTTATGCGAAACTCTAATCTCCTCGTAATTAACGCGGGGGTAAATTAGCATCCGATTCACGCGGAGGATGCTGAAGATCTTCTTCGCGAATACTTTTACGCCCTCGTTCGCATGTCGGGGTAATTATCCGTCAAATATTCGGGATTTACGCAACAAACGTGTCCGAAAAAGTCTCGAAATTTATGTTCGATTAACCGGAGAAGATTTTTTTCGGATCGACCGAGCGTCAAAATTTTCCGGATCCGGTGAACGTTCGTTACTCTATTTGGCCTACTGACGCACGGGGTAAGTTCTCGGTGGTTTTCTCAGCGTTATTTTTTCACCCTCCGAATCCCCGAGCACGGAGGAAAACCTAAAGCCCAACCACCTCTTCGCTGAGGGACGCGATCTCGATATCCTCGGTGAAGCGAAACGTCTAGTTTCGCTCGGAGTTAACGATCGGTTATACCGAAATTCGCACGCCTATACGATTCGCCCTCCTTTTGGAATTTTAAAAAGAATCTCTCCACGTTCAAGGTTGCCGGCGGAACACCGGGTACAGGTATTCGAACGGCTTTATCGAGCGGATCCAGCCGAGGCCGTCGTACAAAGAGCGGAGCGGACCCCAGCCGCTGAGTTCCTTAGCGATACTGGATATATCAATTTCCAATTATATCGCTGGACTGGAAACTTTTCAACGATTCCCTCACGCTGCAGCACTTTTCGCTTCCCTTCTCGCGTTTCGTAACGACGGTTACAATGCGAAGGCCATTCCGAAGCTGCTTCTGGACTCCTTACAGCGATTCCTTTGTACCCCGATACCCGGCCAACGGTACACGCCACCGAACCACCGAGTTACGTGCACACGTACACACATATACATGTACATATATATCTGGTGTATAAGGGCGTCGTATACCACCCGGAAGAAATGTATCCACCCGTACCCCCCGTCTCCACGGGTGGACGGACGCCGGTACAGGTTTCTCCTCGAAGATAGCTAGCTGTCAATCCTAATAGGAATTGGCTTCTAGCCATTTCGTCCGAAAGACGCCGGCCGACGGCGATAGACGATTCTTTCTCGCGAGAGAACGTCCTGTGTCGCCGGCGTCGTTCCTCACCCCTCGGCGGTGTCAAAGGAACCTTCCCCGTCCCAATCGACGTCCCGTTACCTCCGATTCGCCACCGCGATCCAATTGCACGTTCGACGAACGCACGAAGGCTCATCGCTCCTCGCGAAAAAGGCGATTCTCGTTTCTCGATAAGGAATAATTGATAAATAATTCGTCGTTCTCAAATTCTCGTTTCGCGCGACATCTCTTCCAGGGGAGAGAGAGAAAGGTAGGGTGAAAACAAAAAGCATATCTTATTGACCGAGGAGTTTGACGGTGCTCGATAAATTTCTTCCGATCGCGTTTAGCTCCTCGGTCGTGTGAGGCGAGAAAAACTTTGTCCACGGTTTACACGCGGTTTGTCGCGGCGCTAGATGGTAACGATGTCGGTTCTATGCTTGAAAAACTTCATGAACGTTGTCGTTGCGTGAAATTTATCCATCGCCTACCGAAACATATTCACCGTCCCTCCCCGTTACCGTACATATGTACAGGGAAGGAAGGCCGACCGACGCTCAAGTTGGAAAAAGGGAAACACCGTGGAACAAAAAAAGAAGAACACTTCGTCTAACAATGAAAATTTTTCTGCACACGAGTTTTGCGCCGTTAGACGGTTGGTAATTTTTTTAAGAGCATGGATGAAGCGGAATGAAAAAAAAACTAGGAAAAAACAAAACTCGGGAGTTTCTAGACGGTGAAGGAAGAAAAAAAAAAAAAAACATTCCTCGGAAGCAGGCTATAAAAGTTGAACATTTGTACGAACTTGGGGGGGAGGGGAGGCATAAAATTTACACGTATAAATCAGAAAGCTCTTGGCCTAAAGGGACAATAAAATAATTTCTCTCAGACGGGTCAAGACGGGGATAACGGATATGTTGACTAAGCGAAATACTGAATCCACAAAGTTTCTACGTCTACGAGGACGTGGGAAGATGTAGGCGTAACGGTGAAGGGATATTGTTAATCAATGAAAACATCGTAGGAGTTGAACGGCCGCGACGGTGGTTTGCCCTGACGACATTTGTCCCCGAGAGAACGGTGCGGGACTCGTAACAAACGAAACCGCACGGATACACCCACCTGGCCGAATTTCGTCCCTTGGCACTTCTCTCTTTCTCTCTCTCGTCCCTACGGAGGAAGCGAGCCATTCGCAAGAAATACTCCCTCCGCGGAGTCCTTACTTTTTGTCATTCGAACACCCTAACCCATTCTCGCGCGATACTTCCCCCGCAATTAGTTCTAATTGACGAAAGCTCCTCTCGACGCTCGGCAACTTTTCGGGACCGGTTCCCATATAATTTGTCGAATGTGGTAGGGGGCTAGTTTTTGTCCCGGCAACGGCTCCGTTCCCCCCGATTCGAAATCCGGATCGCGCCGAGGTTGCTAAAAATCGAAGAATATGCGTCGTGATTCGGTGGACTCGACTCTTCGCACCTCGTTTACTCCGGATTCGACGAACGAAGAATCGTTCCTGGAAGCGGGGGGTAGGTAAATCCAGCGTCGCGTAACACGAAGCGAGGCCACGACCCGCCGTACCTTAAAGCGGGTGAAATTTCGACGTAATTTCTACCGACCCGAGAATACGAAGCTCGTATTTCGAGGGGGTGGGCGAGGGGCGACGGTTCTCCCGTTCTCTGGAAAACTACGTCGATGAACCAACTCCACTCCACTTCACTTCACTCCGGTGATAAGGAGAATGAGAACGATGATCGCGGATGAGGATTTCTTTTGTTTCGAAAGACGGGGTTGCGTCGCGTCGGTTTCCAAAGAGTCGTTTGGGTCGGGCCCGGGCTCTGAGAGAGGTCCTCAATAATTAATTATCATTAAATCCGAAATCCTCGTCATAACACTGATCGCGTCGGAGGATACAATGTACACGAAAATCCCATTCCCCCCCCTCAGCGAGAGAAAGAGGATGTCGAGGGCCGAAATACTCGGTGGCCCTGACGGAGGTCCTCCTCCTCCTCCTCCTCCTCCTCCGCCTCGCGTTTCGTACGGCGTTGCGATTTATTATTCCTCCGCTGGAATTAATAACGAAACTTTACGTTGGAAAAAACAATATACAAAAATACCGACCACCGCGAGCACCCGATCTATATTCGGTGGAAAGTTTTTGACGACGGTTGAAGACGTGTCTAGTTAAAGCACGTAACTTGAATTAGCAGCTAGTCAAACTTACTCTTGTTAGGTCCGGTTTGTACCGACGCCGTCCCAAAGCCCGAGTGAAACTCGGTTAATTATTATACATCCGAACAATTCAACCCGTCTGTTATATGTATATCCATTGATAAAGCATGGAACGTGCAGTCCAGTCCGTAGGCTATAATTTGTCAGGATCTGGTACGTCGTGGCCGGACGTGACGCTCGGTTTACATCGATAAACTAGCGTCACTCATAAATCAATTTGATGAAAAGCGACCTACCGCAGTTGTTACGCGTTACAACTGCGCCGCGAAGTCCGCGAAGAATCCATCGATTGAAAACGGGGAGTGAAGAGTGTTCCGGCGTATTCGTTTCCGCCGAAAAAATTCGCCCCGTAAAATATTCGATAGCGTTTATCGGGCGTGTTCACTGCGATCCGTTGTCGAGTCGTTTGACCGTTGGCGAAAATCGCGTCGGCCTCCGTTCGTTCGGTCGCTTTTCATTTCTTGAGCCAAATATCACAGACGAAATAGCAAAATCACGAAGTTGCTATCCGATCGTTGCGAACCAAAAAACCGTTCGACTGATATTCCGACTATTCGGCAAACAGCGTGGAATCAATTCGCACCTAATTTACTCAAATAAAGTTCCGCGTACCCGTACCGCAGCTCCTGATTCTGAAAACCTCCTCTTCAAACTCGGGAGTTTCATCGTCGACAAATAAGCTTTGAAAACGCAATTCGACCTCGATTTACCTCCACCTTATGTAGGTGGTATACCGCGGTACGAATGCAAAACTTACTCACCGAGTGCGGAAACGTTATTTCCAGCAAAGATTGGCGAGTTTCTGGAACCCCGGAGGAAGACGATTTTCCTTACTTTCTGGAAAGCTCGAAAAATGACGTAGCCACGCAGCGAGTTCCTTTCCTTCCGTTGTTATTTTTCTTTTCCTCTCTGTTTTTTTTTTTTTCTTTTCCCTTTCCTCATTTCTCCGGGCGTCTATCCTCGCGACGTAGTTCGCGACGAAAGGGGTGCGAAAAAAAAAAAAAAATAAGGAGCTCAGCGGAGTAAAGCTTGAAGTATCGTTACCAATGAGGGCTTTTTTTTCCCCGGGTTTACAAAAATATTACCGGTTGGAAAAAAAAGATCTTTCATTCGGAGCCGCGAACACTTTTCAGAAGAGTTGGAAATTTTCGTAGTCGTCGAAAAACGTATCGTGCGAAGATCGAGGGAGGTGGTGGAGAAAAAAAAAAAAAAAAAGGCAGAAAAAAGGAAGAAAAATTTTCTAAAATCGAAGGGGACGAAAGAGCTACCTAACCACTCGCCCCAACGGTGAGATTTTTATATCCCGCTTTACTACGCGAAATTTTTCCATCGCTTCTCACCGGATTATTAAAAGTATAACGTAGAGATTTTCCCTTGATCCTAAACGCAAATCTTCGATCCGTAAAGCCACCCCGTTCCACGCTTAAGTTCCCGACTTATTGCCGAGACCGCGTGCATTAAATATATTTCGCGACGCGATATTATGTGCATTCCGATAGAAAAGCTGCATAAACACCGTTGATATGATAAAATTATCAACAATGATATCGGCATATTATTCCTTCGCAGATAAAGTGTAAGCTTTGCTAGATTAAGTGAGGATTTAGTTTCCACTTCATATCCCTTAATTAGCTGCTCACTCGTCCGAAGAATATCTCGTGACGGGTTTCAGACATCGCCCGCAGTACGGAGGTAGACCGTTTTCCAGAAACGGAGGGTGACATCGAGAAAGAAATGCGAGGGAAAAGAATTAGCAAAAAAGCGGTAAAGGAGAAGGGAGAAAGACACAAGTAGAAATGAGGAGGAAAAAAAAAAAAAATTATGAAAAAGAAAAAAAAAAAGGATAGGGTGCTTTAAAACTCGTTAATCAAAGTGGGAAAGAGACGCTGATTTATGGAATTGCCGTCGCGTAGCGGCGGGTGTAGTTGTCCTACCTCTGCCTACCCTGGCGACGCAATAACTCGGGTACTTTCGGTAAAAATCGGAGGCTTTCGGAACCGCCAGGGTAAAAGGGGGTAACAACCCCGATTACAGAAAACCACCAGCTAAGGAAAACCGACGTACTCCTCCATACTACCCCCCCGGTACACACGCCCAGGGAGCCAAACGGCAGCGGCAACCGTCCGTTAAAACTGATAGTTTCCTGCCGTTTGCTACGACTGAAAAAAGAAAATTCATTCATTCGTCGCGAACGTTTTCTGACCACGTTTACGCGGATACGTCTATCCGATACACCCGAGAAGGTCCCGCGGTGGGGGCCTGCGTCTGCGACGCCGGCTGCCGATATCTTCGTACGTACCGAGCCACCCTCGAACGACTATCGCATAAACCACCCCGCGAAGTACAACGTGATATAACACCAGGGTATGCATGTATAATACTGCGAGTCGCACGAGAAAAGCGATCGTGAATCGGCTTAGCGAAAAAGCCAACACCGCCAGACCGGTTACTTAACTCCAACTTCGAATCTGTCTTGTATTTTGTTAGTCCAAAGTATCAACGACAACCTGAATTCCTACGATATATGGTTCTTGCGGATAATGAAAACGGTAATCTCAACGTAAACTTGGTAGTTACGCTCTCGTAAGGAGGGGGAAAAAATAGGTGCGCGATTCCGAATCTCCGATAAAAGCCGGTAATCGCTCGAGGGAACTTTGGCCAACTTTTAATTTGAGGATACCGAAAGGACCGGGGGAGAAAAAAAAAAAATGGAAAATCTCCATCGGTCACCGAAGAATCTCGGGATCCTCCAAAAATGAAAAAAATAAATAGTTTTCAAAAAATCGCTTGCCAAGAATCGCTGGCACGTGCGATTCATTCAAATTTCAAAATTGCCTGATTTTTTCATCGTTTTTCCCCCCCCCACTTCGTACACCGTTCGGAACAGCGAGCTCTACATTCGCATGCAGAAATAACGGGAAAGAGATAAAATAAAAAACCACCTTCGTCTAAAAAATCGAATAATCTAGTCATAAAGAAATCTATATTCATAGACACTACGGTTAATTACTTGGCTGTCGACGTTGTTGTTGTGAAAACTGAGGGGGTATCCGGACTGCACTTGACGTGATATAATTTGACGCGCTGCGAAAAATACGAAACGAGTCGATTTTTCACGCGAGGACGTTTAATTATCATTTTTTTTTTTTTTTTGATTTTTTTTTTGATTTTTCCCTTCCGTTTTTTTCGTTCGGTACTTTCCATCGAATATTCGTTGGAAACCGTTCGTTTCGAAAGATCATCCGTGCATCGCCCGGTACAGTAATCGTTTTCCTTTTGTTTGATTTTTTTCGTCTCCCTCCCATCTTCGCTCCCTTACCTCCTTTTATCCTAAGTCTAAATGATGGGAGAACCGGGTAATACGGTACGTTGAACGTTCCGCAGTAACATGCTCTCGTTGAGAATTTATTCGTGCCATCCTCACTCACATATCTCACCGCGACCCAAATAATCTGGCGTTACCATCCGCCCGCGGAGGCATTTGTATTCTGTGGGCCGTTGAATTCTTTCAACGGATGTGCCGGACTGCATAACCGCGGCGGTCGCCGACCGACCCCCCACGCCACCGAACCACGTGGATTTTTGCCGATAATCCGTGACTCATTCGCACCAAAACACTGCACACACCTTCGCTACTGCAGGGATCGTTCCCGTCCGGGCTGAGGGGAGGAAAGGAAAAATCGAAAATTGATTTTTTATTTAGTTTTTCATTTTTTCTCGAATAGTTTAATAAATTAGTAAATTAGTTATATTAGTAATAGAGTAAATTCAACGATTTTTAGTAACGGCGATGGTGCGAATAAACTTTAAAAAAAAAAAGAGACGTTGGAAAATCAGGAAAACTATGTCCGGGCGAAGGTTGAGGGGGATGTTTTCGGGTATCGAAACGATACGGCTAAGGGGAGAGGGAATTTATCGAGTGAAAGGGTGATTTCGGTGGCCCTTGGTTTTGGGATATGGCAAATTCAATTTCGGGAAATACTCCGGTGTTTGTTTTTTTTTTTTTTTTTTTTTTTTTTTTTTTTTTTTTTTTTCCTATTCATCGGTTATCGCGGTGCAGCGCGGTGTTAGGGTGACTGGCGGGTACAGGGATACCGAAAGGCCTTTGGACCGACGATGAAATCTCACCCATCCAATTTACTCGGAATATGGTAACGTTATTAGAAACTACGTACTATATCTACATGTATATACGTATATATCTGAGCTACGACTATACGCACGACGTTCTGATGGGTCGGCACTGGCAACGAGGCGAGCCACCCGATTGAACGTCTAGACGCAACTTATAGCGGCCCCCGACGTACGGCGATATCGATGTCGTTAATGGGGTGACCTTAATACTCGACGTTGCAACGGAAAAACACGTTGAATAACCTCTTGATAATAATTATCGAGTAAATTACAGAACACCGGCGATATACCTATGTGGTGTGTACCGTGCATACGGTACACCGTGTAAATCGAGCTCTGCTTTTCGAACGGTCTATCGGACGCCGCGGGTACGAAGAAGAGCATTATTTTTCATCTTTTTCATTTCAAAGTTTGACAAAGATCGCCGTATCGTTGTTCAACAATTTTTTTTTTTTGTTCTTTTTTTTTTTCTCATCCCAGAGGGTAATTGCATCCCGGTTGTTGAATTCTGCCATCTTTTGAACTACGCCCTAGCAAAGTATAAGTTTCCCTCTTTGAGAGGCTGCTATTACGCTACCAAGAAAAAATAATAGTAGTCACAAACATTACAGCCGGTGACTTTATTAACCGGACTAGAGGAGGAAACTGCTCAAAGGCTCGCGCTCGCAAGATCGCTTTTATTATGTGTGCGAGCGTGATGTTGTATATTATCCGTGTTTTATTGCCTCGAAACTAATTCGAAAAATTCATACAGATACGCCGTATCGCCGCGGTCCCTCTGCATCCTCCGAGGTATATAAGGGTATCGAATTTCAGTCTTTCGATTATTCTTTGAACCGAGGCGATATTTTTTGCGAGGCGAGGTGCGCCTTAAAATGTGGGCGAGGGGGGGCGCGAATCGCGATTTTTAGTCGAGTCGAGGGACACGGCGAAGTAACGAGGATTCTTCGGGGATCTCGGTAAATCCCGGCTGATCCCGAAGCGTGCAGCTTGACCGTAATTAGACGAAAGTGGAAACGAGGAGAAATCCTCTTTAATAATCCAGGAATTTTGGATTTCAGCATAACTCAAAAGCGTATACACGTCGCGCGGGAAGCGTGGTAACACTAATTCCCATCTGTAGTTGGAAGTACGCCCCTATGCCAGGCGCGTTTAAGCTCTCCAAAGTACATCGAGGACGGCAGATATTCCGGGAGTAAACATTTTAGTAACGTGTTTGATCCCCGCACGCTGTTCACGTTCGATAATTCAGAACTTTGTACACACGGAACACAAAAGTTGCCCCTCGTACGGTGAAATTTTCTAATTACCGAGTCACGGATAACGCTTCACCTGACCCAGACGGAAAGTCGAGTAAATATTCATCGGACACTCCCGCAGGATTTCGCGCGTCCGTCCCGTTTTTCGCAAACTTACCTCGCTCAACGGAAAAAATTCGACAATTTCTACGCGACCGGTCGACGTTCGGTCTAGTTCGGAAAAAAATCAAATAATTTATAAATATTAGACGGTCGGTGACCCGTTCGCGCATCGTGAACGGCGAATGTAAACCGCGGTACACGCGGAGATACGTATGATCCAGGAGAATAAATTATCCTCGTTGAGCGCGAGGGATATGTTCGGTGCAGAGTGTCCTCCGCGAATCCAGCTCTCCTTCGGTGATATGTGGAGACGGCGGTGCAGTTTCTGTGCTCCTCCCATAGGGACCGTGTGACCTAACGGAGAGTGAAAAATTGGAGGTAAAGAGGACGTGCATTTATTCGCGAAGCGAAAGCTCGCAGATCTCGCTACGCCGTGAAAATTTCGGAATTTTTATAACCGGTCGTGCTACCGGGCGCAGGAATTTCGACGTCGTCGCTTAAATTTATCCTCGAAGAGCTTTTCGCGTTTCGAACCGTTTCGTATCACGTCGCCTCGTTGACGCTACGTCGACTCCGCCCGCCTTCGATCCGATCGTAATGAGAACCGAGGATCGCGGCGATGCGCGTGTCTTTTTAGTTTTTTCCACCGCGAAATTGGGACGGATTTCGCGTCGTGAGGAGTAATAAAAAAAAATGCAAATTATCACAGGGCGCTGAGTCCGATTTTCTTTTTTCTGACCGACTGAAACTTGCCCAAAGTTCGGTTCACCGAAACGACGACAAGGTCAAAGATTTCACCTTAATTTTCGAGTCGCGCTTCATTATTCGCGATGACAAGGTACCCCGTTCGATCGTACGTTGTGCGAGTTGCGGATGAGAGCTCGGTATCGCAAAAATATTCGAGAATCGTTGAACCGCGTCAGAAATCGAGTTAGTAGTCGCGTAGAATTAAATTCTGAAATTTTTCAATATTTTCCCGCTACTTACGCTTCATTTATTCCCTTCACTTTACAGTTTCACGAAATCGAGTTTACCGAAAAGCGTTTCATCGTCATCTCTCATTGATCGCTGCAGAGTCGATCAAATATAACGAAAAGTTTCTTCTTTCATCACGCGAGGGATATTTCCTGTCGCTAAAAAACGTCGCCATCTGAAAACTTTCTCCTCAAACTAATAGGGACGAGAAGAGAAAAAAAATCCAAAGTAAAACCGGGATTGTATTTTATTAGCCGATTGAAAGTTTTTCAATAATTTTTCAAGCTGTTCACCTTCATCGCGATTTCTTTCCAGTTACACTTTTAGCAGAACCGGGTTATTAATCATAATTACAACTTTGACCGGAGCAATCAACGATGTCTACGAAAAAAAAAGAAAAGAAAAGAAAAAGTAAGTAACTTACTCTAGAAAGGTTCATTTTGAAAACTTTGCGGAATTTTTGAGCTAAAAAATTATTTCATCAAAAATCGAGAAGAGAAAAAAAATAAATAAATAAAATCGAACGCGTACACCGCGGTATAATTCACAGCGGGCGACGAGAGGTGATTGAGTCACAGTTATCCCATTGAACGCCATTGGCGTAACTAAAGTCATTAATTAATATTGACGAGCTTAACGTTTTTTTTTCTGCTTTTTTTTTTTCCTTCCTTCCTCCTCCGTTCTCACTTTTTACATCGTTCGTTTTCGCGCGTGATACATTTTTCGTTTTTTTTTTGTTTTTTTTTTGTTCGCGATTTTTACTTTTTTCATTTCATGAATGCAAAGCGTGTGGTGACCTTTCCGCGATGATTCGCGCAACCGTGACGGAGCTCTACGTGTTGTCAAAATTGATTTCAAACACCGCGAACCCGACGAATTTCTGCAATGCAGTCGTGGAATTGTACGCCGCGTTACACGCGTACCCACCCCTACACAAAAGGACAAATAAAGTACATACTCGCGTTCACAGTCGCCGAAGTATAGTAAAATGAATACCCTACCGTATATAAAGAGGACTCGCTATGAATAGCGACAAAGGAAAAGGTGATGGAAAAAAAAAAAAAAACGAAAAAAAACAAAAAAAAAGAAAAAAGAAAAATCAAATTCCGCGACGATGACGGACGTGGATGGATGACGTACGGTAATGGGAATTTCGAATACCTGTACGTGAACGTGAAAAAAAAGTCAAACGCAAAGTCACGGACAATGAAATAAAGTGAAAATAAACCGGTCACTCATTTAACCTACCGCCTACTGATCGGAACGCTCATGTCAATGATTATTCTTCGTTGAAAATTTCACGTCGAGTCTCGTAACTACGCTCATCGGCCTGTAATGGCGTCGGCGGTCAACCGTACGCCGGTGCAAGGTATAATATTGGGGGTAAAGAGACACATGGATTTAATAGGCTTAGGCATAAAACGACGACGGAGGACAAAATTGACCCGGAATGGATGTGGTGGTCGGAAAGTCGAGAAAAAAAAAAACGTCGAAAAGTACCACGTAGAACCGACAGCCAAAGTTACCCGGTATCTGCCCACCGCGCGATAAGGGCGTTCCGCTTGCGGTCGTCGCAACCCCTAAATTGATTACAGCGGCTAAATTGCTAGCGGGCTTGAATTCTTTAGCTTCGAATTATCGTCACTGTCCCACTTCACTTCAAGGACTTCCAACGCGTATAACGGTGCCGGGGCGATTCGAACCCTCGAAATACCGGTTTGTTCGCCGTGCGTTGAACGGAACAAACTTCCGAACTCGGAAATTTAAATACGGAAGTCCGATGGGGGAAAAAATGAAAAAATTATCTCAGAGATTCGCAAAAACGAAACCTGATCTTCGTTCGATCGAATTACGTTCGAGGCGCGATTCATTCGTTTATTGTCACCCATTTCAAGGGTTGAAAATCATCGTTCATTTTTCGAGGCAAAAGACGCGTGTAAATTCGTTGAAAATTGAGTAAATATATTTTGACGGAATTAAATACCAGGTCAAACGATCAATCAGTATAATCGAAATACGCGGCTCATCCCACTGGGGGGGGGAATGTGTTTGCGCCCATAAATAAGTGCTTCGTCCGTGTAGATACGCGTGCAGTGTCTTTCGTGAGATTGGAAAAGTTATTCCCATCCGCGAGTGTTCCTTTTCTTTTTTTTTCTTTCACTTTATTTTCCTCCCTCCCGCCTCAATGCCCTACTTGATCCTGGCAACGCTACCGACGTTTGTTTTTAGAAGCCTGGAAAGGAGACGAGACGTGTATATTTATATACTATTTTCGAAGGGTGGAAATGTTCCCTCCCCCCCCCCCCCCCCATTCCACCCCGCGTACGTGTGTTTGCTGATATTTGGCTGCAGGCATTTTTCGAACTTGTAGTCGCGCGACGGAGAAAACACGGAATTAAAGGGCTACGTGTCCGACCGTGTTCTACCGCGTTACAGTTTTATATCTCTACTGCAACACGTAGAAAACTGAGCCGCAGGGTCGATGAAACTATAAGGGGGCGCACAAGTGAGAAGAACAACAAACTCTAGGATGGGGTGTGTACGGCGAAGGTTGTCGACTTTGGCTTCTTATTGTCGGTAGCTGTGGATTCGAGGTATGGATATATATATATATATATATATCTTTCGCAGATCGTCTCTTACCACGGGATACAACCCCGTTAAAAGCCCCAATTAGAAATCTCGTCTTCCGCGTTTCTTTGTCTTGATGAGCTCGATTCATTTGCAGCGCTGGTTCATCAAGTATTTCCATTGTTATAAATCGGTTGATCCGGCTCCGTAGGATATAAAGGAAATAAATTCTGGATGCTTCGCCTGAAAGAGACCGACGCCACAGTTTTCAAGAAAGTTACGTCGAGGACGTCGTTATCGAGTGGAGTACAATTAAGAGAAGAGGAGTTTCGATGAAAATTGGCCGCGAATAAATTTTACTCTCAACCGCGAATGAAATTTGAACGGGAAATTTCATCTTCGTAATTATCGTTGTCAGCCCAAGGATATGAGATGGATACACTCTCTCTCTCTCTCTCTCTCTCTCTCACCGTCCGCAATCGAGAAAGGCTTTAATTAGCGCGGCATTATTATTTCCGAGAATTCAATTAGTTTCGTCAAAATAATATAATACCACCCCGAATCTCGAGTAGAGAGGATACCTCCGCCCAACGTATACCCGAAGACACATTTTCAAACTTCAAAGCTATCTTCGTTATCATAATCAGTTTGTAATTTGGGTATTCCGTAAAAAAAAAATCGAAATCACCCCACCTCGCGAGACGACGCCCGCCGTTTACAGCCTATACCACCACCACCGGAGGAGGAGAATGTCTGGTCCTCGGGAGGGACCGGGAAGCCAGAAATATTTCCTCCATCGATTTCCATCCCTCTCTCGTTTCTCATTCGTGGTACACGGGAACCTAATATTTCCAATTTCAAAAATAAATGGCTCCCGATTTTTCTAGGAATAAAATCCAACGCCTACACACTCGGCCCACCTTGTAGATCGCTCGGAGAAACCTCGGTTCGAACACCGTGAGCTTAGTTTTCCATATTCGCGAGATGGCGAGCGTAAGCTACCCCGGAGTAACGTTCGCGTTGTACTATATCTCCTCGTTTGTAAATACGCTCGTTCGACTGTGCACGCTGCAGCGAATACTTTGGAATCGTAACGTTGAACGATCCACGAGCAAAACTGAACCAACGGCGTTTAACTGACAATGTTGAATTTACCGGGTGCAAGGTATAAAACTCGATCCGTATTCGCAAAAGTATACGGCCCGGTCGGAATTACGGCTCGCGCAAATTTAATCTTCCAGAAGAAATGTTCGCCTCGTTCGAAACGGTCAATTGCCTAACGGGCGACGACCGATGTAACCGAGTTTACCGCGATATTCGCTCCGATACCCCAAAAATTATCCAAACAACGAATAACGCAATTCCACCGCAAAACTACTTATACATTATACTTACGGTCCGAGTATCGTTTATTTTTATTTTTATTTTTTTTTTTTCATCTCTCGGTTCCTTTTCACTAATTATTTGCTCTTTCTCTCGCAACATACATTTTTATTTTTCCTAGCTGCAGCTAGGCATTGTTCCACCGATGAAAGGTGCGGTAGGTATATATACACGTGACTACGTATACGTGTGTACATATATATATACACATAGATTGAGTGTCGGGTGAGGGTAAATAGAGTGAGGGGGTTGGTATGTACGGGGACAAAGCATTTTACAGCAGGTTTCACACACAATGGAACGACATCGAGCTATTTTTCGAGTCCGTACGACGAGGCGAGTGAAAAAATGAAAAAACCCGAATAAAAAAAAAAAGAACAAACAAACGAAAAAGAAAAAAAAAAAAAATAAGCGCAAAAAGAAAGAGAAACCGAGAAGAAGAAAAAAGAATCGGTGTGTGCGAGCTGAGTAGGAAGCGGTGAAAATTAAGCTGCAAATGTTTGCCGGCGATGGGCGATACGGAGATGTGTTTTTCTTCACCGTTCCGACGAATATACGAGAATCGCATCGGTCCGACGTCGTTATCGCCGAAAATTGGACGAGTTTTCGACTAAAGCGCAAAACGTCGAGTACCCGCCGTACTTCGGACTCGAATAAATAAACGAACGGACGTAACTTGGTCGAGGAGCTGAGAATAAGAGTGGGAAAATTTGAAGAAAGTCGAAGACTCTCGAGCGTACGGAATTTCTAGTAACATTCTCCAGCCGAGGGACGAGGTCTTCCGGTCGTAGCGTTCCAGAATCTTCGACGCTTCTTCCGTTCGCGTTGCGAAATTTCACCCCGCTCTCAACGTTGAAAAAGAAACAGCGACGGACGGTATCGGTGGGAAACGATATCGGCAAACACCGGGTGCGTCGACGCTCGACTTTCAAACGACCCCCGGCCCGACCTCGACAACAAACCAACGTAAACGACCACCGCGGAGCCGAGATAATACCGCAAGCGTAACGTAAGCTCATAGCACGCGGACTCGCCGAGTGCGACGAAGAAACACAACGAAGAGATCGGAGTTTACTTCAACACGCGTGACGCCTCGGATCTAATTCGAACGGTATAACCGAAGTTAATCCCGAGGTATGTTTGCACCCGGAATATCACTGAGCAAAGTCTCGAAACGACTAGACTGCGCAACGCTGGTGAAAAGTGCACGTGAATATCCTCCAGCGTCGCGGATATGCAGCTCCACCCGCTAAGAAGATTGGCTCACAATCGAGAGAACGTGGCGTCGCAGGTTGCTACGCAGAAGCTTAATACCGAGAGTAAGAATATAGCCGATTATGATCGTCCTTGGCCGGATAATCATCGAGCGTAATGTTAAATTTAATTAAAGCAGATCGGGGGGGATTAACGCTCGTTCGAGAGCAAGCGGTGTTCTCTTACGAGCTGCAGTTGAAACGACCGAGAGAGTTTTCCCCCACTTTCTAGCCGGGACGCGATTAAAGGGGGTTTTTGAGCGCGATTCTATTTATCCCGAACAATACGAGCGGTGCTTCTGCTCGGGATCGCGCGACATCGACCCCTCCGATTTCTCAGAAAAATAAAAACAAACTCCGACCGCTTTTTCAACCCCCGATTAAAAAAAAAGAAAGCAGACCCCTAACGGCGGCTTCTGCGAACGAGTCGCTAAAACCGATCTGCCCAATAATAACGCTGGTCGAAGAAAATTTTCTCCGTCAGCATCGCGGCGAATCGGGTGGTGCGGATAAGCGAGCTATATCGGGAAATAATCGCGGGGGGTGGGGGAGGGAGGGAATTTCATTGTTCCTCGAAGCCGTGTGGCGAACAAACAAAGCCAACGAAGCAGAAAGATTATCGGTTAGAGTTAACGCCGTTGGTGGGAAAACCGCGGGAACGTTGTCGGTGCGGTAGATGCATTCTGTGTTATATCCCCACGGCGGTACGACCACAAAGCGTCACGTCGTTGTCCGTTGTACGTATCGTATGGACCACCATCTCTCCTTCGCGTATCGCAGGACGGAATAGGTGGGTAGGTGGACGGACGTGTTACCGGCGTACCTACGCTACCGAACATACTCACCTACTCACGCCTATACACACCTCTGAACGATAGATCGGCAGTACTTTGGAACTTTGTTCGAACGCCCGCGGCCGAGTGTGTCCAGCCTTTTGTGAGTTCCGTTCGGTGGGAGTCCTTTCGTTTCTGCTACGACAATCGGCCAATTGTCACCGCGGACAATATAACTTCGACGACGTGGTCGCGTAGCTTTGCTAGCACCGACGTACGTAAAACATCTACGGAACGGAGCCAGCGACGTACATACGTCCCATCGTATCAGCCGGTTATATCTGTGGGAGGGCTAAAACCGGAGCGGCCGGAGCGGCGGGATAGCGCTGGACATCCGTATCGCGGTCAGTCGGACAAAAGCTTGAAACGTAGTGAGAATATGACAGATCCTACGTACGCGGTGAGGAGGGCGAACGCAAAGTTTGGACGTTAGCCAAGCTGCCATTTTCACGAACAGATCTCGCCGTGCGATTAAAATATATATATACATACATATATATATATATATATAATACACTTTTTGCTAATTTTCTTTCGCAACGTTTCGAGCACGGTGAGGAGTCGGGCGGGCATTCGCGTTTATATCCTGTGCAGGGTACGTCAATTTTAACATTTTAAAAAGTCGTTTACGCCGTAATTCTCCCTTTTCTATTTTTCCTTTTTTCTTTATTTCTCTGTTTTTGCCTCCGTGCGCCGCTGCCGCCGCGTGTTTCTCTCGAGCGAGTAATCACGACGACGAAACTAGGAGTAACGGTGAGACGAGGCCGGGCAAAATTTCGCACACCTCTGAGCCATCTTTTTTTTTCGCTACCACCTAGTCCCCGTTAATATTCAACAGTTTGCGACTAATGCTCCGTGTTTTCGGTGACTCGAGGCTTTAAAACACAAGTGTGCGTCGTGTAAAACGCCGTAACACGGCGCCTCGTGCCGAAAATACGTAAATGTCGTTGCAACACCAGCGGCGACGGTGTTCGCGGATATCGGCGGGAGAAGGGTACGTAACCCTCCCCTCCCCCCCTTCTAGTTCGGGATACACCTGTACCGGGAGAAAGGGTTGTGCAACGATAAACTTTACCTCGTTAATAATTACGAAGCTAAAGCCAATTAACTCGGCAAATGGTATTTGGTACGGGGGAGTTGTACGACTTGCCGAGGCGTATACATATATCAAACGTTTGCGGAGTATCTTACCAGTTTCTCTCTATTTCTCGATAAACTCGCTTCGCGTACATGTGGAATTTCTAAGTTGCGCCTGCGAAATGAGCTGGTGCATCTCCGTCGGTGCGGCTCTACCTTCTACCTTCTACCTACGTACGTAAGCCGGCGAGACGCAAGAAGAATCCGACGCGCCAACGTCTCTATACGGACCCTTGCACCGACTACGTCAAACCACCGGCAGTATTCCGAATGGCGGACGCGGACTTCGATAATAGACATTCCCTCGCGTTCCTTCGACGCGATGTGTCTTTTTACAGAATCCCGGTAGCGAACAGGCGTTGCAGGCGACGCGCTACGAGGGGCTTGCATCTGAAATATTTATTCCATATATGTATACGAAGACGTACGAATGTATATACGAGTACGCTATTTTCTTTCAGATTTCCCGAGGAGAAAATACCCGAGAGAGCGGGTTGAAAATTACGAGGAAATGATCGGGCGACTGTCCGACGTCGGATTCTTTTGTATCTCAAGACCGCGTCCCCGGTTCTACACGCGATATCATAAATTGCACAATCTCTAATCAGGGGCCCCCTCGTCTACTTCGTCAAGTAATCGCGGAGATGGAATCCCAGAATTGGCACGGATGTCAATAAATTCCAACGGTGAAGCGATAACGCGGAGCTTAGATCCGCCTCCGAGAATTAATTTCAATCACCGATTGCCTCTATATGTACCGCGACACACGGGGTGAACTGATTAGGATGATCGTTTGATCAGGCGATTCGGTAACGGTATTCTTGCGGGAATAGAAATTATCGAAATCCGCGAGTTCGTGGTTCGCTGGGGAACTCGAACGTTTTCATTTGTTACGTTTAATTTGTTTGCTTCTTTTTTTGGTTTTATTGGTTTTGTTTTTTCTCTAATTAACGCCCTTTCGTTAATGGTCGATCGATCGTTACGATGTTCCGTTCGATCGAGTTTCTCCCCGATTCCGCATTATACCGGGTACACTACAGCTTTTCAGCTTTATCGAGCTTCCAGACTCCTAGCGTAACATCCTGTCGGAGGTTTATTCGAGTCACGATTTTCAGATTCCCGACTAGATCTCTCGACTACTCGGTTCCTTAACATTACTATACCCCCACATGCGACTAAGGAGGAAGACTAAGAGCAGAAAGAGAAAGTAGCGAGTGGAAATAGGAAAGTGGAAAGAAGAAGGTAGGAGCTTTTTATCCGCTCCGGCCGTAAGTACGCTACGAGAGAGTCGAAACATTTCAACTATTAACTCGAAATTGCGGATCCCGCCATTCCGGAGATATAACTTTACCCCTTATAGATTAAATTTTCTGATCAGAAAATCCAACCGAAGCCATTCCCCCCCTATATACCTATACAGACGAAGAAATAAGAACAGAAATAAGACAGAAAACGAACGATGAAAACTAAACTCTTGAACCAGTTCGGAATCCACCGTGCCCGCCAACAAAATCACCTGGTCGTAAAAATCTTGAAAATCCGATATTCGCCAAACGCAGGTGGTAGGCAAAGCTCGTGATAAATTCGCGCCGCATCCTTCGGCCACCCAGCTTCTCTGCATTCGGATTTCAATTGTAAACGTGCCGTGCAGGTAGACGACGCGTCGTTCTCGTGTACTCTTGTACGAGAATCAACACCGTATACACGCACACACACACACACCTGTAACGGAAAGGAAATCTTCGCTAATGGCGACGATTGTACGCCACGGAGCAAGCGTACGGAGACAGAGCGAATATCAAAGAATTTCGCTCATTGTCAGTTAAAGATAAACGAGGCGGACGTATTACGGATTTGAGAAGAGATCTTCGCGCGTCAAAGATCCGTATACGAGGACACCGCGCACGGCGCGAAGATATTAGCACTGATACAATCGGAACAATGAAGATCCGAGCTAAAATTTAACTCGAACGTCGCTACTGGGAGAAATGTGATGGGACGGATGAGAATTAAGTCGAGTACTCGACTGGCAAAGATTCCCGCATACATTTTCAACGACTATCGTCTACTTATTGTCATGACAATTGAAGCATCAAATCTCAGCTCACCCTATAGGTAGATCAATACCCCATCGCGCGAAGATGATAATAAAAATGATTTTCAATTCACTCCGTCATTCTCGAAATGCAAAATCCCGTCGTTTATTTTTTTCTCTCTGACACACGCTACAAAATCACGGTAGAAACTACGGGGCATATCATTATCGACATGCAAGTTTAAGTTAAATTTTCCAAGGATCGTGCGGTTGAAGATTTAATCATTTCTCGGTGCTTTTTATTTTTCAGTCCCGGTGCAACCGAACTCCAAGTATATAAAAGCTCGATAAACTTTACGGAGGTAAAATAACAAGAATATGGGTGTTCCACTACTGAAACACCAGCGGAGAGATTTTGATACGAGGGTTCATAAATTATGAACCAAATGGGCAGTGGCGACGGTGGTGCGGTGAAAACTCGCTTCAGGTTAGTAAGAGACGTCGGTTATTGCTATACCTATACCCTCGCTGGTGTATAATTTGAGGAGATTAAAGAATATTTTAGATTGTTTTTCACCGGAATAATAATTACGTGCAGAAGAAGAACGACCGGATATAGCTATAACGTGAATGTTTGAACGCGGGGTCGGGGCTTCGTTTGCGGATAATTAATCACCGATATTTGTCATTAATCTAACTGATTAACCCAGATTAACATAAGCCACTAATTATTAGGCGACAAAACAATGCCGCAGTTTCTCACGTGCTCCGATGACTTCGAAAGACCTTCCCCGCAGTTGATAAAAAGATAATCGAGGGACGCCTTGTTCTTTACCACAATTGAAGCGAAAATCCGAATCACGCCTCTTTGGATTCTCGCGAATTTGGGAAAATGAAAATGAAAAAAAAAAACAAGGGAAATCGGTTAGGAACAAAAAATTGTAACGACTATCCGGTGATGATACGACAAAACGAAACGATCATTCGAAACCGTCGATGATACGTGCCACCGGAATTCAGTGAGTCGGTCAGCGAGCGTACCGCACGGACTGTCAGAATCAGCGGTTCGCGTATTCAACGAAGTTGAAATGCTCTACCGTGCGAACTGTCCGAATCATCTGACGGAGTTGTTCGCCTTTTTCGCGACAGTTTTTTTACTTTTGTAGCGACGTCGTTTTCATCGGCGAGCTATAAGTGTAAACTACAAATAAATCGAAATGTTTCAAAAAGCTCGCGTACACGTAACTCAGACAAAACTTTTTTCTGCGTTCGTTTTATGCCTACTTATAGAGAAAACGTCCCACATTAAATATCACGTAAAGTTATACCCGGAGGAGCGTCGCGAACGAAAATGAACCACCTGCAGAATCGTCGTGAAAATTTGATGTCCCCGTTAAAACCGCTGCAGCTAAGAAACCACTGAAAAGTTTAAGCTCGAGAGCGATATTTCGGAGGGTCGTTCATAGGTGGAAATTAAACAGCGGAATACGTTGTTCGTAAAGACGCCGCCTGTTGCTCGACGTTTCGATATCGAACGCACGAAAAACTTTTGCACGTACAGCTTTTGTTGCGAAAGAAGGAGGTGGGTGGGGGGGGGAATACTTCGAGAAGTTTTTTCCCATCGAAACCTCATTAGGGGAGAAAATGAATAAAAGTATTTAGGAAGAAAAAAAAAGAGAGAGGGAAAGGAAAGCGAAGAAGTCTAGTACAAGCGTACCGGTAGCCTGAGACTCAACAAGAATTCCAAGATCCATTAAAAACGCCTAAAAATTCATCCCCGTTAAATTGGCCTTCGGGCCACGCCTCGATCGCGAAACTGGTACAGAGAATTTCTACCAGGTGAAGAGCTTTCTTTACTCGGTGCGAGTATGAGAAGCGAAACCTAATGGGACATTGACGAAGGATCCTCCGTCTGGATCGGCTGCTCAAACTTTTTGGCAATTTTTTCGCTCGCGGTATATCTGCGGCAGTCCCTCTTTCTCCGTGTCCCCAACAGAGTAGTTGGTAACGTACGTACGTCGGGGGTACATCGATACAACTTTTCGATCAAACCCTCTACGTGTCAAGGAATTGGGGGTACGTGACGCGAACCGACGACGACTGCTAGGAGAATAAAGGCGAGTAGAGAACGAGCAATGTCTTTCTCCGTCGAGATACCTCGAATGGAGAAACGGGATAGAAAAGAAAAGGAAATGAGAAAAGCAAAAACACATATATCGCCACGTCGTGCGGGCATCGCGACGATACACCAAGTGTGTTCAAATTTCCTAGGATTCTCATTCGATAAATCAGAAAAAAAAAACAAGGGACGACGAATACCAAGGCTGATTTGATATACAGCTTGCAAAATTTCCTGCCAAAGTTCAACGTGGGGAGAAAAAAAAAAAACAAAATAAATAAAATCACGAAAGAACGGTTATCCTCGTTCTTCCGCCGGACGATATCCTCGAGTGGAGTAAAGAATTTTCTACCTCGATCTGAAAAATGTTTATGATATCCGAGGGCATCGAGGAAATTATCGGAGAGAAGAGGGCGGGCGCGACCGGTTGCGGCGAGGTTTGTTTCGTTTACGAATCGAAACCTGGGGTAAGTAAAGTCGTAAACTCTGACCCGGTATCCGCGCGATGTTCGCCTCGGCGATGCCTCGATTTCCTGAAGCTCGCCGACAATGAGTCGGCGGACAGCGTCCGCGTATATTCGTTTCCAAGGAGAGCGCGAGGTCCTGAAAAGGAGCAGCGAGAGAACCGTAGCAAATCGGACGATCATCTTTACAGAGAGATTCCGAGTATGGGTGATTTCCGTTCCCTTTGAATTCTCCTACACGTAGCTCGCAAAAAGGCGAAAATCTTACGAAGCCGGGTTCTTTTTAACCAGCGAACCGATCGCCGAGATATTGAATTTTCGAGGACACCCACGTGACCCTCGCTACCGAGATCTTTCAATTCCGTCGGACGTCCTTTTTTTGTTTTTTTTCTTTTCTTTTTTTTTTAATTGTTTTCACCCGGTTTTCACCTGGGTGCCAGTTCGCGCTCGGTGTAACAGTCCCGTAGTGACACTTCACCGAATGTTATATATACCTTTTGTAGGAAATAAATTGAACGAACGCCAATGTCGTACGTATACACGGATATAACGGAGAGTCGAGCAAAGCGGAAGATCCCTTTTTCTTTTTTTTTTCTCTCTTTTTGAACGGCAGGAAAATGAAATAGGTGTCTCTAAAAATTCTCAGAGGGTGTTAATGAGGAGCGTGTGAGGTGATGTGCAGCAAGAAACCTGATTATGCCCCGAAACAACTTAGGAATCCAGACGACAATTTCAGGAATTGAATAGGGCGTGCGTCAGACTTTTGAGACTTAGTTTAAAAATTTTTCATTATTTTCTTTTTAACGGTAGGCCGGTAAAAACTCCGTAGGGTAAAGATTATTCATTTTTTTTTTCTCTCGTCGTTGCGTTCAACTTTCAACTTAGCTCACGATCTCGATATAAAGTGCCTACATTTTATTTCATTCGCATAATCGTTACACAATTCGAGGGGAGATGAAAAACTTTTTGCCCGCATACAGCCCAGTAATTTTGTGTTTATTACAGTCTGGGTAACAAGCGAAGTTAAAGTGAAATGGAATTTCTTCTTACAAGTACGAAGCTCCGAAGAATTTCGGATTCAGAAGCTTTCGTAAGAACGTATTTTCCTTCGATACTACAATAACAAATATAACGACGAGGTAATTTTCCGTTTACTCGGAAAAAAATAAAAAAAAAAAAAAAAAAACGTCGAGAATTTCACCCCGTCCGACAATCTCCGCTTAAAAGTAAAAGTTTCTACTTCTTTTTTTCTTTTTCTCTCTCCTATTAAAGACTAACCGAATGAACGAATAAAAGTACACAAATTTCGTTATTAAGGTGTCGAGTAATCGAGTTTCGCGCGTCGCGCGAGACACAGTAAGTTCCCATCGTGCTGCACGTCGCGGGTGCGCGGCTCTCGGAGGTTCTCCTCGGTTTGCCGTATTCCTATAATAATCCGTGGAGCGCGCCGGTTCGCGAAGGAATCTGAGAAGGGCTCGTTTAGAAAGTTTCTTCGAAACTTCGCGAACGCGTAATGTTGTCTCGTAATTAAGATTTAGGACGATGCGTGCCACGAAACAATGTAATCACGAGTTTCGCGGAGGGTACAAAGGCGGCACGAAGTTGGCGTAGCCACGCATAATCGTCGGACTTGTAAAGATAATGAAATTTCCGTCAAGAGCTAAACGTGAACGTGAATTATTTTGTTGAAAAAATCAATCTCTCCGAGCGGCCCCCCGAACCACGACGGACCAACGTTGCGGAATTTTTCTTTTCCTCGGCCAACTGCAGCCGACGGAATATCCGACTCCGAACGATTTTGCTCGGTTGTGATTTGGATGATAATTAACGAAGCGTGCAAATGAGTTACGTGGGAAAACGTGATCGGATTGTTGAAATACGTTTGGAACAGTCGGAGAGTATATTTCGTTGTTCGCTTATAACATTGCGTGTATGCCGGGAGAAATATTAAGGACGGTAAGAATCTCGCATTTTTTTTTTTTTCAAATTATTCCTCGTAATTTTGAAATCTTCATTATCATTTCTACCGAGATGATCAGGGTAAGCGGGCGCGCTTGTTTCATTTTCAGAGTTGTAATAAGAGACAAATAAAAGGTACGTGTATAAAAATGCGAAATCTGATTTCGTTGATGAATATACGATTCGGAATCTCTCCGATAAGGATCTGAAGTACCGCGAGACGAGGGTGTATAATTTTTGAGTTCTTCACGCCTCGCGGTCTTAGAGTTTTGGAATAACAAATTACACGCGGCCTAATTCGCCTTGCTCTTGCCTTTTATTTTCCTCGGTCTTATTTTATTTACACTGTTTTACTTTCCTGTAAGCCGGCACTGTTTTACTCGAAACACTTCATTAAATAACTCCAGACTTAAAACTTGAGAAACTCGTCTTATACAATAGGCATTAAATAGTTAACAAATCTCTCATTTTAAGTCTTGAAAGTTAAGACTTAAAAATTTCCGCGCTTGAATCAAGGACTTGTTAAATTTTAAATTGTACTCAACTCTACCTTACGATTCGGTGCTGTTACAACTTGATAACCTTATAATTTAATTTCTTCTACGAAAATAAAGTGAGAGAAAATAATCTACACCTAGAGAAACCTTGGCGTTGGCGTTCTCAAATAGCTTTATAACCGACGAGACTGCACAAAGTTTTTCAGATTCCGTATTGTTCAATATCAAGGACTATGACGAAAAAGAAGAAGAACAAGGATAATTATTTCACGAAAAAGCTACCGGCGCGAGGTCGCACTTTGGAAGGTGTAAGCAATTAGTGTCGCCATATTATAATAATGTAGTGTATAGAACCGAGTTGACTTGGGTGCGAATTTAATTGCTGTGGCGGGTCATTATGTATACTGTATTATTGTTTTTATTTTCTTCTTTTTTTAATCGTATACAAACAAACGCCGCGGTATATCGTTATTGACAAATATTAAAAAAGTAAAAATATATTTCGTAATTGAATAGAACTCTGATAAAAAAAAAAAAAACAATTCAACAAATCATTTTCGAGTTGATCACGATCGGCTCGTCTACGTGAGAAGAGGGTCGAAAATTGATTGCGAATAGGCGAAAAAATCGATCGTTTGTAATACGAGGTATGAAGTAACCGGTGTCGAATGTCAACCGGATGGCGTTTCGTTATCAACTTTCACAATAACCGGAGTTTGATCCTCGTACAGATGAAGTAGATTTTCGTACGTTTTCTTCTTTTTTTTTTTTCGCCAAGTACCTACAAGCGAAGCGACCGAATACCGTATGAAAAACTAATTAATTACGAACAATCCGCAAGTGAAAAGCATCACGAACGGTCGAGGGCGCCAGAATTACCTATGTACAGGAGATCAAAGTCGTTTCAACGTAATGTGACAAAACATGTACAGGTTCTTTTGCGAAGTCACACGAGCCACGGGAATCGGATTTCGGTGTCACCCTCGCAACCGATAACGTACAATCGTCAACTGATACCGAACTACATATATTGGAAACTGATTTTTTCATTCAACTCGAGCTTAAATAAAAGATTCTAGCGAGGCATCTGAATTCTTTCCAAATTTTTCTGTCGCACTTTTTTCTTTCCACTCTTTGAGGGATTTGCGAAATCGGGAGGTAAAAAATTTACGGTATTTTACGAGGCAGACGGTAGAATTCGTTCGCCATAGGGTATTTTACGAAAAAGAAGTCTCGATTCTAATTAGCGACACTTGTCTACTTTTTCGGTATCAGCACCACTTCATTTTCTAAAACAAAAAAGAAGATATGAATAAAGGGTGTACTTCTGGCGAAACGCGTCGGACCCCAAGGTCAGACCTTCGTTTGAAAAAGTTTTTATTCGACGAGCAAAAAAAGTAAAAGTAGCTCGAAAAAAAAAAAAAAGCATTCACCCTATTTAGGGTAATCCACCAAGTTTCCAGGAGTTCCTCTCTTCCAAAAGGTGGTCCCTGCTGCTGTTTCGCTTGGGGATTAGACACGGCATTGTCACGGGCTTAATTTCTTGCCCAATTAATCGACCAAGACAAAAGCTTCGGTATCGCTCTCAGAACGAATCGGGCGGGTGCGGTCGAAAAATAGGGGCTGAATTGGTGTATAAAATTCTTTTTCCAAAGAACGCCCGACAACGTTGCGCAATATCGATTACGGTAGCACGACTGATCTAGGGGTGGTTGTAATTTGAATTTTTTTTTTTTTTCTTTTCTTCTCTTTTCCTTCGTCAAAAAGACGTGATATTAAATCGCGAACTCGTTAGATTGTTATTACTTTGCTGTTGAATTCAATTATCACGGATGTACCTACAGGATCTCCTCCTCGAGGTCCTTTTTCCCCTCGGAGGCCCTTGGATTCGGAGGAGAGTTTCGTTGGGCACACCTCGAGAATCGCGATAGCTACTGTAAAGTACGAACCACCCCTCAACGCCGACGCTCCAAAGTAGAAAGACCGAAATCGTTAGCGATTCGACTCGCTCCACCCCCCCGATGCATTCGCGGCTATAGGTATATATGTATACGATCTCTACGAAACTGGCGAGACTTTACCGTATCGTTTAATGAAACAACCCTCCGGAATTTTAAAACTTTCCTCAAACCGAACCGAGAATCGTTCGAACAAACAGTGGAACAGGAATTTCGACGATCGAATTGATTAAATTTTATTATTTGGATAGCGGCTCAGAGCGGATGATGATACTTGATCTAGATATCCGATTCGCAATAACCGATCGATTGGTGCGTTCGACAGCCTTGAGACGATTACGATCTAAGCCAAATCAATAAGGAATATCGCTGGTATAAATAAAAAAAAAAAAAAACAAACAAGTTCAATACAATGGAATTGTACGATCGCGTATCACCCAGATAAATCATTACTCGAAAAATATTGATCATCTGTAACACAGATTAGACAATGGAAGTTATTTATTGCACCTGACGCGTTCGCGGTAACGTCTCGGTTTAATTTTTTCAATTTTTTTTTTTCAGCACAGTTTTAACTGAAAAAATTACCAGATTATGCGAGCATTTTAAATTACCGATGATCCAGATCGTCGATCGAAACTATTTTGTGTACGCTATTTTGCGGTAACAACAATTTTTCTTACCTGATATTCCAGATAAACGCCATGCCAAGAGGAAGAAAAACGCTTTCAACACTTTATAAATAGAAATGCAACGAGCTCTGCTCACGTCATTTCAATTCCCCGTTAGTTGCACAATGAATCGTGTTTTCCGTCTGCTGGTCTGTCTGGTTGCACCTGCTACCTTGTGCAACGGTAAGCCAAAGGAACTCCTTGCTTTTGCGTGCGGATGCTAATTGAATTTTATCCTTTGGTTTGAACTGTAAAAACTACAATTTCCCGCTGGATAAATTCCCCAATGAGAGAGATCTGAAGTATAAAAAATTTTCCCCAGGCTACAACGATGGAGTTAAAATCGTCGGAGGCTCGGTAGCATCCGAAGGGAGTTTTCCGTATCAAGTATCTCTGCGTGTGAAAAACGGTCATTTTTGCGGTGGTTCGATTTTGAGCAAGCGATGGATATTGACGGCAGGTCACTGCGTCGTCGGGTGAGTAATTCGTCGCCTTTGTATTTCCGACGGATCAACGGTACATACGGGGGGAGGAGAGAGAATTTGAGTCGATAGCCATCGACCGCGTATATCTGTTTATTCCGGTTTACATAGTCAGAGAGCCGGTAGAGTGAGCGTGGTCGTCGGGACGAATCTGCTTTCGAGAGGAGGCGATTCTTATGCCGTGGAAAAATTGCTACTTCACGGGGATTACGATCCGTTGCCCATCAAGAACGACATTGGCCTCGTTCGCGTCACCGACGACATTGTCTTCGGTCCAAAAGTACAAGCTGTTCCGCTACCCCACCAAGATTTCACCGATTTCGACCAGACAGCGGTTCTGTCCGGATGGGGAAGAATAACCGTACGTGCAAATTATTCCACGAAGTGGGAAGCACTATTTTCGTCCTCCTCTCCTCGTCTCAGTTTTGTATTTTTCTCTCCACAGTATCCAGGTGGGATTCCGGATGCCCTGCAAACCATCGATCTGCGAGTTATCTCACAAAAATCGTGCGCCGCCATTTTTTCGGGAGTAACTGAATCCAATATCTGCACTTTGACCAAAGAAGGACAAGGAGCTTGCCATGTGAGTGCCTTACAGAGAACGATTGATTCATGGCTTGTTGGACGAGGATTTTCGGCACGCACTGATTCATTTCCTTCCACTCTATTTTTTCAAGGGCGATTCTGGCGGTCCATTGACAGCGGATGGTGTGCAGATTGGAATTGTTTCCTACGGAATGCCTTGTGCCAGAGGATATCCCGACGTCTATACGAATCTATGGAGTTACGTGGATTGGGTGAAAGAACGTATCGGCGATGAGTAATTTCGATTGGATCTTTATTAAAACCAAAGCCATAGATGAAAATGGTGTATTCGTGAGTCGCGAATCGCACCGTCGTTGCTTACAAATGTTGAGATTTTTCGCAAATAAATTCATACCCTTACTGCTTTACGCACGATGCTTACGGTCTGATGTTGATTAATTGTTCTCAGCAGATTCGTATTCCTGAGGTCAATGTAAGTTAGAAAAGTGTCCTGCAATCGATTTGACAAATACTTCATTAATGGCCCGAAATCTCCGTTCACTAAGCTCGAAAATGAACGAAGAAATTGTTAGTTACCTATTCATAATGTAATATTACACGATGCACGTGAGAAAAAATTTATGTGAACTTTTTTTTTTTTTTTTGGTACATTCTTTACCTCTGATTCTGAACTAAAGGCCTATGCTTCAGTATTGGCAGAATGGGACAGAATTGAACTCGCTCAGTATACACTGAGCCATTTAACTACCGAGACATTATATATATATGAATTCGTAGAAAAATCACTGCCAAGGAATGCCGCCGACCGGCTGGATCAAAGGGTCGATTTACGAGGTGTGAACAAGATCTTTATCAGGTGATGACAGCTCGTCTGACACCTGCTATCAATAGGGGCGAGACAAAAATAAGGAAAGGAATTTCACACCTCGTCGTCTATTTAAAAGCTATAAATTATTTTTGAATTGATGGCGCGTGCCGGCTGTCAAGATGCCTGACACACGTGTAAAAATGGGAAGTCGCATATAGTGTTGTGAACTTCTTTGTGATTGGGCGAGCCGGAGCTTGACACCGAACTCCGCGCGGACTGCATTTGCCCAATGATTTTTATATATGGATTTTGGTGCGAGAAAGCTCAGCGTGGTGGGAGCGTAAGAGACGAGGCGGTACGCCGCGCAGCGGTAGCAATACGAATAAGATCGAGAGCGCTCGAGTGCGGCGCGCTAAAATATGAAATCTCGAGCTACTCAACCTGCAATTACGTTTCCCATCATATCTCGGGAACTGATGTTCAGAATTCAACGATCGAATTGAAATTTTCAAGACGTGTCTTCGTGGTCATGGATTTTGTTGATAAATCGTAGCTTTTGGAAGATTACAATTAGATTTTTTACGCGAATAAATGGTGTGAGCATGGTTTCTGTGACCCCTCTAAACGTCGAAAATTTTTTTTAATAAGGTTTTATATGATATTCTAATGTATTTTGATCTCAGAAATCCGAATTCACAAGTTAAATTGATCTATCTATGAAATTGATCGAGTTATCCTCATTTTTTCGCATTTTTTGCCATAAATTTGAGGATATCTCGAAGGGAAAAAATCGTAGCTCAATTTGGACAACGGATTCGTGTTCCTGAGGTCAAAATACGTAAGAAAAGTGCCATACGATCAATTTTAAAAAATAAAAATTTTTGGCCAAATTTTGAGATTTTTCCAAGGGGTACCCCTTACGATTTTTTCAAATTTTGGCCAAAAATTTTTATTTTTTAAAATTGATCGTATGGCACTTTTCTTATGTATTTTGACCTCAGGAACACGAATCCGTTGTCCAAATTGAGCTGCAATTTTTTCCCTTCAAGATATCCTCAAATTTATGCCAAAAAATGCGATAATTCGGCGATAACTCGGTCATTTTTGAAGATAGATCAATTTTTCTTTTGGATTCGGATTCCTGAGCTCAAAATACATTAACATAGACTAAAAAATCAATTTTTTATTTTTGACCCCAAAAAGCTGAAAATTGGCGATATCTCGGTCAATTTTAGAGATAGATGAATTTTCCTTTCAGATTCGGATTCCTGAGATCAAAATACGTCAGAAAAGCATATTAAACTCAATTAAAAAAATGATTTATTTTTTGCTCAAAAATCGAATTTTTTTTTGGTTCTTCAAGAGTAATCTCACATATAATCAGCTCAGGAATCCAAATCTGAAAGCCAAAATCATCTACTCGTGCAATCGATCGAGTAATCATCAATTATTCGGTGTTGGGAGCAGAAAAATTACAAGACATATCGATTGGTTTTAGTCGTAGACCAACTCTGAGTCGTCGCAATCCATGCTTGGGTCGAAATATTCGAATTCTTCAATTTACCAGCGAGCCCAAGCTTTGCTGGAGTCAGCGTAGCCAGCAGCGTAGCGCTTTGTTGTGAGACGTCACCTTCAGGGCTGAGCAGAGGTGACGCCCCACAACAAACCACGCGCCCGTGGCTACCTGACTCCAGATAAGCTCGGGGCTCGCTGGTAAATTGAAGAATTCGAATATTTTGACCCAAGCATGGATTGCGACGAAACAAAGTGGGTCTACGACTAAAACGAATCGATATGTCTTAATTTTTCTGCTCCCAACAGCGAATAATTGACGATTACTCGATCGATTGCACGAGTAGATGATTTTGGCTTTCAGATTTGGATTTCGGAGCTGATTATACGTGAGATTACTCTCGAAAAACCAGAAAAAAAAAACGATTTTTGAGCAAAACATAAATCATTTTTTTAATTGGGTTTAATATGCTTTTCTTACGTATTTTGACCTCAGGAATCCCTATTCATAGGCTGAATTGATCTATCTATGAAATTGATCGAATTATCGCCAATTTTGTGGTTTTCCGAGCAGAAAAATTGCGATATCTTTGTGCGTAATTGAAAGATGATTACTTGGTCGACGTAAAGCGATTTTCTCATTGGCACTCCTAGCGGGAGTATCAGCTTTTCGAGTTATATCCAATTAATAATGCAGAGGGCGAGTAAAAGTGGAAAATCGAATAATCTTTGGCCAACCGAACAAGCTGCGGGGTCTACGTTCCGCACGTACGGAGATTTATCAAGGTTATCGCTACGAACGTGACCGCCATTATTTTGCATTTTCAAGCATTTAATATCTAGCCCTAAATTCAAATTCTCAAGGCGGCACCATATATCTATGGCGGCACACATGCAGGAGTCGTATACTCAAAAGATTCGCTCTATCACACCACGTGTATAACACCACCAACTGCGAAGGCAATCGAGGATAAACACGGATATAATTCATCCTGAGAACCCCATTCGAGTACCGATGTAACCGAGCACGTAAATTGTGTGTATCTATCCGTGTATACGTACGCAAACGTTACACATGTCACGCGGTAGTACATGAATCCATATAAATACATGAGGCATTTGCAGTTCGGAGCATTCAAGTTCGAAGCCAAGCAAACGTTCCCATGGGTGCAGTTCGCGACATACCCTAAAACTATAGATACGACCCTATATTCCGGCACCACGTGGTGCTGATCGTCCAACTAAACTGTAAACTCCTGTTGGATTAAACTTGGAAGCTCGAGGTATAGATAATACCTGTAGATACAGAAGCCCTGGATCGTTTGGTCGAGCGATCGCACCCCACGCGGTACCCGGATTCGCTGAGCTTTTGATCGTATCGAGTTATTAATCGCGTACATCAACATGCGGCTGCGGGTGCGGCCACTCCGCGCCATCGTGGTCCTCGTCATCTTGCACCAGGGGATATACGCGTCGACTACAGGTGAGCGCGATTCTACTGCTGATTTATGTAAATTTTACCGAATGTGATCAAAAACTACGAGTATACCTCACTACGTTCCGACCCTAGGATTACAAAGTATACGAAATCGCTCGTAACTTATCCCAACCAGAATTGCAGGACAGACGCGAATCAGTAACGAAAATTTTATCTTTCTACATAACGATAAATCGTTTTTTTTTTTCAACTTTCATCTCGCTCCAGCTGAGGCAACGGAGGAGCAAGACGAGGTGAAGATCGTGGGCGGAATTCCTGCCAAAGCCGGACAATTTCCTTACCAAGTGTCCCTCCGGACAAAGGACAACAAGCACTTTTGCGGCGGGTCCATCCTGAACGAACGTTGGATCCTCACAGCGGCGCATTGTCTCGCAGGGTAATTAAGGAAAAAACCGAAAGAAAAAAAAGAATCAGCATTGAAACATTGAAGAAAAAATCACGGCAGCGGGAAGCCTAACGGATCTCTCATAATTTTTTTGTTCCTCCCTCGACGACAAACCCAAAGAGAACTCGATTTCATTCACCTTTCCACCGTTTGTCACCGCCGAAAAAATATTTTTCATCGCCTTTTTCCCTTTTGTCTTCAGATCGAACGACGATAGCGTCGCAGTCGTCGTCGGAACAACGACATTGGACAGCGGTGGCGACTCTTACAAGTCGCTCAAAGTAATCCCCCATCCGGATTACAGCCAATTTTTGATACGCGACGACATTGGTTTGATCGAAGTCGAAAAACCCATAGTTTACGGTGACAACGTGAAGCCCGTAGTTCTTCCTACGGAAGACTTCAATAAAACCGATTACCCTGCAGTACTGTCTGGCTGGGGTACGTTATCGGTGAGTAGTAACACGTTCTGCTTTTTTTTCCAATTTATTCTGAAAAGTGAGCCGAAAAAAAAAATCATCATCCGCATGATCATGATTTCGCATGACGAGTATTAGAACGCAGAAAAGAGAACGGATACGTAATTAACTCTGACAAAAATTGGGGTTCCGCATCTTGCGGAGGAATACATCATCCCTTTACGCAAGGTTGAGAAATGAGCCGGGCGTAAAAAGTTAGTTTTTTTTTCCTACCGTTGCGTCGGTAATTCATTTGAAAATGCTCGCGGGTCAAAACAGGCCAGTGCGAATGAGAAAGAGAAATACAAAATCCAATTGAACGAAAACGTAATGAATTATTTATGATTGCGAAAACAGTACCCAGGAAAAACGCCCAACGAACTTCAACACATAACTCTGAGCGTCATCGACCAAAACGAATGTCTGAACACGAGTTTCCGCGTAACAAACAGCAACATCTGCACACTGAATAAAAAAGGCGAGGGAGCTTGTCACGTGAGTAAAAATCACCCTCTATTCCGAGCCCAAAAAAAAAAAAAAAAAAAAAAAATAGAATAAAATAAAGTAAGCTAGCACGCGTTAAATTTTCGAAAAGGAAACGAAATAACGAAAACTCATCGAACGAACGACAAAAAATTTGTCACGGCGAATGTCCGAGAGGTAAAAAAAAAATAACCGACCTTCGATTTTCCCTCGATTTGTTAGATAGTGGCATGGTAAAATTTTGATTTATCTCACGAGGGCGAAGGGCCCCGAAGGCATTCCTGACCTCGCAAAAATAGCTCGGTACCGGATGACCCGCCTGTGAACCAGACAAGGCTCAAAGCACGTGCAGCGAAGTGTCACGCGAACGGACAGCAATTCCTTTAACGCGAAGTCCACGGGCTACTATAACCTGGAAGACGGCGCATAAAGCAGTCTTATCGGTTCCTGCTCTGACCTCTTTACGACCTCGCGACAACGTCGGCTTCTTCTTCGGCACAACGTTCGATAACGCGATTTCTTTGTCCCTTGGAAAATTTCCAAAATGAAATTGACGAAAATTAGAAAATTAGTTTACATTATAATATTTTTGCCGCGAACGAATTCAACCGACTTAACGGTACAAGCCTAGAGAATTTTAGAGAAAATTGTTATTCGTTCGATGAATATTTTTACCCGGAGAGTTTATATTAATCTTTTTCGCCATTACCAGGGCGACTCTGGAGGACCACTTCACTCGGACGGGGTTCAAATCGGTGTTGTCTCCTGGGGAACACCGTGCGCACGAGGAAAACCAGACGTTTTTACCCGCGTGTTCAGTTATCGTGATTGGATAACGAGCTTTGCAAATGTTACGGAAAACTTGAATTTGTAAAAATCATTGGCCAAAAGTCCTCAGACCCTTTCCACCCCTGAAAAAGTTCTGATTGCATCGCTAATAAAATTTTGAATGAATCAATAAAACTCGCAAAAAATTAATCATGCCCCGAAACGGCGAAAAGAAGAAATTTGGATCGGCCTATGTTGAGACTGCACGATACTACGTTGAGAGCGAATTGTATAGATATTAATTTCTCAAGTTTGAAGTAGAAGTGCGCAGCTCGATGAAGTTCCAAAATCAAATCGAGATTAAAAAAAAGTCTCGAGATAGCAAATTCTGACGCTTGACGTTATCCGGTTTTTTTTTTTTTTTCTTTTTACATCACCCTGCTACCAAACCGTATCTAACTGACCTCTTTGCACGAAGGTGAACGTCATCTCCCGAGCTCAATGCAAATCTGCAGGTAGGCGAGTCACAGATAAGAACACCCTTTACTAAAGTCGCACAAGGCACAAGTATTCAGAGCTGGTGAATTTAGCTATCTTGTTGTTAGCTAGATGGAAGGATACACCGGTTAATCGATGGGACGATCGCGCGTATTTCGTCCATCGGCGTTTGAACGAATGACTTTGATCATGATGAAATGATTGTGTACAATTTTTGGAGACTGTTAAACGCACGAATCAAATTTGAAACTGATCGTCGAAATGACCAGAGAACGTTGACGGAGTTAAACTTTACTCGCATACGTACTTTAGCTCGTGAAAAATTGAGTCTTGAGAAATTGAGAAATTGATAGTTCGGCAATAACGGTTTATCTGGGAGTAAGATAAAATCAGAACATGTTACTGGACTGATTGAGCATTTTCATATCGCTAATGGAACAGGTATCTAAAATCGTGAATCACTTACTTGCGCAGATTCCTAATAATATAAATCAAAATCAAAATAATTAAATTCTGATTATCGATCGTTGATTGGAAAATGATTCACCAACGATTCGATTCAAGATCCGCGGGTATAAATACAACAGAGATTATTCCGAGTCACACAACAGCCATGTATCGTATTGCCTGTCTCGTCTTCGCCCTGGTGGCTGCCTGCTCCGGTAAGTTGGACATTGACCGCGGGCGTTGCGTCGTTTTCAAAAAAAAAAAAAAATGTCCTTCTTTATACTTCTTATTTTTACCGCTACTGTTCCCCATCTGCCTGAATAACGACAATCGCAATTCATTTTCGATAGATTTGGAAAATGGAACGCAAATACTAATCGCGAACACTGCCAATATTCCAGGTACACCGTTTCCGGAAGGTAGAATCGTAGGGGGTTCCGTAGCGTCGGAAAACCAGTTCCCGTATCAAGCATCCCTGCAAATACAGAAGAGCCATTTCTGCGGTGGTTCCATATTGAATAGACGATGGATTTTGACCGCTGCTCATTGCGTGCTCGCTCGAGGTGCCACGGAGTACACCGTGAGTGTTGTCGTCGGTACGTTGAAACGAAACTCGGGAGGTGATCGTTACCGTGTGAACCGATTGATCGCGCATCCCCAATACGACGCGTCCAGATTCAAAAATGACATCGGTCTCATCGAAGTCACCTACGACATCAGATTCAAAAATAGCGTGCAGCCCATACGCGTACCAACCACAGACTTCACCGCCACGAACACCTACGCCGTAATATCCGGATGGGGAAAACTTTCTGTGAGTATACCCGAAATGAGATTCACAGATTTCGCATCTCGCCCCAAAGGAGGTTGTCATCCATTTTTTTTTTTATTTTTCTCTTCGTTCTGTGATACACAGTCCTCGGGATCTATACCTGGCGTGCTCCGGTACCTCTACGTGAAAGTCATCTCTCTGGAACAATGCAAGGCTGCTCAGCCGATTGTTACGAGCACCAACCTCTGCACCTTCAACCAGAGGGGCCAGGGCACCTGCAACGTGAGTAACCCTCTCGCCAAAAATGTCTTGGGATATAGACAAGATACAGCTAGGGAACACATGTCACTTTCTCGTTGTCTTGTTCGCAGGGAGACTCCGGCGGCCCTCTCGTCGCGGGTGGTGTCCAAATCGGTATCGTTTCCTTCGGAAATCCATGCGCTGTTGGAACTCCCGATGGCTACACCCGCGTATTCAGCTACTACAACTGGATACGAAGTCACACCGGTTAATTTGTGTCTAGATGTTTCTCGATTCGACCGGATCGATTTCCAAATAAAATATATTCTCCAAGCAATGTTGGATCTGAGCTCAATTTATTCGATTCGAAATAATGCGAAGTTTTGAGGGAAATTTCGTTCACTCGTAATTCTGAATATTCATTGCGAGGAAACCGAAATTCTGGGTAATTTACGTGACAGGTTTCGCATTTTGCAGAGTGTAAGTTTTGGAGTAGCTTACGAGAACAGCTGTTGTAATCGGTATGGCAACGCCCCAGCGGTTCTAAAAAATGAAAACGAAGTTACGACAGCTACGAAATTAATAAACGGGTTATTCCCGAAAGAACGAGGTTCCGGTTGAATGTATACTAACGAATAAAACAACTTCCGCTTCGTTTTAACGATGCTTATTACGATGCATACGCACTTCACGTACGTTATTCTTTGGACGACTGACGTACAAACAACACGTATTGCGAGAGGTTTCGCGTCAGCAACGACAAGTTGCCGGATATTTGATAAACTCGGGGTGGGATTTCGCGTAGCAACGGTATACAAATTGAAAGTAATACTCATTTCAATGAAGTTAATGCGGCGTATATACCATTTTAACGAGAGAGATGAAAACATGACCACGAAATCAGGTAGCTAGAAAAACTCTTCAAACTACGTATAGACGAGGGTAGCCCAGAAGCCAGACAGTACGATTTCAAAACTTTGCATCTGTTCAACCGCGTCTATAGAGATGATAGGATCTCCTGACTACCAAAAGTTCATCCACAAAATTCGTTCTATTTGAGCTTTATATAAAGTATACAAGATTCCCGCAGTTGCTCGCGATCGAGGGATTCTGCTTTATAGAATCTTTCGATTAGACTTTTTACCGAAGCAATATCCGAAAGGGAAAAAAATCAGCGTTGACTTCAGTCGCAGTCGGGACAATTTCTTTTTCATGCGGGTGAAAAGATCAAGTTTCGCAGATTACATTTCCGCGGTCTGGGGTTAATAAGGTACGCGTAGTATAATAATAAATCCTTCGACGATGTTAGAGTTCAAGTTTTAGACTTTTATCATATCGTTAAATATTTTCGTTAGAAAGTCTGCAGCTGCGCGAATCGTAACGAGACAGGAGATAAAAAGTCTTGACGTGAAATAAACGAGTTATCGGGGCGCATAAAAATGAAGGTAAACTAGAACCTCTCATCTGCGCGGTGACCAAGTTTTTCGTTTTCTTCGAAATAACAAATTATCAGAAGATATTCGGTATTCATCGTTCCATTCATCGACCTCATCGATTCGGTAAAAATAGTTGAAGTTTGATGTCTACGAGAACGGTAATCGAAGTGCACGATAAGAATAGGCGCGACATCATAGGCGCCTTATAATCAGTATAGATATGACTGATTTTTATCTCAATAATCGAATAAACGGATATATTGGGAGTCAGATATTTCGGAAAAATTTCCATATCCGCCTGCCTCCGTTAATTATAGCGGGAGAAATTTTATGATTGAGGAGAAGATCTAGGTGATGGATTAATGAACCTTCCATGCGAATGAGCTCCATTCGTAATTGCCCTGATATAGATATATAGTTAAAGGGAATCTCAAAAGATCCCTGCAGCCCATTAAATCGTGTGCTTCGACCCTGCGGGTACGCTGCTGCATCCTGCAAAATATTATGAGAATCTCCAGATTGGACGACCTACATTCCTGAGAACTTAGTTCGTGTAAATTTAATGCACATTGAATCATCCAAAAAAATATTTCGATAAATTAGAAGAGCGACTAGTATATTCCCGCGATAATAATTATCTCCAAGACTTCTCATAATCAATAAAATATTTACGCATACCCATCACAAATAATATGAAAATGATTTATTGCGGGTATTGAAATCAATCAAAGAATATTTAACATAATTCGGAAATGTGATAATAAATAAATTCAATTGTGATTACATTTGAATTTTTTAGATCTCACAAATGTTCTTCACATTTGCCAAGTAAGTCCTGGGAATTGTTAATGTTGTACGCTAAAGCGGTCGATGCTGCCATCGCACAGCGATTGTTGCACTTGCAAGCTTGACAAATGTGCATCGGTGGCGCTATCTTTAACAACAATTCACAACTGCATCGCCGAGTCCATTTAAATTTAAAAGTGAAAAAGCGCATGACACTTCCTAGCGACTTCTTCAGAATGATTTTTCATCACCTTAATTTGTAGGACAAATAATTTTAGACTGATTTGGGTAAAAACAAATGTTTATTAATCTATTTTTATGCCAAGAAGGGTTGCTGAAGCATGATACAGAGTCTATTTTATAACAAGTTTCATTAATAGTTATTAACGATAAATAAAGCAAGACGTCGTTTATTCGATACAAAATCAACCTTCAATGCTTTCAAGGCTGACTAAATCGTGCCTCGGGCGTATGATGTGGCACTCTGACATTACTACTTGACCACGAAATTTCAATGTCTTCACGACGGATCGTCGGGTGTATGTGAATCGATAAAATCTATCAGCGGATTTCACCGGTTATCGCGGAGTATTTTTCCATAACATTTTTTTTTTTAAATTCAACGCAGGATGGTCCCGCGCTTCTATCTTCGCGAATGTTGTGTGGGAGCTAAACGAACCCCTAGCGTAGGGTGGCAGCACTCTAAACGAACGAAGGGGCGTCAGTTTCTCGTTTGGTCTCTGCCAGTCGGCTGCTCGGTTCCCTCGTTCGATGTATCAACCCCCGTCGTAATAATAACAAAGACAGAATCCTGTAACGCGAGCCTAGGTTACAAGCGTATTCGTGGTACAACATTTAGCTGATAATTCATGGTAATTTGATATCAACTGATAAAGATTGGAATAATCCACTTAGGGGTCCATCAAGTGGCATTATAACAAAGGTCGTAAATGATTGAGCATAAATATTGTGTGGTTGGTCGGTCGGTGAGTGACCTAAATCAAGGTGCGCATGCTCGCTTTAATGTATACACCGTTCTCTCAAAATATGAGAATTGTGTTATGAAACTTGTGCAAGAACCGATATTTTACACTCCCAGCATCCAACCGCGATAACCGAATAAAGAAATGTTCGGAAAATAGGATAGAGCAGACCTCACGTTGTAACCGCTTATACGGTCGTTGGAAAATGTACGAGGAACGGGCGAGCAAAGGGGCGCGCGTAGAGACACCGAAGAAGAAATCAATATCAGCTGTCCTTTCTTCCCTGTTGCACATCGCAACCTGACCTGACGTTGTTTATAATCTTTATGTGTAAATACACGCAGGGGGAATCAAAATTGTTCCGCTTCTATACGTCTCACATCTGTAACATGCCTTCTTCTCTTGCGACGATGAGGAGACCTGAAACACACAGCGGCGGGAATTTATCGTTTAAAAGAAATTCTCGATACATTATTCGCTTTGAAACGAGTCTCTGCGCTATTCTAATTCTAGTAACATCTGCAGTAGCATAGATATATTGAACATATCCATGGTAGTGGTATATACTTATGCATAAATATTCTCGCATCGGAGCTTTCTAATGTTAAATCCGGCTTCCGTGTGACACGGGACAGATCTAAGATCGGATACTGAGCATTGTCCCGCGTAGGTATTTAAGTTGCGCTTTCACCTATACGGCTGAAATGATATAAATGAAGATCAATTTTTACGAGTTACTGTATTAGGAAAGTTGTTCCCAATTGATTAAAATTTTGAAAAAAAAAAAACAAAATTAACAGCTGGAATGGTACGTTTCAAACGACACACGATATAACGTTGTATACCTATATATGTATATTCAAAGAGTTGCTGCTGCTGCTACAGAAGGCCCGCGATATTGTAGCAAGGTCTATCGTGTTGCAATTGTAACTTGATACAAGAAACCGATCCAGCTGGGCTTTGTCGTAGGATAAAATAGCTACATCCATATAGTCCGTACATACATGTGTATGGTTGTACCAGACAGCGATGTAGAGGAGGTCCCCCTTGAAAATCATTGCACTGCATCAGCGTCATCATCTGTAAAGTGCCGTAATGTCGTGAACTCATTCAAATACTACTTCTCCTATTTTTCTACAAGATTTTATCTAGGAGGAAACGTGATTATCTTGAAAGTCAACGAGTATAGTATTACAGATTATTATACCGAGTATTGTACATTTAATACATTATTTCCGTATGTTACATTACACGGTCGCGCATGACTATTTTGATGGTACTTCGCCCTTGTATAACTACATGCGCCCAGAAAGACATTCAGAATATACCGTAACTGATATGGTAATTTAATATAATAAAATTATCGGTCACGATTGCGAATAGTTTTCCCATAGGAATAAGCAGTTCAGTTAGATCAAAGTTGACTTCTCTCTAGACAACGAAAATCAACGGTACGTTGTCTTTTATAGAATCAAAATCTAGAATGGACGTCTCATTCTTCGCAATCACATCTGAAATACGTTTTATGAAAGAGGGACGAAACTTTACATTTAGTTATAGAAAAAACGATCGATTAAGATTTTAAATATGTACGTACATTACAGTGTGGTGATATTCTCGTCTGATGGACGAAACCTTCATGAATTGCTGCCCCTTCATGTGAGTATACATTTTACATGTATACGATTACAATTGCGGAAGTCTTTGTCGTGTTATCAATAAAATTTGGTAACTATTCGACCAGGAAAATAATTATGCATGAATGATTGAAATCAACTGTGTTATAAGGTCACGTTTGTGCAATTTCAGGCTCAAGAGCCTGACCAGAACATTCGTGCAATTATCATCTGTAATATACGATGATTCATATTGCAAGTTATATACCATACCGATCGGTGCAATCGCGTATTCTCGATCCGTGTAGGGCATAGACCTTTTTACTTTATTATGGCTTCACTCGCCGCCAGGACCTGCATGCACCGCGTGGTGCATTGCTCTCATACCAGCTGGAAAAAAAATAACATTTTCAAATGGATTATAGCAGGCTTTATGAACAAAGGTTTCCTAACTGTATTTAAAAAATTTACAACGGAATCCCTCTGGCAAGTCCATAATGTGAAATGAGGTGGTACGATATTATAAGGTATATGCGTATACCTGGTTTACGATAATGCAATAAATTCAAATCCATTGTTTGAATTCCTCAGAGTCTGGAGTATAAATTCTTAAGACTTCCCGCGGTTGCGCTACACGAGACTAACATAAGCAGAGTTAAATCTATACCATACCTAGGCATACTATACACGGGATATCCATACCATCTCGACCAGATTTTGACCCTCGCTATTATTTCTGTTGTTTAATTCTCATTTTTCAACTTTTACCCGTGATAGTAGCACCTTAACGTATACATATACCGAACAATAGTTGGTGATCTATATTTTTTTGAAATGCGTAAGACTATCTCAAAAGCAGTTACATGCTTCAAAAAATCTGAAAATTCGGAATTCGATACGATTATTCATTTGATTATTTCTGCGGTGTTGATATGACCTGGTAAAATAAGAAGGAAGGAAAATGTGAGGGTTGAAACCTGGTCGAGTTGACACGAAATGCCCTACATACACTTTTGGATGGCCTGGCACTCGGCATTATCATCACAGACGCATCTGAAACCAACACCAAGGCAAAATTCTCTCTCTCCTTCTGTTGATGCCTCTGAACTCTAGTGCTCAAGTCTGCTTCGCCCCGGTCCCCGTAAAGTCAGAGTCCGGCACATGCCTAGAGAATAATCGCATAGCATCGGTGATTCGACTCGCCAACAGCCAAGCACTGTCTTGTACCACACTTGTGCCTCCTTTTCCTTGTCGCGTTGTGTTGTGCGCACCGTCTACCATCGCACAGCGCATACGGCACTGGCAACTGGCAGGCAACCTGCACACTGGCTTATGCTGGTGCACACTCACTTTATATCTGGCTTATACGGGGGACGCGCGGCATTGCAACAGCCGACATAACTATATCTATGCTTAGCACGCATACAAATTCACACGCATTTTACACAGAGGTAGCACAGCTGTGAAATGCGAGATTGGCTCCGTGTCCATGTCGGTACATCGGTACGTCGGCGGAGCTGCAGTGCCGCTGAGTGCCGCCGCGATGCAACTGAGAATTGTGTTTTGTTTAGAAAAATTGAAAGTAGACATTGGCCCTCGGGGGGTATTTGACTTATAACTTTGTATAATTGATTACTTTTATTGTTTATTATTTGTGTGTTCAGTTACCTATATTCTCAAGTTACGTCTGTCACTCAAGTAGAAGCTCAAGTGTTCTGTTCTGTTTTTGTATAAAAATCATTTTAGCTTGATAACACAACGAACGCGGTCTTCGACCTGATAATTGAAAAACAAATTCCTCACTTATTATAAATAGTGTTCATTCGTGGGTGCATTTTTTTCTTTCCTTTGTACGAGAACTCTAAATACGTATAAGATAACGATATTGAAGTGCACTGCACGGTTTGCCGATATTTTATAGTACACAGATAAGGTATCGTAGTGCTGCTGCCATGCTACTGCTATAAAAAGAGAAAGAATTCTAAATAATACACGTGACTTTGTGTATGTTTGATATTCGATGTAGTCTACCGACTTCAGAATCATATTATAATAATAAAACCGCATACGGCGTGTTTGCTCTTAAAGTGGTAAGGAGGCTAGCCGAGATATGGAAGCTTTGCGGCTTGCTATCCAGTAAGTCTTATTTTATTTTATTTTATTCTAATTATTTTTCTTCTATTCGCTCCTAACAACCTGAGCTACGAAACTCAATTTCCGGTTTTTTATTCCTTCAGTTTTGTTAATGAAAAGAAAGATCAGGACCTATGTTCAATTTCTATTATCTACATCACGGTTTTCTAAAGCCACCGATGGACCATGTATTACCAATGATAATAATCTATTTGAAATTATGGTGATCACCATACAACATTATTGCAGACTACAGTTATACGGTCGCCACTGAATTCAGCGGTAGACTTGATAATTTTTTAAAACTTGATTTGGTATTCCAGAACGAGGCTAGGGGAGCGAATGGTCAGCATGAGCTCTATGCTCGTAGAAACTGTCAGCATAAATTATGAGGATTTTAACGAAAGTTTTTTGACTTGTGGTACATGCCTTTGTGTCTACGATGGCAGCGAACACACACCAAAATTGCTACCATGCTCTCACACGGTTGGTACTTCAGAACATGATTTTAGAAATCTATATTTTCATGCATGGTACAATCATCCAAAGATTCATTGAACAGTTTTCAAATATTCAAATTCTCTTCCACAGGTCTGTCTTCATTGTCTGACAAGAATTGCAGCTTCGCAAACTCGCGAAGCTGGAGCATTCCGTTGTCCTATTTGTCGAGAATTGATTACCATTCCTCGTGGCGGTGTGCCTGCATTGCCTCCAAGTTTTCTGGTCAATCAGCTACTCGATCTCATGTCCAGACAACGGCGTGAGGTATATTTTAAATATCTTTGCATTTGGAGAATTTTTTAAGCCATGTGTGGTCTTTCCTAATAGGATAAAATTGATGTAATGAATTCTGAATATGATTTATGAACAACTTTATAGGTAATTCCAAAATGTTCCGTTCACATAAACCAAGAGCTCCTATTCTGCGAAACATGTGATACTGTATTTTGCACAGTATGTACTGGTGGGAGCCATGCTGGTACTTCACCAGGATGTACAGAACACACTATTATTCCTTTTAGTATTGCCATTAAACGTATGTCGGAAATACTACTCTACAAAGCCAATGAGTGTATATCCAAACTAACGCAAGCTCAAGATTCAGTCAGTGCAGAGCTACGACGCTTAGAGACTGCTACAGAAAGATGCTTGAGCTCAGTGGATGCACAGTTTGCTGAAGTAATTGCACGAATAGAAAGAAGAAAAGCAGAGCTTCAAGCAGCTGTTACTGCAGCAGCCAGAGACAAAAAACACGTTCTTGAGGAGCAGCATGCTCTTATCGAAGCAGAAAAAAATAAAGTTGAGCAAGAGTGTGAAGGTCTTCAGTACCAGGTATGATTCAGTAATGGCATGTGCAGTACGTCAGCTGTAAGGTTATTGAAATCGGTTCACACTGTTAGTTTATTTAAGGTCGAAGTCAGAAACATCACTCAGCGAATCGGAAGCTTGTCTGATCAATTAGATGCTGCTGTTGCTCTTAGCGAGCCAAGAGAGAATGCATTTATCGCTGCAGAGTTTTCGCATAATAATGCCAGTGCAGAAATTGAAGTTATTCTAAGTACTTTTGGACGAGTACGTTCCAGTACAACATTGCCAGGTGTATTTTTGGTTTTGACATATCATGTGGATATTAATTGAAACAGTTGATCAATAATTTTGTGATTGTTTGCCATAGGTCTGTGCCGAGCGAAGCTAAAAGAACCCGCAGTTGCAAAATTACAAGCGTCAGTTATACTAGAAACGGTTGATTATCACGGGCATCCCCGAAATGCTGGTGGTGATCCAATCGGCATAGTATTGACTTTAGCAGAAACACTTCAATCTACAAATGTAGTTAGTATAGAAACAGAGGTAAAAGACTTGGAGGATGGGACATATGAAATATTGTTCAGACCACCCTCTGCCAGTCGATTTATTTTAAAATTGTCAGTATTTGAACGACCGATAAAAGACTATCCCCTCTATTTCGACGTCACGGAACACAATGAACCTGTCAAAATATATGGGGGTAGAGGTCATGGCAAAGACGATTTTCATCAACCTGTTGCTGTGGCGGTTGGTGACGATGGAACCATATACGTCGTAGATACTGGGAATTCTCGTATCAAGGTACGCAACGTTTTCCATATGCAAATTCTTTACTGTGAAGAACTTTAAAAATATTATATAAACCTGAATTGTAATGAGCAATCTAAGATGAGTTTTATTCACATGATAATTGTGTCTCCAGGTTCTGAGTGCTGATCTGGAATTTCAAAGACATATAACAAACGAAGGATTGGAAGGACGTAGTTGTACTGGAATCGCGGTTTCCGAGCAGGGTCTTGTAGTGATAAACTGGAGAACGCGTACAGTTACAGAAATGAGTTTTGTTGGCGATACGATACGATCATTCTCGTACAATGGTTTCCAGGTTAATAGCACAAGCCATATAGACACTTTGTATGTGCCAATGCTGATTCGTCAATATTTAAACACACACATGTTGGAATGCTCTTAGGAACCCATAGACGTTGCAGTAGACAGAAGTTACGGTCATGTACTGGTAGCTGATAATGGGCAGAGTTGCGTCTTTGTATTTGATTGCGATGGTAAAATGTTATTTCAAGTGAGTACCTGTTTCTTCGACCATATTTTAATTTACTAGCGTGTTTTATTTGACAGAGATTAATTCTTTATAGGTGGGAAAACGAAACATGTTCAAGTTGATAAGTTCAGTGACTGTTGGACCTGCTGGTGAAATTCTTGTTGCCGATTCACGTATTCAAGTGTTTTCCGCCAAAGGAGATTTCTCAGAAGAGATATACGCGGAAGGTAAAGGTAAGTCCAACCCAGTTGATTATTACGAATTTTGAAAAATAGTACTCAGAAATCCAATATACACAGAAAGACGATTCAAGAGCAGGAGGTGTTTTGGCTTACCTCTATAATCAATTGGCAATCAATTCTTCACAGGTAAAGGCAGATATGGGAGTATAGCGGTAGACATGGATGGTAAGATTCTTGGATCTCGGTGCGATAAGGGCCGTAGTGTTATCCACGTCTTGAAACTGGGAGGAGGTACACTCCTGACTGAAATAGATTCTCATAGCTCAAAACTACGTCGTCCCTCAGGCATCGCAGTACTGCCTAATCATCATTTAGTGGTTGTTGATCTTGGCAATGATTGTGTGAAGAAATACAGATATTGGTAGGTACGTCAGACGACGATCTTTCATTACCAGTGACGATTTTTCAAATTAGCTGTACAGTAGGTGCCAGGTTACGCACAAATGCTAGAAACAAAGAACCCGACTTTTCAATAACCGTTGAACATTCAAGTATCTTACCAAAATTTAATAATCGGAAAGACTAGTACCAAAATCTCAGAGATCTCGATAATGAACGTTGAAGTGTGCCTATCTACACACAATACTTAAAAAATTTGCTGATATAAGCGACTGAAATTAACAATTTAATAGTCAATATGGTTTTTTTATTGAAATTTGTGCCTGGAAAATCGTTAGATTATCCCAATTAGTTATATTTGATCTGCAGTCACAATTTGCACTGAGCAACAACTTATTTTTAATCGTCACCAAACTATACCGGCACGTCACACAACGTGCAATACTTTTTCCTCCGTTTTTTTTCTGTTAATGTATACTTTCTCATCAACGTCTATTATCTAAATACTATAACTGTAACTGTTCGCTGAAAATATTGCTTACTAGTGATTAGCTCTCTACTCGGAAATAGTATACCTTTAGTCATAATGCAGTGCGTTCAATTATCAACAGAACTTTTAAAGGGGTATAAGCACAAGAATTCATTCAGTTATCTGATATTAGTGCCTTACAAATATTAAGTAACCTTAAGGCCCCTATATCTATATTTTAACAAATACAGTCGCTGTTCTATGTTATTTTTGTGTTCAAATATTGACTTATCCGCTGATCAAAGAAACAAACGTGTCCATGACCCAATTAAGGTGGTACACTGCCTTGCGTATACTATTATTCATTGTTAAAGGCAGTTCCTATTATCTGAACAATATTGCCAACCATTTCGTTCATAATTCCGGTATCAATAACTAACAGAGACCCTGTCACAGTAACTCATTTCATATAAACCTCAAATACGAATAAAGAACTGATCTATTTAGATCTGCTAACTTCAGCTCAACAGAATACCAAGAACACTATAATAGATGAGGTTTCGTCAGATGGCAATTGTAACTATGAAAAAAACTGAGTAGTGAGAGAAAAATTGATATCAAGGGTAAAGTAAACTCATTGCCTCCATAAATCGCGGTGTTCTGAGTGCTCCGTGAAAGGATATAGAAAGCTCTACGAAATGCTGAACAGGAAAACAAATTGTGTCCTGTTCTTCAACATTTTATAAGACAGCATTGTTTCGAAATGAAAATATTATCATTTGTATGAGATATAGGAAATGTACATATATTTTTTCAGTATTAAGATTAATTAGAGAAGATGGCTGTTCATTGTAAAGGAATATATTCGATAAAACTTGAAACTTGATTGCAAAGACAATACGGTCCATTCGATTCGTGAATGATTGATCATAATGTAAATTTATGTTAACTGGTATTATGAGACTATTTGACAAACCAACGAGAACAATAACACCCGATTTAATTACGTTCTCATATTCTAAAGTACAAAAAGTTGCATTTGAATAAATATTTTTTGAATTCGGCGATTCAATCGATATTAATTCCGTATCTGCATCCGTGTTTCATCGCGCACGGAGATCACTCCTTTTATTCAGTAATCAACACTGTAAGATAACATAATCTTTGCAAAAAAACATGCAAGACTTAAGCATTTTAAATATCAGAGCGATGTGGCATTTAAATAAGCTTATATCTGTGAGAAGTGGCAGAGACTCTAGAGTTGAAAAGACTGCTATTCTAGAATCATTCTTCGTTGCGGAGTATTACTTAAAAATGCTTAGTTTATAGCCCATGCGATATTTTGTTTTTAACTTTTATTTGTCAAATTTTTGTATTTCTTTATACACAAAATATTTACACAGATTTTGAATCAGTTTTCAATTTGGTATCAACGTTAATATTGTTGCCATTAAACCCTCCATAGAGTGTTAATCTGTTTAGCCATAATTAAAGATAGTACGGAAATTTATTATTACGAAATTAATTTTAAGAATTTGTTTGAATTATAATCGTGAGGGGTGTGAGTAAACGATGGTGTGAGAGTGCATGAAGTTCCCGCTCTGTAGGTTGTGCTGAAAGCCATTCACTACTGTAAAATAGGTAATTTTGATTTGCTACATACATCCGTTTGTTTCAAATAATGTTATTATCAAGCATTGTTAAGTAACTACTCGAATAATTTTTGCCGCAGCGTTACACATGCCCGACTATATTCATCATTGATATTCTTTGATCTAGTCATATTTTATTGAAGTTATGCAATTCAATGTAAACCAATGTTACTACTACTACCTACCACCACAAATTATGTGCTGTACAAAGCTTCTTTGTAAATAAAATAACGCTTCATTTCACGATTACACATTTCTCTCTATGAATATTCTATGCTTCCCCATAATTATGCAATTGTCTGGCAATCTTGATTATTCAACAACTGGAATTGATAAAATTCGAAAGGTCAAACAACTCCATGGATAACTATCCTGTGGTCTAGTTTGTAAGTCTAATTTGGATATAATTCGTATAATATTTTCTTTTAATCTGACATCTGGAGCCTGAAGAAAGTAAAAAATCTAACGGAGAATAACAATAATCGAAGAAGTTTTTCCAAAGCTAACACCGTGGATCATTGTTTATGGTGAAGATCATAATTTCACAAGTAAGAGCCTGGCCATAGATAGGAAAGAGCTGGCATTGAAAAGACGAGGAGAAAAAAAAGAATGTTCGAAATTCCTATTCGACTTGTGTATGTAGGAAGCGGCGTAGTAAGTGAAGTATCTTCGGGCAGGTTTCGTTAGAGGCAAGAAACTCCCATAAGCAGAGAGCTGCAACAACTCTGGATCTAACGAAAAAGCCTTCTTACGTAGTGTGCATTCATGTATGGGTACGTGTATATGTATTTACGGAGTATATAAGGTGCGTATGTATCTAAGCATGTATTATTTATCTTGCTCCTGCGCACGGGGATGTAAGTTCGTCCCATCTTCGTTTTCTGAGAGCCGAAAGCGATGGCCTGGGTACGCGGCTGTCGCTCAAACATTTTCTAACTTGTTTGCGTCCTCCTTAGATCGACGTACAAATGATGGTGTATCCTTAGCCAGCGGATGGCTAGAGGGAGAAGGACGGAACGCTAGTGAATGGAACGCGTCCCAGCGTAGTACGACGCTGGTCGGGCGCCGGGATCGCCAATGACCGAGCAGGATAGGGGATCACGTGATGCGCGTGTTGAGTTGAGGCAGCAGCAGCAGCAGAACATTGCTTGGAAATGACAAGACGCGTAGCGTAGAGTGAGTGTAATCGTGCCGTACCTAAATACGTTGTGTTAAAAGACTTACTATTAAAAGAGATATAAGTTATATTATTTACCAAACGTGTATATCAAGTTAGTGTATTAATTGTGAGTGTGGTTTTACCTCGCTCGAGGTGGTGGTGAGTTTAGGAATATCGAATTCATTTTCGGAGTACCGCATCTGTCTACATGACAAAATGTCGGGATCGCAGCGGATGCGAAAATCCTCACCATGCTCTACGTCAAAACAAGGCCCAATGCGGGCCACTTTGCCCATGAGTTCTCTTCTAAGACAAAGCAGCAGTCTTAAAAAAAGTAACAGCAACAGCCCTACCGTCTCGCCGACTAACGCGTGGCGGGCTCGCATCTCCCCCGATCAATCCTCCTCCGGGCAGCGAAGCCCTGGCTCTCTTTCTTACAAAGGTAAAACATTTATCCATCTACAAACATAACTATCGTATCCATTATCGCCTGTAAAAACTCTCCCCTATCTATGCTTCTAACCCAAATATATTTATTACTATAGACGTATCGGAATCGAACGGGCTTCATACTATATACATAGGAATACACACACGCATACACGTGCAACCGTATCTACCTACACGTTCTACGTTACACGATATATATATGTGTACCTTTGAAAATGCGTACACTTTCCTTACGTATGTGTGCTTACGCGCGCCTTTCATGGTGTGCGTATACTATGCGCGCACACACATAATCATATACATAGTAACCTGTCGTATGTACTACGTATTACTCGCGTTGATACTACGGGACACTTACTCGTGCGTCTCGTTGAGCGTTCGCCAACGCGTTCTCAGGATAATAATTTTATCATTATTATTCCTAGTTCTACGTAATCGTTCTTTGAACTACAATCTAATCGCCAAACTGATGTTTTTTATTTATGTTTTTATTAATTTATTTTTTGATAATCAACTCTAAAGAGACTCCAGTTACTTTCTAACGCTGGAGTTTTTGCTCCTGTCATAGATTTAATACCTATGCGTTATCTACTAGGAATATTATGAAACAATGGTATTTAGTTATTTAAAAAAAAAAAAAAATTCAAATCGTTTTCATACACTAGTTCGATTGCTGTCATGTTCTCTAATGTGAAGCCGATTAAACAAGTAATAAGTTTCTTTAGCTGCTCGAGATATTATGAAAAAAATGTCTCGTTTTTCCAATTTTGTAACCGAATAATTGGAGATCTTGGTTCGGTTTGGTCTGGTTAGGTCTGGATCTCTTAGAGTCTTCTTTCCGAGCATTAATCTTTTTTTTGTATTATTATATACTAAGAACAATGTTCGCTTTGTAATCAAGACTGATCAAGTTAAATATTTTCGTAACAATGATAGATAAAACAAACTGATTGTCTCTCATTTCTTCCTCTGGATTAAATTAATCAACTACTATGACTCCATCATATATCGATCGTAAAACATTATCGTTGAAAACTTCAGTGTAGTGCAAGCCGAAATATACAATAACTGAGTTCACGGAGGCACTATCACATGTGTAATCATGAAAATGTAGAATAAGCAATACTGTTTAGCAATCCTTCATAGCCAAGCCTTTCTGTTTTTATTGCATGAAATCTTTGTTTTTTTAAAATCATATTAAATGTGTAGACAATACCTAGCATACATTTTTATATGATGCATATTCACCTGTAATATCTATACACTCAGTATCCAGTAAACCAGGATGGTCTTGTAGAAATACTCCAGGTCTTTCAGTTGACAACCCCTTCCTATCACTGTATTCTTGTCATTCAAAATACATATATTGACTCACAGCCAAGTCGAAAACATTAAGTGGACGATCCAGTGACAGTTTAAGCGGTAGCCAGAATATTCGACGGACTGCATCTCTCGATACGATATATCTTAAGGGACAGTGGCCACGCGATGCCTATTATATTCACCCCAGCCTACTTCTGGTGGATAAATCCACTCAGGTAACTACATAACTTTTATGGCACAATGCTTCTTGACTGGTGAAAATACGCAAGCTTTTCTGATTTGAAATTTATTATTTGAATAGACCGAAGAGTGGCCTAGTGAGTCACGAAAAATGCATACCCGGCATACTACGGAGCAAACCACAACCACCGCCACCACCACTGACGACAAACTAGAAAAATACATCAGGCATCGGTAAGAATGACACCAAATATTTTTTTCCTGCCAATAACGATCCAACAGCTAGATGCTGAGTAAGCTTCCTTTTGCTTACAGGCTTCAACGTACTAATAAAGAAGGAACAAGTAGCAGGGAAAGAACAGCTGCCTTTGGACTCATAATGCCTAGTGGGCCTCCACCGGCCCTGCCAGGGGATCACACCGTACCCCTACCTAGCATTGCCTCACAAACATCCATCCGTAAGTTTGTTTTCATATTTTTTATTCAACAAGATGAAATCTCATATAGGAATTCATGCGGAATATTTACGTTTATCTACAGCCAGCCAATTTAGTTTGAGTACAAAAGCCAGTCCAATGAATATCCCAGTGAAACCAATGAGACCCCCAATGCGATCTTCCATTGAAGGACTCAATCAAGAAATCGAAGGCTTAGTGCTAAAATCAGGAGGTAATACCACGGACTCAGATCACACTGTGGAAGATAAGGTACAAATGAACTTAATGCGTAAAAAATTTAACTGTAAATTCTCATCTTATTTGCCATGTATATAATTATTTCTAATTTTCTTGTTTTTTCTGCAGTATGCACGATATCGTGAACAAATGACACCCGAGGGTCACCGAGCACCTTTGGCAGATCTTCTGAGAGCAACTCGCAGTGTCAATACGCAAACTCCTGCTACTGAGCTTCCTTCCAGCTCTTATTCTTCAGGTAAGCATATTGATAATTAGCGATAACAAAATCATTGCCCTCTAGGAATCGAAGCAGTAGTCATTACAGCTACAATGCCCACGTGATGAAATCAAAGCTTGGAACTTTTCTACTACTTTATGTCAAAAGCACCTTTCATTTAATAATGACGTGCTGTCTAACAATAGCGTCTACTCGTTATAAAACAGGCCCTCCGTCAAGGAATTCTGAGTCTCCACTGATTCCTGGTGTTATGGATGCTTTTCGTCCACCCAGTGATCTCCCACAAGGTTGGACTTCATACGACACAAATGTTATTCTCGTATTTCGATCTTTTATTTGTTCATCTATTTTTGTTTTCCAAATTTGATGAATCCCTCTACATCCTATTTTGTGCTCGTGTTGATGGTTTCTCATGACTGATTACTTTGTTAGCTATATATTTTATAAACTTTGACCAATCATTATAATTTATTTAGGCATGTGCATGTTGACAACGGTGCATTATTGTTACAAGATCCCTACTTCAATTTTTTTCATGTCCCCACCAAATTCAAGTCGCAATATCGATGTCTATTGAGCATTCAACAGAATAGTTATACATATGTTAGAAAATATCTAACTCTTCACTGTCCCCAAGTCGTATTATGGGAATTCATGGGAACCGTTACACGTTTGTTAGTTGATTCCAAACTTACATGGTCGCATATTCAATTGGGTTAGTTTCCGTGTTGAACTGGAATCAGTGTAATTTCCATCTATTTTCTCTAGAACCCTGTAAAATATATCCATTGATGTTTGAAAATCTGAATGTTCTCGATCCGCGAGCATGCACTGTCTCCTGATATTTGGATACGTATTTACTGTGTCACTCATGAACTACACTGATATACATTTATTTTTATCGAATCAAAAAACATATTTATAAAATTAAAAAATTGTGAAACCAAAAGCCTCTTCATCCTAGTTCTAATGGATTGAATTGGATGTATGATTTTTAGTGTTTAGTATAGTAACGGTTTTAACTATACGGCTATTTTATATGATGTCTTTAGCCCTCCTGCGAATTTATCTTCCCTATGTGTTGTCTCATTTAAAAACCTCCCAAAGCATTGTTACACATTCTTTGTGTACTGAGTAATCTTGGTTGGCGGCTTAATGTTTCTAGTTTGTACTGAACATAAATAGTCAGCAGTTCATGTACTTGAATTATAAATGTGATTTTGTTCAACTCTGTGAGCAATCACACTAATTAAATCAAACGGCTGATACTATTGATATATTAATGTCTTTGCCCTATTTGAGGGAATGTGATGGAATATTTTAATTAATTACATGAAGCACGGTGTTATTTGTTTTGTGGTTTGCATTTGATTGTATACGTGTATTTTTTCAGATACTGCAATTCAATTCAAACACTACAAATTTGCGGTATATAATTCTGTTCATCTAACTTTAGGTGGGAGCCGTGGTTCGACACCAGAACAAGAAAGGGAAGGCCGCCCAGGTACCTCACCACAAATCAACAGGTTTCTTGCCAGAGAACCACCAGATGGCTGTGAGAAAGTCAATCTAAAGTTTGTCGAGGATACCAGGTAAGAATTTTTTAATTATACCTATTTTCACCTAAGCCACACCTGTCAGTTCTAACTTTTTTATAATTCTCGTAATAAAAGTTAGTAGATCAACAGTAAATAGTCCCTCAATGCCGGTATAGCCTATATTAATTCAATAATAAGCCAGAGAATTATGAAAGTTGTTGACTACGAACGTGAAATGTAATATTTATTTTCATCTACATAGGCGGCCCATGGTAGACTTGAGCAAATTAGACTACTGCTCGAAGCCGTGCGTAGCATTCCAGTTAAAACCGAGTTTGGGATCAGCGTTCCTGCCGTTGCAACAACCGGCGAGCCCAACATTGATCGCCAGTGCATCACCTTCTCCACGTACAACACCTCCTACACCACCTCCAAATCCGTAGTCCCAAATCCTTATACACTGTTTGGCAAAAAGCGCGTAAACCTGGCTGGTTTTTACTTTTTTTTAAAAATAATCTCGTGGCTAGGATGATATGTACTTTGCTACAAAGGCATGCCGGCGATTGCAAAAAGTTACCGAGAGGAACAGCCAACTCCCAGTGTGACCCATCATCTATGGGTAATGTGATTGTGTAATTAAAAGAAATGTATAATCACACCGATGCTAAGTATTTGAAGAAACAAAAGAAAGACAGGAAAAACTAAGCTCCATTAATATTTGAAACAATAATGAATATGCGGAACAATAATTTGTGATAACTGAAAACAACGTTTAGAAATAAACATTGTGTTCTACAGGGAAGAAGACTAATAAAAATTGTGTATTCTAAATTTAGTGCAAAAACGTGCTAAACAACTTTAGTTTTGTATACAGGGATAAATATTCAAAATGATGAAAAGTATTAAATTTGAATGTTGGAAGAAACAAAATTATACAAATCCGAGGGGTACCTATGCTTAGGTAAACATAGTACCCATTTCTAATCGTTTCATAATGCTTTCACCGGTACGAACAATCCAACCTCATAGCGATATATGATCACAAGTTAGAATTTCTTTTATCGTTTTGCATTATCACTTATATGCTAAAATATTCAAGAATCACTATTATCCAGGATGCCTTAAAGATCACGCGACATGGAGGTACATTATCACCACTATCATTTTTATTTATTTTATTATTGTTTCCTTTTTTATCTGCCCACTTCGTATCTTCACAAAATTATTCATTTTTTAGACATGCAATAATTGTTTGAAGCCTCGTGCTCATTCTCTTGCCATTTCTAGCAGTGGAAGATATTTATGCATTGAATAGCATCACGCTATTAACACCATAGAACTAGTAAACAGTATCTATCTATGTTTGTATTTCTCTTATTACTTTGCCCAATTTTTATTTATTCAATATATTTTTTTTTTTGTTTTCAGTTTCATTCACTCTATTACTTGTAAGCCAAGCATAAACGATTATCAAATACATGAGCAAAACGATTTAGCTAGCTGTATGATTTTTAAGGCACCTTGCATTTTATTAGACTACAATCTGAATATGTACAACCAATAAAGCATGCAATGACAGATCGATGAATGTATGATGGTGTGAATCCAATACGAAATGATATCAATATGTATAGCAATTGCAAAAATTACAACTGACAATATGAAGTATTGATTGAGATAATGATTCGTGGTTCTAGAAAGTATGGTATCAGGTAAGCACTTAAATGGATCCGTAATTGGTACGTGACAGGTGTGTCTGTTTATACCCGCGTAAATAACTTTGATGAAGTGTTACATTACCTAAGAATCATATGAATGACGGTATGCGTGTATTGCAATATCAAGATGTTATTTAAGTCATTCACGAATAACGTTGTTAGATGAAATAGTTTCACCAAAGGTTCATTTCTGAGTCTGGCTTGGAATAATCAACTCTTTTCAACTTTTTAAAGTCAATCTGGCAAACGAAAAAATCTTTATTCAAGGTTTCCAAACCAAAGTATTAATCAAGAAAAATCATATTGATAAAATTAAGATTGCACACCAAGTATTCAAAATTAAACGAAACAAAAATTAATAAATACTATCAACATAAATTTTTTTGTATGAGATGCAACGTTGTTCGTGTAGTGGATTAACTCATCTTACTACTTTCAGGTGTATTCATTTGATGAGTTCGATTCATTTTTTGCTTCATGATACATAAGATTTTTGCAAACAATATCATTAATATCATTATAGTTTTGGTTTGCTGAATATTGATCCTCGAAAAGTACAATTAAGAATGAGTACAGCGGTTTTTTTTTCATCCTAACAAATACAATAGTAATGCACTGTCTTATACCGCAACGTATCTAGCCACGGCATTGAAAGAATGTTAACACACAAGTACCTGGCACACTGGTCTATGCTCTCTTCGAACCAGCTCACTAAGAAAATAATGCCTTAGCGTGGCGTAGTGTGCTACTTATACAAAGATTTAGCTCGGAGCCTCATTTTACATTGTTACGGGTACAGGAAAGCTTCGACTATTGACATTTCCGATCATTTTCGCTCGCATCGCTGCTTTTTAATATTATCTAGACTTTTTAGAAACGTAACAAAGTTGCAGCACTTTTCACGAGATCTGAAGTTGATGCGCTACCGATTGATTGTCCGTAACCGATTATTTCAATACTAGAAAAAAAATGTTTGAATGTGCTTTAAAGAAAAAATGTAACACCATCCACTATTTTGGAAGGATTATTAAAATTTGTAATCTGAGGCTCCCTGTTTTCTAACTTTGTGAACTTGCCTAATGTGTTATCATTGTTGTTACTTTTTTTCGTCAATCTCAAAGGACGAAATGACATGTATAAATTAAAGACTGCTAAAAGATTACCTGTTATTTGGAAATTTCCAAAATTAAAATTAAATAAATTAGACAGCAATTTTCATTAGTTACCTATCGATCGCAGGAGTACCATCTCTAACGGTTGCATACCATACGATCTATAAGCGACCGCTGTTCGGTACATTTTCAACATATCTTAATCAATCTGAGCAGGTTTCAGAATAGCAGAATGATTATGTCAATTATACATTAATTTAACCCTAGGACTGTCCAGATATATTGCTACAAAAAATTCCAAATCCTATACTACTTATTGAACTTTCACTCTAATCTCTAAGATGTCAAAATTGATCAAACTCTCAATTGAATAGAGCTTGTATATTGTATAAAATCACCCGAGAAATTTATATACCTTTGAAGACATTTTAGTGAATCTTTTAATCCCTGTTTTATAATAAATATATCAAACATTGTTCATTGCTTTTTTATTGAAACAAAACATACAAAAAATAGAAGAAACATGATGTCCCTATTTTGAAATGTAGACTATATTTCCATAAAAGTATATCTCATGAACCAGCAAGGCATCTTTAGTTTTATTAACGTATTCATTTTAGTTGAGCCCGATCAAATAATTGTATTTTCAATAATGGTACAAAACCGTGTCTTGCAACTAAGATAACATAATAATGAATCAAACCTGTACGCATATTTACATAATCTCTAATCCACGCTGTAAAAAATACATGTCTCATTGAAGTAGAACAAATTGAGAAATTCAGATGTAATTTTTTAGACACTGTTAAACTTGTATTTTCCAGAAAAAAATTTACAACTACAATCACGGTGCTTTGTCTATTTTGTAGGAGATAATAGTTTGCAGGTCTATTTGCAAAGCATTTTGTAATCATTTTATCTTATGTTGTATGCTATCAAAACTGTTCGTCACACAAAAGGACCCTGCTACGTGTCTGTACTTCTCCTATTCTAGTCCGTCCTAGGGCTAAATCAAAATTAGTCAGTTGAATGAATTAGTAAGTACGCTATATAATAATTTAAAGAATATTATAAGGAGTGTATATCTCCAGATCGGAATGTAGAGATAAACAGTAATTAATACTTATTCAGAATACTGGCCATCACGATCAGACATTTGTTAAATCATGAAACAACAGGTGCTGCAATAAAAAACATCAAACATGTTCTGGATGTTACAACAGCAGTATTATCAATCCCTATATTCAGATCTGGAGTCATTTCTTTTCAGAAAACTAACACTAAGCTTTACGTTGGCTGCAGGATTGAGTTGAATGATGTAATTATTTTCCAATTGGAACGCAAAGATGTTCGTTAATCTTTGTTATTGAACTTTGCATTGATATGAGACCACAAAAAATGTTTGTTATCATTAAAAAAGACAGAAGAATAATCCTAATTTTTTTCCTTACTTGTGTAATTTTCTTTATATAAAGTTCTAGTAAAGAATTAGATCTTGACTCCACGTTTGGCTGACTAAATATTTTATATATGAACATTCAAAGTTTAATAGCCAAAGCCAACTAAGTTAGCTTACAGTACAAATTATCACTCGTAAAAACATTACGATGATATTGAAACGCGTTTTTAAACCGTAGTTATATTTTAATCATTTGTTTTTTACTGTAAAAAAATTTAAGACGATTAATTATTATTATTATTATTACTTTTTTTATAACCCTTAACCATATTTCAGAATCGTCTATTATTAACAGTGACTGTAATATCTTAAATTTAAGTTTATGAAAAGGTACCCCTGTGCCTGATAGTGTTAAAACTTACAGATCAATGTCTGTTAAACTACCTAGCATACATGTTGTTCTTGTCACCATGACTTTATTGTAGATGCGTAAAGGAAAGAAGTATGAGCATTGTTACATACGAGGACTTTCTGAGCCAGATATAAATTATATATCGAGCAAATGACACGATTGCATATGTTAACAACACAATAGGGACTAAGTTGTGTCAAGGCAGCCAAGATTAGATTTTCATTTCTAAGAATAGTTTATACATTTGCATTTATTAATCATAACATCTAATAAATACTATTAAGTTAATTTTGGTGGAACAGTTTTCCAAATTTCATTCAAGATAGTATAAATGAATCAAATACAGTTTTTCTTGCATAGCAAAATATTACACTGAGGACAGATCTTTACCTTAATAATGTTTTCAAATCGATTGATCTTTTTCATACCTCTTTGTTGTATTTACGTGTCATAATAGTTTGCGTAAATCCCTCCGCGCATGCTGCTTGATATCATACGATGAATCACAGAAACATAAATTTCTAGCAGTATTGTACAACGGCTTTGATACAGATAGTAAATTACTAGATTTTTAATTGACCAGTTTATTTGAAGTACCTGCAATTTATGGAAAGTGAAGATAGACTTGAGACAGCTTAGCCACTAAATTTCATTCAATGTAGGCAGAGAAAATGTCACCAGTTAGGGAAAAAACTTAACATGTAATCAATAAATGAGAAAAACAAGCAAAATTAAGAAAAAATAAAACAAAGAAACCCTTTGAGGAGAAAGTAATGCATAGGTATAATATTGATAACATACAGTATTTAAAACGAAAATAACTAATTTTTACATTCTGTACCATGTATTATAAGTAGATCTGCGGGTATTTTATAACTTCCTCTTTTATATAGCAGAAATAGGTTTCTAATTTGTCTTTATATCTATATTCCCAATTACATACATACATATACCTACATGCAGCGGATGGATTCATGCAAGTATATGTATACCTATGTATATCAAGTATAAGCCCGCCATACCTAATAAAAAATACTCTTTCGTATTCCTCACTTTCCAATGAAGCCTTCATCTATTATCTATTATTATTTTCTATTATGAATTTTTTTAATAATTTTTTTCTAAATTTGGCATATTATGATGATAAAAATAATGCATACCTGTACTATAGTTTTATCTTTCTTTTTACTCGTTTCTTTAGACATGATAATTTAAGTTTAACTAGGCGCCACCGTTGAAGAAATTAACAAAAATATATTACAACACCATTAAACGTGCCCAACAAACTTTCATATACCGACGCAAAAATCGTGATGCAACATAGTTCATAGCCTTAAAGAAAAACTTTTTTTCTATTCAATAGTTATAAATAATAATAATTAATAATAATTAATAGTAATAATATTAGTTATAATGATAATATACATTGGTATTATATTCTACGCAACCTTCAATCTCAATATGGAAAGGTGAGATTAGTTTGATTCATTTACTTATAACATTAACAATAATTTCTCTCATTGCTTCATTTACCTACTTGTGGAACGTATCTATGATGGACAATACGTGAAAGGATAGATTCACTGGTCACAAAACTCATTTTGATATAATTTTGCAGGTAACGAATATGTAGTAACTTTGATCTCAGAAGCAACGTTTGACCTTACCTCTCCATAGTGAGACCTTTCTGCGCAACATGTTAATGTATGGTTCTTATATACAATTAGTTTTATTATTATTTATCAGCATAACGATGTATGTACTTGTTCCAATAATAATAACAATATGCACTTTTATTTTTATCATAAAGTATAAATGAAAAAGTGTACCTTTTTATATTACTGTTAAGTCGCCTTACATAAAGAAAAGAAAATAAACACAACAAAAAAAAATTAAAAAAATCAATTGAATGAAAATTGACCAATGTCATGCCAATTTTCGATCTGTCAACAATTTCAAGCAATGTTGTTTATTCTTTTTATTTTTGTCTTTCTCTTCAAGACCCCGTTATTTGTGTCTCGCTACATCGTCATCTACTTTGATCCTACAATCCTACCATTTTCATCGTTTCACCCCTAAATTATTAACTGTCATCGTGAGTTACGGTCTAAGATCTTCGTCATTGCTCGCTTAAATTCGAGAATTAGAATTTCAATGGAATAGCATTGTGTCAAATGATAGCAATACCATTTTATGTTCGGTCAAAATATATGAAAATGATTCAAAAGTAACAAAAAAACTTGTTTTTCAACCCCTTAAAATTTGGAATTTAGCTGAAATTCATTTTTTTCACAAATGTTGCGACGCCTTGCTTCCCTAGATTTTCATCTGAATGTGAGATGAAGCATATAGCAGATTCATTTCTATTGCATACTTTCTTCATAAAACTATTAGAAGTATCGTTGATTTCAACTTTGTATAAAAGACCAGCTTTTACTCATTTTTTTTAATACGTACAGTAACAGATATGACTTTGAACCATCCATTCTGTAAATGTATAAGGTATATGAGTATATATATATATATATATGTATGTACAAATTAGCTAGGTAAACTTCTTGACTATAGTCCTGTATACTGAGGTGAAGATGAAAACGTGTTTCTCGTTGAATTTCCTTTTTTTCTTGAATCGTCGTGGTTAGGTAGATCACTGTGAAACAGTGAAAAAGCTAATTTACATTCTTCATAGTCATAGGGACCATATGTAAATATGGTTTTCAAACATTTGTGACCATTTCTTCGTAAATTTCGATAAGTCAAATATGCAAATATAATTGCAAGTAACGGTCAAAATATTTTTTTTTTCAAGAGCGAATCAATGTTAATGTTAACGTGTATATGTATACTAATTATAGCGGACATCATACCTAACTGTACTTAATTGGTACAATTTACATACATATGATTTGGATACTTGAATACAATTAGTTTAAAAAATAAACGTCGTATCACGCACGTATGCACTACTATACGAAGTTTATTAAAACTCGATAGACGTCTTTTAAAGTAGCTCACCCAAAAAAAGGCATCAACGATACAAGAGTTTGCCTGCTTGGTCTGGCTGCAAATGCTGGGGAACATTGAGCTAATCGGCCGACAACTCTTCTCAACCATTGCTGTAGCCTTTGACGCCGCTCTTCCACAAACTTGGCATCCTGTCAATTAATTTGAATGCTTAGCATATCAGTTAACTCTCAAGTGAGAACCAATATTCACCTTATTTCCTATTGTCTTTTTCGGAGGGAATTCAAAAGTTGTAACGATAGCGTCATGTTTCTTTAGCTCTTTATGGAGCGTGTAAAACTGAGCATACCGTCTGTAGATATTCCATTCAGTGTCTCTGATACGCACATAAATCTGTAATAAAAAGTGTTTCAGATCAATATTCGCGTTCCAGTGAACAACACTAACATCAAAAATCCATGATTGCTACGTACCTGATAAACATGATGAATATCCGATGATTGCCCAGTCAGAAAAGCCGATGGAACCCATATATGTATGAGGCACGGTGGTTCACTAGGTAAACCGTCTTCGCTAAGTGGTCCTCGCAGACATTCCAACTCTGCCTGGAGAAGCTTGACCAACCTATCCCTGTACGAGTATCAAAAAGTAGATATAAATTAAATGGGATGAATAATTCAATCTTCTTTGACGCGAAAGCGTCTAGAACAAATTACCTGTTTGTTAATTGCATAGTGAGTCTTGCATTGAACTCCATTAGTTCGGCGTGCATTTCAGCCACTTGAACTAGTTTATCTTGATATTGCTGTGCCTCGTGGTGATAATCTAACGAATGATCTTCTTCTGATACAGTAGTGGAGTCTGAATCTCGTCGGAGCATTTGTACTGCTGTAACGTACTTCCGCAACTGTTGTCTCAGCAATTGATTTTCCCTATTCATAATGGACATGAACATTTGAGTAAGTTTAATTTTGAGTCAGCATAAAGAAAGAGTATAATTATATAACAATAACCACCTATGCAATGCTTGCAACTGTAAATCATGCCTTTCAGCTTGATCCTGATGTTGTCTCTGGAATCGAGCGAGCTGCAATCTACTGCAGACGGCATCCTCTTTAGCTTGTTCAAGTAGTTCGGCAAAAGCCATGATCCGAACACGTAAACTTTCAATGTCTAAGCTATCTACATCTTTATGTATCTCCAAGCCATTAAGTGGTTCGACGGCTTCGACTGCAGCCTCTGTTATCTCATGTGCATCCTATGAAAAAAGATAAAAAGATGCAATGGTATAGTAGGATAATTCATGGTTCAATGACTAGATGATTAGTGCCACCCACATCGGAATAGCTTGGAGGTGTGGCGAGCAATTCATCGAGATTTGGCTGCTCAATAGGTGAGACCGGAACGAGTCCTCCCATGCTTCCAACATCAGTTAACGGAGTCAGTACTCGCTCCTCTTCTATAGGCTCGCTAATATGGGGTTGAGAAATAGTATAACTATCTAGGCTGGAATTTCTGTTTCATATTATATGTATCAAAAAATATCTAACCTTTGCCATTCGGACTTAGTAGCATTCTGGTCGACAGTAGAACCATCAGAATCTGGCTGAGTCTCTAAAGCATGGTCCTTGACAGTTGCCATGGTTGGTGAATTGAGACACGTCGGTGGTGCACTGACGGACACATTCAATGACGCAATTTGACTCACACTGTTAACGTCATCATCATCGTCATCAAATGATACTATGTGAGTGGGAACTTTCTTCTTACGCTTCTCGTGATCGATTTTTGAAGAATCTGTGGCAGTTAATAACTAACATTATCTTATTTGCCAGCTAGTTATTTCAAAATGTGGCAAACAATTCCAACTACGCGTACCTGGAAGAACTGTGGGAATGATTGGTTCAGATTGTGTCACACTGCAACCAGAAAGTTGTCCTTCTCTAGATCGATCATCAAGGGCTTCGTTGTCTATTTTTATTGCAAACAAAATAGTTCCTAGACCTAGATTCAGTTAACAAAAGTCATTCATTGTTAATGATTTAGCTACTATGTAGAAAATTTTTCTACAGACGATGCGATATTGTGAGTAATTGTTTATCAACTGACTATCTCGATTCTTCAAAACATGTATAAGTTAAATCTTACCAGCAGCCACATTGGGTAGGACAGAGGACCTCTCCTGGTCAAGTAGAAATGCCCATTCTTCGTACAGAGGTGACAAAGTATTGGGATCAATAACAGTTTGCAAATGCCTCTCCAAGGATCTTTCATTCAGTGCAGCTCTAAGCCAGGCTCGACCACGTCCTAAATCAGTTCGAACTTTCCTTAACACACTGAAGCGTTCTTGTTCATGCCAAGTCAATTGTTCCTTTATGCATGGCCAGAATGTGGCTTCTGAACTTGAACCAGATTTATACAAGCCACCAGAAACTAAATCAGAAACATGTCTGAAAAAAAAAAGTTAATGTGCTGCTATTGTACCTAAATATGAAAAGAGATATTTACCTCAATGCAGAATTCAATTTATCAACTTTATTGGCACGTAATCCATGATTAAAAATCAGCTCGAACATACAACAGAGTTGAGTGACACATGCATCAGAATCGGTAGCTAATTCTGCTTTGCCGCCATATCGAAGATGGCATTTTTTAGCAGCAGCTAACAAGTCCTCTTGTAATTTTTTCCTGTCTGCTGCATGATCATATTCTGGAGTTACTTCTGACAGATTATGTACCCCTGGTACTATTGCTGACATCATACGAAGAGCCTATAAAATGATGGTTACTAAAACATGAAAGAAATCGGCTCTTGCACATATGCTCCAGGACTAAAATAAAAGTTCGAGTGTAGTTCAGTGAGGAGAAAGTGGACTTAGTACATAATTATCAAGTTAACAGACAAATATACATGATCGTTGAAAAAAAGCAAAAGTTTTATAGGGCAATAGATTCTGATCTCTGACATGGTGGCAATAATGAATATACTGTAAATTATTATAAAATTATTCTGAATATGACAATTGCGCGCTCCGCATAGCAGAGCTCATGATTTATTTTAGCGAATGTCATCTTTGTCAAGGACATATACATATGAAAAATAATCATCATAATGATAAATACAAACCATTTAGATTGAACTATCACCGAGGCTGCACAAGGTAAATGTCATAAATCACTAATTACAAGGAAAATTATACAGGAAGGACCGAGTGGTCAGTGAGGACAATAATAATCCTGTTGTTGATTTATTTAACCACAACATAACCATTACACATAACAGAAACTGTCACTGATGACTCAACAAATGTCTGAACATAGAGGTCTATCGATCAGTGGATTGATTGAATTGCCTTTGTTTGTGGCTAGCAGAATATGAACGTTATCTAGGCAGTGATAGAAATAAAGATAAAATCGCATTTATAAATGACGGAATAAAAACAATTTTGCTACACAGGGGGCGGATTCACTACGGAAGATCGAGATCACATTTTGGTTACTACGCTTCCCCGCGACCCTGTGGTTCGGTCCATCCATGGGTCAACAACAAGAATAGATAAATGAACTCGACAGAACATTCTAAATTGTTAGTTGAATTCTCAGTAAACATATATATATCACTGGTAGCAGGTAATAGAGTAGTGATGTTATAAACTGCCGAGTTTTATAATCAATGATCATCGCAACCAGCTGATTAGATATCTCGTTGTTGACTGTTTAGTTGTCATTGTCAAAACTAGTGCAAATTGTACATTTGTTCGCAGCAACGGATTTTTCTTTGATGACCCACTGGGCCTGCTGATCCAAATAAGTGAAAATGGGTTCATTAACTAGCAGGCAAAATGCTGGTGTTGAAGAAGTCGACATAGTGTCAAACCATGCCTACAAATATCCACCACGTTCAGGTGATATATTGTATTTACTAAATTAAGTTGCTTCATCTTTCTTAATCCGATAATTTATTGCACACATGAGTATAGTGTGCTGTAAATATTAGGATACATTTCATTCTAAAATCTATTTTCTGTTTGACATAAATGTCTTCTCCCAGAGCTACAGAGCTAGAGAATGATGTTGACCCTGAAACATGACTATTACATTTCTCCTTTGTAATTCTGCTTAGCTAAAGAATGGATACTTATATATTTATGGACATGTAGGTAAAAAAGCTATTGCTTTCATGTACTATGGATGTCTTTGGCAATTTTCTTTACAGGCAGCTACTTTGGCAGTCATTTTATAATGGGTGGTGAAAGATTTGACACACCTCAGCCAGAAGCATATCTTTTTGGAGAGAACGCAGATTTAAATTTTCTAGGAAGTCGACCAACTCCGGTAAGTTAGGAAGACCGTAGATTTGCACCAAAAATTTGTTTGACAAAAATTATGTTATTACGATACATTCATATCGTTTCAGTTTCCATATCCTCCACCTCAAGCAAATGACCCAACAAAAACACTCAAAAGTCTGATTAATATTAGGAAGGAATCACTGCGACTAATACGTGCTATAGATCAAACTTCAACTTCCTCACATCATAACAGCAAACATTATGGGGACGGGGATGCTGATTATAAGCCATCGAAATTTAACATAGAATTCACATTTGACTGTGATGTCAGATGTGCTATCACTATTTATTATTTCTGTACAGAGGATGTTACTGCAAATGGAGTTGTGTAAGTATCCTTTATTGATATGGAGTTTTTGAATAACTGACTCCTAATGTTATTTGTAATTATTTAGGTACATACCACGAGATCCTTCTATGAATTCTGAAACGTATCATTACAAGAAAGGAGCGAATCAACAGTTCAGCCAGTCTTCTCACATCTTTGATCCAACATTGTACAACGAAGAAGATTTGTTGTACAATCCTGATAGAGAGGTGATTACTTCACACGTTTATTTTGACAATATATAGAAATTTAATATGCATTTGACAACACAGGTTCGTTTGCATTGTAATTATTTCCAGCTGATCTCAATGGCAATTCACTGTGTTGCTGAGGAGGGGGCTGAGGAACCAAAACAATCTCATACTACCATTGCAGTGATAGAAAAACATTCTGATGGATCCTATGTGTTGAAAGCCCTGAAACAGAAACTCTTTGTGGATGGGCTGTGTTATCTCTTACAAGAGATTTATGGGATCGAAAATAAAAACAGTGAAAATGCTAAGGTATGTTTGATGAAACAAAAATCATGGTATAGACTTTATAATCATTATAAACGAAGTTTTTTACACCAGAATGATAGTAAACTTGGATCTTTGATTTCATTCTTTTCTATCAAATAGCAACAAGGCAGCGATGAGGATACCGAAGACAGTGGCTCGGAGTGTGTGATATGTATGTGTGACGTACGTGACACACTGATTCTACCATGCAGACATTTGTGCCTGTGCAATGGATGTGCGGACTCGCTACGATATCAAGCTAACAATTGCCCAATATGTCGTGCCCCATTCAGGGCTTTGTTACAAATTAAGGCTCTACAAAAAGCTACTGGGGTAATACTGTCAAATCCCCCGCTAGCCGAGGTATTGATTGACATAGTCTGAATTTCTTGAAAGTTTTAATTACTTAAACTCGCGATGAAAAATTATCCCAAATCAGGCAGTGATTTGGAATACTACTTCCCTCTCTCTAAAAAACAATCCATGAAACCTACTCCTCTCGTTAATTTCTAGGGAAGTTGTGAAAATATACCATCAGGATATGAAGCTGTTTCGCTTATAGAGGCTTTAAATGGTCCTTACACACCGAGAGCAACAGTTCTTCCAATGGAATCCTTGGACACTCCTGACGCCGATACAGCTAGTGCCATTCAGGCTGCTGAAATTTTGAATCGGTATGTAAGTGAAGGCAGATGAAAAATCATCCCTTGATGCCATGATATCCTTGAATTTGAAATTGCAAATTGTGTACCACTCTTCACTCTCGATCATCAAATCACAGGCCTTCTGTATCTATCGCATTTAACCCTTCAATTCAATTGCATCGTTGAATTATTTTAACTCAAGCACTAATGCAACAATATAAAAACTAATCCTACAATTACGTAACTTATTAACATATTAATCTCATTTCATCACTTTTTCTTGGTGACTGATGTGTAAAAGATTTTCGAAATATTGATAAAATCAAGAGATAGAATAAAATCGCAGCTGAGATTTGTACATAAAGAAATCCAACGTGTAATTTTAGAAAGGGTTAAATTGTATAGATCATAGGATGGTAGAACCAGGACATTTTTCTAGATCAGCTGAGCGCACACCCGTTTCCAAACACGCGTCTCCAAAAGAATCAGAGAAGTCACCAAGAACTAGTGGTATGCCTTGTGCAACACCCGAGTTCCGAATGTCTGTTCTACTTGCAAGGGATGAAAATTCGGGCTCTCAAAAAGATCTTCGCAGCCTAACACCCGCGACGCGAGCAAAAGTAGTTGGTCGTCCACGTGACAAAACTGCCCTACGCACGCGAGATACCTTGAGACTTGTTAATGAAAAGCAATCAACAACCATTGACGAGGTAAAATAAAATGTTTTCAAGAAGATTTTGGCTTTGCTGTAGAATTACTGTATGCCCGAATGTGGTGACAATGTGAAAGTGTGTAAATTAGACTGGACATTTTCAGGGCCAAGATGATGATAGCGAAGCAGAGAAACTGTCTCCTTTATTGGATGCTGCTACAAGTACAGAAGCACTGGACGCTCATCTTCATCCAATTCACAATATAGAGCCTATAGACGATTTGGATATTGATGATGAATTGCAAGTGGAAAATGGAAGTACAAAGATCCCAGACCGTTCTAATGAAAAAAGCGGACATTAGGTTTTTATTATTTCTTCTTGGATTCATTGCTCAACAATAAAATAATAGTCAGTGACACCCTATGTTTTATCCTGAGTTAATATTGGGCGAAGGTTTTTAAAGTTATTATTTATCCCTCAAGCGTTTTCGAAGGGACTTATTTTTGTTAACAGAACTTGGACAGCTTGAAGCAGGTGGATAAATAGTATTATAAATAGTTGGGGCTTACATTCCCAACTAATGGAATGTCTATAATTCCATTTTCAATTCTGAATATTTTATATTAGCCTTTTATCTGTACATAATCTCAACAAATCAACCATGTAATTGTAAGACATATGTCTCTCCCGTTTGTGGTTGAATGATATTATAATTTTCAATAAGTTTTACAGAATATCTCATTTTAATGATTTTCAAAATAAATATCTTGAAATCAATAAACCTGTTTTTTTGTTTCATACGAATGATAGCCTAACCGGATATCATGCGTTGACAAACATGAGTTTTCTAACCAAATATCATAAGTTGACAAACATGAGTCTTCAAGCTTTTGCTCAATCGATCCAGTAATAATCCTTTTGCTATTTTCAAGTAAGGGACTGTTGAAGTAACAAAATAAAAACCATAGAATGAGTCTGCGTAACATTTATTACGACTTGATTCACAAAAAAATCCGGCCACAAATTAAGCGTTAGCTAAGCTTTCTCTGAACTTCTTCCATGCGTCGAGAGGGCCGTGCTCAGGCAGATACTTGACGTTGCAACCGTCTTGGGCGAGACGGCCAGATACCTTTAATTCTTCATATTCAGCCCGTTCGTATTTGGTGAAACCCCATTTCTTGGATACATAGATCTTCTGGCGACCAGGGAACTTGAACTTGGCACGACGCAAAGCTTCAATAACTGCAGCCTTATGACGATCGGAAGAGCGCACACTCATGATTGGCTGACCAATGCGAACACGAGCAACAGTACCTTGAGGTTTGCCAAAGGCTCCTCTCATCCCAGTTTGAAGCCTAATAAATGGAAAAATTACCCAGAATGTAACATTATCAACTGAACTAATCGTCGTCATTCAATCAAGTGTTATTCAATTTATGCTTTGATGATTCAGTTTAATCATTAGAAATATATTTCTAGAAGGAGGAAGTTCTCTCACCTATCAGCTCCAGCACATGACAACATTTTGTTAATGCGGATGACGTGGAATGGGTGAAGACGCATTCGGATGTGGAATTGATCTTTACCGGCGTTCTTCACCATATATTTGTTGCAGCAAATACGACCTGCCTCAAGGGCTTCAGAGCTAAGCTGTTCATACTCGTCGGAAACCAAGTGGACACATAAAGGAAAATCCTCCACACATGCCTTCTTCTTTCCCAAGTCAAAAATACGAATCTTTGGATCAGGAACACCCCGACAGAAACGAGATTTGGGGTATGGTTTGTTTTTGCAGTAGCGATAACTGTAAGTTAAAAAATGTACACAATTAAATAAAATCCAGCTGTTGTAATTACAATGACACGCAAGTATAATTCATAAATGGCGCTGTGATTGAAATAGTGATGCAATATCACATTGTGTATACTGTCATATGACAAAGAATGGTGACTTGATAAATGATTGCCACATACAATGAAACTCCAGACCATTATCGCTTACTAGGTTATATGATGTTTATATCAGGCATCAGATTCTACAATTTCTGTACTGTTCAAGTACATCTGCAATGGAATGGTACCACTGTTGAAAACTGAGTGGAAGTAATGAAAAATAGATGACTAGACGAATAAGACAAGCAGATGACGCAAACGCAACAGATTTAAAACAAAGTTGATTAAACAAGTTTCAGTGGTTTACAAAATCTACAAGAAACAGCATGACATTCACTCACCATCTCGCAGGTCGGCGCCCCATTTTGGACTGAAAATGTCAAAAGATTTAATTAGTAATTAACAGAACTATTCTAACTAATCAATTTAGAATGAAATGAATTTCGTATCGTGGAATTGATAATTTAACGCGACATATGATTGCCTCTGATTGCAACAGATATTAAACAAAGTCACTCTGCCATACCTCCGACTCTTGACAAGCCAAACGAGAAAACCGGAAAGGATGTGCGCAGCAGGGCAATAGCGATACTGAGCTTCTGTGCTTTGACATCCGGTATATAAATGACCATAGACCAACAATCTTCACTTGTTTTTCACACTTGGTAAGGGCTCGATTGAGGTAAGGGCAAAGATAGTGCTACAACTAGTCAGTAAGAGGGCGTCCCGGGACTTTGTAGCATCGTTTGTAGCAAAGAGTAGCAAAGAATATGGGATTTGTAGTTCTATTGCAGTCTGATCTTCATAGTGGTAAAATCTCAAACGCTCCAATTAGCCAATTATTAGCAAAGCAATATCAGCTGTCAGAGTGGTGTTTGAAGATATTTCTTTGAATGTGTCGATTATTGTTTATCGGCTATAATCCTTTGTGATAACAGAAAAATTTGTGCAAAAAATACGTTCAAATAAATATCCATAGAAAGATTAATAATATTCCGTTAAACTGAACGAAAAAGAGGTAAAAATTAGCGTTGAAAAGGCGGAAGATGCCGATAGAAGCAGCGGTGGTGAAATTATGATGGAAGTTGTTGAGATAGCGGAGGAAGCGCCTGTGAGAAGTCAGTTCACAGTTGACGATCTTGATATAGAGATTCTTCCGCTTATTCATGAAATAATTCGGAGGTTAGTCAACGATGTTTATTTCATTCTGATTACTTTTACCACAGAATGGGGACTAGCAGAATCTTTTACTACACTAGCTAATGTTAAAAATTACTAGTTGGAAAAATTATTTCTCTCGCTAATTCATTAGTAGTTACTGGGCGTTGCACGCCGGATTACCTGATACGTTTCAACGTTTATCTGCGACTCGTAAGTATTGCGTCTAAAAAACTACGAGCGCAATATAAATAATCTTTCCATAGTATACAACTCCCATAAATAACGTTTAATTGTAGGTTCATTCTGCCGAAACAATAGTACGCTTTTTTTGTTATCAAAAGTGAAAAGTGATTCTAAAAATATTTTCATATCAGACCTATTATGTAACGCAACAATTTTCCAAACTTTGATCATATTCCCCATTCACTGTAATTTGAATGATAGATTTACGTACTTTCCTTAGCGTAGAAAAAGATCCTCACGATAATACGCAAAAAGCAAAGGAATCTCAGGACACGAGTCACAAGATTCTGGATTTACAGAAAAAATTGGACTCCGCAAGGTCACAGGTAAATATATAAATTTTAATGCTGCTTTGCCATGAAATGCAAGAATTTATCATTCAAAATATTAAACAATTTCAGATAAAGAGATTACCTGGAATAGAGTATAGCAAGGAGGAGCAGTTACAGAAGTTAGAAACACTTCGTAGGCAGCTAAGATTAAAACGTGAACTGTTGCTCAAATATCGTAACATGTGTACATTCGATATACCAAAAGTATAGGCAATTTCAGTTGTACCTAATCATTCAGTATGGTTCTCCGTTTTCTTATGCGATACTTAGCCAACAACGAACAAGTAGTGAACAAATTGGCAGATTCAAAACCTATTCGACGAGCTGCTCAATTTGTGGTTTATCTCATTAATCGATCCTCCATAAGTGGTGTACCAACCAGTCCGACAGAATTAGGAAAGCAATGGAAAAATTTGTTGGGGCGTTTTGCATCTAATCTTAAAGAAGAAATTACAGATGCTAAGGAAGAGTTGAAAAAGAAAAAGTTTAAATAATACTAGATATTCTTATGTAGCAGAATCAGTTGTTTGGATTAGATTTGTTATGCGGTTTAATTCATTGTGAGTATTTTTATTCACTAATATTCTCTGCGCCATAATTATTTGATTTTCACTTTTAGCAAATCAAGTTTATAATCCTAAATTTCATAATGGCAAATGAAGGATCAGCGTTCATATCGTTACCCATAAGCTCCAAAGAGTATGTTAAATTTGATAGTCGTATTCCATTCATCAATCGTTACATGAAAGTTAAGCCCCTAGAAATTGGAAGACGAATTTTAGCATCCCTTGGTCCTCCTTGCTCTGAGAGATTTAGGAAGAGTGACGTAGATCTTGTAGGACCTCTCATAGCAATTTTATTTTTGATCGCACTTCTTCATTATGGATATGCCATCAAAGATCCTACAGCTACAAATACATTTATAGCTCCTGTGAATTCAGTACTTCTATACGTTATTCTGAATCTTTGTATAGGATTTATATTATGCAAACTCGCTCGTGCAGCGATACTTTTTTGGGACCTGGCTGGATTATTGGGATACACTTTGTATTCTCATGTCCTCACTTTAGGTTTGAGTCTTTTGATCTACCAGGAAGAAAGTAATGCTTTTTTCTTTCTTTGTCTATTTCTTTTTGGAGGATTGAGTGCTCTTAGGATGTGCGTCATTTTAATAGTCACTATACCTAAGCCAGCTGCTAGACTTTTAGTTTGTTCGACGTTATTCATAAGCCATTTGCTATTTTTAATTTTCTTGCACTTTGCCTACATGCATCCCACGTTCGTATACGGAATAGAAAACAGCAAACGTGTCCCTACAGTCATACATAATAATTTATGAATTAATGTAAATTTGACAAAGTTTCCATTTCACAAGTATTCAAACATAAATATCATGCATAAAAATTTGATTTCTATAGGTGTAGATATTTTTGGTTTCCAAGTCTTTTGTTAGGCAATCTAAAGTCTTCAGAGACTCTAGATTAGGAATAGGAAGTATGCAATACGTGGTATCTTTTAAATATTATGCCTGGTTTTCACATTTATTTGATAGCATCCGAAATTATTCATGTAGGATTCATATTGAATATACAATTACCTTATGTTATACACGTTTATTTTTATCGAAAAAAATAACTTGGACAGAAAAAATAGTGATTTCATACATTAAGATCAATACAGTTCTACTGTACATGAAAATACGTACCTTACAAATTGATTTTTGGGAAAAAAGATTATATCGTAGTTAGTAACACCATACAGCACGCTTCTACATAATATATTATTTTTTATCAGTAATCACAGATAGCATACCAAAATTGTGTAACGAAAATATCTGGAGTGGGATAGTTTTTTCCCCCATGGTTTTGGTTAGCAAGAAATATTTTCCTAAAGATTAATTTTAGTAATCAGACCCATATTTCCTGCTAGTTGTCGGCAACTGATCATAATTTCGAGAAAACATGAGTTCCTATAATACTAAAATGAATATCAGTCGAACCAAATTATTTGACAAGTACTAAACTTTAATATTTTACCTATTAAAATTGTTGAAAAATATATTATGAAATGAATGTGGATAACGTATGCAGTACTAATTATATCTTTTACTTGTAGGAAATTACTATTTACTTTTAGATTATGCCTAGGTCGCGTTTTCCATCAATGACCAAACTTCTATTATTGTGAAAAAAAATCTCAGGACTATATATAATAACGTGTGTAATCTATCTCACAATTTGTAAAATTGTACAAGTTATATCAGGGCTATTGGATAATAGATTAAAAATTATTGCTTACAAATACTGGAATGAAAATTGAAAACCATTTCGGACAGTGAAATAAACTGAAGCGCATTGCTATAAATTTGTTTTATTCTCTGCTTCCAGCTTCAGAAAATAAAATAGCTTTCAGACATTTAACACGCGAAGGCATGGCTATAAAGCATGGTCAGTAATTAATAAGCTCAATATTGTTATTGTAAAATTCGTACAATAAAAATAAATCAGGGAAGTTCAGGATCACCTTGTCATTGATTGCTGGAGAAAACAGTCAATTCGAATTATGATACGTAAATTTCTTCAGATAATTCATACAAACTCTTTTTTTCTTTTGTTTTTTGATGGTCACAATCAATTTTAAAATCCAACATAATATATGGATATCTAGTATAAAATTTTAAATTTCAACAACATCCCTCCTAGAAATAAAATTTTCAACCAGTGCTGCTAGTGTAAATTATAACCTTTCTCTGTAGGTCGTTAAATTTTCTGCACAAAAGTCAAGATTTCGTTACATCAGTTACTCGAACTTTCGACCATTTGAACTCAAGTGGTATTTTATTAATCATGCCCAGGAATTACGGTAAATTGCTAATTTGTGCACGACCCTTGTACGAACTGAAAAATGATTGATAATCTAAAAACTTTCGATATTTATAATTGCAAAACGTAGAAATATAAGCTTAAGTGTTATGATACCCATGCAGCACTGGTGTTAAAAGAAGAAAGAAATGTGCGATTATCCGTCTAGTACATCGCAGGGTAATATTGCTAGTGAAATATGTATAGTTTGTACATAAATTTTGCTTTAAACTTTGGCTGGAGGGTTTTGCTCAGATAAAGGTTGTACGATGCCACTTGACCCGTTATGAGGTCGCCCTCTTCCCCCTCTTCTTCCGCGTCCCTTTTTTCCGCTGGAACTTATTCCCGATCTTTGTGGCATATTTTCACGCTTATCAGATGTTACTTCAAAAGGAGAGTTAGGGTCTGCTACGTCCAGCATCTGCAAATTCATTGCCAATGATAAAAATATAATCGAGGTGTTTGCTGTCTTCAATCAATGGTCCTCTGAACTCAGCATACTTGAGTAAGAGGCATAGCTGAGGATCCGTTCTGACGACTTTGTTGCACTTTATTAGGTTTATTGCCTCTCATAGTCTGCGAACCAGCTGGCCCAGAGTGGGGAACCAGTCTCAGAACATTGCCTACAGCCTTAGTACGTCCCTCTCTGAAAACCATTCGTTGCCCTGGCTTTATATATTCTGGATGCTTGATGAATCTAAAGTGTACCAAAGCCTTATCTCCTGTTCGGAGACAGTCTTGCGACATTGTCAAGATTGAGGCTGTTTGTCTTATGCTTCCGCAATGCACTATAATAGTTATAAACGCCCGGTTATTTATAATTAAATTTTTATATTACATAACTCTCATATAAAGAGAGACAATTGACAAAATACGTAAGGCATACCCATAGCTTGATATCTTGAGCTGATGGTTGTAGGATGATGTAATACCAAAATTTCACCCTCAAATTCCCAACAAGCCTGTGGATTTAGTGTAGGTGAAACCATGACCATCCCCTTGCGAATTTGGGACCTTTTAATTTTTTTTAGAGCAAAACTCGCTGTTTGCCCCCCTCGTACTTCGCGGACAGGCATTCTTTTCCTGTGAATACTTTTCACAGCTATTGGTAAAAAATGACCCAATGGATCTGGTCCTAGCAACAGAGTATCATTTAGTTTAATCACACCTTTGAGTGTCGTCCCTGAAACTACTGTCCCCACACCCTGAAAATTGAAGAATAACAGCTTGTTAAAGAATCTTTATTGATGGACTGCCCATGATTATGTAGAGCACATAATGCTTACGGGAACCGAATATGTGTCATCTATTTGAAATTCTGCTGGCTCATCGTCATGACTGGTTATACGAGCAGTTAATAGATTCAAAAACATCTTGAGAAGATGTAGATTTTCACCATTGACATTCGATACTTGGAAAATAGGGCATAGTCTGTTGAGAATAAGAAAAATAGCTCCTTGAAAATCCGAATTTCATAAAGTTAGACTAACCACTGTGCAGATAATTGAATCATACCTTTCAGACACGAAATTAGTAGCACTGATCACGACATCATCCTGACTTTTGACCATAACTGGCACTTTTCTACAACCTGGGGATTTTAAGATTCGAACCAGTAGTCGTAAATTATCCTGTAGTACATTTGGAGGGCACATATCAATTTTTGTCACCACTACGAATACTGGGACAGATAGAGCTAAGGCCAGACCCAAATGTTCCTTGGTCATTCCAACGATACCTGCATTGGCTCCAACCATCAGCATACCTGTGGAAAGTATTATTAGGCTGCCATTCAATTTTCATTCCTAAGTCTGGATCAAATTGGTTTTGTTTTTCGTTTTTAGTAACATCGAGCAGACCTGTTTATTCAGTTTAACGATCATCAAACTCGTTTGTTCAGCTGATTGAAAAACTTGAAAGATATTCGATCTGATCAAATACCCCGGTACCAAGATATGGTAACAACCACCTATGGTGGTGGAATTTTTAAACTGTATACACTTACCGAAATCAGGTGCATGTCCAGTCATCCCAAATACTGTAGTTTTTAGATAACGTTCATGTCCAGCAAGGTCAATAAATGTAATTACTTTAGACGACTTCTCACAAATTTTAACCCAGTCCAGGGAGCCATGTTCAGGTTTGTTCACAACATTACCTACAAATAAAATTGAATCATCAATGCTGGAATAGGTAAGAAATTCAAATGACTCACCAATGCTATCAAATCCGAGAATATCATTGCCGACCGAACTTGTTCTTCCTGTCTCAGCTTCATGTTTATGGCGGAATAGTTTCTGCCTGGCCAAGCCTCGTCCATTATCTAATTCACCATGAGTTAACACCCCCAAAAGGGTGGACTTTCCAGCATCTACGTTTCCAACAACAGCAACTCTGTGGGTGTCAACAACAGAGAATTGGTAAATATTTTCGTACAAGTTGACTAGTTTATTATCTTAGTAATGGATTACGCCTGCTTCTGTTTGCCATATTTTTAGCATTTAAAAATATTTAAAAATATTTATGAAGTATTGAAAAATAAAACACCATGTATATCAGAGAATAAGGTTGATATAGGTAATGGTTAATACATCGTATTTCGGTACCTTATTTCAAGAAAATCTTGTTGATCTAGGCGCTGTCTGACCAAGTATTGTCCTGTGAGTCCTGAATCCACCTTCCTCTGTCTTAGTAGAACACAGTCGGCTTCCAAAGTGGCTGCCAAAGACTGAAGAGTAGCTACAGACGCATCGTATTCATCCTCTTTTAGCCCATCCTCTGAGCCATCTATTCAAGTAATCAATTTTCAATTAAAACCGATGATTTTCAGAAATAAGGGACCTAAATTAAAGTGTGAAGAAAATGGAACTCCAGAATGTTACCTTCTCCAACACCAATATCAAATATGGTCTCACTTCCACCATCCTGAATTCTCTCACGTAGTCGTCTGAGTAATAATTCATATTGATCCTCGGATGGACTCACCAGCACATCCTACATTAAGAATGTCGATAATTAGCAAGCTGTTAAAAGGAAACCAAAGTATTTGGTATGAATTATTTGATTTGACAATTGTTAAAATACCTTTCCTCGGATACTGGCATAGTCTATTGCAGGAGTTGACATAATTTCATTTGTGGACATTGCGCTATCTGCTGTTAATATCGAAGACGTCGTTGACGTCATTATGGGTGCTCTCAGTTGGTGCAAAGTTTGAATTAGTCTTTTTGCAAGTTAGAATCCTCAAGTTGTGAATCAATTAATCCTGTTCAACACAAACTTTTGGCACGCCTAAAGAGATGTCAAATATCTTCCAATATTTAAATCCAAATAATCTCCGGTAGAAAATCATTGACAACACACTCATTACTGTTCTAATGAGGACTTATGACCATTGAATAGATCGGATGATGCAATATTAATGCTCTGGTTGTTGCTGACAATACTTGCAAATTTTGTTCAGTTATAAATAATCAAGCCTGTAATCAAACAAATGAAAAGCATTCATGTTCTGCAATTTTTGACAATAGGGAAATGTTATTTCAACTATCTTGCAACATATAATTTTTTTATTGTCGAACTCTGAAATAATGTTTCCAAAAATTATCTCTGTAATATTTTCACACATTTACATGTACATATGTCTATCAATATTCAATGTTGGCACTTTCTGCTGTGTGACCTTAGGGGTACAAGACAGATGGAAATAAATAATATTCATAGGTGTTATAATATATCTACTAAACTGGAATCATTTGAAATTTTCATCACTTCTTGCAGCAGTTATTCGGATTGTTTCTCAAAACGTTGTTTCCTTTATATGTAAAAAGAGAAGAGCATATCTAGGTAAATCTAAGCGATTAAAATGTGGCAAAACATATTGATATTTATACAACTTATAGAGCAGATAATATGTTTATCCAATGACAAATAAATTGGATACACTGTCCCAACTTATATGACTAATATTGGAAATAAATTGTAAAAGATGTCTATTTGAATATACAATTGTACTGAATTCCAATATTATATTAACCATTCATATCTCTATTTCTAAAGATAAACATATTGTAGGGGTGCCAACGATAACTAATACCTATTTGTCAACTACCAAAATTAAACAATCTTTGATTATGAAGATAGTAATTAGCACGTAGATTATTAGATATTATAATACTGAAATAATGGACTAACCGAAAACGGGAAATTCTCCAAAAGCATTCTCAAAAAGTCATTTCGTTTGATCGTAAGCTGTCGCTTGAAGTTTGTTGGTAACGTAATGATTACACAAATTTTCATCTTGCAAAATAGAAAGCAGTATCCATTCTGCCACAGTGGCGCCACATAACAATTTTTTAACCAATAGTGTTACTTTCGCAGTCTCCTACCACCAAGTGCTCCGGAAACCCCGGATGAGTGAAAAGTTCACGGTATTTTTATTTATTTTGTCCAGATAGCTACGTCATTGAACAGGCTCATTTCGAACCCCCACCAACAAATATGTCATTTATTCATGCTGTCAAAACCATGTCACAACACGGCTGATTTTTTTCAACTTTCCTACAAATGTATTAAAGTAAAGTCCTTCATATACTTTTAGTACTCATGTCAGAATCCATAACACTGCTAGACAACGTTTGACATGTTCAATGAAGCCTAAAATGAATTAATACTTTGGATATTCCAAACTACTTCACTTCAGTGACTAATCAATTAATAACAGTGTAAATAAATTTTCAAACTTCTGCAATGTCCTTCCTACGTGGTTCCCTGAATTATGTTTGGTGTACAACGAGTGTTCTTGGCAAAGGTGCTACCGGTGCAGTGTTCCAAGGAGTTAATAAAAATAATGGAGAACCAGTAGCAGTTAAAACATTCAATCAGTTGAGCCACATGCGCCCACAAGACGTTCAGATGCGTGAATTTGAAGTTCTCAAGAAAGTCAAACACGAGAACATTGTTAAACTCCTCGCTATAGAAGAAGAGCAGGATGGACGAGGAAAAGTAATTGTTATGGAATTGTGTACAGGTGGTAGTTTATTCAACATATTAGATGATCCAGAAAACACCTATGGCTTAGCAGAAAGTGAATTTTTACTAGTTCTGGAACACTTATCAGCTGGCATGAAGCATCTCAGAGACAATAACTTGGTGCACAGAGATTTGAAACCTGGGAATATCATGAAATTTATATCAGATGACGGTAGTACTATTTATAAATTGACAGACTTTGGGGCTGCTAGAGAATTACAAGAAGATCAGCAGTTTGTGTCACTTTATGGAACTGAGGAATACTTACACCCGGATATGTATGAGCGAGCTGTCCTAAGAAAGCCTGTCGGTAAGATGTTTGGAGCCACTGTAGACCTGTGGTCAATTGGAGTTACTCTATACCACGTAGCAACTGGAAATTTACCATTTCGGCCTTTTGGGGGCAGGAGAAACAAGGAAACAATGTTCTATATCACTACTAAGAAGGCATCAGGAGTTATTGCGGGTACACAGACGTCAGAGAATGGACCTATTGAATGGAGTAGAGAATTGCCTCAGAATTGCCAATTGAGCATGGGACTTAAAAAGATTGTAACTCCTTTATTAGCTGGGTTGCTTGAAGTGGATTCTCAAAGAATATGGAGCTTCGACAAATTTTTTACTGAAGTAACTAACACACTTTGCCGAAAACCAGTGCACATATTCAATGTCCACACAGCGAGCTTGATTAAGGTGTTCCTTCATCCTGAAGAAAAACTTATTGCTCTCCAAACCCATATTCAAGAACAGACTGAAGTAGCTCCATTTTCACAAATATTGCTGCTCGGTGAAATTCTCCTTCTGAACTTGATCAAGGAGTCTACACCAGGCAAAGGGTATCCTGTAACTACGGAAGAAAAACCATTGATGCTATTCGCTAGAGAAAATAACAATGTTGCTCTTCCAGTAGATTTAGAACTTCCTAAATTTCCTGTCTTTGCCAACTTAGTTTCAGTGGAAAATGATGCTAGCCAGGCTAAGGTGGCATGCTCTGTGGGCCATGTTTGTAAAAGAAGGATAGACAAGCTAGCAAATTGCAGCAGGTTATTCCGTGACGCTGTGGAGGCGTTTATGGGACTTGTTTCTTCTGAATTAACTAAGCTTTTAGACAAATCTCAAAGATCGAAAGAAATAACTAAAGCTGTAGAAGATACTGTGATAGCTATCCAAAGAGGAGAGGCCTTAGGGCAACAAATAATCAAGAAGTTTAGTATTCCCTCAACCATTGAGTCCAAGAATTGGGCTAATGAATTAGGCTGTAAAAGCAATGAATTTCTCAGCGGACTTACACCTGCAATCACACAACTACATTACAGGTATGCATTGGTTCAAAATCTAGCTTACTTCAAACAATTTTAATAATTTTTGTGATTATTTAAATAGGTATGTCAAGGAAAGCAATCTACGAGCTGAATGGGAAAGCAATACTCGTGGACTTCGGTGTCCTTGGCTCAGCAAAGCGAGCTTCAGAGCTGCGACTCTAGTAGATCGATTGCGAGATGGCTGGCAACATTTATTACGGGACAGAGCAACACGTAATCTAACTTATAACGATGAGCAGTTCCATGTTTTAGAGAGGATAAAGGTAACCATGATTAAATGATCATAGTTCACGTGTCATCTACAATAGATCAGTAAAGTGAAGCTAACTAACTTATAATATTTGCAGGTAACAGAAACTGGTCGCAGATTGAAGGCACTATTAGAAACTGAGTGCATTCCGTCTATGACACAGCGTGCAGAATGTTTTGCTGACTGGTACAAAATAGCACAAACGGTCTTTTTGCAAACTCGAATCTTGAACAAAGACGTTGAGAACTATGAGCATACCTTAGAGTTATTCTCAGATAGGCTTTCTTTAGAGAGCAGAGTTGCCCATGAAAACTTAACACGTTCTTTAGAAAGGCTTTCTGGTCAATTAAGCACCATAGAAAAATCCAGCACACCAAATGAGGAGACTGCTAAAGTATGGAAAAATGTTTGCAAAGAACAAGAACACATTGCATTGACTGTATATGAAAATGGTATTCTAATGGATCAACTTCATGAACTATGTCGCCTTGATAGTTCAGGTGAGGAGGATACGGAAGATTCCGAACATGATTGATCAAGCATCATTCAATGAGTGTTGAATCATTATTTTTCTCTCTTTCTCCACAATCCAAGCCAAATCATGTGACCAATAAAAATAAACAGTACATTCAGTACTCTAGACTGGAAGATTTCCTGCAGTTAAAGAGGTATAAGAGGCAGATTACGAATTTATCAAATACTCTACATTAGAGAAAAAATTTTGATCATTCAGTTTTATACTGTAAATAAAATAACTTGGTTGTCTGGTATTACATATCTCGAAAACAATCGCCCAGGGTATTTTATTCTAGCGTAATGCATCATGTTGTTATAACAAATGTTAAAAAATTTTATTACCTAATTTTTTTAAAGTAATGCTATGAATAAATCATTGTGATCTTATACAAGTACGAAGCATTTAGTATAATATATGACTTTTTATTATTCACATAAATAAATATATAATGACAACACACTTTTACTTCGTATATGAGAAAACCAATGGTATTTGGTACTTGGTTCAAATCAAACAAGGCTGACACATTTTCTCATACAAGTGTCAATGGCGCGTTAATTATGGTCTTTAATTTACTTATATACTAAATAATTAATTAGTTTTATATTCAATTAATACATTGAAAATTTGACAGTCAAATATCTAGATGACTAACATCCCTTTCGATGAGTGCAGTCTGTCTTTGCTTGAGTTTTTCGTTTTTGTGTGTTTCTTGTACAGCTACAAAATGTTTCAAGAGTTTTTGAAAATCAATCTTTTGAGCTGCTTCTGACCTTGCGTTCAGTACTGAATCTTCAATCAGCGTTTCTTTTGGGGGAATAGCTGCTAGTCGACGATGTAACGTAGCAAATGCCTCGCTTTGCGGTAAAATCATGAGCAGCCCATACAACGCACGTATCAAAGCTTGGTTTCTCCCAACTTCCAGCAACTCTAGTCTCAGATCTGAAATACTCAACAACATATAAATTCCTGTCATTATTATTCAATGAAATAATTATTCTCTAAATTCTTACAAGTGAATATTGGAGATTCAATAAGCTGTACCAGCTTATCAATTTCCGTCAAGAATTCGACAGTTACTTCTATGTTTCCACTGATGAATTGAGATTAAGGATAATATATATAACACAACTTTCAAGGCTCAGTGTCATCATTAAAAGAGTAAGAATATTTCAGAGGTGATTAGTTGAAGCGAAGGATACAATGACCTTATGAGATCGCACACGTGACCGTAATTCTGTGTTAAAAAACACAAAGCAACGGTGGCAACTGGGTTGTGACTCCATGATTCATATAGACAAACAAAAAGATCGCAACTTTCCTGTAAATTTCAAATGTTTCATAACTTCTGGCAGGTTTTCAGGCAAATCTGGACTGGAAAAATAATAAATTAGTACAAACCTCACTGTCCAAATCTTTTAATTTGTTACGCAAATCAAATAGTTCCGAACTAGTGAGCAGAATTACATTCAGGGCCTGTATCATTATGCTGGCGAATCTTAAATTTTGTTCTTCAGATAGGATGATAGCTAATGTTTTATAAATTTCTTCAGCACTGAGCAATACACATAATTCTCTGATGATAAAGTTCCCTCGTTCTTCCAACAAGTGTCTGTCAGTTGCAAATAGTCTGAGTAAACTGATGATAAATTTTTTATAATATTTGTTACGATTTATCATATCGTCAGAAGATTTAGAACTTATAATCTCTGCCAAAACAACTAAATCCTGCTGAACCACATCGTCAGAACTATCACTAAGGGTGCGCATTAAAACTGGGAAAAAATCTTCAACATGGTTGAACATTCTTTCTGGAATGTTTGTAAATAAATGATGACTCCATATCAACACAGCTACTTTTGTCTGCACCGAAGTATGCAACAAGTGCTTGATAAGGACCTCAACGACACTAGGCAAATCCAAATTTTCAGTCAGTGGATGGCCAAGTTCTGGAACATAGAAAAAGTAGTTCAAATGACAAAGCAAAGCAATTAAAATTTACTAGATTCTGTATCGATATTATTTAGACATTAAAATTCGGTAAAGTATATTTGAAATAGTACCTGTATTCTTTGCCATAGCAGTTGACTCTTCTGCAGAATCTGATTTTGAAATACTATCAGTATTTTTCATTGTGATAAGTTTCATTAGACTGCTATTTACTTTGGTTGCAGCCTCCTTGATATTTCTTCGACTTTCTCCATCGTATGCTAGACAAGGTAAAACTGCAGTGAAAATTCCAGACATATATGGAAGCATTTCAGGCCCTGACAATTGTACAAATTCTTTGATCCACGTAATGGCAGTGAGCTGGAGTAGTTCGTCAGTGCTTTGTGCATGGGTGATTAGGATATTGATCATTGCAGGGAAATCAACCCTATCTGGATTTGCCTTTATACTTCGAAGGAACTCCCCGAGTACAGTGTCAGTTATCTTTTTAATCTCTAGTGTCTGATCCTCTAAGATTCGGAATAATCCATCTAGTATCTCAGGTAAAAATATAATGAAGTCTATTTCGGGAACAGAGTCCAAAACTGATACCCATGCAATGACAAATTGTTTGCCAAATGGATTTTTTGTATAAATACGCTCTCTGAGAAGCGGTATGAATCCTACCAGATCAAACATTCCACTTTCAGTGACAATATCCTGAAATGGTTGAAAAACTGATGAAATTCAACTCATATCCTATCACACATTCAATCACATTAAACTTAGTGTAATAATCTACCTTCATTAGTCTATCTAGAAGTTCTGTAGCATTTTTGACAGTTTGTTCGGAATCACACGCAAGTTTACTCAGGGCGCTGAATATGTCTGTGAATTGAGGAAGAACTGAAGCTCTAGCAACTTTTACAACATTGTATAAACTTTCACAAGCAGAATATCTGACTCTGTGATCAGCATCGGAAAAACATGCAAGGATAGGGTAAATAAGTTCCTCTGTATATTGTCCGGTGTCTTTTCCTAATCCCACAGCTATCGCAGCTAATCCTAGGAGTCCTCCTTTACGGCCGTGCGGATTCTGTGAGGTAGCAAAATCTTGGCCCAGTATTTTGAGAAGTCTTTTGATCAAAGCAGTGTTATTACTTTCTGCAAATTCCATGACCATTCTGAAATTCATGAAACAATTCGTATGGTATTTTATACTCTGCAAATATTCTTGCCATTAATTGTTCAGAAAACGATAATTAGGTGATGTTAAAGATCACTCTAGACAGAGCAACCTTACTTCTCTATCTCGACAGCAGCAGCTTTTCTTTTTTCATACATTTTGTCGTTTAATGATTTAATACAGGCCGCACTCAATGGAGCATAATCTCTTTCTGATATCATCTCTGTTGGATAGAATTGAACGCGATCCACACAATTGACAATTCAGGCAACTTGTTTGATATTAAAGGGGTGTTGACAGATTTGACAGATCAAACAATCGGAAAGCAGAAAGCTAAGGTCATCCCGTAATGGGTTTATCGAGTTTATCCTTAGCGACACACAAGAGTCAGTTAGATGTCCCCACCGAGCTTCCGTATTCATCTGTTGTCTAGGTTTGAAGTTAGTCCTTTTGGATTGTGTGAAAATTAAAATAGTTGGGCTTGCATAATAGCGACCTCGTTTATGGATCAATTGAAATTTTCAGTTCATGGTATAAGCAGAGACGCAATGGCGGCTGTACGTCAATTGTCAACTGAATTTACGACGAAAATTGGTAGAAAAATGTGATCCTTGAGTGGCAGAGAGGTGAAAACTAGTCAAGGTACATTTAAATTCAATCCCAAAATTACACGTTAGTATATGCACTTACAAAATTATCTCTCTAACGAATTTGATCCTGTCAAAATATCGCATGGTTTCCATTCCACTCACCGCCTTTAGTTTATCTTCCAGTGGTACCGTTGTTTTGCAGATTTTACTATATTCTATTGCCTTCTGAAATTCCTTCAATGCTTAAGGTTTGAAATGAATAGTATAGTATTGCAACGTCAGATGATGTAGAAATTACTACACAGGTGCATGTAAATTTGTTATGATGAATCTTATTCTTAGTGCCAAGATCAAGGAGATACCAAGAAAGTTCAATTGGCTGGAAATGAAATACCCAAATCATGAATGTGAAAGTTGGAATATGAATGACAGCGAATGGATGATCAATTGAATGGAGAAACAACAAATGGTGTTCGAAGGAAGCCGAAGGAGGCAAGAACCAGGAAACGAAGAAAGGCAGCGGTGGTAAAGGACGAAGGAATGAGTGAGTAAGTGATGAGTGACACTCGGCAACAGCTTCACTCGGTTTCGGATTTGTATGCAGCCGACGAGATAGAAGTACTTCTTCTCGAAGAAATACGTGAACTAGAACCACCACCTTCCGCATACTCTAGACCTGAGGATATACAAGACTTTGAGATTGGTATGAGACCCATCCTTTAGTTATATTGTTATTGGCATTATATTCTATTCTCTTTTTCAAAAACTTGTAAACGGTGCTTATATTTTTTATAAGTACAACTTATGAATGAATTATCAGCGGGTAGCAGGACAGGGGGGCGCACCAGCTCCCAGTCATCGGAGCTGGAGTCGCCAGGGATCCATTCAACGGTCCACTCATGGGACTCTCATGCCAATTATCATGGGCATTATGACCGTGACCATAATGGCCATGGATCTGGCTCAAATCCAGCTCCTTGGCCAGCTGCAAGTCAATTGGTATTATATTGCGACCTCCAAGGGCATCTCAGGACTGCTACTGGTGTCATCAGGCTTATGTTGCTTGTAAGTTGGTGATCCTCCATCTCACTTTGGTGCTTTGCTGTGGGTAGATGACTGTTTATTTCAAAGGTTTTTTTCTTGCAGATATCGTCGGCCGCATGTCTGGTCACACTTTGTAGTTCAGGCACCGCAAAAGTCAGCCTCTTCATGCTCCCTCTGGTCGGTAGACTGCGGCTCATGATTTTCGTCGCAGTGTTCTGTTTATTAGTCACATCACTACTACTATTCCTAGATGTATCACACGTCATTTACCTTTTTCCTTTCAACTGGGCCAAGCTGGTAAGTCCAGGATCAATGATTCATGGTATTTTTAGTCATAAATATGATAAACTAAGTGATCTACCATCTAGTGCAGTGAAGTACACAACGGCCTATACATATGGGTATTATTTACCGGGTACATCATATGATATAGCAACCAAACAGCTTTGCTTATTACATTGTAATGAAAAGGCAAACAATAATTTAACTGAATTTGTAATATTTTTGGATTTCAGAATGCATGGATGTTTGCTGGCATGGGATTATCCTACGCGACAGGTAGTGCCCTACTAGTATGTTCCGTGTGGGAATACAGCGGAGGTAGCAGTGGAAATGGTTGGGTACCACGGCGTACCCGATCGCAGCTAGCCGTAGCTGCAGGACTTGGTCTAGCATGTGCTCTTCTCGCCCTTTTACTTTCCTGGCTTCACCTTCGAAGTAGTACCAATTCAAAGGGTCACGGCAGTCACAGTCACACACCTACGCAGTTTTACAGGCCTGTTGAAAACTCTTCTTCTTCAGGGGTCAGTATTGAAGTGTCTATTTCAATATTCTAAGTCCTAATTAGTCAATTTTCATCTAACACTTCTATTTTACGTTATTATAGGTAACGTTAAAAGAAAGAAGTCCAAAACGGCCACCTCCTTGGGTAGTCAAAAACCAACAACAATTAGAGAAAGCAAATGCACATAGCGATAGTAAAAGTGGAAACGGTAATAATAAATACAAAAGCGGTAACAATAAAAAGGATCATTGGGCATCGGCCAAACAACATTTTCTCCCCTCTCAAGAGGACGAGGAGGAGGAAGAAAATAGAGTAAGTAGAGAAGAAAAGGAAAAGGATCGAAGGAGAAGAAGAAGAAAAAATGGGACTGGTTCTTCTGCTGGCGTTGGAGGCGGTGGGAGTTCCGATAACAATGACTATGGTGTGAGTGGAGGTGAAGCTGGTTGCGCTGGATTGGGAGTACCGCCAGCAAAGACACGGTGTGTTCCAAAAAAACTGCCTCTGAAAACCTTAAATAACGGAAGTCAACAGAAACAATCAGCACTAGCAATGGGTGAAACGGCTCGATCGAAGCAAATCGGTGTTAAAATGCTCGTGAATAGTGATTTCAAGAATTATTGGGAGACTGATAATCCGAGTCGCAACGAATTACCAAACAATAGTTTCCGCTGGGTTAACCAAGGTGTAACTGCCAGTGAAATAATTGACACTGATGGTAATAAAATTGTGCTCCCTCCTGGTTGGGCCAGTCAGTGGCAACCAACGGTAGATGACGTTCAACCTTGCTCCAGTAAGGCTCTGGATCCGTACCCATTCCCTTAATTGCATTTGGGGTGAATACAAGCAGCTAAAAGGTGAGTCTGTGCAGTAAAATAACTCAAGCTTTAAAGCGTGCCACTTGATTGAGTAGGGTATACGAACATAGTTCAAGTCCCAACCCGATAAATTTAGGATAGAGAGAAAATAAAGATCCTGAAGTAGAAGTGAAAGGTTTGAGTACGAGAAAACAGTTGATCGTTTTTGATCCTTTTGGTTAATAAAAATATTATAATCGCGTCCAAGCATCTTGGGTTTTTCGTATAAAGCTGTCATGCTCTGTACATTTTGCTGCCAATGAAATTCGCCCCTATTTGTTTGGATTGTGCGACTTACTACATTCAATAAATTAAGCGAAACTCATATATGAGGATCATGATATTAGGAATTATTCACAGTAATACCATTGTGCGAGTGCAACCTATGATTATTGAAACGAAATTGATTCAAATCATGTATTTAATGATAAACGCTAATTATCATAAAATTAACTAAATGACTTGGACAATTTCTGTAGTCAAGTTTTCAGTGACATTTTATGCTGGATCAATATTTTATAGTCATTAGTCTATTAAAATTATTACAGAAATTATTGTAATACATAATACGTTATTACAAATACATTGTTCATCACGAATATTTGGTAAAATTTCAATACACAAGTGAAATTATGATGGAATTTTTTTCACAACATCTGCCAAGAGATGTAAACTATTTTTTCAGTACATACATATCGTGTTAGAAGTACAATCTGCATCATTATCGTTGAGCTCATTATTTCATTGGCGCGTCAACAGGATCAATAATATGCAAAAGAATAAAACCTTTCTGCCATTTTTGGATGACAGGGTACTCGATACATTAGATTCAGAAATACCCTGCTACATTGTTAATGAATAATTTTTTGTCTTTCACGTGTAATTTATCTTTTATCTTACTGAAGCCATTTAGATTGACATCGCAAATAGCAGCGTTTCGGATCTGATTAAAACTGTTAACGTTAGCCACAAACCCTGAAGATATAGTTTAGCATTGAATTGCATAGGGTAAGAAACTTGCGTGTTCATTTAGGGGTATAATGAATAATAAGCTAATAAGTACTTCAATATTTTACGTCTCGTCCTCGCGAATTTGATATTATATTGTAACTTTGATAATTATAATTGTTTTTGCGGATACAAATACATTTGGCTGTTGTAATTTAGATGTTCACGTATGACGAACGGGTAAATGGGGTGCAATTTTATTTCTGAATAGTAGATCTGATTGATTGATCAAAGTTTAATGGCACAGTAAACATTACAAATGAGAATTAAATTTTGAAATGGCATAAAACTTTTTTACGTGTGGTCATTTGTTACATCAATTTATCAAAACGTGTATATTGCGTATGAAACAACGTAACGTCACCAACACTGCCAGTGCAACAGACCATGTAGTTTTATAGAGTTGGAGGCAAAATAAAAGGTTGCCAAAAAGTTTCAGTTTGCTATTGAAGATTTCCGAACAAAAGTACCTCTGTTAAAAATTTTTCCATTTGTCACAATTATAGAATGTCAAATCTGAAATTGAGGATTATCTTATGTATTGTAAAATACATTACATTATAAATTGGGTTCTGAGTTGCATTCGTAATGTTGAAATATAAGTCGTGTATTAATTCATCTAGCGAAATAAACATTTTTTTCCAATTATTATTGGCGATTGCCAATTGAGACTCTTTAGTCTATAATATTGTATTTGTCATCAATCGCAATTTCAACGCACAATAAAATTAATTGTAAATAAACGGATAAGTTGTCCTCGTAGCATGCTGATGAATGAGTACTTAGCAATAATTTCCAATTCAAGTTATTCAATTTAATATACCGGTATCTTGTCCGCTAATAACGAATAACGACACTAATATGACAATCTCAACTAATTATGTCTATATGTATAAACACAAACTTGCTTTTTTTGCTATTATTTCCCTAATACCATAAGAACTTTGAGCTCACTGCGATTTTGTTATTATCCTGCACATGCTTTTAGCTCTTTTCTTTTCTTCAAAGTATTTGTATGTACAATAAAAAAAAACTACCTTACCGCTAAAACGATCCGCTGGCCCGGACGTTAGTTCATATTTTTCTAGTTATCTTCATTGAGAAATCCCAACACTTTGTGATTCAATAGTTTGTCATTTTTCAATAGTTTTACACATACGTAAATGTCTAATATTTTTATTCACATACCCTCGATATATTCCTCATTTCAACTTCAATACATTGGTTGAGGAGCTAGTCCTTTTTGCTAGTCCGGCTATTTTGCTCAAAGTACGTTAGCTTTTTTGTCTTTTTCATCATTATTCTCACATAAAAAATCCGCTGCTGTTTTAATTGAGCCTACAATTCTGTAGAGTTAGACGCTAGCTATTATGAGAAAAATATTGAATTGGCCTAGGAAAAAATGAGTGTTGGAACTTGAATATGAATAAAAGAAATAATATATAAATACATCGGAGCAAAAATAATAGTCTATTTGATTTATTTGTGTAACCAACATAATACATTCTTTCATGAAAAGGTGAGAGAAATATTGGTACAATAATATGAAGCGTAAAATGTAATAATAGGATCTGAATTTCAATATGGTGCCGACAGATTCAAGTTTGGTAAAAATAATGACAATGTTGAATCACAGTTGTCATTGCGATATTTATACATATGTTTTACTCACAATCAGATAAAATTAAAGTTGATCTCATTTAGTTTTTCTCATGGAAGAAGCTAGGGTAGACAATATTGTAATTGTGATTAAATAATTTAAGTTCGCCATCACACAAAATTTCTAGTCAGGACAATACTTTATTCACCTAAAAATACATCACTTCAATCATTTATATATCCTTTGATACGTTATTTTGTATCGTTTAGACTACTAATAATAAAACAAAATGTTAAAAATTAATTATAAAGACATAGGAAACGAAATCGTCAGTGTACAGATTTGATGTATGAATAATAGAAAGTTTATTATTGGAGAGTGTGAAGAATATTTAATATATAATATGCTAGGAAATGTATTAAAAATATGATACCGTGAAAAAAGTGTAATGTAACAAAAAAAAAAAAAAAAAACAAAAAAAAAAAAACGAGAAAACCATTGTACATTAATAATTGTTAGTTATTATTAAGTATGGTCACATAAAAATTTTAAAATAAGTATGACTACTGTATAATCCTCGTATAAACGATCAAGAAAATTATATTGTCACTTGGTAATCCGAAATACAGAGTCATCTACTATAATTCATTATCTGAGTATGATTACTTTCAAGTTTATCCCGTTTATTACTTCTTGATTCCAAGTGGCAAATTACAATGCCAATAATTAGGTGACATATATTCGATGTGTGATTAACACCCTATAAAAAAATTTCTCCAATACGGTCCCATGGTGTAATGGTTAGCACTCTGGACTTTGAATCCAGCGATCCGAGTTCAAATCTCGGTGGGACCTTTTCTCGTTTTTACAGACAGTAGTTATTTTTTTTCTTATCACATAATTACCCTAATATCAGGTCGCCATATTTTTCACTAATTGATTGCAATCAAAATTCGTATGACCTAAATTGCAGCTCGAATAAATCCTTACTATTGATTGCGAAAACAATAAAAAAACGTCGGGGCTCGTCCGGGATTTGAACCCGGGACCTCTCGCACCCTAAGCGAGAATCATACCCCTAGACCAACGAGCCTTACGTACGAAGATTGTCTTAAATTAAATACACACTCTCAAAAAAAAAGAGATAGTAAAATGATAGGAAGCGCAATGTATTTTTAACACGTCACAAGCTTTTTGGTGACATTTGAATAATAAACTTTAATATTATACGTACATTTCAGAATCTAAAATTATTTCAAATTGATTATTTTGTAAAACTTTTCTTGTATAATCTAATTGTAACCGATCTTTGCACAGGTTCCATGGTGTAATGGTTAGCACTCTGGACTCTGAATCCAGCGATCCGAGTTCAAATCTCGGTGGGACCTGAATCTTTTGCATGATAATTTTTATTTGAATTAGTTTTTATAATTGCGATGTCGTTGCAATTCCGTGGCATCAAGAAGTTCATTAATTTTTATGAATATTGCAATATTAGATTTGTAAATAGCATTCCTTAGCAATCCGTACCTATACGCTAAATTGATTCATCCATGACTTTATCTATAAAAAAAAAATTATACCATTCATTTTTGGGAAAATTTACGTGACAAAATCATATTTAAACTCTACGATATGACTCAATTTTGTCTGTAAAATAAGCTTTCCGGATTTTCATCTGGATACCTTGAAAATATAACGGAATATAAGCTATTACGGACATTCTGAAGCAGAGGCTAACTATTAATTAATGCCATGTAAGCTCATACGTGATAAAACGCTTTTTATATATTTGTACGTGGCGTGCGTGCCGGCTGTTCTTAATAAGACTTCCTCTTGCCGAAAGAGTGAAGAGTTCGTTTGAACTTTGTAATAAGTGTAATAGCTGCTTGAGCCAATTGCAACGAAGAGGCATCAAGAAATTTTAAGTTTCATCATCAGTTAATGATCCAGTTCATTTTAATAAACCTACTGTTGCGACGACCGCTATTGAACCCTGCTTTTAAAACCGCTCTTCTGCCATCGATAAAATTTCCTGCTTCAAAATATCGAGTCTTACGAGAGACAATTATTACCACAAAGTTGAATTTTATTTATTTTTCCAAACTGTATCACCTCTGTACCAACGTCGCGTGGTAGAAATGACGAGGTCAAGTTCACTATTTGTTATACATTCATGCACGCACAGATTTTCATTTTTACACGGCATGCAAAGGTGCGGAAATTCGTTTCAAAAATTTGCGAGATTGTTCCAGAACATAAATGCCAATTATCAATCATCGGAGATGATAATCAATCGATGCATTTGTTTCGAATCAGTCAACCGTTGGCATTGTATCACCGAACAAAAAATGTACATACAATTCGAAGGCCAAGAACGGCATACATCGTATACTAATTGTACGAATGACAATATCTTTTATGGTGTATGTCCGAAGGCTATTCGCAACAAAAAACTCTTTCGCGCGTAGATTGCTCATTTCCTATGGACGATGTGTAATAATGATTGCTGGTAAACCTCTACAGGTAAACGGCGTACGTGCAGATAATTCAATCCACGTAAGCACACGGTAACTACATGCAAAAGATGATGTCTCGTAACTGCGTAGAATGTGGTCCTCCACATGAAGAATAATAAAAAATTTCAATGAACAAATAAAAGTGGAAGAATTAGAGCAAAGATCCATGAGTTTATCGCATCAACAACAGCTGCTTATCTAGGTGATAGAAAGTGCATTCTTTTCCTGAAAGCAGAACACACATCGAGTATAGTATCATAGAGTGTGTATGTATATTCCGTATAATCTGGTTGGAATATGCTTGCGTACTGGCTATAGTTTATTAATAATAATTAAATATCATATTGTATAGTTATAAGTATACATAATAATTTGATCGGGTAAATCGACACACCATAAGATTGTGTGTATCGTATAATTGTGATTTTATACGCACGTCGTTTTTGCAGGTGTGTACATACGTACGTACGAGCATTACTCAACTCGTTCGTATTACGCCCGAGGCATATCAGGTGGATATGCTACAGTATTCAAGAAACATGTTGGGAGTTTAAAGTCCGAGATGCATACATTTAGGGAATAGCTGTGATAAAATTTCTATGATATCCTATTCGAAAGGAAGTTTCATGATCGGATAGACTTGCATTTTCACTATTGATTATAAGACGAGATTTATGAAATGCAGAGGTTCTGCGCGAGAGTTTTAATCATACGAAGAATTTCGATCTACACGTATGGTCAGTATAAATAATGCAACGTATCGAGTAATGTTACATGATATGTATACATAGGTATATAAGTGTATCAAAGTTATCGCAGGACCCTTTGATGCGACGTTTTTCTCTCGTTTCATGCCTACGTTGAATTTGTTAGAAGTTTCTATTGGTCATCGCTCGTATTTACTGTTAGAAATGGTATGAAATAACTAAATGCGACAGTATTGGTGTAACATAACTTGTATGGGTTTTACACGAGCTCCGGTTCAACATCGTCAGTCAGTGGAGACCAGTCAGTAACCTCGGAGTACAAGCGTCGACATTTTTCAAATATTAATAAGTGCTTACTTTCGGTAGACAAAGATTTATGCGTAATTATTGATTTGTTTCGAATATATGTAAGCCAAAAAATTATGTAAAATAAGTTCATGTCATTTTCGTAAATTTATTCCAGCAACAATATTCAAGTTTAAATGAAACTTGGAATCATTTAGAGATCTTTTTCGTTATTCCGAGGACCTCGGAAAACCACCTGTCGGGTGTGTGTCGGATGTTTCTCGTCGAGTTTTGGTCCTCAGAATAAAGAAATCGATCCTCATTTAGAATTGTATGAATTGTACTTTTTTCAATTAGTTATGCCATATGAAAATTCAAATGTGATTATTTAACTGTTTACTCAGTTTTATACATCACGTCGAAGGAATTAAGATGATGCGCTCGTCTTTTGTGGGAGTGACTTTTTTAATTTTGGCGGTCCTAATCGATGTTTCGCGCTGTACAGAAAAAAGGTCTTGCATCAAAAATACGAATGCAGTAAGTTCAGAATTCGGATCTCTCGCAATTTTAACATTTTGAACATATTTGGTTTTATTTTATAGTGTGTTCGTAGTTCGGAATGCTGCACGGGCTGTTGTCACGATGAAAAATGTGTCGAGTGTAAGTAAATTATTAAAATTCTATAAAAATATGCCTAAATACTCTGTCTTCCGAGGAAATTTTGGAATATATTCCAGTTTTTTTTTCTTTTTATCTAAGAATCAAATTTACACACACACAACGTAAAGTTTGTTTTCTTTACAGTCAGCGATTCGTGTGTGAGCGATCAATTGTCCGGTGCCGCTGGTCCTTGCGCTCTTCTTGATCCACCTTGTCCCCAAGGATCGAGCTGTGTCCTACAGCCCGTACTCTGCACGCAGAGCCCTTGTCCTCCAGTGGCTACCTGCTTACCCCCCGACTACGAAGATTATGACTAGAAACTTTTTTACCACCAGTTCGGCGATGGCAAACCATCGTATGTTGTAATAATCTACTCTAACTGTATTCAGGATCACTTTTTTACAATTTCCATGCTGAACAAGATCTATATTCTAGTGATATTAATTTTCGTCATGATCGCGACTATTGTTCACTTCATTGAGTAAGCCATTGTAGCCGCTGGTTAAGAACTTCATTTTATGAAGCGTACGTGCCCATGATGCGTAATATTTGGAAGTAATAAACATCACTTTAATGCGGTAAAGTTTTTGTTCGACATTTATTTTCTGTAATCAATTACGAGAGGACTTAGAATTACATTGTGCTTAGATAATGGTCAAGACTTGCACAACGTCATGAATAACTACAATATGTTCTAATAGTACTGCTATTACAAATACATTCTGCTATGGAAAATCTTAATAAATGATGGGATTAGACTTCAGAAAACTGAAAATACTCATTATTTTTATCAAGTCAAAAAACTGACTACTAATAATAATTGTAGTCGACATAATCGGAATAGTCATCATATTCACGTCCAATTCCAAACTCGTAATAATAAGTCCTGTGTACCAAGTAGTAAGGATAGAAGTCGTCATCGTAGTATTTAACGTAGACTTTATCAGCTCTGTCTCCGGTAGTATCATGTTCAGGGGGAGGAATTACGGTATAATAATTCCCTATGGATTTATGTCCAACGGGTATCCCAGTTATCATCCACACTCCTTGTTCTGAAGCATATCTGTCGGCATAGCTTGGATCTTTTGAAAAGCTAACACCTTGGCCAAAACGAGCACGTGTAACAAGTCGCCAATTGAAGTTTTCATCTGTAACCACACAGGATGTGAGGAATCAATATAAAGTTATCAAAGTATGAGATTCCTGAAAGGAAAATTAATTTGGTTACTTGAAATAAAATGCTCCTATCATTGTGACCTCACCAACTATTTGCAATGCTTTGCTCCAATCTGTAGCATGGAATACGATGTGTTCACTAACAATGGGAGGTCCTGTATTGGCATTGAGTTCTTCATGGCGAAGTATGTAACGAGCCCAAAGGTACGGATTTTCTACGCGATAAATCTGTATTTTGTCGCGACGATGTAATGTGGGTTTGAGTAAGCTCTTTACATAAGATTCTTCTGCAGACCGATTTATTTTTATTATCCAAGGACTTTTTGGGTCAGAGGTAGACCATGGAAATTGTCTCCTTAATCCAAAGTCGTTGCTCGATTTTGCCATCTGAAGCATTTCCATCTTAAACACGTTGTCTGGAGATTCGGATTAAGCGTATCACGTACGTAAATAATTTTTCAACGGTTTTGTTTCGAATATTTCATCTACTAGCACATTGATCTCTATATGCTTCGTCCACCCCGCGATCACGGATGTTGAATCTTTGATGATGAGAGAGACTCAGCGGGATATCGGAGAAATAAATTCGTTAGGGATACTTCATGTGAAATGAACAAGCGACACTCCGTCTAATTTATGATTTTTCAGTAAGTAACCGATCTGGATTTCACAGAGCCGATGCACGATGATCCTTCCAAACCAAGGTCGAAGCGGTAATGTGATATAGTGACTCCTGCATCCTTCTTTCTCTTTCCGCTTCAAATAGCTATAACCCCTTGTTGTATGGATAGCACCACGTCTAGATCCTATAATTTTGTAATTTTGCGTACCTGTGTTGGTGATTGTTGTAAGAGATGAGAGATGCGGCTTCATCAAGCTGGATCGTCAGCAGATGCAATATTAAGTGTAATGCACCAGGTAAAGGATACACTGTAAATAACAAAAGAGTAGGAGCTTCATCAGCATTATGAGTTTTTATTTTTTTTATGTTTTACATCATTTTATTCTACAAAGTCAATGACATATATATAAAAGACCTAATTTTTGGCACTCCCACTATTTGTTGGCACTTCTGATATTAGCATGAATAATTTTGAAATTAACATAGCTATGCTGCTTCTCATGCAGGTACCGAGCAGGATGGTTTTTCCTTGCAACAACAGGGTGGTTTTGAGCAGATATTTGGAACCATGACACAACGGAAGCCCGGCATACACAAAACGGTAGCACAAGTTGAACAGTCTGTGGGGTTACATATTTCACTTTCTTCTGTTTCTGGCGACGAATCTGATGGCTCAAAGCTGTGAGGCTCGCAGTTTTTGATTGTAGGTGGCCATTGTAAACCTGTGCTCAGTTTGAGCTTTACCACTAGCAATACAGTAAAGATACTGACAAGTATGTTGAAGACATTCATTTTGAATCTTTTATTCCAGTAGTTTCATTGGTGAAATGTATGATATCATATCTCCTTATATCTCATCAAGATGTTATTGCCCATGCCTTTTTGTATTTACACATCAAGCATTTGCTTTAGCTGCTTGCTGGTTATTGATTTCATACAAAATGTTTGTACTCAAACAAGTGTCCATTATCAAAGTCATCTCAATGCATTACAAGGTAAAAAAATTATTTGACGCAATCAAATGACGTGCCTAGTTTTTTGTAGGTATACATGTGTGTTTTCTGATATATTGGCTCACATAGGCTCGATATTTTTAAATCGACTTATGAAAATAATTTTATTTGAAGCTACAAGTTGAATTTGAGATTTTATAATGTACCAGACACCGAATCTAACAATACGGAGGTGCTTAAATCTATTTTGTCTGGCCCATTATAATGCACACTGGTCGCTCGCAGCAGCAAGGGTAGCTTGTGCATGTCACTTTTTGCATTTCACACTTGCGACCATCCCCACAATCAACAACATCACAATTATAACATTCATTCAATTTTTCAGATTGAAGTGAACCTGTCTCCTCCAAAAGAGACGCTTCGCCGATTTTGAATTCATTAAAGAGGACTAGTACCAGGACTCCAATTAGCAGGTAGGCAATATTCATTTTAATTGTGTACCTTCTATCTGCACTGATGACACGCCATACATTACTCTAGCTTTTATACAATTGGTAAGAACACGCTCATGTAATACTGAGATAACACAGCTGAACATGTTGTTTCAGAGATTTGTGTATATACTAAACTCGTATTATGATAATCGTTATCTTAAGATCATAGCATGTTGTTAGATATTCATTAGCAGATGCTGATTTTTCAGCAAAAACAATTCAATACACTATATAGTATGGGTAGAAGTCACTGTCACAATATTTAACAAAAACTGTATGTCGAGGGTTGGTCGTTGTATCAATATCGTTAGGTGGGATCTGTATACTGTAGTGGCCAACACTGGTTTTAGCAACAAGTATTCCAGCAATAATGTAGGCTTCATTCTGTTTTGCGTGTTGGTTGGCATAACCTGCGTCTCGAGCAAAGCTCACACCTTTGCCATAGCGATGACGTTTCACAAGCCTCCAATCAAAATTGTTATCTATAGTACAAGTTATTCAGTTAAAAAAACAATTCTGTAAATAATGATAGTTTATTATCAATGTAGCATTGTGATTTCTAGATAGAAGGGATATCAAATAATCTTGTATATAAGTACCTGCAATTTCGTATGCTGCTGAGATAGAGGTGGCGTGTATAACTATTTGCTCTGTCACATGCCTTGTTAGGTTCTGTGCTTTCATTTCTTCATACCGCAAAACGTAACGAGACCATAGATACGGATTTTCTATCCTCCCAATGTAGGCCCTTTGAAAATCGGGAATCTGCCTGCATAACCGATTGTATAGAAAAGCCTTTTCTTCTGGACTGTGGTTTATGTTATCAATTTTCACCAGAGACTCTCCTTCGATACGAGGGCTCCACGGAAAATAATTCCGCAGTCCAAAATTGTTAAGATTAGTGGCTTGACAAAGTAATTCCATATCCAGTATATGTTCATCGGTTTTGAAAAGTGGTCTAAAAACCTACTAGAGAATGCTATTGGTGACCTACAAACACAACAGTTACGAACCCTGCGCTGTAACCAAAGAACTGAACATATGACCGTTCGTCAGCTATTTATTTTGCTTACGTGGGATTCCCCTAATATCATGGATCAGTTGGTTGCCAAGCATGGAGCGTGAAGGTGCGGCACAAAGCGCATCGTTGTGTGCAGTAGAGTTTAGTGAACGAATTCAAAGCTCTGGTTGGTGTAAAATTTATCTATGTATCAGTAGCGTCATCTCTGCTGAAAATGCAAGGTCACTGGAAGTGACTGTGCACGTAGTTTGAGCTGGCGTGATAAATATCTAGCGCAGGCCGCGCGCTAATGCTTATACCGACAAAGTACGTAGTTACCGTACCGACGATGCATTATGCAACGGTCTACTATGCGTTTCACCTTCATCGACACCAGATGGGTGCTGTAGTCTAGCGTTCATCGAAAATTGGATTCTGATTTCAATTGTTAATAATAATTTGTGTCTTCGCGATCAGAATTTACAATGAAAAAAGGTTACTTACACTTCATAACGATCAAACTGTTGAATATTAAGAATACGTACGTTGTAAATCTTATATTCGCTAAAAATTCGAGCGGCGAACACGCTGACGATAATGGTTTCGGGAAGTTGTACAAGTGGCAAACTGTTACAAATGGTTTCGTCGAGGCTAAGAAATCTCGAAAACCAATAATGATCATCATTCACAAATCGGGATGTCAGGCCTGTATAAATTTGCATAAGAAATTTGCGAATTCTCCGAAATTGCTTGACTTGAGTCAGCAGTAAGTCAATCAAAATATCCATCCCATGAATCAAATTGAACCATAAGTTATTTCAATGAATTGTTTTACATAATTTTAGTAATTTTGAAAAAACTTTAGTTTCGTAATGATCAACGTCGATAGTTCAAGAGGGGATGAACTACCGGACAATTTTTTCCCTGATGGCTCGTACGTTCCTAGAATATTGTTCATGCGTCCCGATGGCGAACTTCTTCGTGAAATTGTGAACACAGATCCGAATCGAGAGCCGAATTACAAATATAGTTATTGGAGCATTCGACAAATTGCTGATTCCATGCAAACGGTCTTAAAAATGTTTCCCTATTCTCCGACTGCATAAAAACACCGATCGAGAGGAACAAGAACTAAACAATTAAATGCATACATGAACAAATTTATTAATGAAGCTGCGTCGTAGGTGCATGAAAGCATCAACGCTTAGTGTATGGGGTTGAAGCAGAAAAACAATAATAATAACTATTGAGATCGAATGACTTCGTTGTGTTCTGCGAGGCGCGTTTTTCTGCTTCTTTAAGCTACTCCTTAATTCATCCCAAGACGCAAGTTCTTGGTTCCTACAAAAGACCCATTGAACAATTCTTTTTTCGTATTATACGGTGCACACAATGTTGAATATAACACATGTATACCTTATACAAATGCGGGTTACGTACGTATACCTATAGCAGTTTTCCTTATACAGCAGACCGTGAAACCGCAGGTATATTGTTGTTGACTTATATATCTCAAGTCCAGAAGAATTTATATGAAATTTTTTTTTTTAATATTTCTTTTATCTAATTCCCTATTATTGTTTCATTATTATTTTTTAAAAAAGGCACCTGACAAAGCCAAGACTAGGACGAAAAACAACGCGCCACATTAATATTTTTCATTGTCGCGTATAAACTACGCAACTGCAATTATTACCTGTATTGTGGCAAATTGCAATTGTATACGTTAAACAGTGCTTCGTCTTGTTTTTGCACACCGTGTGCCGCGTTTAAGTGGAGTACGAGTGAAAAGTGCAGCGAGAAGTGTCGTGTAAATGCAACGTACGTACGTGCATACGTGTACATATGTGACGCGCGGTGGTGGACACACATGTGTATACGACGTGGGAGACATGGTATAGCTGTACATAATGGAAGATGGAAGATTGCGGGCGACCTGCGGTGGCACCGGCGGCAGCAGGTAAGCTTTGATCGTGCATGGCACAAAGTTGTATTATTTCCGCCGTTGTAAAACATCGTGAGTTTCAAACGGTTCAAGATCTTCCGGGCGTGAAATGCGCCTCTCCACCTCGCGTCGTTTAATGATGTTGCCAATTCAATTTCTCCTCCTTGCTTTTGTATTGTTAGAGAAGAGAAATGAGAAATGAGAAACGGCTCCTGTGCAGTAGCAGCGGTAACAGCGGCAGGGCTCGCGGTGTTATACGTATAGTTTCACCCGAGTCACACACCCCTCCCCCCCCCCCTCCCTCCCCCCCGTACTTTATAGGTATAGTCATTTTCTCGGCTCTTTACGCAGTCAGTCCTATCGAGTGAAAGAAGCTGGGTACGCCAAGTAGAACGAATATCGCGGAGAAATCTTGCTGCGAAATTGAGGAGGGCGGGGTATGACTGTAAGAGGAAAGGGATGAGCAGAGGGGCGGGGGTCAAGGGGGAAACAGAGGAGAGGAAACAAAACTTCTTATCGCTCCAGAGACTGACGTACAAATAATTATAGAATCCTTGTATCCTACTGCACAATCTCTCTGACATTTAGCTGCCGCCAAACTTACCCTCTTCCCCCTATTTTATATACCTACTACCCCTACTTGGACGGAGTTCAAGAACCGTATCATTTAATAGGTATAGGTTTATGTACCTTACACGCTAGGCTCGAGAATACCAGATATAACTTCGAAACTATGACTATAAGTACGTCGGTGATTCATTCTAGTTTTCTACACACCTATTACATTAGTTGTGTATTATATACGTATTCATGTAGAGACCTATGACGATATCAAACTCGTTGATAATTATTTATGCGGATGAATTATTTTTGCTCTTTGTTTCTCGGGGTTGAAAAACTTTTCGAGAAATTATCTCGGCTGATATGCCATCGTTAGAGGTGTAAATTCTGATATGAAAAGGTATTGCTCGCGCCGCAGGTTTTTACCGGAGATGTGCTCGCGTATGGCGTGGTTGATTTTTTTATTCTGAAGCGATATATTGTTAAATTTAAAGGTTTTTTTCCCTGGCGAGGTTCCGAGCTTTTCTGTTCCGTACTTGCCAGGAGTTTACGGCTTGTTCCTTGCTTATTATTACATTACTCCGAGAGTAAAGTACTGCGCTGCTAATTAACTACGTTATATTTTTTTACATCCCTCCTGATACGGTGCTGAAACTCAAATGGGTGCTACTGCTACTGCAGCAGGTACACCACTCGCGCGGTTGCAGAGGGTTTCTTCTCGTGTTTTTTTTTTTCTTCCATTTTTTTTTTTTTTTTTTTTAATTTTTTAATTTTTTTTTACATATTCTATGCGTAGGTATATACCACCTCATATTATACATCGCGCGCGCGACTCGTACCTCTGGATATAACGTTGAGCGGCGTGTTATATTATGCGTTTTTATTTAATACGGAATGCCACATAGCGCTCGGGTATTTAATTTTTGTTAAAATTCGTATTAACTCACTTAACTATTAAAAGTCGCGTACTTCCCCTCTGCACGGTCCTTTTGTATATATATATGTATATATACTCATACCTATATCATGGTTAAACAGGCTTTGCGAGGAAAAAAAAATTTATGCGCATGGTAATGCAAATCAATTACAATATTAATAGCGTGATCGCTCGGGCGCGCACACCGCGTTGGATTGTGGCTTGACTTTGATATTTTTCAAAGGCGATCTCGATTGTGTTCGATTATGATTCTACCGTGAGTGTATTCCCATGTCATTCTGCAGCTAAACGCGTCGAATGAAAAAGATTTTCTACTTCCGATAAATCGAAGTGATCGAGCGACGAAAAATGCGATTACATACGTGCAGTATGAAAATTGCTCCAACGACGTGCAGAAGAACGGGTAAAAAACATCTCCGATGTCGGAGCACTTGGGATTCGCGAGATTCAGTTTTTAACCTGGATCGTCTGTACGCGCGTATATGCACATCTCTAGGCATATAATATGCCTATGTGTGTTACAGGATATATAAAGTCGTCGTGAAATTCGGATTCCCCTGTATACATTATACCCAGTTCAGCGGCCCTTCGGTCAAGTCGCATCCTTTTATTCCCCTGTAAACGAGATCGACCGTTCCCTGGGTTGGTGCCACTTGAATAAGAATAGCAGAGATCTAATACATAATGCCGCGCGCGGGAGTGAAGAGCATTTCTCAGACTTTCGACGGTCCCGGTGGATACGTTAACCTCCTTGCTATACGAGTATTTTACCCGGTATACAGGATTCCCTTCTCTTCTCTACGTTGTACGCGAAATTTCGAGTCCCACAAAAGGTATAGTATAATATATACCCCGTATTATAGGCGTACACCGAGAACATGGAAGAGCATGCGGCGGGAGAACTCCGCGCTAGAGTCTGTATGAGAAGGAAAAAAAAAAAAAAAAAAAAATGAAGAAACGAAACGGAAAACTTTACCTCCGAATCAAACTCCTTACGGATTCTAAATAAAAGTGAACGGGTACTTACGCGTGTATAGAGGTGGTCCTCGATCCTCGCCGAACGACCACATTTACCCAAGATGTAGGGAAAAATTTAAAAGCAGACGTCCCGCTGAAAATGTCGTGCCGCCGTCCACGGTAAATTTCATCTCGATTATGGTCCGTACAGTTTCCGATTTCGTTATTTATCGTTGTCAGCGGTGCGCGCGAATCCGGTAATTACGTTCGAGTATATTTCGAAGTGATACCGATCGCTGACGTGCGTGGTAAAATGAATTTTCCACGGTTCTGCTCCGAATAAGGGGTGTAAAAAAGTGGGGGCGAAGCGACGGTGCGAAGCGAGTTGCGGGGACGTCGAAGGGGTGCGATTTTGAATTGAAATAACTTTGAGATCTCAATATCAGCTTCGGGTATCTTGGATGTGTATACCGAAAAGATTGGCATCGACCGTATCGTCGTCGTAGTCGTCGTCGTCGTCGTCGTCGTCGTCGTCGTCGTCGTCTGCTGCTACCTCCGCGTCTCCGTCGTCGTCGTCGTCGTCGACGCCCCTCTCTTTCTCTCGTCGAGTTCCTTCTCTTCCTCGGGGAGTTATATACCCACCGCCAAAAGGTACTTGAAATAAATTGAAAATGGTTGGCATCGCTTTGCCACGGGTAAATGATACCGGTGTACGAATCTGTTGACATTCTTTCACGGAGGTCGCGTCGCCCACCGCCTGCAACTCCCAATATAGTCGCACCAGTCGACGAGAGGAGGCTGTATCGTCGGGGTGAAAAACGCGGGCGACCCGCTCTACCCGCGGGGGATGGGAAAATTGCGCGCTCGATTGTGAATCAGCGCGAAACTGCGGGCTTCCGCCGGTCCGTCCGACCTTTTGAAATCATCGAGCTGGTTACCGTGTTCAACCCTGCGATAATTGAAATTTTATTTCTACCAATCGAATTCCACCCCTCCCGCCACCCCCGCCACCCCCGCCACCCCCGCCACCCCCGTTGCGAGTCGGCAAGAAACGCTCCGCGTACGTATGTATACGTACATCGTGTATACCGTACGAACCGCGTATACGCCCGTGAAAAGCTTCGACGATCGGATTATACGTCGCGGGTTCCGCCAAAACCAACACAACCGCCGCGAGTCATTGACACCGACGTCAACACCAACCAACGACGCGCCATTAGCGCTTAAATTTCCAATCGCTTTTCAATAACCACCCACCACTTCGTACCGAACCTGCATCATGCGCCGTTACCGTTGCCTAGTGTCGCGGGGGGGTTGGGGTTGTTTTTAATCGGGATAATAAGAAAGCCACATTCAAAAGCCCCGCGGGACCCCCGCCTCGATCTCTCTCACGCGGGATCGAATATTCTCAATAAAAAATTTTCCCAATTTTCTAATACTCGGCGTGTCTGCGCACCGATGACGTTGTACGCGTGAGACACCGTCCGTACCCCCCTACGTTAACACCTGATCGCGGGCGACGGATAGATAAATTTCGTCGTACGCCCAGTACGCCCGCCCGCCCGCCCGTATAGGATATTCGCGTGCGCGGGAATATAATTCAATCGTTATGTGATATACGGCGGACGTTTGACTCGGTACGTGTGTGCTTTACGTTTCGCGCATATGCGGAGACGTGTATCGCGAGAGTCGGAATATCCGTACCCATTCGCCGTCGCGTCTAGCTTCGCAACGCGCGGGGGTCGCCCGACGGTAGTAAACCACCTCGAAAGCTGGTAGCTGGTATCCGGTATCTGGTAGCTGGTATAGGTGGCGGCTTGTCGGGAGGAGGAGGGGAGGGAGGTGGTGTAGGTATTGTTGAATCGACGAGTATCATGCGGTTGACAGCTAGAGCTAATTGAATCTTGACTCTATCTATCCATCGCTCCCGCGGCGAGTTTCTCGACTCGATGCAGTGATTCAACTTCGTGTTTCATCTCGCCTTCGACTCCACCCCGCGAACGCGCACCATCCACCTCCTCCCCCCCTTGTTGCGACCGCGTATACGCTCCGCACCTACCCCCTACCCCCCGCGTCATCGCCTCTCTCTCCCCCTCTCGATTTGAAACGGGAGCCGAGTAGCTTTTCGTTGCTTTTTTCGGTTTCCTTTCTTTTCTCTTCTCCTTTCACTCGGACCCGCGTTTTTTCTCACACTATTTTCCATTTTCGCATTTTCACCCACCCGACAAACGGATCCATGTTATTTATCAAGCGCGTTCGCGGTGATTCATTATCGGTTCGAATTCTGTACTCGTATATAATACGCAGGTATATAAGTAGAGTCGGTGGCGGGCACGGTGTGTTCGAGTGTGCAATCAAGATGGCATCGGGAAAGGCATTTCGCGCCTTCGACTCAAACTACCAACAAGTATTTCAATATCCGCTCCCAATATATTCCCACTGTCCTTATAAACGTGTGCAGTTATATTGGATTCTCTCGACGCACACTCGTCTACGGCTACGTATACGTATATCTCTATGTATATATACATAAACACGATTCTACACCACAGCAATACCCTCGCTTATATTGTGTATATATATATGTATACTTATATCCCACAGGACTCGAACCACCTTCCGCTAAACTTACCACCGAGCAATTGTTATCGTCGTACCCATCGCACGGGAGTAATAGAGAAAAAAAAAAAGGAAAAAAAGATTTTGAAAATAAGAAAGAAGTAAAAGAAGCTGCGCGACGAGTTGAGAGCGAGAAAAGATTAATGTAAGTTCGTTTCTTCTTATGAAATATCATGAATGAATTTGACATATTTACGTACGCACACGTATCAGCTCCCTGCGCCTATATTGTCTCCTTTAGAAAAATCGTAAGGGATTCGGCTTGTTTGAGGATGTTGGATTAGATTAGTTTGTTTACCGATCCATTGTACTTGGCTATACCGAGCTAGCTACCCCTGTCGGCAGCTCGTTTTAAACGAGATCGTACCGAACGAAATCGTAAAAAGGGATCACCCATCATCACGACGACGATCAGATAAAAAAAACATCACACACGAACGGTCACGGTCATCGGACAGTTAGTCGCCTCATTATTATACCTAACTGCCGAGTTTTACGTGTAACCTCGCGACCTAATGACCCCGCCAAGAATAATGGAGACGAATATCGTGTGGGGATGAGCAAAAGAGAAAAGAAAAAAATAAACAGAACAAAACAAAAAAAAAAAAAGGAAAAATTAAGGGCTCGGCGGAAGGGAAGGGGGGAAAGCGGCAACGGAGAGGAGCTACGATGCGATGATCTAAGCGTTATGAAATAATTTGGTGAACCGTATCTGAAGAGATTTCCGCACCTGGGCACACACGGAACCCTTTTTAGGTTCGAACGCCGCGGCTATCGCGTCTCGTTATGTACCGTACCGGTTGCTGGTACGGTACGTATCCTCGCACTAGCATTTCTATATTAATATATATATATATACCTATTTGATCAAAGATATCTTTGCAAAGGGTTTCGTCATTTGAATCTAATTTTAACAGACCCTGCCCGCGCGATTCTCTTTCACCGCTCGAATCTTCCGGATCGTGGGTCATTACAAAACCCGCCCGACCAAGTTTTCTCTCTTGTCGAAATTTTACCAACCAGGCGAACGTCGACGTTCGTACAGAATTAAGATTTCAGTTTTCTTTCGTCGCCTTATCTCGTTAGTTCAATTTTTCTATATCACGTATCTGGAGATCGATAGGATAATTTTGAATGGGAAATTTTTCGCCCCGCAACACGCCGAATATGATCGGTTCGTTGTAATTGGTGTACTTTGAAATCACACTCGACTTATCGTCATTTTCTCTTCCCTACGGAGTACCGTAGTCCGTGGGGGCATCGCACGGTCGAACGTCGAACGTACAATAGAGAATTCTTTTCTCCGTCGTTACTCATCCCCCGCTATTTCTATTTCTGGCCATGTCTGCTTCCCCTTTTTTCAATAATGCCTGTTGGAACTGCAGGGAATTTAATTCCTTGCACGCAAACCAGCTCAATTCGTGAAGTGAATCTGTTTGTGGGTTAAAGGGGTAGAATGGTTTTTCATGGTGGGCGAATATCGTTCGTTCAGATTGTCCCTAATCTTCAAAGGTTAGTGTATTGTATTATATGTACATCGCGCGCACCCGGTACACGTGAAAATTCGATTCTGGATGGAAGGAAATTTTCAAAGGTGTACAGTTCTCTCGTTCAGAATGTGTATATCGGTTTACCGCGACAGGATGCCCTGCATCATCGTGCCCGCCGGAAATCGATGCGCTTTTGTACAGGAGGATTTCGCTGGCCCTTTGACCGTTCCGTAAAGAAATAATTTTCGGTTCAGTACGCCGAATTAGAGACGCCAAATCTTTTTTTTTTTCTCTCAGTTGTCGAAAAGTCGAATTTGCGGTTTCATTTGTCTCACATATGTTCAGGTTTAGATTTTTTCTTTTTTGTTACCTCCCCCCCACCCCCACCCCCGATAAATTTCCACTTTTCATTCTCTCTCTTTTGCGGGATCAAATACTACACGGAGTGTACCTTTCCCATTCTTTGGGAATTTTCTCGATCGTTTTGTGATCCATAAAACGAGTATTCTTATTTTTTTTTTTTTTTTCTTTTTTCTCTTGTTGCCAAGCAATTTACGTGCACGTCGAGTTTGTTGTACGAGAATATCGGAGAGACAAACGGGCATTGTGTCCCAATCGATATTGGGTTCCAAAAATCATTGGATATTGAGTTACACCGTAATCGAAAGACAATCATTTTGTTAGGGAATGAAATAAAGTAAATTTCTAGGGCGTGTCGGGTGCGAAATACGACACTATATTATATATATATATATATATATACCTACAGACGAAAAAGAAAAACCTTATTTGCCATTCACCGCTAACTCGGCCATGCCTGTGTAGTACAACCATGTACAATGGCATATACCCATTCGAAATCATATACTTTCACGTATTTCCCTGCCGCGTTTTTATTTTTTATTTCAGTTTTTCTTTCTCTTTTTTTTTTTTTTTTCTTTTTTTGCGTGAAACACATCGGCAAACAAACAACGCGTAAATGTATACCTGCTCGTTCACGATCCCCCGCCTCCCGCTTGTCTGTCCTGCAGGATCCTATCCGTGTACCAGAAATTTTTTGGAGTATATAATATAACATCCCGAATACCTGTATATACTCGGAACAGAACTTTGCTCAGTTTATACTCAACTGATACCTGCCTCTTGAGTAATTCGAGACTTTTTTCTCTTCTTCTTTCAGTCTTTTTCTCATACTGAAAATCGGACAGTAATTATATTTTTATTCAATGGCCAAACTTTCGGAAAATTGAACGGCGCCGTTCGTCGTTATAAATTATAGCCGGTTTCACATTTTCTAAAGAGAGAAGAAAAGAGAAAAAAAAAAACAAACAAACTATGTCAGAGTTGCCCGGACGGATGTCTCCGTTTTCCGAATCGATCTTCGACGATCGTTTTAATTTATCGGGGAGAAAAAATGTGGCTGCCGTGAGTACGAAGCGTAGCAGTTTCGGTGATTTTTAAAACATTTTACCGCACATGTACCAGCGATATGGGAACCCTCGAGAAATAAAATCGAACCGCTGGTGAAACGAGCGACAAATGTCGCTACGGGGTACCTGCGCTGCTGTATATTCGGAGGATTTATCCGAGCCACACATGACCGATGCGTCGAAAGTCCATTGTTGGTTTCCACCATTTTTATTTCGTATTACGGGCGTAGGTAACCGCGCGCGCGATACGCGTAGTCGTGCAAGTAATATTGGTGTATATGTAACGGGCTTCGTCGTGGTATAAGTCGCGTCGCGTACGATGGTTTCAGAAAATTTTTCTAACTGCAACGCCGTTGGATATCGCAGACTGTACGGTACACGGAATAGTTGCTGAGAATCAAAGTTATTGTACTCGCTCGCCTCACATTTTTTTTATTTCAGTCTCTTTTTTTTTTTCTGTTTTTTTTTTGTTCTACTTCTCTTTATTTTGTCCGTTTTCACAATTGACTTTTATACGCTGTGCTCGCCTCGTGAATTGTCGTACCTAGATATACTATATAACGTACGTGTATATACACACGCGTTTGCGGAGGGAACTCGAAATTGATCGAAACCGCGGGCGGTCCGAAGCGTAAAAATAAATTCTATTGTTTAATTCCGCCGTTTTCTCTCCCGTTTATATACACGTATGCGTATATTAAAACCGACGATTAGAAGGTGGGTAGGTAGTTTGAAACGTGTACGGACATCGCGGAGGAATGAGTTTTTCACCTAGTCCGGCCCAGAGAAATTTCGATTATAATATCGGTGGAATGAAAAAATGGCACGTGGCTCGAGATCGATCGCCGGAAAATGTACGTTACGCCATAGCTGCTTCTGCTGCTTCTGGTCCCTATATGAGACCCCTGCAATCGCATATACCGTTTAATTAATGGCCGGCGGACCATCTCACAATCCGCCCCCACGTGCCCCGTGCATTAATTAGCACCCACAATGCACCGGGCCGGGAATCGCGTTTCCGGATCAAAACCTATCCGCTCCAATCGGTCCGATAGATCATCGCGAGTTCGGCGAAATATCTTCAAATACCGCGTGCAGGTATCGCGGTCGGTACGGAGGACCGATCGGGTTTGAAGAATTTGTAAAAAAAACTTTCTTCGCGGAGTCTTCGAATTTCGTGATATTTTGGCAAATGAAAATTGTATCGGGTGGTGAGACGCGATATCCCGACGAACGAAAGAGGTGGATAATGCGTGAGCCGACAATAACGCGTTTGGTTCGCCGGGGTTGTGGCAGCTAGTGAGGATCACGTTATACGGCTAAGGGGGGAGGGGGGGTTTGGCAGTTCGCTTATACGTGGTTAGAACCTCCAGAAGAGACAAAGCGAACAAAACACTGTCGGGGCGTCGCTCCGTCGCAACCAGCTCCGAACTAAAACTTGGAACAAAAGTCCTTACTTTTGTTTGCTCGAAAGTTTTTCGAATTATGGCTGCGGAAGGCGTGGCGTACCGGGGTTCTCTCTGTCTCGACCCATCTTGTGATTTATATTTCCCCGAGGTTTCGGAATTAAATTAGAATTAAAAACTTTTCTCTTATTTTTGCTTTATATTTAGAGCTGTTCTAATTAGTTTAAAACCCGCGAGCGCGGAAGGGAAAAGAATCGAAATGGGCGGTAGATCGGGGCGAAGCGAGAGGGACACCGATATACCGGGTTAATGAAGATTAATTACACTTTATCAAGTAACCGTTCATCACCTACCTGTGTAATTCACAACGTACCCGATCTCCCGTTCGTTCCGCGGATTTCCAAATTTCACCGTATCAACCGACCGCACGCGTCACACCGAAGAGTTAAATTCTCGCGCTACTAGGGAAGGAGAATACATCAAATCACGCGGTATCCGTACGGCGGGTTTTGTTGCGAGTGTCATCGCCAGCTATTCGAGGGATAATGCAATAAACTGCAGGCCTACCATAATACTTTTTAAATCAACCATTCGTAAAGACGACGCGAATTAAATCCCACCACCCCCCCTCCGCTGCTCCATATAATATGAAATATATCGCATAAAGCACGCCTTCGCCCCGCGGGTTATCATCCTCGATTCGCCCTTCGGATACTCCGTTTTTTTTTTTTTTTCTCTCTTCCAAACGATACACGCTCAAAGTCTTACGCGAAACAATCGCATCGGCGATCGTAACGTTTAGATATATATATATGTATATATATATATCCCCGTACGAAAAAACAAACGGATCAAAAACGTTGCAGGTATTCGGTAGACAAACGGGCTTTTAAATCTCTCGTTTGTACACGCTCGGTGGTTAGGGCTTTCAACCGGGGCAACTTAACTCGGTGGGTTCCTGCAGCGATTAAAATCCGCCACTTATATGCCCATATAGGTTTTACAAAACCAGACGTCAGCCACAATAGGGTGGCACGGAGGAGGGTCCACGCGGTATCCTACGTTATAAGTTATATATATCCCCGAATCGAACGACGCGGGGGCATTGCGGGACGCATATATACCAACCATACACAAATTTCACGTACACAATGTCGAACTAATTTTCTCACACACCCGAGCCAAACCGGACAATTATCGTCCTGGCAACCCCTCGAACCAACCGATCGCAGAGTCGGACGATATTTTTCCCTCCGTACCCCGCCGAATAAGAGACACGTGGCCGAATAAATCCGCGTGGATATCTCCCGTGTGTACGTGCACGGTTCGCGGCGCTTCGTGTGTGTGGGTGTAAAAAATGAAGATACGCGCCAATTATTATTAAGTATACGGAGTATGAAAAACCGAGCGACGGGGTTTTTTTATATTCTCATTAGCGCGACAACGAACCAGTTCGGAAAAAGTTTAACTCGCACCACGTACGACGGTGTGTGTGATACACGTTACACGCGTTGGTCGGTCTATATCGTACGTTAGAATCGTATTCGTCACTTATCGTGCCGCTAAGCTTTCACCATTGTTTCCGACTCGGCGGCACGCGGACGGGGTACATACACCGTTGTAAACCGTATACAACAGTATATCGAAAACCCATTTGTACGATATAGGTAGGTATTGTACGGGGGTACGGATCTACTCTGTCAAACGCATGTACGTGTGGTGACCCGGTGAGGCTTCCCGCGGCGAAACCCTTTCGTCAGGGGTTCAATTTTCTGTACGACATATCGCTATTCGATATATGTGTACAATTTTCGACCTCTGCGTCAAATCGTTCGTTATATTCTTCCGGGCGTACCTATCGTCGATTCGTTACGTCGACGTGACGCGGTGAAAAAGGATTTTTCCCGAAAGATCGAAAAACTAAAATTATCGACGCTCACAACGCCTCCCTATAATTCAAAATTATCACGGCCGTAAGTTACACTCGATGCGGTGAAAAAAAAACTGGGCCCCCCCCCCCCCCCCCCCCCCCTCCTCATAATTCTTTGTTTATCTCTCAGTCAGTCGTACCTGCTTCTATCGAAGCGGCGTGGAGCGCCGACAGTTTCGATAGATTCTCTGTGAAGGCTGTTATTTGCCACTACGGTGTTTACACACTTGCGGTTAGCTCCGGTGATGGTAAGTAGCCACCTACTCGGTCCTCTTCAAACACCCCTTTGAAATAAACCCAAGTTTCATCCCGATGTTTGTACGTTATTTGCGTTTTTCTAACCCTTGTGGGAAAATAAAAGAGAAAGTATAAAAAAAATTAGGGTGGGTACAAAAATATCGGAGAGGATATTACGATTTATCTATATATATAAATATATACGAACGTTGAAAGTTTACGTATACGGTGTATGATAAAGTTCGGCGCGAAGATTATCTCATCGCAATTTCTATGTAAATTTTTATCGGCCGGGTTAGCGCCTCGCGGCCATAATAGCCACCAGATGCGTTTAAGCAGTTATATAGTAGAATGTGGTCGGTAGCGTTGCAGCGAAAGCTCCCCGTTAGCCATCGGTCCGGGGTTATAGCGAATATCCGGAAGGAGCTCGGAAGGATCCACCCTTACCGTGCTGGCTGTAGATTTTCCGCATGCCCCTTCCCCACCCTACCTTTGAATATCCCGCAAAGAAAATATTACGACCGATACGCGAATACTCTTTTTACAGCTACCTTCGCGTCTTTTATTGCTCGCTTATGATAATTTTATTTCATTCTTATAAACGGCCCGATTTTATAACCTGCACCCACTGCCATACTTTAGAGACACTCCGAATCTCGTTAAGGGATATCACTGTAGTCGGGGGGGCGAGAAGAACGCGAAAAAAGTCTTCCTATTATTTCAGTTTTAAATGCAGAGAGATATTTCGCAACACCGAACGTGCGAATATTAGTAAATTTTTTCTCAATCCTCCGAGTAAAAAGATCGAAAACTGTGTCGAGTACGTAATTTCTTTCTTTTTTTTTTTTTTTTCTTTCTCTTGCAAGAAAAAAATATCAAGTGATCTGTGCTCGTATTCGAGTTTCATTGAACGCGAGTGCAGGCGGGGCAAAGATCTTCAAAAAAATCATCTGACCTTCGTGAGCTTTGGACTATTATATCCATCGATATTTTCTGCTCAATCGATCTCACCTGACCGCGCACTCCTGCAATAAAGAACCCACGTTTTACCGAAGTTTTATTGAAAATTGTATATTATAGGGCAGAGTTGGCGAGTAATGAAGAAAAAGGGAACAATAATAACTACAGTGTTCGTACAAAGAGAGAAAAGTCCATTCGAAGGAATATCGTGAGGTAGAAGTGGAGTGCTTTCGGGGTTTGATAATCCACTCGAAATCGCGCACCCGCGGCGAACGTTCGTCGTTTACCGGATACCGCGTGTCCTTCGTAACCGTCCATCGCGGTAAACGGGACTAGCAAAAGTACTTTCAGCAGGGCGTCCTGCGGCGCACGCGGTGCTCTTCAGCCATCTTCCTTGTCGCGTCGCGGCGAAGAACTTGAAAACAATCGGACAATGGACCTTTTTTCTACTTACACGTAGGTACGTGTATATATATATCATTAAATATATACCCGTGCACACACGTGTGTATATGTATATATATATATGTATGAAAAAAAAAGGAGGAGGAGAATCGAAAAAGTAAGAGAACGAAAAAGAGAGAAAAAGAATGAAGTATAAAAATGAATCGTGGAGGGCCAAACGTAGAATGAATACCTACTATTATATACACATGTGTATATATACCGTGTATACCTATATGAGCGCGGGATGAATATAATATATATGTATATATAAAAGAATGAACGAGCGCTTGAAAACTTATTTATAAATAATATGTGATATAATATAATAGCCATAATGGTAGTTTAGTGTAGTGTAGTATGTATTACTGATACCTCTTACGGTCTTTTGTAAAAATCACCGGGACCACGAGTGTTTTGAACAAAGATAAAGCGAAGAAATTTCGTATGAATGGCTATGACTCTCTCGTTTTATACCACCGAACCTCGCTGTGTGTGTTTTATATGCGTATATATATATTTTTACCATACACGTACGTACGTACAACTTGCTCTCTTCTCATGCTATTGCCGCTGCACCAACCAACGTGAATTATCTACCCCGTGGGGCACACGCTCAAAAATCTATCGTTTGTACGCTAAACACCATTTCAGATTAAGATATTTTTATTTTTAAATCGTTTTTTCATACATCTAGGAAAATTACTTTTATTTTCCAAATTTTCCCCTTCGGTGCTTGTTGAATTTTTAATTTTTATTTTTTATTATCGAGGTACTAAAATTTCGGGCGACGCAAGATGGCGAAAGCGTAATCGGATGATTAGCGTAGGGTATTTTTGTTTCGACTATTAAGCATATAGGTAATACGCGCTACCCTTATACAGCTATTTACCCGACCGCAGCGCGGGTGTTTATGTTTAGGTATCTATGGCACTCGATCTGACGCGGAGTACCTCGTGGGTATATAGATAAAATGTACATAGAGGTAGATGTACGTACAGGATATATATATACATATATACGTAACGTAGATTACGCAGAAATTTTCACGCGATATCCGCTGGTTTTAGCCACCCCATGCTGCGCGAATCGCGCCCACGTTTGTTATGAGGGCGAATTCGGCAGTAACTGACATATGGAATCCCCTCGATCAAATTCACGTCAACTAATTAACATTAACTGATGAAAAAATTCTCTCTATCATCGCCTACATTATTATACCTATACCGGCATGCATTCGTCCGTACCTAAGCGCGGTGACGGTGCAAGTGCAGGTTTTCTAATCCTCGCCGATTCCGCAGCTTCGTAAATTTCCGTTTCGTACGACGGCGTCTTTTGATTTTTAATTTTTCTCCCCTCGTTCGTTTAAGGGTGGGGGGTGGGGGGGGGGGGGGAGTGAGCGTGGGTCGAAAGGTCGTTTCTCCGCATCGCGTCGCGGGTCCGCGGTCGATTGCAATCGAAACGATGTCTTTAATATGTCGATCCGGTGTGTGAAGTCCCGCGCACGTTTTCAACGGTGGTTTTAAAAAACTACCCTCGATACGGGGTTGTTTTACACCCCCTCGCGCGGCGCCCCTCTTCTCCCCCCGTCCTTCTTTATCTCTTTTTTTTCTCTTCTCTCCCCGCCTCCTCGTCGTTGTCAATTGCAGGTCAACACCTTTATTCAGTCGCGTGCGGCTAATCGCTTTAAAATTAAATCTCAATTCGGTATCCATACAATTTTAAATTAAGGGTGAGATTTTCTCACTCGTTTTCCACCTACTATATCCGTTGTTATTGTTGTCATTTTTGTACCCCACCTCACCTCACCCCACACCCCCTCCCCCCCCCCCATCGCGCGTTGCGTGTAATTTCAGTTTTCCATCGTCGAAGAAATTGACAACGATCGTGGCGATAACGCGACGGAAAGAACGAGGGAAATCAGAATCGGGAATTGCGACGTACGTCGAAATTGGGTCGCCGTTATTTTTCAAAAGAATCGTTCGGCTAGGAGGTGGAGGAAAAATGTAAGGGTGCCACGGGGTCACGTACGATTCGTAGATAATAAATTAAGAAATATATATATTAATATCGAGGGCACCACCCTTCGCCGGCAATAAATAACAAAGATATGTATTATGTATTATCCGATGTATAACGGATAATACGAATCGCACAATACATATGTACGAAAGACAATTTTAATATAGTCGAAAGAAGATGGACGTAAGGTGGGATGAAGAGTGCAGGGAGGAAAGGATCGGTAGACGTTAACTTTGTCGGCTCCTGTATGGCGTGCTATACTTGTGCTGAAATTTTGAGGGACGAGAGGTCGGATGCTGCGGTTCGCGGTATCGTGACGCGGGTTATTTCACGGTATCTGCAGGGTACATAATATAATATATAAGATCGGGCCGAGAATGAATAGGGAGGGGGGATTATATAAGAAGGGTATGCTACGTGGCGAGCATGTGAAACGGTATTCAATATCTTCCTTTCGCGTTCAACCCCATCTTATTTCGCCAAAGGGATTCACATGTCTTTTTCATATACTCTCTTTATTCTATTTTCACTCGGCTATCGCTCTTTCTATTTTATTTTATTTTATTTCATTTTTATTCTATTTTTCGATCGTTTCACTCTCCGCGCCTTCTTTTTTTTCTCTCCACCTCTTCTCTCCCTCTTCTCATCGCCTCGGTTCTTATTACTTCCTAGATCTTTCTTCTATTTCGACACGATCGTCGCGGGTTGCCCTCCCCCCCCCCCCCCCCCACTTCCCCGTTTTTCAACTAAACTAAACCGAAGTGAATAATTTTATTCATGGTACAATAAAAAAGTTTCATCATTTTACAAGCCTTGGCGTACTTTTCGCAATTGACTTTTGGTCTTTGACAAAAATAAAGAAAGAAAAGAATTTTCTATTCACGCGCGTCACGAGTTCGGTCGGCGGACGGTATAGCGGAGGTGGAGGATATCGTAGATTTTTCATCGCTCTTTGTCGACGTTGTACTGCAGCACATTTCGTACATACGTATATACATATGTATGATAAATATGATATACAGGCGACCAAAAGTGGTTGTTTAAAGAAGCGCAGTGTAAACATTTGTAGGACTGTTACGAGTGTTGAAAAGAGACGGACATAGACATGTTATTGTAGCGCTAATGGATGGACAAATAAGACGGTACTACTGAAACCGAAATCATTGCTCGTCAAATAAAGTAACCAGCACTATCGCGCGCACTTTTATTTCACTTTTTTCTCCTTTTTTCTTTTTTTTTTTCATTCGTACAGTTTTTTTTTGGTGGCAATAAAAAGTCTCGCTGTACGCTCACGTCTCCTCGCACAACGCGTTCGAAATAAAAAAGATGAAAAAAGAAAAAAACAAACAAAAATGATTGTCATCGTACGTATTCGACGACCGATTCTTTGCACTTTGACGAATTAATTTTCTACGTTTGTCGCTGTTGTTGCAATGATTGTCTCAATTTCGTCGAATTCCACGATTCTTGAAGTCGCGTCGTGTCCGTTAAGGTGTGGCTCGTTGAATTTTCCGCGATCGTTACGTTTTCAGTTTTTGATCGCCACCCCCGACGTACATACATGCACGGTCGGAGGCTCGACTTTGTACCGCATCGCAATAGTCGGACTCGCGTATCCGAATGGGTTATATTATAGGCATTTTCGGTATTCGGGCAGCGCGTGTAACCCATTGATCCCTGCGGTAATACGGACGGGCGTTATACGGTGGAAAGTTGGCGTTCGCGGATAGTCTAGACGCATCCTGAAATTGTTCCATTGTATTCTCTCTGGAGGAATTGTATTGTACAGTATTCTATTGAGAGGTAAAATTTCTATTAATACGATCTCTCTCCTGCATCGCCCATAGGTACACTCGAATATCTCCATTGTTCGTTCGCTTTGCATTTCCCCCCCCCATCCCTCGGATAGCCGCCCCCTTTTCGTTCGCCACCCGCAACCTCCGTCCCGTTACTATTTCCTCTTTCCCCTCACGATGCATTACCGTCTTTCCTATATCCCGGTGTGTGTACCACGGTCTGGTGTACGTACCTCGTACATAATATATTCTATTTTATATATCTATATACGTACGTACGTGTATGTACGACGACGGGTTGGCGTCGCGGCGTCACCGTCGCGACGTCAACTCTCCTCACTCGGGATTGGTCGTTCCAGCAGGGAAACGTTGCAGGCGATCCATTCGCAGAGTGGAGGTGGGTACGCGGGGTGGTGAAAAACAATTCCCAACTGAATAATATTAGTATCCAACAATGGTCGCGCTAAATTGAAATACACCCGTCTCTCTGTGGGAGTGCGGGGTGGAGATGTCCGTGTGCACGGAGGGAGTTTTTGGGGAGGAGGTCACAGGGGGTTGAAGCGCTGAAAACCGGTGGAGGGGGAGGGGGGTGAGGCGCGGCTATAGCCCGGATCCGTAGCTCCGAGAGCATCGCCGTGGTGTCGGTTCGGCGAGAGAAGCAGGTATACGCTATATGTATTATAAAACGGGATGAGAGAGAGTGGAGCTCTGAGGACGAGAAATAGCATACAAATGAAATATTAATTAAATCCATGATAATATTCTCTCTCGCCTCCCAACACCCCGCGAATCGCGCCGACCCTCCCAACCCCCAACCCCCCAACCCCCTCGCTGTATATAACAAATATCATATATATATATATAACAGCGGACAAAGATGGAACGCACGGAGGAAATCGCACGCCGATAATTGATCATCGAAATAAAAAGCGTCGCTACCTCCCCCTCCGACACCCCGTCCATACCCTTCTGAAAAAATTCGACAGATTACTTTTTCAACAATCTACTACGTCCGATTCGCAGCCGTTGGTAGCTGTGAGTAATCGATTACTTTTTCGTTATCTTATCACCTTTCGTGTTCTTCGAGGTTATTTCTTTTTTATTTTCTTTTTCTTTTTCTTTCCTTACCTCGCAGGGGTGTATTTTTGTTCGGTTCATTTTACGGTACACCTATGTGTAGGTGTTTTATTTATAGGATGCAAAGGTGCGTGGAAATGAGAGGAGGGGGGGGGGAGGGGGGGGGGGGCGCTTTTAACATTTTTAACCTGACTCAATATTTGCTCTTCTCTTGCGGTCGACTCTCTCGCTTTTGCTGCCCTTTACTACGGTTTACTTTACCAAAGATGTTACGTTGCGTTGCTTTTATGCGCTTATTGTTAGCTTACGTGTGACCGGGCTCATGACGACGACGCGGGTTAACTTTTTTCTCAAATCTCAATGCACACGTATACTTATATAACATTCGGCTCGCAGGAGGTACATACCACGATATTTTTCGTTTGCGAGGCTCCCACTCTCCCCCCCCCCCCCCCCCTCTCCCCCCGTTTCAGATTCTTCGGGATACCGTTTAGAAGAATCCCGCGGGCCTCAGCACACGTATTTATACGCATACCTCTCCGCTATAACCCTTGGATATATAAAGTGTTGCCGACTCTCGGCAAACACGAAATATTTTAGTTGCGCGGCTGGAGGAAACCGAACAAGGAGGTCGCACACGTTCTTACAAAAAGAAAAAAAAAAAATACACTCGCGTACATTACGCGCGTCCTTACGACGTTACGCTACCGCGACGTTGAATTTTTTCTCCTCGAGACGTACGAAAGATTCGAACCCCAAAAACAAATTAAAACATACAGAGCCGGATGACGAACGTAAAACGTTACGTATATCGCGTAGGGCGAGAATAAATTTCGACCCTCCACGACGAAGCCAGAAATTTTCGTACGCCGCGCGGAACGAGGGTGAATCGAAGAAGCGACGGGTTCGTCGATGATTCTAATAAAACGCGGCTTAAAATTCCTGATTACTAATAGGAAGTCAGCCCCCGGCCCTCGTATCTCGAGTATAATTGAGCTGGGGTCGTAGTTCATTTGAAGCAGGTGTCAGATTCGGCAACACTGAAGCTGCGGGGTGCCGAGTGCCTGAATAATATATCATATTATAGGGTTGTAGGCGGTGCCCAGGGGGGGGTCCCATATATTCACGATATGTTTATAACGTCGCGCCGCTCTGTACGACATGAATATTCAATGCGTAGGATCTCGACTCGAGATACGCGCGGCACTCTTCGTCGTAAACACTTTCATTCCTCACTATTATACGCCCAGCTAATTAATACGTGTTATAGGTGTTATACATACCCCCCGGGGAGAGGAGAGAGAGAGAGAGTGAGAGAGATAAGGAAAGGAGAGAATGTTACGTATAATATATTATATATATGTATGTACTAATTAATTTTTTATTTTGGGCTATACATAGTTGTACGGTACAGTAGTACAGTTTATTACTATTCTCATTATCGTTACTGATATCATTAGTTTTCTCGTCGTCGTCGTCGTTTTCTTGTTTGATTTTTTTTTTTTTTTCATCTTCCTAAAATCAGTTAATTTCGCTTCCGGTACATTATCACCTATAATTAACTATAAACACGCCGTACATGTATTCTGTGTACATATACAATATATATATATATATATTTTATAACATTAATTAATTAACTAATTAATTTAATAACACTGTAAAGCTAACTAGCAATTCGTTTATTTACACATTTTCTATACAACTATCGTTAATACTAATCTTCTTCTTATCACTATTATTTTTTTTTCATTATCATACGTAGAGATATTATGTTTATTCGTACACCGCATTTCATATAAGTATTACGAGTCGCTTGTATATTATAATATTTAGCCGGTATTACTATTGGTATCATTATCATTATCGTTATCATTATTATTATTATTAATATATTTATGATTATTATTATCATGTATGTACATTCATACAGGTGCCAAACCTCCCTGACGTTGTGATATCATTTTATTCATAGTGGAAATATTATTATTACGGAATCATTATTGAAAAGATGACCACTAAAATTTTCATTATTTATAATATAATATATTGGCTAAAATTTATGTATAATATGTATATAGATATCTGATTTCGCGGGGAATTAGGTGATAATATATGATATATGTATAATACATACGTGGGTGTGGTACGTTAGTTTGATTCTGTCGGTTTTTATGCTTTCGGTTTATTTTTTTGTTCGTCAATCAAGTCTTATTTTATTAATCCAAGTATGTAATATAATCTTTACTCTAACATCTGCTTATTCGATCGAGATTACGCATGTGTCTATATATATATATGTAATTATATAATTAACCAATCATACGCACGCTATTTATACGCTTGCATCTGCGAATCTAAAATCGGCAAATCATAGATAATGCGACGTACTTACGTACAAAGCTGTACAAAGATGCTTCCGAATTTCCGTCGTATCGATGCTTCGAAAGATCGATCAATGACTTTGGTAGACTACCACACAACTGTATCACCGTTTTTTTTCCGCCAATAATTTTCGCATGATTTCGAATGACACATGAAAACCGCGTATAATCATATAATGGGACCTCGTATAAAGTTACCGATGCAGTTTCACACGGTCTCCGAGTATAGTAACACGTATTATATATATATTTCGTCTTTCTCATGTATATATATATATATATATTCAGATTTCCCTGCAAAAGGCCCCGAATATATAATTGCGAAATAATAGCGGCTACTGGTAGAAGCTAGCGTGCTGATAGTAGCCGCCGATGTATCACTCGGAGTAACTGGTCTTGTCGCTCGCGTTGTCCGGACTCATCTCTCTGTAGGCGTCGCCGGAATTACCACCGTTGTTGTGGCCAACGAAGTCCTGGGCTCCCTGATTCGGCGGTCTTATCACCGTGGGGAGATAACCGGTGCCCGTGTACGGCGCCGCCAAAAATCTGTGGCGGGTGGTCGGGGGATTCGCATTCGGATTCTGAAGACCCTGACTCTGGGCGAGTGACGCTGCCGCCGTGCAGTAAGCGCTTCTTGAATAGGCGCTCGACGCCGCGCCGGCCAATCCGGCCGCCGCCGCGGAGGCCAGGGCGCCGGCCAACGGGGAGAACGCCGATTTCGGCTGAAGGGCGTCCTCGCAGACCATCACCTCCATCGCCGATACCACGTCCCCTGGAACAGATAGAGTTTATCGTTGGACGTCGTTCGCCGCGGACGACGGTGAAAGGGAGAGAAAAAATATCACACGGACACGCGATCTCACCTTTGCACCGGTGAAGTAGCGCCTCGACGTCGGCGCGACGACGACCGGGAAACACTCGCAGTAGCACGTCGACCGGTGACCTCTGTTGTATCTGGAGGTTGCAGTGTTGTATACCCTGCATTTGCATCTGGAGATCCCGCGGCTCGTGCAGATGATGCTGGTGCTGATGTTGGTACAAGGACGGCGCGCAGTAGAGGGAACTCGCCGCTGGTCCGTAGAGAGGGGCGTAGGGTGAAAAATGAGCGGCGGCGGTCTGAAATTAACGAGGAAAATCGAGTGGAACGGTGAGCGTGAACGAGCCGGTCGGGGGTGAAACCGTACCGGAAAGTAGCGGGTCAAAATTTACCGTCAACGAATGCGGCGGCGGACTGTGATGAGTCTGAACGAGGTGCGTTTGAACCGGCGTCTGTTGCGCTTGAGGACTTCCGCTTTTACGTAGACTGAGATTTTCCGGTGCGGGGGTGTCCTCGCGCTGGGGTGTTAGCGCCGGTGTCAACGGCGGCGTGTTTTCCACCGGCGAATCACGCGGATCGGGACTAGCCGATTCCGAACCGTTCGTGCTCCTCCTCGACTGCGGAGCCTCCAGTTCCGTCGTGAAATCGCTCGATGCCGGATTCGATATCGGACGATCGTTGGGCACCTGCTGACGACTTCCCGTACGCTCTATGGTTACGCCGTGCTGAATATGATCCGGCGCCGAATCGTGATCCTCCGAATCCTCCCCCGCCGAATCTACCGATATTCGGGCGCGCTTTGGTCCTGAAATATGAGAAAAAAAAAAAAACATGCATTTCTCTCGTTTTCACGTCGATTTCTCGCGAACGATTGTTCGGTGTCGTTTTTTTTTATCGCTTGCCCCGCGTTTTCCGTTCGAATTTAAGCTTGGCAAAACTCGGAGCTTTTCAGTTCGCCTGCAGTGCAGTCGGCACGAACCGCGTCATTTTCCCCACGAGGATTCGTTCGTTCTCCCCTTCCCTCCCTCCTTTCTTCACTTAATAACCGCAATGGACCGCGGAGTGAGCAACATTTTATCCATTCACGCTCTACTGCGTCTTTCTAACAAGCGAAAACGCCAAAAGTATCACCGCATAGCCGCGATACGGCTGAAACCGCCGCATACGAACCGCGTCATAGTTCGCGTTCGGTTATTATACACAGGGGTAAAGAAAAGCCACTCGAAACTTCGTACGAACCACTCGTAACATAGGTGCCTGCCTTGTACTACCACCTCGTCCTCCATGAGAAAAGTGCCCTGATCCCCATCCCTTCCCTTCTCAGCGCCGGTAATATTCCGACCACCCCGAAACGTCGGAGGGGTGTTGACGCCGTGCGGTTGCAAGTTCGCGTTACATCGCGACGATTATCATTGATAACCCACGCGTGTATAACGAGCACGCGAGCGTTACATTCTACGGAATCTCGTCAATTAAATATTCCTCCTCGCAATTTTTTCTTCTCAAATCCTCTGTCTCGTTATTCCTTTTTCATCGCTCTCGCGGTGGATGAAATTCGGATGTATAGCGTAACAAGAAAAAGAAGTGGGGGGAGGGGGAAAAAAAAAAGATGCAAGAGAAAAGCGACTGACCGGTCCGTTAAACTTTTTAACAAGCGATCGCGGTCAGTTTATACTCGTACACACATATATAATTCCTATACGTTGTACACTTCACTTCGAATCATTTGCGAATTCCCTGGAAAAAATTGAAACGATCGCTCGTTCACAGAGCCACGGAGCTTTCTGTTTCTCGCTTATAACCCTGTATTATAAAACTCCGCGCTCACGTACGTACGATGGCCGTATACGGATATATTGTATACATGCCGAGGTAACGTGTGTATATATAATACGTGCGATGTAAACACATGCGCGTCTGTGTGTGTGTGCACGTGTGTTTGGTCGTGTGTGTGTGTGTGTATACAAGCGTGTCCAGTGGTTTCGCAATTATTTCTAACAACCTCGCGGATAAGTTGAGTGGTCAGGGGTTCCCCGGTAAATAGTCGATTGCCGCGTGCCGGAGTTCGCCAGTTTCGCGATTCCTCATTTTACAAGTGAGCACCGGTGCCCACGTGAATATCAGACTCTCGACCAGCGGCTAGCTATACTCGAGAGCTGACCGCGTCTCAATACTCCACGGCGGGGGGGTGATGCGGGGGGTGATGCGGGGGTGGGGGTCAGCGGCAACCCGGTTGGTCAGTGATTCAATGCACGTTCAATTTACTCTTGCCGACCACTCGAGTGTTAAATATCTATGCGGACATGGTCGAGGAGACGGTTCGAATTATGTACCTACTACTAGCCGCCCGCACCTCCTCCCCCCCCTCCCACCCTAAACCGTCGCTGCGGTCCGATCTCGATTCGTTTTTTTTTTTTTCATCCCCCTTTTTTATTTCGCTCGAAAGTATTTATTCGTGAGGTTTAATTGCGAACACGCGCACAGTTTCCATCTATACAAGGATCGATTGGTCGATGTACCTACTGCTTTTGAGAACGTGCGTTATATGTATACGCGATCGGCTCGTTTAGGCACTTGTACGAATTTGAGGGGTGACAATTAATTTTTTTCCGTTTCTATTTTTCACCGATTCCCCGATATTCGGTTTCCTCTCTGTTTCGTCTCCGCTGGTCCGGAGGGAGGAAGAAAATTGAGCGAGAAAAAGACCGGTCAAAGTTAGAGTCTTTGAAAGTATTTATTCTCTCTGCTGAGGAGGCGCGAAAATGATTTTTATTACACCGTACGTCGAGCGGTCTTTCGGGGTGCGAAGGATGACGACGATGCCCCCTATCAGTTGCTTATTTTTCTATACCGCGGCGCGCGCGCGTGTCTCGTACATAATGTATATAATAAGAAAGTATACGATATCCGAGCGTAAGTTATGTACCGCACATATACCATAGGGGTGCGTGTGTCGCGCTTAGGAATGTTCGGGTCTAGTCGCCGCTGAGGAGGGGTCAGGTCAAGGGGGTCTTTGGAAGGGGAAAGGAGGAGGGAAGTTTTATCGGGGGGAGGGGGGAGGAGGTAGAGAGAGAGAGAGCGCCGCGAGGGAGAGAAGCGTCGAATTTGGGGGTTGGGAACACGTTGGGTATGTACAATACACATATACCCGTAATATATACTTATACGGAGATCGAGTTCGAATCGTGTAGGTCGAAGGAAAAAAGACCGTCGCCGTCGAGCGGCGACGCCGGTTTCGCTATATTACTGCACACCCGTCTTGAAATACAAACCCCCCGCTCCGTGTATACTACTACTTTACCCGTACACTATACCGTGTACCGCTTCTACGGCAGATATGCAAGTGTCATTTTACAGTAGCGCACGGGCGATACTCTTTAACAATATATCGTGTCGAGGCACTATACACTGGAAACTAATATCACCTTTTTCTTACACCTTTTTCTCTTTCTTCTTTTGCACCCCACAGTCGACATCCCCGTTTCCAGCACGCACGAAACGGCGGATGGATTAAAAGCGGGTTCAAAGGAAACACTCGGATCCGGTGCAATAATAAATACAATGAGGTGTGTATAGGTAATAAAATATATATATGTACACCGAAGATCGCGTATTATAGGCGTGTACCTTGGAACCGTACACGTACGCTACGATACGTGTACGTGAATCCATTTAAAAATGGTGGCTGCCGTGTTACACATAGTATACAATAACGAACGGCAACTCCGCTTTGAATTTTCGTATTCGAGCAGGGCGGAGTTTGAGTTATACGTAACAAAAAAAAATTTTTGCCTCTGTACCCGCCTATTACGCACACCGCGCGACGGGTTTGCCTTCCATTCTTTGTCCGTTTGTGAACGCGAAACCGAAGAGAAATAACTAAAAAGTAAAAAGAGACAACTGATTCCCCGATTTATTACATATACCGGTTTATTGTACCTACGTAGTACCTACCTGCGTAATGTGACGCACGCCGACCGATTCTCGATTCAAAATGGGGTTTCGGATCAGTTTTTTTTTTGGCAACAATTCTGAACGTGGTTGAATAATTTTGCCGGACCTTTTTTTCCGTCTCGTGATTGAGGTACCTTTACAAAAATCTCGATCGGAAGGCCGACGATTTCTCCCATCATCGGTTAGCGCGAGGAATGAAAAAAAAGGTATTGAAAAAACACAGAGAAATCAAAAGTGATTCGGTATCGTCGCTGGCGTTCGTACGTCGAACGATCGTTTCAAGGGTTGCCGGTTGAGGACTGTTCGGTATAGTTATAACTGGTAAAAGCGACGGGGTTTTTCAGCTAAAACGCGGGGGGTGTCGCGAGTAGGGGTTCTCGGGTGGCGCGGTGGTTGCCTCGGCTCGTCCGGAATTCGCCATGGCGTGTGTCCTGCTGCAGGATCGTGCGCTGGGGGGGAGGGGGTGCCGCCTTTTAGTATTTAATATGTTTATATATATATATATTCGCACGTCGTTCGTATATGTGAGACAGTTTAATAACCGAGCCGCACCGGGAGGAAGGAGAGAGACTCGCGCGATTCGCACGCCCTAAATATGTATCACCGTGCGAGATACTTCTCGGCGAAGGAAAAGCTCGGCAGCAGCCTCGTCCGGTCCGTTGCGGAAAAATTCCTTCCAACGGTGTCGAGATGGAATAGAACAGTATAACGTTTAACTCGCATCCAATATCGCGCATTCCTCGTCCTTATGTATAATACAGTCGTATTTAGTATATCGCTAATAAAAATGGAATTTATTGGAAGTTGGAAGTGTCGCGAAATGTCGCATGTATTATATGTACACGTATAAATACGCGTCGTCGCCGCCCACGGTTTTTTACGCATTACAATCGCGTCCGATTCCCATTTCTACTCGCTTACATCGTTATTCGTTTAAAGATCGGCTGATTTTTCGTCTCTCGCGGTAGTTTCTGTTCTCCAAAGTTTTTCGAAGATTCAACCCACGCGTACAGCGTCGGTGTCGAGCGATCCCGAAGCAAAGGCGTCGGCGATTCTATTTTTTTTATAAAAAAAATCCAGAGTCGAAGTCATCGAAGAAGGGCGGGGGGGGGGGGGGGTTGGGAGGGTTGAGATACACGGCGATACGTATAAGCTACGAGATGCCGTAAGCGATGTGTGATGCCGGAGATCTGCTCTGGCGGAGACAGGAACAATGGCGTCAACGTAGGACAATGCTGAATTATTCAGAATACCACATCCACTAATCCGCGACCCGTCGGTTATATATCCACCTACCTCTATGCGATTTGTGTACGTATAGGTGTGCGTACAGAGAGGACGTACACGTATAAAATACGTACGTGTATATGTACGCGCAGTGCATAATGGAAGACTAGAAATCGGAACATAGCCTGCAAGTAACTGTGGACGACGCGAAACATCACTATAAATTAGATTCAGGTTTACAGTATAATATATATATATATATATATATATAGGTATATATATACGTCTACGTTATTACGCACGGCGGTGGAAGTGACCCAGAGCGGTAGGATATATAGAGGTTAGGGTAACGCTACGAACAATGAACAGTATGAAAAGCAAACAACACCCTAAAAGCTGTAAATTACAGGAGCAAAACCGAAAGCGTAACTCCGACTACCGCCCGGGGCTACCGCGATAATATATCCGACCGTGCGACTCCTTCGCGCGCTCGTGGTCCTCCGTACCGCACGGCCGAGGATTCGCAAATAAAAAGATGAAAAATCGTGTCACACACACACACACACTGTGCAGGACGCGCGAACCAGTTAAATGGAAAATCTCGTATACCCCCGCGCAGTACGCGGAGCCGGTTGTGTGTCGCAGGTACGATATAAATGATAACAATATAAGCGACGAGTTTGACGGTATAAATTATCCACCCCCGTTGCGCAAAGGCGTTACACTTCCCTCGCGGGACTCTATTCAGCGGGTGCTGGTTGCATCGCTCGTGGATCCTCGCCTCGTTAGATTCATATCCTCCCTGTCTCTGAACCGTGTGGATATATATAGATAAGTGCCACACCTACGCACCTATAAATCTATGGGACGGGTCGGGTTATGGGCTAACGGTAGCGGCGATGACTCTCGCTAAAAGTTATAAATTATTAATTCCCGTTTTGTTCGTGATATCGTTAAAAATAAGTTAATGTCCATATTTCACCCTATATAGATCGCGTCGATCGCGACGAAACTTTATAACGACCGTTTTTACCCCCCGTCCGCACACTTTTAATCAAAGTGAAAGAAGAAAATATCTCTATTTCATTTTTTTTTTTTTTTTTTTTTTTATATTTTCGATTTAGATCGCGGCTGATCTGTCGATCTGTTTAAAAGTGAAGAGATTCCGAGCGAGATGATTATTCGTTGAACGAATCATTAATTATACTAATTAGCTTATGCATCCATTGTGCGTACAAATCTGCTTTAATTGAAAAAGAAAACGAGAAAGGAAAAATCCATAGAATTTGGCGGAATTACTAAACAGACAAGATATGTACGAGTTACGCGGTGCAACGATACATAATACTTTCGCGTGTATGTACATGTATATGTATATAACTGCGTGGGTGAATCAATTGCGATGTGCATATAGTATATGCGCGGTGGTAGGTATTAAATTCACGTATATATACGAATAAATATAATATAGAAATACATATGTGTAATTTAGTTCTGCGGCGATGTATTGTGACCCTTGCACAACGGCTATTATATTGTTCGCCGGAGGGGTAGTTTTATATAATAATGACGATGATAATGATAATGATAATAATAACAAATAATGACGACGATGATGTTGGTGATAATAATAATGGACCGCAGACACCGCGCCGCGGACCCTACATGTACAGGCGGAATTGTGGGTTATATACGAATGGAATTATACAGATACAGATATACAGTTTTATAACCCGTCGCTGCGTAATGCAGGAGCAATAGGCTACTCTCGGGGGATGAAGTAGGGGAATGGATACCAGATGCAATTTAACATCTGCTTCTCATCTGCGAACGAGTTCTTCTCCACGCTCTTTAATTTCTCCTTAACTTTTATCCCCCGACCTCGTCTCCTCCCTCTGCACACTGAATATTTCGATCGTCGCGAGTCAATTATATGCCGGTGAATCGGAACACCAAGTGGGGTGCGACCCGAGTGGACATACAGAAAACGATATTATTATGGTATTATATACCCCCTGCGTCATTTTACCCGAATATTTCTTGCTGAAAAGTGGATGTTTTTCGAATTGTTTGACCGATTTATGTTTCAAGAAAGTCTTATATCCTGGCGAACACGAATCCGTCAAGTAAATCAAGCTAGGAATAAAAACCATTGAGTCAGAAGAATAGCCTAGAAGCCTCAAAAATAAAAAATGTTGACTTTTTATCCCAAAATCGAAAAAAATCCAAGGGGTACCCCTTTGGATTTTTTCAATTTTTGGGCCAAAAATAAAGTATTCTTGAAATCGATCGTAGGGCACTTTTCTGACGTATTTTGACCTCAGGAATTCAAATCTAAAGGAAAAATTGACCTATCTCTAAAATTGACCGAGTTATCGCCAATGTTCAGCTTTTTGGGGTCAAAAATAAAAAATTGATTTTTTAATCTATCTTAATGTAATTTGAGCTCAGGAATCCGAATCCGATAGAAAAATTGATCTATCTTCAAAAATGAGCGAGTTATCCCCATTTTATTGCATTTTTTGGCGTAAATTCGAGGATATCTCGAAGGGAAAAAATCGTAGCTCATTTTGGACAACGGATTCGTGTTCCTGAGGTCAAAATACGTAAGAAAAGTGCCATACGATCAATTTTTAAAAATAAAAATTTTTGGCCAAATTTTGAAAAAATCGTAAGGGGTACCCCTTGGAAAAATCTCAAATTTTGGCCAAAAATTTTTATTTTTTAAAATTGATCGTGTGGCACTTTTCTTACGTATTTTGACCTCAGGAACACGAATCCGTTGTCCAAATTGAGCTACGATTTTTTCCCTTCGAGATATCCTCAAATTTATGCCAAAAAATGTGAAAAATCAGCGATAACTTTTTTAATTTCATAGATAGATCAATTTAACTTGTGAATTCGGATTCCTGGGGTGAAAATACATAAGAATAGCGTATAAATAAAAATATTTTTTTTTCACCCAAAATCGACCAAAATTCCAAGGGGTACCCCTTTGGATTTTCTCGATTTCTGGGCGAGAAATCAACGATTTCCTTTTTCACGGTATTCCGATGGTTTCTGATGCATTTTAACTCCAGAACCACGAATTCGTCGAGAGAACTGAGCCACGACTGAAACCAATGAAATTTGATTGCAGGAATCTCCCTTCCGCAGTGATCCGACTATGGGGTATTGCTTCAGAAAAATACTCGATGCCTCGCACAGCTCCTGCGGTCCGTAATGGGTGAGTTCGATATATCATACACGTATTATTCACGTTTAATATGGTGTACATGTACACATCTATACAAAAAGTTATATGTATATCCCGATATTATTTTCGCGAGGGGTCGAACCTCTCCAAGGATCTCCAATTAACTCTAACCGTTTGCAAACCATCGTTCTATACAGTGAACGTATAAAATACACGTAGACGTGTACGCTTGTACAGTATACCACACCCGTTTATTTCACCCACGCGTCCATATTACACGGTGATCGCACACGCGCGAGTCGCGATGTTATACGGATTTAAATATAGCGGGTGTGTTGGTAAATGTGAATGTAAATTTCGATAATTGTTTTGCGCCCTGCCGTATTATATGCGATGCAATATGTACTCGTATACCATCGATGTATATCGAACTTATACCCATGTACAGTTCGACAACTTTATACAAATATAATATCAGTGGCTGAGGGGTCAACGACGAAACGAAAAAAAAATAAATAATCCCTAAAATCGAGTGAAAGAAAAAGAGAAAATACTCAGCCATCCGATACGAATGTACATTGATTTACATCCCCCCCTCACCTCCCAGATTAAAAAAAAACACCCCCGATATTACAAACACTTGATTCTTGTAAAGTATAAGCTACACCCGTAATATTGGCCATTTTTATATTCGCCTACCTATACGTACATAATTATATGTATAACCTGTATGGCGAACTTTTCTTCCAACGAAGTTTTTTTTTCTTTTGCTTTTTGCTTTTTATTTGTTTTTTATATATGCATAATTAAATCTCGCGGAATAATGAAATCACCTCGCGATGTACATAATACTTTATTGTAAACCTTACACCAAGCCCTGTGTATACGTTTGTACATGTATTAGGTGAGAGCGTTCGATATATCCTGTGGTAAAAGTAAAAATAAGAAGAAGAAAATGGTTGCGCGCGTTTACACATATAGGTAGGTGTACGGAGATTGCAGGGAGGTTGACTCGCGTCGCGTAATACATCCGCACAGCATCCACGTCGTGGCTGCAGATTGTTCGTTGGTTAGGCTGGGGGGTAGGGAAACAAAAGATTCTCATTATTACGTATCGATACGCAAGCAGAATGGCGATAAATCGCTTCGGAAATCTACCGCGACCCCCTTACTTCTTCCACTTTCCGTTTTTTTCACTTCCCCGGCAATCGTATTCTTGTATTATTCTTGATTTCTTCTTCCGATTGGCGCCGCGCGAGAAAAATAAAAGAAAAAAAAAAAATCGGAGTCGGATGATGAGAGAGATGAAGAAAAAAGAAATGAAGGAAACCGCGGAGGAGTAGGGAAAATATATTCACATTCTCTCCGGGTTTTCCTACGTCTTTTTTTTTTTTTTTTTCTTTACCTCAAACTCCGATTTATCGCGAACGTCTTTTATATTTTGACAAAATCGAACGACCCGCGATCGAATGGATCCCGGCTGCAGCGCCGACGGTCGAGTCGCGCGCGATCAGTCATTAAATCTTAGCGATTCGCTTTTGTATTTCACCCCCGCGCTCAAGGTACCGCGTTTCGTTGTTTCACCTCCAAAGGGTGAGGTTATCGAGTACATACCCGCCTATGTAGTACGCGTACGTAGCCACGGATACGTATAGGGGATATTTCTAGGTGTTCGTACAAATGCGAACGTTTTGCCGGCGGTTGTGTTAAACGGTGTACGAGTACAGCGTAGGTATACGTGTATAACTGTGTACGGCTTAAGGGGGAAAGCTGCGAATGTCGCGGCCGAGAGAATACACCTATACGTTGAAGTGAGGGAGGAAAAGAGGAAGAGAAAATAAAAAGGAATAGTACAGCGGAGCTTGCACGCGGAGACGAGCGAGAAATTAGAGAAGTTGAAAGAAGGAGGAGGGAACGATTTCCAGGGGGCGATCAGGCGTAACGTTTTTAATTGTTTCGCGCCCAGCCGTCTTTGTTTCGGTATTCGTTTTATTTGTTTTATTAATTTTTCTTTTTTATTTTCACCTTTCTTGCCTATACGTCTTTTTTCTCTTCTCGATTTAAATAAAAATTTCGGTATTTCGTCTTTTTTTCGACTCGGTTAACTTGTTTCGTTATTTTTATTTTTTATTCTTATAAAACCCGTACGCGCGTATGTATCGTACGTGCGAAAACGTTCTTTTTTAATCTCGTCATCGTCGTTCCTCGAAAATATAAAGGAGAAAAAAAAAAAAAAAAATGAAATAAAATAAAACTCAACTACCCCGCGTTTCGACGATCGTGTGACTGCGTGCGTTACAACTCTCTGGATTCACGTATAAATGTACTTCAGAAATTCTACGCTAGATTGACATAGTTATAAGTTTTTTTCAAAACTTGCACGTCGTACGGCATGTGTGTGGATGTTGTATAACACAGGATATACCGATATGTATAACAATTTCACGTGTTCTGTATACGAAGGGAAAAAATCAAATGATTTTCGCGTTTCGCCGTAAAGTCCGATGAAAAAAGAACATTTTTCTTGTTGCGTCACTCGTACGGTAAAAAAAAATGAAAAAAATCCTGTAGATAATTAATAACACTGCGCGGTAATAAGATATTATATTATATGCTCGTATACCGAATATATACGTGATATAATATAATTCCGCGAAAGAATAAATTAAATTCTCTTAATTAAAAAATTCCAATGAATTTTTTTTATCATTATCCTATCCTCTCTCTGTTACGTACAATACTTTATAATTATTCTGGGTGTTTTCTTTTTTCTCCTCGTTCGTTTTGTTTTTTTTCAAATTAAATCAAACATCTCGTTGCACGGAAGCCCCTGATAGTGTACACCGCGAACAGTGTTTTATTTCCGAGTATACCGTTTGTTTCAATCATCCGGTACGGCTTCTGAGGTACATCGTGCATGCACTGATGTGTTGTATACCTACTCCCCTAAAATATTTTTAACGACTATACACATAAACGAGAACGGATCAACTTTCGGATAATTAATAACGGAAACGTTACGCCAGCACGAATGCACGGTTGTTATTACATTAAACTACCTACGCCCGTTTGTATCACGCTAGATTAATCACAGCATAGAAATAAAATCAACCCTCGACCCTCCGACGGTACAAGATCGGCGGATCCGACAACGAAATTTTAGAGAGAAAGAGAAAAAAAACTATGTAACTTTCGTCGAACGGGGAGCGGGTAATCGGCTTCGATTTTTAAACAACCGTTCCGAATCGTCTTTGAGATTTTTCGCTTTTTATACCATCGCATGTAACATGCTTGTAGATGACACGGTAAGTGGCGGAAGTAAGGAGCGCAGTTACGAGATTCTTTTTGACCTCACGTATACCCTCCTCGTAGTGTCGAATGTACGAACCCCGTAGCAAAAATCACTTGAAAAGCACATCGCAACGACCCTCTGCGTCGTATCACTCGCGTATACGGTGCTTATTATACACGCTTTCGCATACGTCTGTACGCGTGTTCTTTATAGTTACAAGGGATCGCGTGTACACGCTCAACGTTTCCCCGCGGGTATCTTTTTACAAATAACAAAATCAAAGTGGCGTGAAATTTTGTCATCTCACGCATCGTGTTATCATAGGAGAGGCGCGTTTATCCAAATTTTCAGAACTGTACCAAAACGTCACTCAAATTTTTCTCAAATCTTTCATTCTTTTTTTTTTTTACGAAAAATGCGTAAGAAAACTCATCAAAACTTTGACGAACGTTATTTTATCGTCGTGTTTAATAGTTCGAAACGTTCGTCCTACGGATTATGCAAATTCATTATCACCCGTTTCAAGCGTTTCCTTTGCAAGGTATTACCGCGTAGTTACGCATGTAAAAGTAAAACACACGCGGATATACGCAGGTATACATACATATATAATACGTACGTGATGTACGAGCAGCTTTCTAGCGATTATCTGTAAAAATTACGTGCAAATATCGTTGAACGCCTCTCGCGAGCTACGGTAACCTACCGTGCGCGTACCACGTATGGGGGTGAACGTGGAAAGAGTCGAGTGAAAATTTTTCCTTCTTCTCTCCTCTGGCCGCTTCTTTTTCTTCCTACTCGTTGCTTCTTCACGTGTGTTGCGTTTTGTGCAAACACACGTTACAAGTACAGAATAAGGATGATGATAATATTGATAATATACCAACGGATAGTTATTCGCATTTATCCGTATAGTTTTGTCCGCCGATGAAGAACTACAGCGTGTACTCGTGTCGCTTTGCAAATATGTTTTATCGTAGGTAATCGCGCGGCTGTACTAGGTATACATATAATAGGCTAACTATTTACTCTGTATACCGTTCGTATATATACGTTATACGCCCATGTAAACGACGTCGTACCTCCGTCGTATAAATTGCACATCTTGAAACACGCGAACAACGCAACGAATCGTACGTTTTACCTTCCGGATGGACAAATTAGAAATTTCACAAAACACCCGTTCGCCCGGTCACGACGAGAAAATCATTTCGTTTTCTCACTTTTCGCAAATCCCGCGCGATTGACGTCCGGAAAAAAGGCTTTGGAAAAAAAAAGGGTTTGTATAAAGGTGTGCGCGTCGTGTACGTTATATATACTTTATACGTTATGTACCCCGATGTAAGAGGGTGTCTGACTGAGACGTGGAGAGAGAGAGAGAGAGGAGAAGGAGGTCGGATATATAACCGAAATAGAAAGATCCAGAGGGAGTAAGTAAAATAATTTCCTGGTGTCTCCGACAGAACGGGACAAAGTTTCTTGGCCACGCCGCGTTGCTCAGTTTTCATGCTACTGCACAGGATTATGTATTATATATATATATATATATATATAGTCAAAGCCCAAAGTGATTCTCTGAGATACAGGTATATATATGTGTGCGTCAGAGAGTCGAGATATTCTTCGGATATATATTCACGTCGTACATATACATATATATATGTATAACCTATACGTAGGACTTCGTCCAAAGTCTCTCAAGTTAATATCGTCTGTCGCCGTCACACCCGCCACGAATTACCTTCTCCTTCTTATCCACCGACTTTTGCACCCGCGTCTCGGATTCTACAAACTCAAACCAACCTATCCACCTACCCTTGATGCCGATCGTCGCGCGAACCTCGCGACACACCAGAGTTATAAAGTGAATGGGGGGATTCAGGGTATCCTCCCATTCAACGACCGCCTATATCTACTTCACCTTTATATCTATATACGTATATACACACACACAATATATAGACATACAGATATACATACGACGGGGGAGAGAGAGAGAAAGAGGGGGACGAACGAGGGGTGGTGCCGAGGTACGGGGAGGTAAAGACTCTATAGAATGATACGGCACCACCAAACGATCTCAGCGGCCGAAGGCACTGGCCCGAGAAATTCAATTACTGCTAAACTTCTCGACTGACTCGAGTCTTGGCTTGCTATAGTGTACCGTATTCCGCGATCTCATCCCTCGAGGCGTCTTCTGTATACACGTACCACGTCGCCTCCGAGTGTGCCCGTGTATATATCGGTGCGGACGAAAATTTACGGGTGTTACGGGCATCCCCGTGGACGTAAGATTCGTAACGCGCGAAAGCCCGCGTACGATTTTCATCCAGACTAGCTTCTTCGAACGATCGGACCGATGAAAACGGTTCGTTCGAACGCGCCAGAAACTTTGGATTATTTTTAAACGGCGTCGAAAGGAAGCCGATCGATACGTATAACGCGAATCGTTGTCGTACAATGATTTGGAAATCTTGGGCACCACCGACGAGCATTCGAAGGAAAAAATATCGAAAAGCTCCGCGTCGATTTTTTCATCTCTAGGGAAGACTCGCGGTTGTGGGTGACTTATTTGTCGACTAAGACGTATACGCGCTCAGGTATGTACGGATATTAAGCGCACAACAATGGCCACGTGGCCAAAAGTTCCATCCACAGTCGGTACCTATGTATGTACAATACACTCGGTGGTAAATAGGTATAATAACGTCGATGCACGGTACGCGCACACTGTGTTCTCCTCTCATTATTGTATAATGGCCGTAGACGAAAGTCAAACGGTATTAATTGTCTGCACGGTGTTTTCACGTACCATGAAGCGGCGCACCAATGTTGTGTACACGTATCCTCGTGCGTTACACGAGAGGGTATATACGTATATCGCCCTTAACAACGGTGTGCAAACTAGCGTGGCGCGGTGGTATCAAGGGTACAATACACGTTATATAAGCGCTTGCGATAATAAGTTATTATATGTGTATACGCCGCAGGGTGTTCGCGTTCGCATTATCCTTAAACTTGGGTAGATACGTGACCGAGCGATGTCGAAACCAACACACTTATAAATGCGGGTAAGGAGACGTATTGGCCGAGCGAATAATAGCCAAACGCCACTAGCAACCCCATTGCCCACTTGAAGTTCGCCGTTCGTTAGTAAAGGCTTAAATACGAAGCAGCTCTTACGCCGCGTCTACATTACCGCTATTAAATCCTCGCCACTTTTACTCCCGATATATATATATATATATATTATCGTGCTATGATGGTGTTCACGTTATGTTGTTCTATCCCGCCTACGGCGTACACGTTGTCGTTTTCGGGGTGCGGAAACAGGTGAGGATCACCGAGAAACACACTAGAGATCACCGTCGCGCGGTTCCGCGCCCCTTGTACGCCGTCCCCGATAAAAATTTTGCAAAATTCAGCCAACGACTGCACGACGTGCGTTTGTTTGAATTATTTTTCGTCCACTTACCGGGTGAAGTTCGCGAGGAGTCGTTTTTTTCCGTTTTCAAATTAGCGGCGTGATAATCGTCCTGCGGTACGCGAAGTTGTTGCAACGTTCCCTGGAGCTGTTGACTTTGTTGTTGCAATTGATTTTGAATTTGATTGCCCTGGGTGATGTTCAGCCCCGAATTAGGATGCGGGTGTTGATGAGGATGCACCGGCGGACTTCCGCCGGACGGTGGTACCGCTAAACTATTCGTAGAATTTTGAGGGGCGGTTGGCGCGCAATTATTGCTGTACTGCAACTGCAGACCCAATTCTCGGGCTTCGCTTTCCTCTTGAGCCTGCTGTCTCCTGAGGGCGACCTGAAACGGTTGAAGAATCGACTCAACGTCAGAGAAAAACGATCGGAGAAATTGTCGAAGCCGGGGCCGTCGTATCATACGTCGAGCTTTTTTCCCCGGTATATCAAACGCGAATTGCGCGGAGTTGAATGAAATTAAATCGCAACTTTTCATAAGGCGTATAAACGTTATATTATACAAATCGGGGGTGGGGGTGGGGGGGAATCGTCGGTGAAGAAAATTAAGGAAAAGGTACATTTTTGCAAAATTTTTCTTTTAATCATAACACGATGAGGTACGAGGGTCGCGAGTTATTCTCGCGGTCGCTCTTTTGAGGAAAAATTTTGCAAGAGTTATAAGCCTTAGCGTCGGCTTCTTGAGATTCGGGTATTCACTAATTCGTTGAAAGCCGTAATTCGGCCGCCTCCGCGGTTCAGGGGTAAAAGGGGGCTTTATTTTCCGTCGGATATACCTTTGCCGCAGGGGTAATTAGGCGTTTACCCCTAATTGGGCAAATTTTAAAGACACCGTCGGAATCGCTACCTCGTCAGCTTTCCCTTAAATACCCTTCAGTACTGCAGCAGCTACCGCTCGACGCGCCTCTCCTATGCGCTACAATTACCGATCCTTTGTAATTTCATTCGTCCCAATTAAGGCGGTGGCATCGCCTATATATCCACATCACTCCGTAATTGATTAGCCTATCAAATTCTTACGTCACATCGCATCGAAATCTATTCTACTTCGATCTCTCATCGATTTCATATACAGTAAAAAATAAAACTAGCGACGCTGCGTCTCGTCAATTTTGGTATAAAATCGACGAAACTCGACGCGCGACGGATCCGCGTGTGCGTGATTTCTATGCGATTAGATCATTCGATTACCTGTGCGGCCATAACGCGTTGCCTTTCGGCTATGAGGGTGCATTTCGCGCAGACACAGTCCCTCCACCGACAGTATCGTTTGTGTCCTTTGAGGGCCGACACGACCCCGTGATTTCGGCATCGCGCGCATTTCGGTGTCCTTTGGTACCGTTCGGCGCTGGCTCTCAGGAAAAATGCCGCCGGTAATACGTGGTGTTGCTGTTGCTGCTGCATCAGTTGACCGACGTCCACTCCGAGACCCACCCCTCGAGGTAGAGACATCACGCCCCTCTCGGTGACGATCGCTCGATTTAATTTTTACTCGTTTTTTTTTTATATATGAGTAGGTAATTGTATTGTACCCGCACAGCAAAGTTCACACTATTTCAATGTTTTTCATCACAGCAAACGTTCGCGGTTCTTTAATCGGTAGGGTAAAGGGTTGACAACTTCATAAGGAGTTTCTCATCTATTTATGATTTTCACACACTATAAAATTCCTTTATTATTATCCCTCATAATCGCACCACTTCGATTACCGATCGTATACCGGTTCACAAAGATCTGGTTCTACCGAAACGCTCGACACTGTTGATTAATTTTTTTCGTCTCCGCACGCACCCTCGTTATTACGTGTCGGGGAGAATATCCGGCTCAATCCGCGGAACTATAACATCTCACCATCGTACGTATCACAATCCGAATCGAATGTATTCCAAAAATTTCGCCGCAGTTTTTTCCGACATCAACGATCTACACGATCATCCCCCAAAAATCCCTTGATCTCTCTTCGGTCGAAGTCGAGGCGGGGGTGTCGTTCGACTTTGTCGTTCACCTTGCGTCTAATCGTAATCACAATGCGACTCAATCAGGAAGAATCAAAAAATCCAATCGCGTCGCCGATTCACTGTACAGAATTCACACGACGGGTTCATTCGGTATATATTATTCGTAACAACGTGTAACAAGTGCGCGGTTCCAAAAAGATTACGTTGGTTAAGTTGATTAAATTTTCCGAGGGTGGTTTATTTGTTCTTCTTCTTTCTTTTTATCTTTTAAGTCGCGTTTTTTTTCATCGATACGTATTTATTTCCTCGTCGTTGTCGCGACGTGATTTCTGTCGACGCTACGGATGTATCGACAAAATTCGCGACAAAAGTAGGCGATTCGTTAGCTCGAAAAATAGAAAGAATAAGAACGTTACGTTGCCCGCCGTTCGAACGTCCAACCCGAAATGCGCGACTCTCCGTGGGATCTCGAGTTGTCAACAATTGCAGCATCCCCGGGGCGGCTTAGTAGGTAGAGAGATGATAGAAACTAGCCGCCCCACCACAATACCCAGCATCCCCCGCGTACGAAATAAAATACTGTGCCACAGTGTTCCACCCCGTGGGTACGACCAATGGGGATCGTTCGAACCCCGAGACACGCCTACGATACGTTTTCATTGGACGGTCTCGTATACCACCGACGATGTTCAAGAGTTTATACCTCGCGGAGGCTAAAAGAGGGATCCCCGTGCCGATGGTGAAAGGACATACCTACGTACAATCTACACCTCTCTCTCTCTCTCCCTCTCTTCCTCCCTCCCTCCCTCCCTCCCTCTCTCTTTATATATACACGCGAGTGTGTCGAATACATATATATACATATGCCTATGTGTATATATCTATAAATAACCAACACATTACCTTTTATTTGAACCCGTTTAACACAGAACCAACGATGCTCAGACGTTCCTACGCTCCGCCTTTTGTTTTGACCAACAGTTTTAAACCCTTTTCGTGTCTTTCTTTTTCTTCATTCTTTTCCATCCCTTTTCTTCATTTTTTCCCTTCTTTCGTACTGCGGTCCTTGTCTCTCTTCACCGATCTCTCTTCTCTCTTTCTCTCTTACCGCGTATCCCTTTTTTTTTCGCCCTCCAAAAACTCACGTTATACACCACTTGTGTATACGTATACACGCGACGTTTCTCTTCTTTATTTTACCGTATTATTTGTACATACGTATTTTTCCTTTTGGTTTTTTTGCGCAAGTTTTACTTTGATTTAATATATTTTTTTTTTTTTCTTCTTTTTCTGGCTTCTTTTTCTGTTTTTTTGTTTTATTTTTTTTATTCATCTTACTTCTTCGTATTCTGAATCTGAATCGCATTTTAGATTGAGATTTGAATGGGTCTTTTGTACCGTGTAATGGCTACCGATTTCATAGTAATCTAATGTACAGATGTTATTTACCCACAATGAAAATGGGACAGGCATAATGGCTTTGGGTACTTTATGGACATTATAATAACAACAGATTTACTCCGAATTCGATATGCAGGCCGCAAACACATATGTATGTACGTACCTATACATATATAGGTATGTATGCATAACGATATTATAAATGTGCTTTCACACAATACTCATTTGTAAGGATCATTTTATACGACATCCTATACACGGTACCTATAGGCAGATCGTTCGACCGACGAACGTACGAACGAGTACATTATTTTACGTTATTTCCATTTTTTATTTTTTATTTTTTTTTTTTACCAATCGGTTCTATGTATCCATGAGAACAATCCGTAGCTGTCTGATCATTATATATTCTCATAGCTGTACATAGGTACGTGCAGCAAAAATCCGAGTGAAAATCTGACTGGGTTTTAACAATGATAAAAAAAAAAAAAAATAAATGAAAACGATATCGAATTACGGTGTTTGCTGACACCGTGGATCAGACGGTCCTAAAACATCGGATTATGCCACTAGTGAAAATATAAAAGCTAAAGCCAAATAGCAATAGCCGAGTAGTGTATGTACGAGGTATGTACGTACACATATACCCGTAGGGCGAGGAGCACGGAGCGAGTTTCCGTACGTATAAAGAAAGGGGATGTAAGAAGTGAAAAGGAGATGAAATAAAAAAAACAACAACATCGTAAAAACTGGGGATTCCGTGACCCCATTGAAGTTGCAACAATCTCATCCTAATCTGAAATCTCGGAACTTCTTCAGTCTCAAATCACCGCCTACTACTCCACTTTCATATTTGGACACCGAACGTGGTTCCGTATTAGGAGACTCAAACCTCAAGTATCGAATATCGAATCTGCGATCTCCAGATCTTCGGATACCTCCCCGATCCCCTCCCCTGCTACGTTGGCCTATAGCTGAAACGACGAAGTGCCGCTACCGAAGTACACGGAAACTGAAAAATCACTCTTTTTGTAGTCCCGATGCGCAAGTTCTGCTCGCGATGTGAACGTCAATTGAAAAAAAACTAGATCGAAATCTGAAATGAAAAAAAAACTTTTGAACTTTACATGTCGCAACAACAAAGCTAGACAGATAAGTTGACGTGGTGCACTGCAGCAGCAGCAGCAGCAGCAGCTATACACGGGGCAAGTAAAATGATCTCTTGGCGCGCAGCGCATCGTACAACGTTCGGTATATCTGTACGCCTCCCCGTACCCTTGGCTATTATGTATAGAGAAGCACTTGAGAACGTTTCGGTTGTCCTGCAGTTCGGGACGATCGCAATCTGCGGGCTACAGGTGACGTCAGTTACAGAACCGAGTACCTACACCCCACTGCAGTGGAACGTTTTAAAGGCACTTGCAGCGTTTCGCTCCGATTGATATCGTGGCTGCGGACGGACGGGGTTGCGTAACAAAACGCATGCGATTCGTAAGTGGGACGGATTCGTACTTCGGTAATTTTACAGATCCTCCCACACGATTTCGTATACATAATACGTATGCGAAGTATACGCGCGCTGCGCCCTTGTACGGTAGAGATCTCGAGCGCCCGTTATACCTATATATATATACTCTTATTTTTGAAAAATATTTTTCCCATGGACTCGCACATTATTCGCCGACAAATTCCGAGCCCTCAATTTCCTCTTTACGAATACTTTCTAACCCGCGGATCAACGGCGACCTATCTAGCTATCCCATACCTCATTTCGTACAATGAACGCGCGCGGTCGGTTATTTTTACAACGGGGAATCAATGAGTTTTTTTGCTATTTTTTTTTTTTTTTTCTTTCTCTTCTATAACGTCGCATCGAAAACGAGTACCTTTTTCTATTTTCTCTAACCTCTTACCGAATTGCCTCCGGACATTGTCTGACATCGATTTGAAATTGCGCCGGAAAAACGACTCCCACGCTCCGCTGCGCGCTATTACATCTATCTCAAAAGAAAATTCGTCCATCTACCGTGTATAGGTGTACGGATAAATGAATGTTGGATCGCGTACGTGAAGAAGAACGAGAAAACGAGACGGGCGAAATAGAAGATTCGCTAGGATACTCTATAATCTGGACGGATATGTAAGTACACTGTAACAACGGAAAAGGGGGAATGAGAGAAATCATAGCGCGCGTATAATAGTTACGGCAAAAAATCGGACGTCGCGCCGGTGTTGCGGCGGGGATAGAAAAGGGTTTGAGATATTATTGTTCTTTTTTATCTTTCCCTTTTTTTCTCTCTCGTTTTAAAATTTGTTTTTTTTTTTGTTGTTTTTTGTTGTTTTTCGTTAGTCAGGTATTTTAGCAAACGTACCGTCCGCCGCCGATGGCGATGCCCGCTCTCTCCGCGCCGGGGGATGAAATATCGTATGACTTTTTGACGTGCTTTTAACAAATTGAACTGAAAATGGCTGCCCTGAAAACGACGTCCGGCCATATCTATATAATACGTGTATATATATATGTATATAGATCCGTACGTACGTACCTCGTATCCCTCTCTTTCCAAAGCATATCCGCGCGAATATATATACAGACACGTAGGACGGACAGAGGGAAATATATAATTTTTTTATTTTAATATTCGCTGACGGAGCACACATTGCTGGTCACACGGTCCGATGCCGAGTGGCACGGTCAGCTGAAATCGTTGAAAGGGCCGCAAAAATAATGTTCAAATTCGTGTTTTTTTTTTTTTCCCCATACCCCCATTTATTTTCTCCATTTTTCCTCCTCCTCTCTCTCGTCCGCTCCACGCTATCTGCTTCTTTCCTTCGCGCGTGGCGTCCTATTTCTATCTTTTCGTGTTTTTTTCTTTTTCTTTTTCTCTCTATTTTTTTTTTTTCATTCGACTCCTCATTCCGGGAGTGAGAGCGAACCCCGATTCGTTTCGGCAGTTTATGCGGATTCGAGAGGGGGAGGAAGAGGACGCGATATAGGGTGGCGGGCGAAAGGGGTGCGGAAAAGTAGACGCGCGGCCCGTTCGATGTGATATAAAAGTTGTGGGCACGTATGTATTGTGTGCGCGAGGATATCTGGTTCCCGTACGTACGCGTGACGGAGGTGAATAAAAAAAAAGTGGAAAGGAAAAAAAAAAACGTGACGGATATATAGAGAAACGACTGGCCGCAGGGTCCTGCAACGCTGCGCATGGGGTATAACCAAAGTTTGTATATACTGTTATACGCATACGACGGAGATCGACGAAGACCGAGAGGGACGACAATCGTATAATGTATATACCGTGGCCGCATACGGCGTAAAGCTGCGGAATATCAAGCTATAACGGTCAAAAGTAAAACGAAGCGACGATTTATCCGCAACCCTTCGAATCCAGTGCGCTGCGTCGGAGGGGGTGCCGCGGACATGCGACGACTTGGGTCAATTCCGTCCACACGCGAAAAATGAATATGCTGCAGACCGTCGAACGTCGTCCTCCGACGTCGACGGGGGTCTACGTCGAACGTCCTCGAATTTTGCGATCGTGAAAACTGTCGATTTTGAATAAGTGAGTTCAACGCTGAGCGCACGTTGCGTATGTCGTTCACGTCGCGCCGCACGCACGCTACAACGTTTCAGTACGGGTTTCGTACAATCGAAGAGGAGAGGAACCTTCGCCTTTGAAAAGGGCGTGGTTACAGTCAGATATCAACCCTCGGCCTGTCGTGCGCCCCGGCCAATGGAAATTCATCTTTAAACTGGCAACTGTTGCAAACGCAAGCGCTCTGGAAAGCTTCGTCTTGCGCAGCGAGTCATCCAATCAGAAAGCATCGTCCACGGTATCAAAACCGTCCCATCGAACGAGATTATCGTACCCCCCCCCCCGTATATTAAATTCGCATCATCAATCATCACTGTACGCTCGTATGCGATATCAATTGAACGCGCGTATAGGTCGTCGTTAAAATATCTGTCCGATGCAACGCTGGATTCGTACAGTTGTCACAGTTGTCCAGAAATTAAAAGTTGAAGCTGTCAATTTTGACCGCGCTCGCGTTCAAAGTACACACGTTCGATCGACGTCGATAATTTATTTGAAAAATTTTTTTGTTTCGCAAGTGCGGGACGAGTAGCGCGGGGGCGGGGGGGGGGGACGTGGTATGTACAGAGGTACTCGAGCGGCGTATACCTACGGCATTTGAACGTAGGTAGGGAAGGTTGTATATTTGGGCTGCGTGAATAATTCGTGATTAGGTACACAGTCGGGGAAATTCAATACGCAACTCTAATTCGGGTAGTTCGCCTAATCGGGTCGGTAGTAACGATTGCGTTGATATACCTATACGTGTGTATATACCTAGCCACAGCAGCCTACTACTAGGCCGACCAAAATGGAAAATCCGTCGATGTTGCTGTTCCCGTTGCCGCAGGGCGGACGACCCCTTGAGGGGTAGAAGGAAATAGGATAGCACGAGTGTACGGCTACTATATAAAGGTCGCGCAGGATATTCAATTTTTTGCTCAATTAGACATGTTAGAGATACCTGGACAGATACACCCTTGTAAAATAAAATGAAGGTAGAGCGGAGCCGAGGGGCTCTCGAGGATTGTTGACAGTCGCTCCTACGAAACTGGCAGGGGTGACCGGGAACACGGGACCTCGGTTTGCCCCCTTCCTCTTGGACGATTTTTCTACCGCGCCCCCCCCTCCCACTTTTTCGAACCCCTCGTTCAACCCCCTCGCGTTAATTCGTCATGTCTATTTTACGTGCGTGTGCGATACACGTTTAACCGCTCGTGTGTAGGACAAATGATCCCTCCTGTTTCTAATTTGTACGTAGGACGAGGACGGCGTTTTTAGGCTCTTTACCGCGTCCCCTGACATTTTTACATTTTGCGGGGGTCGTTCCTGTCACCGCTCCGTCGGGTACGTTTCTCCTCGACCTTTATCGCATTTTTAGATCTAACAGGTAAAAAATATCAACGGCGTGGGTAGGCGAAAATTTTTCAAACCACAGCTCCTGCGGACAATATCATCGGAGATTCATTTTCGCTGTCGAGTTTTTTTTTTTTTTACCATTCTACGCAATTTCGGGCTCGCTTGCTTATAAACCACGTGATGAAATTCGAAAAATTTGCAGACGATTATTTTTTATCGATATACGGATAATTCGTACGAGGATCCTCTCGGTACCATGAGAGCGATAAATTTTGCGGGCAACCGACACCCCGCGATGCAATTGGGGTGGCGTAGCTGCAGGCAAAAATCATCCCCTATTTACCTACGCGATTTTTTCTACTTTATCCATTTTTCGATCACCCGTCAGGATTTTATGATCAATTATCTCGTGATATGAATATTGTTTTTGCAGATTTTCAGATGTAACTCGTACAAGATAAAAAAATCTTACGGTTACTTACCAACTGTAGGGTTGCTCCACGTGTCAAGTACCGTCCGTCGGACGTGCTTAAAACGGATAGAAAACTTTCGCCCATCTTCGGATGGACCCGGTTTTACCCTCCGTGGGTTCGAGTATATGAAATTTCGTGGCGCGCGAAATCGTCGTTCCAAGATTGAAAGCTGTAGTAGATGATTTCTCGTGCACGCGAACGCGATCGGAATCGCATGGTTAAATTTAGAAGGAGTGACGAATGGATCGATCGTTTCGTTACAGCAATATGTATTTAATTATTCGTATACATATTTTTAGGAAAGTCACAATTAGATGCATCGTAGAAAAAAAAAAAAAAAAAAAATCATCGTCATCGTCGCCGCAGCTTCGGCATTCGAATGATTAAGCGCGTGTCGAATGGATATACGCGATATCGGTATAATTATCACCGCTGCCGTGCATTTTTATGGGTTTTTAGCGCTCTCCTCCTCCTCCTCTTCACTTACGCATTTAAAACATTAATAATTGATACAGGTATATGTGATAAAATAATGTTTATATATTATGTATAGATTTTATAATTAATAACGACAATTATATAAGTATTTTGACATAATCAATGTGGAATCTTAATCAGCGACTTTTCTCTTAATACAATTCGGACTTTCATATTAATTATTAATCGTATGGATTCGGATTATACCATCGCGACCTATGTCGACTCGCGATGTATCTTCAACGGTAAATATACTTTCAATTGTTGCTATTTTTTAATGTCTATGGTAAAAAATATATATTCATACTATATTTCACGTTGCACACCTACAGCACTATGGTTTTGGTAGTAGTTTGTTAAATAATACGCTTTACGAGTGAAAAGATTGAGACAAGAGAGACAAAGAAAATTAACGGAAAATCGTGGCTACGACAGACAGCGACGTAAGCTTGCATAGTATTGTTATTCATTTTTATTACCATCATCATTACTACCAATAATATTATTATCCGTTATTAATGATCAATTAATAATAATTACAATTTAAAAGCTATAAATCTCTCTATGTGTAATAGCTCGTGATCAAATTAAAAATGAACCATAAATCACATGATAGAATCGTCGTCGTATAATGAATTAGATTTATATTGGAATATCACGATAGTTTCGATGATTTCACCCGACAATTTCCGACGACAAATGACAATGACGGTGTACGTGTATGATCGTTACGACGGAATTGTTTTTTCTTCCATTTGGATTATTTTAATTATTCATTTATTGGTTTTATCTTTCTCTCGGAGCGCGACAATTCGCACCCACGAGTCTGACAAGTTTTTTCACCCACGTAACATTCGTGCAGGTTGTAAAATTTTTCAAGTCTCTGAATCGTGAAGAATTTAGCTTATGATTTCATTTCATTTATTGTTCTTTCTTGTATTCACCGTGATCGGTAAAAGTCGATTCGCAGCTCCGCGATTATCATTCGTAATTTAACGGTGAATTTTTTTTTGCAATTCATCAATGGTGATTGTAATCTATTATTATTATATATATATATTTTGATTTGAGACGACATGCGACAAATTCTTACGATACTCTCAGTTATTATAGGGATATCTTAAAGATTCGTTATCATTTACTATACAACATCGTTTTTGTACTTAAGTATCAGTATGTAGATATTATGTATACATTACAGTTTCTATTTGTAAGAATTATTATCGTCAGGAACGTTGAACATCTTTTATATAAAATATAGAGAAACTATATATCAATATGGTAATAATGAAGTTAAATAACGTCGATGATATACTATTATAATTTAATTATTTAAATTATCATGTGACATCAGAGATCTTTGAATATTTTATTTTTTATTTTTTTTCGCTTTTTATTTCGTTTTTTTTTTTTTTTTTTTTTTGTTAGTTCATTTCGTTCTTCACTTTCGGTTTTATATTGTATACACGTAATATTCGTAATTGTTAATATCACTTTTTTTTTTTCATAACGTTTTAACCTAATAATCGTCTATGAATTTAATGGCGATTCGTAATGTATGCGTAAAAATGTACAGCTATAATATGTAACGTTCGAGATGAGAAGAATCTCTTTTAATTTCGATTCGTTATCTATTCTGGTGCGGATATATTGACGACTGTTTTTTTTTTTTTTTTGTTGTTTTCGCGAATTCGGATTTTCCACTGTCAAAAAGAATAAAAACAAAAAATGAATGGACATTTACAGTAAAATACACATACGTTGAATCACGTCACTACATCTCTCTTTACATCACACTGGATTTGCTCGTTTGCTCATATTTTATACATTTTTATATAATACGCTATTATTATCAAATAATATCGACAGAAAAATAAGTATATTATACGATATAGTTAATTCACGGACATACAGTTTCGCGATACAATATTAAAAATAATATTTTATATGATCTTTATAATTATTATTATTGTTACTGTTATCAATATTACCATTATCATCAGTATTATCGTTAATATAAAATTGTGTCTAAATTTTTCTTGTTTCTTTTTTTTTTTTATATTACCATCGTCGTTATTGTACATTTAGCGTCGATTCGTCTATTAATATCGTATTCGGTGTCGGTTGTACAACGATAAAAGATTGTTGACAAAATGAAAGTTTCAGGAGAATAACTAGATTTGAAGAAAAAATTTCGACTACATTCGAACTTGGTAATATAAGAGGAATATAATTTTAGAGACCGTACTACGTTGACCTAGAATATTTTCTACATATTACTATTTTTGATCATTTTTTTTTTCTTTCAATTTTATACATAACTTATATTCTCGCTTCGGACAGAGAGAGAGAGAGAGATGTGAATCATGACGAAACCTAATGATCAAATTAACATGCTGAGATTACACTGGGATGTAGATGTAAACGCCGCGAGCCCGCTCAATCGGCCAAAATACTGCGTTGGTGCTCTGCAATTTGAAGAAAATTATCGATGAGAGGAAAATAGAAAGTGTTGGAAAAATACAATGACGGCCGATCGATCGATCGATCGAACGTTATCATTTCTACTCACCATCTACGCGTATTGACATGAAGCAGTGACTAGTAAAAAATTGTCGCGAAGCACTCGCTCGTTGTGCCTCGAATTACGATGAAATAATTAATGGGTAATATTTTAATGAAGCATAGCGAGCGATTGCCTGCCCGAATGATGAAGATGTCGTCGCGAATTGTCCCTTCTGAATCCAATCGCGTTCAGTCCAGCCGACGACCAGGCGCTCGGGCATCTCATAGGTCCTCGCCAGTGCGGCAATTGTACTCCTAATTTTTGGCACTCGTGGACGTAAGCCGTAAACGATTCGCAGTAACATCTGCCCATCGGACACTCGCACATGTCCGTTAAACATGATTTGTAGTACATCGCCGGATTCACCTTCTTGTGACACGGGTAAAACACCTCCGATCTTATCCGGTTGCAAAATCTGTTTTTTGGATCAGACGCGGCGCGGATTATCGCAGGTGAAAAATGCAAAAAAATCGATATACTCTCGGCGGACGAAGTGAATTACCTGTGATCCTTCCTGCCTCGACATTTTTTCACCGGGTGCGACGGATACTCCTTGCGCGATCTCGCGCACAATTTTTTAGCGCCGACCATCCAAGATTTTCCGAACTGGTTAGCGTCTTGTAAAAGTTTACCGTTTCGGGTTTTGAAGTCGTCTTTGTGTTGGAGATTGAAATTACCGCACAAGCCGCACAGTTTACCTCTGTACGATGTGGACGCCGATACCTCGAGGAAACTAATTCCATCCCAGAGGACTTTGATGCCCACGTTCGTCGTCACCAACACGCTGTCCGCTGTTCTGTTTATGTCCAATTTATTGCCCAGTTTGTACGGTACGTTGACCTTGGTACCATTTACTTTGACGCGCATTTTTTGACCCAGATTCACCTTAACGTCCGCAAACTGTGGGGGGTGGAGAGAGAAAAAAAAAACAACGTATAGCTTAACGTTTCGATACCCCCGAGAAGATGAAAATTGAAAAATCTCGAAAGTTCGGTGGGGTTTTTTGGTCTTTTGTATTCAATTTCGTTGCTAGTTTTTTTTTTTCTATTTCTTTTCTTTATCTTCAAACAAGAAGAGCGATGTGTTATTTAAGGAATTTTTCTTTAGAAAAGAATCTCGGAAAGATACGTTATTGCTACACCATCCGTTATATACCAGTGCTCGAATATAGATCTGATCTACAGATCGTATCTTCAGATGAAACTCCAAACAAAGCATTGGAATAAAATACGATGTGGTGGCGGTGGCGGTGGTGGTGGTGGTACGAGGTTCGTAAGAGATAGAAACGCGGGGGTGCATTTTTAAAGGGGGAAACAGAAAAAAGATTGATAGACCGGGCTCTGACGGTAAGGTGACACTATAGTTTGTTTTATGCGACTGCTGGTGGGTTTAAGGTAAATTAAGTTAACACGGTAGAAATAAAAAAAAAGAAAAGGAAGAAAAAAAGTGGAATCCTCCGGCGGAGGCTTACCTTGATCGCTATCATCTTTGTCCAAGCGGAAGATCTCGTCGATCTACCGTCGTTCGTTACTCGTATGCTGAAGGTGTGGTTGACGCAATCAGCGGCCAATTGATACTTGCAAGTTCCTTGGAAGCTGAAGAACTTTCCGTCGAACGTACGGTAATGAGGATCCCCGAAAACCGTGCAAACTCCGTCGCCTGCGCACGGGCGAAATACGTGTAAAAAATAAAGAAAGAAACGAACGGAATATCGAAAATTTATTCGAAAGGGAAATTTCAACGACGACTCACTCTCGACGCATCGTGGACAGCACTGATCCGGAGGGTGTTCCAACTTGGAATTCGGAGGACAGGGAACGGTCAACGGCGGGCACATGTGCATCGCGCAACGTGGCTTACCTTGCGTACAAACGCAAGATTTGCAAGGATCCAATTTCCAAGATTCGCCATCCTGCCTAGGAGAAATCAGACACGTTAAACCAGCGTTGATCGAATCCAGAGGGTGCGATTTTCTCCGCGGCGGATTCGTCCGTTCGAATGAACGGAAAAATGAAAAATAGAAAGTAGACGAAGGAAGGAATCATCTCTTCATACTCGCCCCGTAAGTTCGACCGCCGTAACTGCAAGATGCTCGAATCGCCTCGATCTGCGTGCACTGGGGACAACAACGTCCCGGGTGTGTGGTCTGATATTCGAGAGCGCATTCCAATACCGGGCATGTTTCCTTGGTGCAAATAATCGTTCCGTTATAACACGAGCACTTTGAGCATTGATCGAGCGTGAAATGTGCTCCGGAGGGGTAGATCGCCTGACCCAACATGCAGGCACCTTTCGGAGGCGACAGGAATCTTCTGTTTCCTGAAAATTTCAAATCAAAAGGTAAAATCATCACCGCTTCTCACGGAGTCGCATAAAGATCTCGTGAATTCGATATTTAAAACGGAGAGAAGCGAAGTCGAACGAAACACCGCGACGTCGGGCTCTCTTCCGTTGTTGCGACCTATCAAATCTTTATGGGGTGCGCGGGTCGGAGTTTGAAGAAGAACCGTGTCGGACGTATGGAACCCTAGGAGCGGTTCGAGAGAAATGTTTTTATTAGAGTTAGCGTGTGGTTGGCAGTGAGCCAGTTAACACCTAACCGCAACGCTTTGTGGATGACCGTTCTCCTTGACGGTACGCCGAGGGGCTGAAAACCTCCGTTCGGACGTAAGTTATCTTCGGTGCTAACTCGCCCACAATCACCGTCTACACCTAACCACCGTTTACCCATTCGGATCCCTCGACCGTTCGACTTTAACGTTACGCCGATTCGACCGTCCCCCGACCGGAAATACACCCGCGATCGAATTCGCGAAATTTATTTTACGCTGTAGTGAAAAGAAGAGAAACAAAAAAAAAGAAAAGGAAAAAAAAATGGCGGTGATGGTTTGAAGAATGACGAGAAAGTGGATGAATGAAGTGCTATTTCATACGGTTCTATTTCCGACGATCTTTTTGTTCGTCTTCATTTTATTTTCGTCGGTCCATAGAGCAGCTGCTCGAGCGCGAATGGGTTATCGGGGAGTAAAGACATTAACAATTTAACAAGCGTCGTCTCTGTTCGTTGTAAAAAGAAATAATAATACAGTTGACTCGTTAATTGGAGCAGTAACACACACGGAGTTTGATCCTGTCAAATCTTGACACGTAATGGCGCGAAATACTCGGGTCAGTTTCGAGAAGATAAATCACTTAATTATTATTAAGGTGAACGGTCAACGACGACAACCCACCACCACCCATGGACGAGACATTATTATGTACACGTCAATCTGATCGGCGAGTTGCACGCCTTATAAATTTATATTAAACACAAAGTCGCACGACGCCTACACGCGAGTCTAAGCGGCGATATAACTGTTTTATGCGGGCGACTGCAGCAACGTCGGATTCAAGTTTACCATTCAAGCCGGTGCGTATCGTACCTCACCTACGCCGCGCATGTAATGTAATAATTCTTTCCTCACAATTATCGGTAGATCTGGTATAATTGATCAGCCCGGATCGCCGCTGATGTAACCGCTTCTCTCTCCTCGCGCGCGAAGAGATGGAGAATACGAACCGAAACGAATGAGTTGAAAGAAAAAAAGAAAAGAAAAGAAAAGAAGAAAAAAAAAAGAAAAGAAAATAATCTGGGCGCGTGTTACCGTATACAACAATATCTGTGGATCGCGTACACGCAAGGTGATCTGAAATGAAACGTGCGAGTTACATCTACGCGCGTACGAATTAATATAAAATAATCACGTCTACATATTTTTCACGATCGGAGCGTCGCGGATGGAGGGGGAGGGAGGGGGGGGGGGAGTAAAAATGAAATAAAAAAATTAACGAATAGGAATATAAAATCGAAATTAAAGAAGAGGCAAGAAACTAAACTGTATCCCAAATACGTCGCATGGCGCATATCAATCGGCAGACGCGGTGGGTAGGTAGGTAGTAGTTGCTTCGGAATACACGGGACAATTATTCGTTTGATGCGATAGTTAAATCGTCAACGACGACGATCAAACCGGCGAACGGCAGTTGGCTCGCACGTGCCGCTACGTGATCGGGGCACAAATTTCATCCTCTATTAACCTACGTCTGCATTTAACATCGGGGCCTATCCGTCGATCCGTCGAACTTTTTACATCGCCATTTTTTTTTTTTTGTGTTTTTTTTTTTCAACCGTACGATTTAAAGTCGGTCTATGGATATTTCGATGGCCAGGTGTACGCGCGACGTACACGTCTCTCGATACGGAGTACAGGTAGCTGTAACGCGAGTTACAACCGTTCGATATCTCGGTACTGTAATATAAACAGTTTTGCTGCAGGCATGCACATGTATACATTTTAATGGAAATTTCCATTGTGCAGTAACAATAAATTATCTTCAGTCTCCACCACCACTCGATTATTGTTATATTATATATTGCAATATAAACAATATAGTGCACCCGAACGTGTATTATGTTGTAACGATCGGCGAGCAGTTGAAATATTATGGCACCTCGTGTAACAGCGTATAAATATAATCCGGATTTTTAACACGTGAAACATTATTGATGTCGATAGACAATAAACGGACATGTTGTAATTATCCTAACTACATATCTATATTCTGGCAAATTGCCGATCGACAATCGACCACGGAATATATACGTACGTACATATATCTCCAAGTTTTTATTTTATTTATTTATTTTTTTCTTCTACTTCTCATTTCTCATTTTTAAACAACGGACCATGTATACACTCAACTCGCATAGAACACCCTAACGTTACAACCTTTGAATTTAAATAAGCAACAAATACATTGTCTATGGTATCCACTGTACAACGTAGCCATCCACCGACGACCCATCAACTCATCGCCAGACCATTGAATACAATGCGGAAGTGATTCCCATGCGATGTGCCAACGGGGTTTTTCTTTTTCTTTCTTTCTTTTTTTTTCTTCTGTCACGAAAAGTGTACAGTCGAGCGATCAAAGCTCGAAGAAACTCCCATTTTCATTTAACAAAACGAACGTTCGTTCGTCCATTTGTTTTTTGTTTTTTTTTTTTTTTATTCATTTTCGTCTTTTCATAAAATTATTGTAACTCACCTCTGCATTGGGGGCAACAATTGCCGGGTTCCGTGAACATGCGGGATTGAGGACAATGCAAAACTGGACACGCTTGTTTTGCGCAATTTAAACTGCCTGATTCACAGCGACAAGTCAAGCAAGGATCCTCGGTTGTCGTCACCGCTCTGTCAGCCGCGACTTTTTGACCGTTCACGTAACATTCTGGAGAAGAAGAAGATTTTCACAGATTTTTAAGATTGGTGAAATTCGAAGGCTGACGGGGTGTTGGTGGTCTTTCATTTTTTGAGACACTCACTCGTGCATATCGGACAGCATTGTCCTGGCGCAGCTGGAGTCGGATTCGAACACGGTGTGTGACAACGGAGTTTTGATTCCGTTACAACACCTGCTCTACACGTCAGAATTCTACAAGGATCTTTGGAATCCCTCCATTCGGTGCCTGACGGATGGTGAACCCCGTTGTGCATGCACCCTTGAAAAGATTACGGAGAAAACGCGTTATTTGCATTGTATGCTACTAGTCATTGAAAATTTCGGTACACGACGACGACGACGACGATCGCGATCTTAACGACGATGACGACGACGATGATGAGGCTATCCACCGATTTCGTAATGACTCTCCATTCAAAGTCAGGTACATATTATCAAGTATCCGAGTACATACGAAACTGACACGTTGAGTGCGCGGAATGTTTCGTTTATATGAGACCTAAGCACACAAACTTTGACTGTATATTTGCTTTAGGACGGTATTGAAGAAGAAAAAAAAATGAAAAAGAAACCTCTCACGTCCGAGATGGACGGATTTCTTTCCAGATGTATCTTTTTCCGGGTCAAATATCGGCTCAATTTTTTTCCGACGAAATTTCTACCGAGGCACCGTCGCGACGTACGCGATACGGAGGTGGACGATAAAAATACGAAATCCAATTACCGATGAAAAGTATGAAAAAAAAAAAATAATTACGAACGTGTGAAAATAGGTAAACAGAATCGAAGGTATACACAACGTCGATACACGGTAGAGGCGCATGGCGTACAGGCGGACGGGAAACAATGGTTAATTTATCTCGCCATTCGGTACAGCGACTCGCGGTCGTTGTACACCTGGTTGAGTACAACGCGAGATGAAAGCAGGTGTGTGCTGCTGGTGCTGGTACCGGTGCTGTTGGTGCTGTTTGTGATGCTGGTCCTGGTGCAGCGAGCAATAGCACCAGCAACGGCAGCAGCAACGGCAGCAACGGCAGCAGCAGCAGCAACAGTCCCAGGAATGTCGAACGAGCTGTGTGCTCGTAAGGAATATTTACCTTTACAACGGCGACAGCAGTCGTCATCTTGTGCCTCCAGTAGCATGTAGCAGCCCTCAACACTCGGACATTCTGGCTGGGGGCATTCTACGAAACCATTCTAAAAAACACAGGAGTAGAAAAAGATTAATATGACTAATGGCCGCGCTCTCGCTATTACATATGCGGAGACTTATGTTTTCTATATATGAATATATATATGTATATTGTACCGCTGTGTACGATATACATATTCCCATACGATATTATACGCGTATATTATATACATATACGTGTATAGCTTCGGGGAGAGTTAAAAACTCGCGTTATAACCGTGTCCACGACTATTTTTTCTTTTTTCTTTTTCTTTTCTTTTCTTTTTTTTTAGTGCAGTTGTCATTGTCAAATATTAAATATCAACGTTTCGTTGGATAATTCTGAGAATTATAAACGGACTTCTGACTCATATTGAAATAGTGATTCACGCATGTTCGCAAATATTGTCCATCGGGGGTTTCATCCTTTTACACGGTGAAATCTTATCAAAAAAAAAAAACGTTCGTCTTCGGTAGAGCTCAACGGCCATTGGCGAGGAATAAATTTTTTTTTCCCTCCGAGACTAATTGACTCCGCCATCCCATTATTATACATACATACATACATACATCCCGTGTAAAGGAGTGGCGTCTCGTTTAATCTCAAATTCAATGCCCATGCCATGGGGAGTACGAAGGTACCGATAATCGTTGGTCGAGATCTAAAATTGGTTTGTCGTTTTGTGTCGATGGAAAATAAAGGAATGGAAATAGAAAAATAAGACGTCCCATTAGGTGACACATTCTTTTTTTGATAATATTCTCTTCGGGACCGACGTTTCGTACTCCCCTACGTAATGGTACTGCACTCCCATTTCATGACTTATATACCATCCAACTACCACTACTCCGGCTATAATTAAGTCGGTTTTATCTGGGTCAAAGTATCTAATATATTATGGAGTAGCAACGCAGCTAACCAACAAAGCTATGTTGACTAACCATATTTCTCTCTTTATTCAGTTATTTCACATCTTTCTCTCTTTATGTTCATCGCTGTAACATACGTCAAAGTCAACGGACTCGTTTCCGATCAATCTTACCGACTCCGATCACCGTCGCTTATACTCGGTGATATTTTTTTCATACAATACGCGCGCGCCCGTCCGTCACGTTGTATTATATGCCATTTGTGTCACCTGCGTGAAACGTTCATCTCCCGACGTGTGCCCCGCCGAAATACTTACGCACCGGGGGAGTACGTCGTTCGTACGAATTTCGAGTCTCTTATTCGTTAACTTGGTATGGGAAGTACATCGGCATCGGTCGAACGGAGGATGTGCTGCGGTCGTTTTATCTGCGGAAACGTGTTGCCGTTTCACGCTTCCACTGTACGTACGTACGTATACGTATACGTACGTACGGCGATTTAATATTGTTCAGCCGCTCGTCGAGATAAGCAGAAGCCACTCGAACACCGCGCGAAGCAATGTCACTTATTTTCTATGAATTTACGGGTACGTGGTACGTAGACCCACCTATTTATCGTTATCATTATCGCTGGTATTGTTGATTATTTTTTCTTGTAAGCTTGCGAGAACTCGACGATCCTTTTTAACTCGCGTTTATCCCAACGGATAATTTGTCGTTACTTGTTTTAGAGAGGGGTGTATAGGACAATGTCCAGGGAATTCTTAGAACATCGTATCGTCAGGTCGCGAATTGAATGTAAATTATTCTGTTCAGTTATATAAATATATCTGTACACGTGTGAGCGCTGACTTCGAGAAAACCACTCGGTAATTTCACGCCTATTATCATTCCATTGTGACGACGGTTTCAATGCAACATTACCTGCAACTGTTCTTGGCTAATCGGTCATTGCTAATACGAAAGCAGCCGATACCCTTGAAAATAATAAAATGGGAAGACGATATCGCGGAAGCGAACCTGTCAGTGCGAATAATTGGGAGATCTTTTTTTTTTTCCACCTTTATTTTAGTTTTTTTTTTTTTTTTCTAATCTCAATACCGGTGCCAGAAGCGCGCATAATGTGATAATAAATAAAATCGAACACGCGCGTTTGGCTCGGCGATCATTTCGCCTGCATGTTTTATGTTCGCGAGTATATGCGACTATAATTTAACTTATGGCCAATAACTGACAATATAAAAATGTGGAAATTCCTGGGAATTTTTGGTCGATCGAGTTCTGGAACTTGATTCGTATAACGCTCATTGGCGAAGTAGAGAAATAGAAATGAATAAATAAATATAAAACTAATCGAAAATGAGGAGCGGGAGTGCCGCCGCGTCGCTCGAAATTCTTCCACGTAATGGTAATGACTCCTGGTTACATTAATCATCTGTCCCCGTGTAACTATTGTCACGATCGCCATTCCCGCAAAATTAAATGTCCCTCCGTTCGAATAATAGGCGCTAGTCTAAAAGTGAATTGAAATAACTTCTGATGACCTTTTATGCGGATCACCTATTCCTTCGACGCGTGCTGAATCAATGCTTTGCAATGCGGCGATCCGCGTGTGGGCGAATGGCATTTTTTTTTTTCAAACTCGCGCGAGACCTTTGAGGTCGGCTCTGAGGTCGTCGATATATTCCTTCGTTTCGTTCTTCTCTTTTATTTCTCTTTCGGACCAAATCCAGATCTCGATTAGTTTCGCGGTCCGCGAATACGTCGTAAAATCGTAACGAGCTGCTTCCACAACGATCTCGACGAATTTGTTTACGAGGATAGGCGAATAATGGCGGAACTAACGACCGATGAAACCATCCGACGAAACTCCTTTTTTGGTTATCCACGCACAGAAGCAAAACTAATCGAACGACCTACCTGCTCCGCGATCACCGAGATACCTCGTTTAACGTCACATCTTTTAAACTAGTCTTCTTTCCCTGGTCGAATCCCACCTACGTCCCTGGCGAGGTGATGGTTTTTCAAAAATTCTCTGACCGTAATAAAAAAAAAATCGAGAAGAACTTCGCTCTTCGGAATCGCTATTATACGACTCGTCCGTTCGAAACGTGTATAACGTAACGTGAGTGGATGATCATTTTTTATGTTTATTTATTTATTTATTTATTTTTTTTCAACGAATCTCTCGAAATTTTCGGACCTAAAAATTAGTGGACTTTGATACCAAGGACGGTTGGGTGATTTTTATACCGGTATAATAATGAAATACCGCAAACTTTGCTTTCGGAACAACGCCTTGTAGATTCAACGTCGAGAGTATTATACATATTATAGGTAGTATACAGCGTTTATGTGAAGTAGAGATAATTATATTCATTTTTGGGGGTCAAAACGACAAAGATTTTACGAGATCAGATTGTTGTCTCTAAGATTCATGTATCGCGAAGTCAAGCTCTTCGGAGACTACGTCGTAAAGGAGTCGGTGGTTTTTTTTAATTTTATTTTGTTATTTTGTTATTTCGAATTACATAAATCGCAAATCTCCCAAGTCGATGGCGTTGAGAGAGATCGAGAAATCTTTTAGGAAGAATCGGTGTCCGCGGTGAGGCGACATAATCACGATCGAAACGAAGGTTGTACACGGTATCGTGCGTCGCTTTTCGGTGAAACGTAAAAAAAAAGAAAAAGAATTTAAAAAAAAAAAACAACAAAACTCATTCTTACCTTGCAAATGCAGGAGAAACATTTCGAATTCGGTATCTTGTCGACCGTGACTTCTTCGCCCTCTACGTCGCAGGTTTGTCGGGTTCCTACAAAACGTTAGAAAATTCGCTGATTTTAACGAGTTGTTAGAAATAGGATCGTCGTTGAAGACCGAAAATCACTTCCTATGAGACGGCATTAGCGATTTTCGAACATTTCTAGCGACCGTTCGATCGATTCGTAGTCGATGAAGAACCGAGCGTCGTTTTATAGTTTTACAAGGATGCACCCTTGCGATAACCTTTGTCGTCATCTAAGAGCGCGTATTATAATTTAATAGCGCGGACACGCTTAGCGAAAGAAACGAAAGAAAGAATTGAATAAAAATCTTTGTAACATAAAATTAACGCTAAACAAGATTATTCTTCTTTAATGGCTAACCGACCAATAAAACGACGGGCGAGAAAAGCTCGTCAACTCTGAACTTGATTGAATAAACATAAAACACATACGGATCCATAAAACCCAGTGGTTCACAAAGCTGAATACCACTTTGGCGGACGGCCGACGTGTGTCGATGAAATTTAAATACGCTATTCGATTGTATTGGAAAAAAAAAAAAATAAATAAATAAAAAATAACAATAAAATTAAACATAAACTCACCTATTATGCTTTCGGACACGCCGACGGTAAGGCGTACACTCGACAGAAACGCCAACGCCAGAGGTAGCAGCTCCATGCTGCCGCTGGGTGGGCCCTTTTTCCCTCACCCCGTTTAATTCCTCACCCTGGAACAGATTTTACAACTCATTAGGAATTTTACGACTATATTCAGGTTGCGCCGTGTCGAATTTTAGCAGTCGCGTAGTCGAGTCGTCGCCCGGTCATTATTTCGTCGACGCTCACCGCGATTCGCTATCGGATCCCTGAAACGAAATGCAACCGCGAAGCGATAAAGAGATGAGACCGGAATTCTTCTCCGTCTGATGGAAAAAAAAAACAATGAAAAAAAAACGAAAAAAAAAACAAAAAGATTCCGCAACCTGTACGAAGTTCCGCTATTACGCTCTACGAGCGCCGGACACGGGGCGCATCGGCTGAAACGGCGACGTCTAAAATGCGGTTTTACAGTAGTGTGCCTCGTTCCTGTACACCCGAGTGCGAGTAACGCAGCTGACTGCAGCCGAGATTGTCGCACAAAGATGCCGAGGAATTCGAACCCAAGCTCGGTTCAGTTGGCGGGAACTACATCGCAGTTCAGTGCGGTAAGAGAACTCAGCCTTCTCTGATTCTCTCGCCGCGGTTCGCGGTGCGTAGTGCAGTTTGTCAGAAAAATATCAACTCTTTCGCAACCTGCGGACATGTTATATATATATACATATATATCTATAACAACAACGCTGTAATGCCGCACCGGTTCTAGCAAGAAAATGAAAACCAAATTCTTCAACCGCTCCCGCGGGATGCTTCTTCGAACCCCTCTAATCGTTCGATACCAACTACGTCAGATCTCCGGTGAGTTTCCCATAGGTATGTCCTCGGCATCCGTGACGTCGAATGACGAAAATAAAAAAACAAAAAAAATAAAATAAACAAAATAAAAAAAAACACCTCTTCCATTAATTCAGAGATACTCCTTCGCAATATTTCACCTGAAAAATTCTACCGTCAATTCGTAGATGAGTAATAAGTGGGTGAAGGAGACGGAGCTGCAGCGAACGGCGTACGATATTCGAAGATCGATATTCGAGCGCGTTATTTGCATGGGAGATTCGTCACGGAGAAGAAAATCCACACGGGCAGAGGCGGCGGCGGCGGCGGCGGCAGCAGCAGCAACGTAGTATAATGCGCGGCGGTACGTTACTTCGTGGACATAATCAGCTTTATTTTAATCTATTCAAGGCCAAGTTTTAATATATTATTAAGTGCCGAGTGGAGGTCGTTACGGGCTGGTGTACCGGCTACTGGGTTGTTACGGTCGAGCCGGTGGTGTGCCGTTTCCATGTAGAGAATCATGGCGTACCGCGAGCATTCGCGCGGATATATTTGTAGCTCTCGGTTGTCCAAACTATCGGTAAGAGAACCGAGGCAATGTGTTTTGTCCGGATAAATAAACCGATCGGCGTTACACCCTGTACGGCGGCTCGTACGGTCGCGGTTGTTACCTATAACCCGTCATTTCGTGGTTATACGATTTTTCTGGCGATCGCTTTTGCTCGCGCTCACCGGCGCGTTCCTCTCGATTTTCCTGAAATGTGTATGTTTACGATGATTTCTCTTGATCCGGAGTCCGACTGATCTAACGGTTAAATAATTAAAGTTATCGGACGGTGCTACCGGCGAATTATATCGCGGCGAAAGAAACTGGAAATCTCAAGCGTCGTTGAAATAAGACAGATACGAATATACATACATGTGTGTATTTCGTCGATCCGAGTTAGACGGAGCGCACTTGTTAATTTTTTTTTTTGTTTTTTTTTTTTTTTTTTACCCATCCGCACCGCATCCGCATGGGCAGCACTTATTATTCGACGTAGGATCGCGATTATCGCGAATCGCGCTCACCGCCGATATTGTTTCACAGAAGCACGTCGCATATCACGCCGACGATATTTTATCCCATCGCGAGATCTAACGTGATCTAGTGTCCGGTACACGCGTATAATAGATATCGCGTGGGCGATGATGATGTTGAAATTTCTGTAAACACCGTCTAAAGGTCACTATTAGCGTAACGCCACTTTTCGCGATCCGACGATCGTTTGTACAGGTATTTAGTTTGAAACGGCGAAATCGACGGGCGACAATTAATTCGTAATCGTACGTTAACGCGCGAAGCGCACTTTCGCCAATTTTTTTTTTTTTGTTCAAAATTTTTGCACGCCAATCTCACGCTTCGAATTTCTCAGCCGGTACGACGTTCGGACGATAATCGAAGATGTGACGTCGAAAATCCAAAACGAAGGAGAAAAAAGAAAAAAAGAAAAAAAAAGACCGATCGTACCTGCGTACGTCCTGCATCCGGTTCAAAAGTTTCCTCGTCGTGTGTGGGAATTTAACGAGAATTCCTTAGGAGCCACTCACCGAGCATGAATCGAGCTATTAGCTTACATGTACTTTTATAGGTGTGTAGATTTATATGTGGCGTACGCGTATTTGTAATATCGACTTCTGTACGATAATTCTCATGTACGTACACGTAGTGCGTCGCTCCGTATATATATATGTATATAAATCGACGTACGTATCACGAAATTATCTCCTTCGGACTGATACTAGGTACCGTAATTATATTCCGCTCAATGAAGAGGTCAAGTTTCTTAATTAATCCAGCGACTACTTGGGTTACAGGCTAATTCGGAGTGGGAAAAAATTCATCTCCGTAGAAAAATTCTAGGCGCGGATCTACGCCGGCGTTGATTTGGGAAAAAAAAATATTCACTTTTCGAATTTGGAAAACTATCTACGAGAAAATATTTCGCACAGCGATCGAGGTGCGAAATCGTTCAATTTTTAACTCTTCCTCTTTTTTTTTTTTCAATATTTATTACTTTCAACAGATAAGTGAATACGTACAGGCGATGAATTTTTCGGGTAAAATAAAACGGGAACTTATAACACGGCTATTCGTATCGTTTTACATAATCGTACGCACACACAACTAGGGTGTAGATATACATGTATACGTGTCGTTAGATTATACATCTTGTAACCGCTGAAAATTGGCGATCCGTAGGACAGATGAAAACGAGGAAAGTTATGGGAATGATTCTCGAGTCTAGAAATATTCGAGGTTCCATCGTCGACTCGGGACTCCCGACAGGTGCAAGTTGCGAACTACGTACAAAATTGAAATTCAACAAAGATTGATACGAGAGAGAGAGAGAGAGAGAGAAAAAAAAATTTTTGTCTTCGTTTTATTTATATTCTTCTGATTTTAGTCGGAGGTAGATTAATACGTGTACGGCGCAGATGAGGAAGCGGGAGCATTTCGTTTCTCGTTCGGTTCTGTACATCGTTCGTTCGGTTCGTTCGTTTCGTTCGGTTCTTCGGTGCACGTGCAAGAGATTAAGGGTACGAAAGGCTGAAAGGCATGATCATCATCATCTCCCTGTAGCAATTACGAATGTTACGAGAAGCTCCGTCCTCTTCGTTCGCGTACGTTCGTTGGTTCGTTGCGCGGATTGAATTTCATCTCGGGTCAAAGTTGCACGGCGAGAACGGTCAAATTATTATACTGCGGTAGGATATTAAGCGTCTTGAATGATTATACTCGAGAAGAAGAGATTGTTTAAGCTAAATCTTATACTCCCGCGGTCCTCGTCCAGCTGTTGCTGCTGCCGACCACGTCGACGACGACGACGACGATGATGATGATGATGATGCTGCACCATAATATAATATCTTCACACAAACGAATTCCGAGAACACCGAGGCAAAAATTTCACCGCCGCTTCCATCCATCCTCCTTCCCTGTATACCTCGTCAAGGTTTCGAAATTTCAGCTTTTGCAGCTACGGCGATGTCAAAACGCTCAACGTGCGGGATCGTTTGAAATTGAACAAATAAAAAGAAAAAAAAAAAGAACAAAAATCAAACAAATCGATGAAAAAGTCATATAATACCGAAGATGGAAGTACACGCGGGTAAACTTTGCGAAGCACTTACACCACCGGTACGCCATACGTGTTTAGAATGTTCGGTACCTTGTTTTTTTTTTACATTTTACTTCTCAAATATATCCGAGCTACTATTTGACGGATTTTTTTTCGGCGCCGAGATTTACGAGGATCGACGTAGATATTGGGAAAAATTAGCCGGAGGGGTTAAAAGAAAAGCATCGCGTCGGGTTATTTGAAATTAAAATTAAGGGGTCTCTTCTCGCTCCGTGAGAGATGTTTTAATTTCAACTAATTGAGTAATTAGTAGCATTCGCTTTTATAATGTAAGCAAGCTTCTGCTGCGGTTTACGAATCGCTAATTTATACTTCGAAGAATTTAGCAGCGCGACTTTTTGACACTTTTTTTTCCTCCACGTATCTTTTTGTCCCCGTCTCGTTTTTTAATTTTGGCTATCGTTTTTTTTTTTTTTCTTTCATTTATTCACGATCTCGATTTAGTCCGCGACTCTGCAAGATGTTATGTATTATGCAAACGATTTATTACGTATACCCTTGATTTCGTGAATCGTGTTGGCTTTTCTTTGGAAGAAACCAAAATTATATATACAAGTTTCAGTACGGGATGAGTGTATGCAAATATTTACTCTAATCACAGATTCGATTTTTTCTAGAAAAAAAAACACTATGTAACAAACTCTACTTTCCTGGTATATAATCGCATGATTCGTTGCGAATCGATCATATTCATTGGAATGATCAAATTCTGGCGAATTTTTCAAGCCTCTAGTTCGCTCGAAACCAATTTTAATTTATTTTTTTTTCTCTTCAAATGAATCGGAATATTGTGATAAGCTGACCGAGGGAGAAATTGGAATAATTGCGAGTACGATGATATCATAGCGAAACTGTACGACAGATGTTTTTAAATTTCAGTTTTCGTAATAGGGTTGGGGTTATATTCATCGTCGGTTAAAAGATTGCGGTTTTCCATTTCTAACGCGCTTACTAATTCGCGGTTGATCCACTCATATTTCCATATGATACATTTCCGTACCCATATGAACCTAATATAAAATAGTCATCTCATAAAATGACTCACTAATTCTGCACAATGACGAATTGCGACCGATTGTACTATAATTATATCGTACGGTGGCTAAAATCGTCTCCGTGGCTGCGGTCGCCGCCGTTGACACGTATACTCTCGCACCGAAAAAAAAAAAAAAAAAAAAAAAAAAAAAAGAAGAAAAAGAAAAAATGAAGAAATCCAAATTGAACGAACGGGGTGTAAAATTAAAACAAAAAAAAAAAAAAAAAAACATTATCAAAATGAGTCAGTCGCGCTCGTCAATCCCAACGTTATACATGCGTTTCGATTTCATTACAACTGGAAAGAGAACGACGTCAAGCAAGTTCTGTGTATTGAAATAATAATCAGCGGCACAGGAAATGCGTAATACGGTTTTTATTTGAAACTAATTTGACCATTTTTTTGGTCATCGCCTAATTAGGTTTCCTACTATGTAAGCGAAGCCAAACGTGGATTCCATTCATATATAATTTGGCAAGATTTGTACACAATCGGGCAGATTACGAATATCGTGTTTTTTCTTTTTTTTCTTCATTATCATACACATTTTTTCATCTTCTTTTAATTTCGTATAAACGAACCGCGATAAGATAATAATATTTAATTCTCCAAAGCTTAACGCGTCTTTGTAATGTTTCGCTTTTTTTTTTTATTTCCATTTCGTTTCGACCACTTGGGGAAATTTTTCTTTTTTTTTTCCATCCACTCAGTTCGTTATCTGTGACTGGAATATTCTGGGTGATTTATTTTTTTCATCTCAATTTCACGTGTCCACTGGTACGTTGTACGGTTCGTTTTTCTGTACACGATAATAATAATCATTTAAAATATAATGGAAAAATCCTTTCCGCGTTGTACGTTCAATTCATCTGGTTATAATAATTATGCCGGATTATCGACGTTTCATTTGCGTACAGCAGGTGAGAGCAACGCGTTGTTTGAAAATTGGATTTCGCATAAGCTACACGTATACCGCACGTCTCTCGCTATTCATTTCTATATCACAGAAGCGGATTAATCCCCCTCAATCAATTTCCCAGTTGCAACTGTGCCAAAGTTGAATGACACGGGATTATTGAGGGATCAATTTATCGATTTCTACGAATCGATCGATCGATTCTTACAGCATGCGATACCGGGGGTCAATTCATCTCGCTGTTTTTTTTTTTTTTTTTTTTTTCATTTTATTTCCGTTGAGCCGAAAATCCACCGGAAATATCATTTCTCGAATCGATTTCTTAAATTATTGAGTAAATGTTGAAAAACACCTAAATCAACGTGGAAAACGTGGATCGAAGAGAGGTCGAGAATTATTTCCAGATCGGACGCGTGGGAGAGAAATGAAACGCGTCATAAGACATTTCCGATTTGAAGATATAAAGTTGTCAGTTACGTCATCCTACCGATGAAAATTATTCGATGGTTTTCCGACGGGCGGCGCGCGCGCGATCGCCGAACGACGATTCCGATCGCATCTCACCAATCGTACACGAATCAAACCAACGGTCATTCGACGCACGTAAAATTTTCTGTTTCGTATAGCCCTTGGCACGGCCTTGACAATTATTAGGCGCTCCCCGGGTTATAATAACTGACCTTTCTCCACATCATTAAATAATAACTCGGCGTATTACGCAATTTACGAACCACCATATCATTAATATCGGTATAAATATCAAGTTACACGCGTCTGCCTGGCAGAATTCATAGTACAACGCGGTCTACAAAAAATATACAATACGACCGTACATTTTCTCGATGTGATGTTGGATAATTTTTTTATCATTATTTTATTTTTTTATTTTTTTCTTACTTCGTTTTCGATACACCTAGCACGAATAAATAATTATCGCGTCAACGATCGTAATTATCGTTGAATCAATTAAACATTTGTGAAAAACTCGCGGCTCCGTATCACCGTTAAAACTATCATCGCACATTGTGGAAGCCTTGCGGGAAATTAGTTCAAGAACACCGTGAATAGAAAAAAAAGTGTTCCTCTAACACCGTCGTGTCCGGTATAGTTTTCATCAGCCAATATAATATATACAAAGTTTTCGTTTCATTTTCTACCGTCTCTACGGATAAAATATATACGCGCCTATACTCGTATCCACATCGAAGTCTCTCTGTAATACACATCGGTATATATCACGCGTGCACCGGATCGAGGCAGGTGGCTATATATTTCTAGGCGTCGCGACGCCGCCGGTCGCGAGAGACGAGAGAGATTGTCGTCTCCTTCGTCCGTATAAATGGTAAAGCATGAGACGTCGCCGAAGAAGTCGCGGGAGGTTTTCCAATCGGAAGTGACTCTGTCAGAGGCAAGATCCGTGACTCACACCGTGGGAGGCAGAAGATATCGCTACTTTTGTCTGAAAAGATCAAGCTCCTGCTGACGTTTCTTTCCCCTTCGTGTTTCTTTTTGCGGTCGTAGACCGAGTGTGTCACACGTACACCACCTTGGGTACTTAGAGACGATATACCTATATATACCACGTGCACGTATACACGTATACCACTGCGCGAATAGTCATCGCGTGCGTACATACCTATGCATCACGGTTTCTATCTATACACCTAATCCTACATTTGCATACGTTATTTTAATGCGCCGATGCATGTGCAGGGGGAAAAGTTTCGCACACCGTGAACGTGTACCGCGCGGAACACGTACACAGAAGAGAGTTAGTGTGAACGCTTGAAAATATACGGCTAAATATGCGATACGTGTGTATACCAATTTGTAACATTGCCATGTACAGCGGTCCGAGGCGACAGATTATAATCTCGTTACACGTGCAATTGAAAGTGTTAGCAACAATTAGAGGAAAAATAGATGGAAGAAAGAAAAAAAAATGTTGTAGAAACGCTTAGCGAGCGTGGCAATTATATGCCGTTTGCTGTGTAATTGTTACGTCTACATGGATATGCTTGCGTTGTGTTATTTTATTTTATTTTATTTTTTTTTTCTTTTCTTCAATTGTTCACGCAATTTCTAACGTTTCATCGTCATTTGGTAATTCATAACGAATCGGATGCCGTTTGATGTATACGAACGCGGGCGTATATTACGCTCATGATATCGTACAGGATGGCAAAAGACCAACGAGTGGTTCGATAACGTTACGTGTGTGTGCCGATATCTGTATCGCAGATAACGGACTTTTGTCAGAGCTAAAAACTCCTCCATTCAAGTATATTTCCCATTGATCCGACTCCCCCGCTACGCGCGTTTCACTTTTTGCATCCGTATACGAGAGTCGCCGCTTTGATCGGAGCGCGACGGATGAATTTTTCTTCCTCTTTCTTTTCTTTTTTTTTTATTTTTCTATTTTTTCAAGGTTTTGCTCGGCCGTTATCGCGTACAGTAGATCGGATGACTGGGCGAAAGAAGGATGTGTCAGGCTGTGAAAATATAAGTGGAAAAAAAAAAAAACAACTAGGAAAGATTACTCGGTGTATAAACTGCACCGTGTACAGATGCGTTCCATTACCAGTCATCGCAGAGTTCATCTCACTCGAGTATAATATCATTTATGGTCCAAGTTACCACCCAAAGCGACCCGAGCCAAGCGCCGCGTTGTTGACGAGACGAGTTTCATGATTTATGGACATTTTAATAATCTCTGCGTAACACCAGACGCGACCTCACCCCAATGTAACCTACCCTACGACGTACGCGACGATTCGGAATTTCGAGGACCCTTGTAATTACGTCGTCGAATCGAAATCTGCTTTTCTTTGCGAAGAGCGGAATTCCCTGCGAACGGGAAAGGAAGCGAAAAGCAGATCGGATCTCCTTCCCTTTCCTTTATCCGGGTCGTATATACGGCGAAAGGATTTTCCGAAGTGCGTAGGATTAGGATTAGGGAATCCCATGTGGGCTGCCGTTTCTTCGGTCGGTGCATGTCGCAAGGACGAGGCGTTTCTCCGTGATAAATGCCGTGTGCAAAGGACGCCAAGATATTCCGGAATCCGCGTCGAGATGGGATAGAAATTTTTTTCGTTTCGCGCGTCCAATTCGCTATCGGTATCGTTGGGTGGACGCTATTTTTTTTTTTTTTTTCCCCCGTTCATTTGCATTATAGAAAACTCAACGAGAGAATAATAAATCTTTTCCGTACGGGTTTTATTATATCGGTTGGAAGAAATACGCTTCTCGAAGTTGTCCCCGGGTAAACTCAAGGCCGCCGATGTATGCGTACAATTGAAAAACCGAAGACTTTAGAGACATCGACTCGACTCGAAGACTTGAGCAATAAGAGACTCGACAAGGTGCCCATTGCATAATAAAAAGCCACAGAGCCGCGGAAGCCTACCAATCAAAAAGAAAAGAAAAAAAAAAAGATCTCCATATAAATATATATATGGAGACGATCTACCACGCGAATATCGCATACAGATGTAAGTGAGTACTGTATTTATACGGTATAGGTACGGTGTACATTGAGACGCGTTAAATTCGAATTCTTTTTCATTCGGTAAAATTTTAATCAGTGTGCGCTCGCGCGGGTAAATGCGAATTCCGTGTGTACAGTTCTGTTTAAATAACTTCGAATTTTCAATCCTAGTTAAGCTAACATCTTCTTTTTAGTTATCTTCATTCATTTCTTTACACTTTTTGTCCTCGTTGTTAATTTACGAGCTTCTGCACTCGCTTCGAAGTTGCAATAATTACAACGTAAGAAAAAGAAGACTGATAAAGAATAATGAAAAAGTGAAAAAAATTCGCTCCGAAGCGTGAATCCATATTCGAAAACTAATTACCCGTTCAACGGATAATACCTGAATGATCACGTTGTGCGAATGGACGAAGTTTTTCGAGGTCCTTTTTTTACTTCAGCAATAATCATTTCATTCACGGTACGTTTTCGTTGATTCAATAATAATTCTTCACTCATTTTTTTTTTTTTTTTAAATATTCATACCTCGCGATTATGTCGAACGATATAATCGTCGTCACTCTATAAACGGTAATTTGCCCTCCGATTCGATCGATCAAATCTTACGAAATAAAAAGATATGCAGTAGGAGATGAAAAGAACAAAAAAAAACAGAAATTTATTAAAAAAAAAAAACTTACAGAGTCTCGAGTGTAGAACCTGCTATATTTAACGATTATGAATCGCTGCTATATACCGGATAAGCATTCTTACAATATATACATGTACGATTTATTTCGTAATAATGGATCTTTACGTGACTTTAATTAGCAGAGTTTCCGTATAATTGTCTCATTAAATCCAACTCTCAGCAGCCTATATCGTGTACCTGAACGCTGAACATTGGCCGTCCTGCATTTTATATTGCTTCTGTTTTTTTTTTTTATTTTTTTGTCGTAATTTTTTTTTTTTTTCTCTCGCTCTTCTCATTCCGCAATCCGCTGCAGCACCACCGTCAACTGCAATTAACGAGTTATCACAACTACCGCTGAGTTACGGAAAAACAATTAAATATCTCCGCGGGCACCACGTGCGCGCCGTTGGGACGAATCGTCTCTCCGCTACACGCGATTCGTAACGTCAAGTTTTATTTTTCATTTTTTTTCATCCATCAAAATGGACAAGAAAATCGTACGGGTGTCGCTACGAATTTCGAACGCGTCGCGAGTATCGTAAAAATTTTTAGTCTTACCGCGAAGGTATCGCAATAATTCTGCACACGGGATAACGTCGAACGGTTGAAACAAGGTGGCGTACGACACCTACGTGTAGATAGGATAAATTGTCGAGCATGTGTATCCTATTATAAGAAGTCGCATAGGTATATATGCGAAAGCAGGTGAGCGTGTGTAAGAGAACGCGCGCGCGGTTAGACGACGTCGGTGCACCGGCGGCTGGAGCAATTTCTCTCGAGAGGCCTAAGAGGCACTTACTCAATCATGGTTTGAGAAAAAAAAAAAAAATAATTTATTTTTACGTCGCTCGAGCGATATAATATATGCCTTATATACTATTGGAGCGTTAGTGCGACTGCCACACATCGTTAACCGCGTGTAAAACGAGACTTTAAGCTGTTTAAATGGTAGTTAGTAGTTAACAACGTTTAGAGGTGGGTAATAAGCAATAACCAACCGCCCAGCACTAGGCCATACGGATTCATAATTAGAGTATCCTTAGTCGTTGTACGTTTCTCGATATTACAATATACGAACGTTCGACCCGTTCGAATTAGCCAATCTCTTAACGCGAACGTTGAAAATTTCCGATAAAGCTAATCCGGTTGTAAAAGTTTTACGATACCAATACCTCCGGTTAAACGCGTTTCGCTCGAAATAAGTACAATAGATATTTTCAAGCTCGTTAATTTTTCTTCCTTCTTTTCAGGCCTACGGAACAATTCGTTTGGGCCCCCCCCCCCCCCCCGTCAGGATTTCACTGCTTTTGGGACCAACGGAAGTAACCGTCCCGATGTCCGTACCCTGCCGACGCCTGACCGTGAGTAAGATTTTCTTTTTTGATAATGCGCGTTCGACGATTCTTTGACGTACGCGTAGACGCTGGAGCGTCGTTGGTCGATCGCTAAAATTTCCCCCCTTTTTTTTTTTCCTCGTCATTTGGTAATACGGTTATCGTCAAGTGTCCGCGATATCGCTCGAAATCGAGGGTGCGTACGTGGCGCTGCAATGTTAACGTATCGTATTGTACGCTCAGCGAAGAGATTTGTAAATAACGGGATTCAAAATTCGATCACACGTCGAAAGTAGGGTGGTGGTGTGTACGCAGTGTACTCAATATCTGAGAATATCACGTTGTAATATATCGGGGATCCGCGAGTGTCGAAGTCGGCAATTCGACGTCAGAGAATTATATACGAAATACCGCAGTCTCTCTTTCGTACCGCAACGCGACTCGTTCCTCGCTGTATAATGTACACAACGTACACACTACAGTCCGAGCGGACAAGTTTGTCACTCGGAGAGACGGTATTAATCGGCTATCGCTCAACGTACCGCGCGAGGATATATTTATAAATGTATAATATATAATTACACGTTCGACATAAATATAGATATTCACAATCCAAACGGGTAGCGGACTTTCGATTCGGATGGACCGTCGAGCGAACGCGCGTCGTTGGCCGCTGCCGTTTTGTGCGATGTAAAGTAAACGATGCAAGTTTTCGCGTCTGTTGTCCTCTACGACGACCGTACCCCGATGTCTTACGTACGTACGGACAACCGCGTCGCGAAACTAGCAGCGGGGGCAAGAGGCAGCGACAACGAGCGAGAGCGATACGTAGGTGGTGTAAACTTCACGCATTGAGTATATGGGGTAGTAACCGGTGGTAAACGCGCGGTACGGTGTATAAGGCGGTACGTGTTGCCCAGAACGAGCATTGAACCAGAGCGAAGCGTGTATCAAGAAATAAATATACGTACGCAAGTGTACGTACGAGCGTGTACATTGTACGTGTACGGTAGATGTGCAGCCGCGGCGGTGCCCCCGCGAGTATCTCTCTACACGTATTAACGCGTGTAAGAAGTTCAGCCGCTGTTATAGGAATGGACCGACTGTTGGCTTATTGCTGTTCCGCGCTGTTCGCTCGTTGCGTTTCACCGCATCTGAGAAACGAGGTACGTACACATCGGGCGTTCCAACCGTATGTAAATGTATTATACCGCGCGTAATCGCGGCATCGACGTGTTTGCGCCCTGAAAAATCGTTCGTTCGATTCGTCGTTTCCGTCCACGGTGGGTGGTTTTTTTTTGGGCGAAATCGGTGAACGCCCGTTCGTTCCCTCATAGGTCTCCGTATCACGCTTACGAAGTCGGCGTACAACGCTCGTATCGAACCTCCACGGCCTTGCTGACCACAGCAACAAACAAGATAGATACCGGCGTCGTGTGAATAACAACGAATAACCAGCTGCTGCTGTACTGTTCGAAGCAACGGTCCCAGTTGGATGACTCTACATTTAACACGTACGTACGTTACTCGACGAAATCTGAACCGAGTACGACCGAGACGAGTAAGAGCATTTTCGAATGGATTGGCCGGTCCGGTCGAACGTTGCGAGGATACGTCGGGGGTGGCTTGCTCGGTGCCTCCGATGTTCGGACGAAGCCAACAAGTTCTATGCGTCAACGAGTCGAGAAGTGACATGAAAATTTACGGATCGCGGTAAAGGACACACGCGGTGTCACGAGATTCTCGATCAGGTTCAACGTTTCCACGTCGACTGAACGCGCAAAACACTAGGAGTCGATATTAAGATTATTTGAAGCGCACGATACCGTCAAATTCAAGTTTCCTCCAACTTGGCGGCGAACGATTCCTTACGAAGGAAATCCTGCCGAAGGATTTCGACGATCAACTGCGAACTTAATCATATCTGATTCCGTGACAACTCGAACGGGATCCGTCGTCGTATCTACCGGCGATCGATCTCCGAGCTTTAGGCGATAATTTGTCATGATTTTCGACGGTGACGCGAATAAGGAACCTCGGTCCGCATCTCTTCGGATTTCCTTTGGAGAAAAAGATACGGAGGAGAGATCCGCGAAACGTTAGCCGATAGGCGAACAGAGCGAGCGGCGGGTATAGCCCGCGTGTACGGAGAGAGTCAGTCAGTCAGTCAGTCAGTCAGTCAGTCCGTGCGTGCGTCCGGTGGGTCCAGATAGGACTGCAGCACGTTCTCTCACCTGTTGTTCCACGAGGAGGAGGACGACGGTGGCACACCGAGCGCGCGCGCACTCCGGCAGCAACTTCTCGCTGTACGTTTTTCAGCGTTAAACCACAACCAACGGGCTAAGAGAAGCAGTAGCGTTGGTACCAGAAGCACAACCGGTGGTGAACTTTATTCCCTTTGCAGATAATGTCAGGCAGGTGAAACGTCGATGTAACGAAGTGTACGGGCTTGTAGCTACGAGCGATGATTTCGTATCGATCGGTTCTCCCTATTGTTTATTGTTTAGTTTCAGAATGTCCGTTTTATGCACTTTGAACGAGCCAACCGCAGCTAGCGAGGGGCGGCGGTAGGGTAGAACGACACTTGTTGGGAGTTCGCGAGTCCGACGGGGTCCTTTAAATCCTCCGCTGGTGAACGAGATTTAAAAAAAAAAAAACCCACGGAGTAACGAGAGAAACGGAAGAGTCCGAAACCGAGTTAAAATTCGCGGTCGCACAACCGAACGTCGTCGTTTCGTCCGACGAGAAAATAGATACGAGGCACCCGCGACTGACGTCGAACAACAATAATATGCAAATATATCCTCTGCGGTACAACGACGACGACGACGACGACGACGACGACGACGACGAGGAGGGTGACGCGCTAATACGTCACCGTTGTTTTATATCCCTTTGCAAACTTTGCACGAGATAGCGTCCGTACGGATGTACGATAACGCGATTGTTTCACTGGCTCCGGTTTGTTTGACAATAGGGTTTAAACCGTGGCTCGAAGGAATACGATTCGAGGAGTTTTGTTGGTTTGTTTTTTTTTGTTTTTTTTTTGTTTTTTTTCTTCTCGTAACGTTCGAAAGGGAGGCAGCGATTTGTGAGGGAAGGGGGGGTAGGGGGGGGGTTGCTTAATAAATTACGTTATACGGTTTATGACTCGAGGCACAAGAATTATGGTTAATCACCGTTTCATGCGTAGGGAATAGAAGGACGACGGTTTCGGATCAGTCGAATTAAGTGTTCGGTTCGCTCGGTTACTACGATTAGCGGCTCGGTCGCGATCAGCTTACTTTAGCAGCCGGAGAGCTGAGCGAACCAACCAACGAACGAACGACGACGATGACGACGACGGCGACGACGACGACGACGACAACAACAACGACGACGACGACGACGACGATTAGCCAGAGCGGGAAACGAGAAAGCGAGGAGGAGAGCCACGGAGAGTGGCCAGAAAGTCGAGAGAGAGACTCCCTCACCGCGTTTGCCGCTTGCTCCGGCTGTACTGAGTTCCGTTGCGACTACTAGCCAAGGAGTAGGAGAGGAAGAGACGAAGCAGGAGGTACCGGAGTAGGAGAACACTCACTGCTCTCTGCTCTCTGCTCTCCGAGGCTGGTGCTCGTGCTCGTGCTCGTGCTGCTGCTGCTGCTGCTGCTGCTGCTGCTGCTGCTGCCGTTGCCGTTGCCGCCGGTGATGGTGATGGTGACGATGCTTGCATGTTGCCCCGCAAAGTCAACCGACTGCGAGGAAACGAGAAAGACGGACGTAACGAAGAGGGAGAGGGACGGAGGTAACGAGAGACCCGCAGAGAGAGAGAGAGAGAGAGAGAGAAAGAGAGAGAGAGACAGGGATGCTGCGAACTCGCGCGAGCCACCGGAGCCGCTGCGATGGAGAAGGATGAAGGTATTCTACGCTCTTGTATTGGTTGGTAATGTTCCTCGGTAGTACTACGCTTATATATCTATACGTAAGTTCGATGTAATAAAATAAGATACCGGTGAGCACGGTCACCAACACGAGGCGGGTATCGGGCCTATATTATACCATTACGCGGAGTTCGCGGTCTTCAACGCGTCGCATGGTAGCGACAAGTGTCTGTTTTGCGAGCCGGACGGACCGCGTCGAGAATTTCTTCTTTCCCGGTTTTCTTCGATGCGTCTCTCCTTCGGCCGCGGGTCCCTTCGGATCCCTCCTCGATATCGCGCGAGGAAACCCTTCCCGCGCGGTTCTTAATTGATTCGGAACCGCCGCGCGATGAGAAATCCGACGAAGAAGACGTGCGCGTAGTCGTCGTCGTCGTCGTCGTCGGTCGGTCGGTCGGCAGCGGTGATCCGAACTCCGGAGCGAAGAAGAAGACCGCAGGTACCGAGGAGCCGACCGAAGAACCGCGAGACTCGATACCTACCTTATGTCCACCTCTGCGAGTACTCGAGGAAATAGCCGGCAGCAATAGAAGCGGTATACGACTGTGTAAAATGTGTGCGCCGCTTCTGATGCCGATGCCGATGCCGATGCTGACGGTGACGATGACGCTCCCGAGAACGGAAAAGATCTCTCGGGGCTACGGAGTCCAGTGGTTGACTCCGATATGTCCAGCCATCGGGCAGACCGAAGTTTGGATTCGGCGAAAGAAAGAAGATCTTTCGCCACGGAGCTTACCGGAGGTATCTCATTTTTCTCACTTATTTCACGTAGATTCCTCGGTGCCATGGATTTATCTCGGAGGAGCTTCGGCGATCCTCCGAAATCGCCGGTGTCGTTCAGAGGTGGATGTCGTATCCGTACAGGCTACGGATTCGGTGCATTCGGATTTCTGTTATTGGATTAGCCCCTGCGAATCGTTGTATGTTCGCCAAGCAGTTTTCGCAGTTGAAAATTAAGTCCGCCTTCAACCGGTTTGCGAAAAATTTCAGGCATACTATATTCCTTGGTTTTTTTTGTTTTTTTTTTTCCCTAGAATTTTTAGATAACGTACTCGGTTTTCGAACAACCTGGTCAACGACGTCTTCTTCGGAAGGTAATGAGACGTTTCATATTTCTGCAGCGCACACTCGGATCGTTCAAGATCCGCTGGACGTTCAACCGCCGTACACGTATGAAAGAACTTACCTGTACGTAATTACTTAATTTCCATGAAATATATAATTCCATTCTCGGACCGCGGATTTTGCTTCTTGAAACTGCAAGCACATTGCCCGCGATTCGAGGTACGCGGTAACCGAGTGTGAGCTTGCGAGTCAAAGCTCTGAAGCGAAGCTCGAGATTTTTAATATAAAATCGCGGAATATCTCGATCGAAGATGTCCAGAGTCGGACAGACCCTGGAAAACGAGTCGATTCTGATACAGGCATCGTACAGATTCGACGAGGCATCGGTCATCTAAAAACAAAACTAGGGTGCCAGCGTGATATCTTGTTAACCGGAAGTTGAAAATAGTTTTTGATAAGGGGCTAAAACGTCTCCCTCACCAGTAACTCTATTTCAACTTAGATAATAGGTGTCACGGCGTTATCTGCGTACAATTATGAACATTAAAACCTCATTCCAAACTCCAGTCAAAATTCATGCTTCGCGTGAATAGGTATACGCGCGTACGCATGTATTACGATGTACACTAACTCGCACACTTCGTTTCGTAATCGATATACACCTATAATTAATAATGTGCACCGCGAGGTCTAAGAGGTTCGGAATTTTTCGTACACCCTCTTATCTCTGCGGACCATTAAACTTGTTGTTTTTTTTTGTTTTTTATTTATTTATTTTTTTTAACATCTATCTTCTAAATATGGCCGATCGCCAGAGCTTAAGCGACATAAAAAATGGTAAAAATAGATCCCGATACGATCTTTGATTAAACGAAGAGAGAGGTAACGAAAAAAAATAAGAAACAAACAACAAATTACGAACCTCCAGCCTCTCGATCATTACGCATACATACAGACTCGTGTCTTACGAATCTGCGATCCGCAGATTGTCTCAAAAATTCTATGTCGACATATTTGTCCCCGTAGAATTATCTTTATCGTGTGTTTTTTTTTTTTTTTTTTTTTTATTTTGAAACTTCAACGAATTGCAAAAATTCCTCCTGGGCGAGTATACGAAGATTGTTAGCAGGAAAAATGAACGTACGCGTTTTATAATATTCATGCGGAGCTGACGAGTGTACATATGTATATATATATATATATATATATGCATGTAACTAATATAAGTACCAACCGGAAATTCCTAACAATATGCTGAATAGGGGTATACCTATATACTCCGAACGGTGCGAATGATGGTGCGAACGTCGAATTATATAGAGACGAAAATTCGCGGACGGCCGTGCTTCTATAACTGTTTGAACAGACGCGCTTATGATACGTACAGGCGAATCCGGACAAGACGGCAACATTCCAACGCGTATACGTGTGTATTAATATACGCATGTATATGTTCGCGAATATATATATATAAATTTATGCAAGCGTGTTCGTCAAATTGTATATAAGTATATTAAGCCTACGTGAATTATTATAATTCTGTTTTCACTCGCGTTACGTCGCAAACTCAATTAGCCGGCAAAAAAAAAAAACGAAAAAACAAAATAACAAAATGATGAAAATAATATTAATAACAACAATAACAAGCGAACAAGGTAAAAAGAATTTAAAATAAAAAACAAAAAACCAACAACAACCAAAAAAAGAAACACCACATTTTTCAACATCTTGTCCAGAGGCAATCGCTCTTTCTCATACTTATAATTCATACATGTCTTCGTATAATATCGACTCGCTCACAATACCTACCACACTCGACCGGCGTGTACGTGTGGTGACACTATAAATATACAAGATATTTCGCATAATAGCCTTGCAAAGCCGAAGACTGTTACGCTGGAGACAGTTCGAAAGGACTGAGATGAAAAATATGCGAAAACGATCCTTTGCGGGATCCCGACGCTTAACTTGCGATTAGGATTGTTCGAAATCGATTCGCGGGTTCAGCCGTTGAAACGAAAGAAACATTTCCTCGCACTCGGATACCGCCCGTAAATTACGACCAACGACAGCTGCGCTTACACGAATTTCAGCGCAAAGGTTCGAAAGGCTTGAAAAAGCAACGGGCTTTTCCCCCCCCGCCCTCGTCGGGGTCCGTTTCGTATTATGGAAGCTGCTGATACATCCGTTGCCACTTGCCACCGTGTTACGTATCGCGCGCGCCCGTTCGCCAAAAAGAACGGCCGCGATCGAGAGAGTAATACGACGCGCGCGAGGACCACGTCGTCGCCGGTGTGTCGACGCTGCCGCGCGCAGCGAACGCGAGAGAAAGTTTCTTCACCCGTACGCGCTTTGGCAGTTTTTTTTTTTTTCTTTTTTTTTTTCTTTTTTAATTTATACCTATCAAACGTATCCGAGTTTTGACGCATGGGAATCCCGTACCCGTACACCGGCAGCAGCGAGTCCGGTGTCGGGAGTTCGTCGTTCTCCAAAATTTTCTCCAATTTTTTCCCCGCACACTTTTCAGCAGCTGCGGATCCCTTCGTTGAAACGGAGGGTCAAGAGAGGGAGGGAGAAGTTTTTCGGGTCTATAAGTTCACCTGAAATTCAAAAAGAACGGAGGAACGAAAATTGATCGATCGATCGATCGCCGTGTAATGGATATCGAAGGGAAATAAGGAAGGAGAAGAAAAAAAATAAAACAAAAAAAAAAGAAAATGCACGTTCTAGTAGAGACGAAAAAGTGGAACGTAACGAACGGCATTTCGAACGAGTGGGTATTGGTGGGTTGTATCGTGTGTGTACCACCTATACGTTGTACGTATCTACATATCTCGCGTATAATGTACCTGTAGGAAAGCGCGCAAACAGTTCCCCCGGGGCAAACTATTATATTGAGAATCGGTTATTAGTTTTTGGTCCCCCATATAGACGAGCGTGACCCAATTTCGATTTCCTTTTCGTCCTTCGAACGGCCAACCAACTTCTCTCCGGGCTAGACCTGGCCGGACTTCATGTAACGCGTACGTACGTGGCATATTATAACGTATATTTGTACGTACTTGACTATACGTCGGACTATATGATGTCGACGGCAATCAAAGCGGCCGAAGCGACCACAGATACCGATATACCTACTGTCGATGAATCGATTATGTAATTTATATTATACGCCACGGGCTGTCGGAAAATGTGCATTTAGAATTTGTGCGGCATTTCAGAAAATTTATGCACAGCCGGCAGATTTATCGGATACTTGAAATACGTGCGTATGTACGTGTATTTTTTTTTTTTCTCTTTTCTTCGTAAATTTTTTTTTCACTTCACTTGTAACGAAAAACCGAGGGGGGGAACGGAACGAACCGTACACGACGCATAGGTATAGGACACGAAATTCCTTACGCCTTTGAGGGATGAGCCCTAGAATCCCGAGAGTCGTAAGAGCTTAATGACTATGATTGGACTTCTGTCAAACATCGACAAGGGTCGCGCTTCGGACTTCCCAGAGACAAGTAGGAGTCGTCGGAAATTCTCTCTATTCCACTTTCACGAGACCCGCAACGCGGGTAAAGATATTTTGAACGGCATTTCTGTCTCTTTTTTTTTTTCCTTTTTTCTTTTTTCTTTTTCTTTTTTCTCTCTTCTCTCAAGGTTTCAACAATTTTCGAACCACGGGGCCCCTCCGTGTAAAACGTAACTTCGATCGACGCCCGGAGAACATGCAGAGCGAAATTTCGGAGCTGATTATCCTTTATTTTATGTTTTTTTTTTTATGGATTATTTTATATCTGGTAATCACGTTCTCCGATTTCACGCATGTCCTTGACTCCCGTACGGGGATTAATTTAGACTATTTATTATACAGTCGTGATCCGATGACATTGGACCAGTCCTGCAGCGCCTACGGTCACGGCCTCTCCGCATACTTTGAATAATTTCAATCGATAGACATCGAAACAAATGGCATGTATTTCATACATATACCAGCAGTTACCATACTATACCGTCCTTTCATTGATTTCAAGGCGCTATTGTTCGCGTGATATCAGATTGCCAATTTCGTATACATAGTACGAGTTTGTAATAATTACCACGTGCAAGAATTGCGACAACCCGAATAGCTAATTATTATTTATTCATTATTTATTTATTATTTTTTATTTTTTGCTCCAATCATTACGCCGTTCAAATCCGAATTTTATTATCGTCAAAGTCATCGGTACTTTTTTCATTGTACGATACGACCAGAGTTCTGCATGCGAGTAGGACGCTGAAATAGCGATTCACAATTCATCCCCACCGATAACTTCTGGCTCAAAATATGGTTTTGCAATTGTTGGAAGAATTACCCTATAATGTGATCCTCGCGATAAGACGATTATATTCTCGAATCATTGGTCAGGTTGATAAATAACGAGTTACCGTGGATCATTCGTCTGCGAGTGCATGAGGCGTGAAAAAAAAAAAAAGATATCAAAAAAAAAAAAAAAAATAGAAATGAAAGGAGAGAAATAAATTGAAAAAAAGAAAAATAAAATAAAATAAAAAAAAAAAAATAGCATCTTGATTACGACACGCGTCGCTGGCAAAGAAACATTATAGGTCAACGTCCGGGTATGGAAAGGCAATTACAACCGTGGATAGTTTTTGTAGCCAAACTTGCTCCGGCGTCCTCCCGGACATCTTCCGTTATCGGCAAGGTCGTCTTGGCTCTAGGCGAGGAATGTTGAACGATATCTAGATATATACACCGTCGAACGAGCTATTAGAGTCGAATTTATATTCTCTTCCTCGGTAAAGTGAGGAATAAAAAGAAGAAGAAGAAAAAAAAAAAAAAAGTAACAGAAATTATATAGAAAAAAATAAAAAGAAACCAGGATCCAAAAATTTTAGGCTTTATTAATTTACCTCCGCTATAATGTATACACATTACGCGCGTTACGAACGGTACAGTGGTATGTGTGATATTATAATGCCCGGAGGATTGAAAAAATATTCGACGCTCACGATCGGATCGGCAAACAAGTTGGCTGTTTCTAATTCACGAATCACGGTGGTGTTGGTTACAGGTATTTAAACGCGTAATGTATACCGGTGTCCGGCAAAAGTCGCGAACATTAGAGAAACTCGGTTCTTCTTTACTTATTTTATTTATTTTATTTATTTATTTTTCAACTTCCACCTCTTCGGTTACCTCCTATACTTGGTAAACACACACATAAATCTGTACGTCCATAAATTTTATAATACAATATTCATAAGCCACTTCTGTATTATGGCCTAAAACAATTCCAAGAGATTCTTTCCTCTCATGTATATTGTGTACACGTACAATGCTTACACATACAGACGTTACCTACAACTATACGTATATCTATATTTCTCTCCCCCAGGAAATATAGTATTTCGCTAACAGCTCTCGCGATTTATTGCAGCGGAGATTTTTCGATCCTCTTTCGCCGGTATCCCTCCATTCGTTACCCCGCGTCGTCGCGCGAATTCGAGGGATATCGGAATCGATCGGTGCGGAACTCGCGCAGTGAGCGGAAAATTCGTAAAGCTTTTTCCCAGGGTAAAAATGCAACGAACAATCAACGAGGGCGAAAAAAAATTCACGCGATGCGAACGGAATATTCGTCCGTCGAACGATGACTGGAAATGGAAGGTGTCGAGGTGAAATGAACGGCGAATTCGGAGCCGCGAATTGAGAATCATCGTCGAAGAGATGCGGAGATGCGGAGACAAGGGGACGTCGGGAGGTGCAGGTCACCACCTGGGGACCACCGACCGGACCACGAAGTCCTCCGAGCAGTTAACATGCACAAAGTGGACCCCACGTCGAGTCGGAGGATTCCTCTTCTTCTTCTTCTTCGTCTTCTTCTTCTTCTTCTTCTTCTTCCATCCGCCCCGCGTACCTAACTGCAGCATCCACCGAGCCAATTGGGGTCCAAGTAGAGCTGCCTTGAGCAGCGGCAACAGCAGCCAGACTCCAGTGGGTCGTACCGCGCACCTGTCCACCCGGCTCGCGAAGAATCTTTGGGAGGTTTCAATTGACTTATCTTCTCAAAGGCGTAGCCCTGCCTCTAACCACCTCTTTTTATTTTCCGCTAGCCGAGATGCTACTCTCATCCTTCATCCCTCGTCTCCTTCTTTTCCTACTGCGCTCCTCTTTTTCTTTTTCTTATTCCGCTTCTTATCCTACTTCTCGGTTTTTTTTTCTTCTTCTTCTTTCTTTCTTGCTTACCAACCTCCCAAGCCGGGAGGTCCGAGAAATTGGGACGTTGAAACACACGAATAGACGTTAGAGACAACGGTGTGTGCGGACTTAGCCGACCTGCCCACATCAGAAATATGTATCCACCATGCGTCTGGAGAGCCTCCCCCCGCCGTATTATATATTATATATATTATACCGTATAGGATATAGTCCCGGGGAGGACTCATTAGCTATAAAGGGCAACAAACGTGCGCCGTGCGAGACATCGATAGTGACGTCATATTTTACCAGCCCCCCCTCATCTTCTTATTCTCGGAACACCGGGGCAGAAAAGAAAAAAAAAAAAAACAAAAAAAAAAGCAAAGAAACGAAACACACCCGAAATTTTGCTCATTTTTCATAGACCCATCGGCGCATATAATATACGATCCCTCGATTATTCAACGCTTGTCTCATTAGAAACTCGGAGCTTTGATTTAAGGGACTCTGCGATAAGTGAAATATCAACGGATCTTTACGGGGTTTAAATTTAGGGAGTTGGACGCTCGACGCCGAATATTACACCTAATTAGAGTTAGGAGATATTTTGTCGAAACGGTACGCTGGTTCGAATGACGTTATATTATTGTATACGACCCCCCACGTATTGTAATTCCCTAAACCTTTTCCAGAACTATTTTAAAAGCGATTCGAGTAATTAGCCCCCCCCCCCGAGTAACTACACGTATTTACCGTACACGTCGTACGATACCGTAATTACACCGAACCGGGACAATTGCCGCGATAATTTTAACGATACGTCGCCCTCCGCATTATCTACAAAATTGGAAAATTTTTCGGTGGGGCAAAGATCGCGATCTAATTCGAGAGAGCCTTCTTCTACGTCACGATAAACGAAATACGTGCGCTCAGTTTTTCAATTCTATTTATACGTGTAAACCGTGATCGTCTTATATCCTATTGTATATAGATGAAATTTTGTTGCGTGGGTAATAGAGTATAGCTATAGTTTTCTATCCGAGGCGTCACAGTTGGGCGAAACGTTACGTCAAACATCCCACACTCGACGGACGTCAAAATGCCACGGTTAAAAAAAAAAAAAAAAAAAAAAAACCGATCAATGTATACAAGTGTTTACTCTCTAGTTTTTCATCATGTTTTTTATTTTTCCTTTTTTCCTTTTTTTTTTCTACGTACGTAAATTATTTTCGTTTCGTTGTTTTTCGTTTAAATTTGGATTTCGCCGCGTTACAACGTCGCCCCTCATAAATCCGAATCATTCACTGCAGAGGTGATTCGATTCAGTTTCACGTCTTCATTTCACGTAATGACATGTGTGTACACGTAGAAAATTTATGTAATACAAGAGTGGATTATTATTAGAGTCGGCATGGGTGTCGGGCATCGAATCGTCGTTGCCACGGGGCTGAAGGATGCGCGCCTCTAGCCCCGAGAAATAATCGTCTCTTCGTTCTCTTTGTTCGTTTGATTACTTTTAAGTATTGGTCACGAGTATACGGCGCCCGGACCTTCGAACCCACTTCTAAAAACCTCCTTGTTTTTCGGCCGTTCCAGACGCCCCCTCGGAACCCCCCCCCCCCCCCCCCCCCCCCGGACTCCCCCTTTTCTCCTCACGCCCATCGGTAGGCGAAGAACTACCGCAAAATAGTTCTCCTTCGACGCGGTCTTTGAATTTCTTTCGACCAACTTGTACACGCTCGTGCGACTTTCCCTTCTCTGGTAAACCGGAAGGGGTTGCGTGACGGATGGAGGATGGAATAATGAATTTTTCGTTACGATAACTCTTGGTTGCATCGAAAGCTCCGAACGTATCGAGGATAGCCTCGTGGAGTGCGACTCGGTCGAGCGTCGTGGGTCGGAAACTCGGTGGGGAATTCACCCGCGGCCTCGGGTTCCTATCCGTTCGACGCAGGGTGGTCAATTTCTTCAACTTTCGATTAGCTTATCGTGGGTGGTTCCGGATAACGAAAGTCGAGCCTGGGATACGCGTCAAATGCCGCCCGCGTGGCTCTCGGAACTCGGAGAAGAAACGGGTATACCTCCGTGTCTACCTGTTTCTTAATATATCCTCGAGTCGGCGAGAAAAAAATATTTTTCAAGGCAGGTCAGGATGCCCCGTGACTCACTGAGATCTACCGACGACGACGACGACGACGACGACGACGACGACTTCAACGATCCGAAGTCCTCCCGCGCTCACGACCGCGCCGCTCTCTTCTCATACCTACCGATTGTCTTCCTCCTCTCAGAAAATTCGAAATTCTATATCTACAATAACACTCTTTGTAGGGAGTAGAAGAAGCTTCGTTGCTTTACTTTAAATTCTGGGTCTCGGCTCTTGGAATGCTCTTAAATTCATGTTGTGATCCCCAGAAGACGTGTCCTTTTCAGTTCCGAACTAGGTGATTATTTTTTATTTTTTTTATTTTTATTTTCTTCACTTCTTCAAGGTAGCTCCTGAACGTCTTCCAGTCTCCCTGAAACGATCGGTGCGACGCATCGTTATGTACGCCGGTCTTTAGAAATTTTGCCTTCTCTTCAACGGGGAACGAGGAGAGAATAACGATTATTATCGGTGCGTTAACAAATTCGAATCGAATCACGATATCCGTATCGCTCGTAACGGCCAATTTTTTCCCGATGAGTCAAAAATTATTCGAGAGTGATCTGGAAACTTTATCCACGCGATCTGCGGGGTGCTTCTATAACGGCGTCGCGGGTATAAAAATAGCGAATGTTATAACGTTACCGAGAACACAGATGTAGATGATTGTATTAACTACCCTGGGCATATCACAAATCTTCTCTCTATGTTAAATAATCGAATAGCTAATATACATAACGTGGAACCGGTGGCCGGTTTTAGTACATCATTTACCCGGCTTATTATGAATAAGTATGAAAAGGTTCGTCGAATCGAAATCATCCGATACTTCCAACGTAACGTGAAAATTATTCCCCCGACGATTTTTCAACGTTGAACACAATCGTCGGACCGCACGTTCGATTGAATGCGATAAAATTTCATCGGCCCCCAACTACATTGCGAAACTATACATGTATGATAATTGAGCGATCTTTCGCGGAATATTATAACCAAGCTTCTACTCGTATGGTATATTTTATTTATTTATTTTTAGAAAGCTTCGGACTCTATTTCCGATTCAATGTATACAACTTCGCATAAATTCTATAAAATTAATATACGCGCCGCAGGTATATACTATAACGTGGTTAAGACATTCTAAGAGCGAATAAACTGTCAGAAATGTTGTTCACGTTTTGCATTTTTTACTACCCGTATAATAACTCGTCACGGTATATCGGATAGTTTGGGCATACTAAAATACCGTGGGAAATTGTCACCGCGCTTTTTCATCAGATTCTATTTTTTTTTCTTTTTTTTTTTTTTGTGTTATTCCTCCTCTGTGCTTTTTTAAATTTCCTACGTATGTATCTTCTCGTTCGATCGCTCGGGCTTTAGCGTTATAAAAACGAAATTTCACAACGGCAGAAGTAACAGAAAAAAAAAAAAACGAGAAAAATCAACCGTACCCGAGAGAGATCTTACCTCCACTGGAACTCGCGCCCGCAGAGTCATCCGAATCTTTAATCAGGCGTTCGACCAGATGAGCGATGCGCTTTTTCAGTTTGCCAACATCTTTCAACGGCTCCAATTCCCCGAGTTTTTTGTGCGGTTCGTTTTCCAATTTTTTGAACCTGGTACGCAGAGCCGTAGAAACTGCCGCGTCCGCGATTTCTTCCCAATCCTGAAACATGAATTAATATAATGGGGCTACAGTAATTATACGGGTGAAAATCATCGTGCGATAACGACCATAATTTATAACGCTCGTTCGTTTCATCGGATCTGAAATCCATGCATTTTTCCGCTAGATTTTACATTTGTTACGTAAGGTAATAGGTATATAGCTGCGTCAGTTGGTTTACGACTACTGGAGTATCAATTTGAAAAGCAAGGGGAAAAGAAGAATACGCTTCCAATAACCGAGAAAAAAAAAAAGTATAACGTGCGGATGAATAAATCTTTCTGCCCTCTAATTTAACGCAGATTGGAAAGAAAGAAAGAAAAAAAAAAAAAAAAGGAAATTCTATACGTGCAACGCTATACGTCGCGGATGCCACAGTTCGGATAGATATTTTTTTACTATACCGCTTGATTGTAAAATTACCGAGCTCTCCGTGCACATTAGACGCCGGTACCTATATTAGGCCAGCTGCGCGAAAAATTACGTTCACCATTTTTTATTAGCGGAACAAAACTAGAAAAAATAATCAGCATCCTCATGTCTATACGCAACGATGGATATATTTATATATGTACCATAGCCGAGATACACGCGGTAAACTAACTTTGTTCACTGTGATAAATCGATAAATACTCGGTACCCATACGAATTACGACGTCGGTCTAAGTTTTTTTTTCTATTTTGTAATTCTTTTTTTTTTCTTCTTGCTTTTATCTTTTGAACTTGTCTGTTTGATTCGTTTTCGAAATTTGTTTAACTTTGCAGATTCCTTGCGGTGATTTATTTTACTTTTTTTTAAACACACTTCCTGGTCTTTCTTTTTTTCTTTCATCAGATGTATATTATATAAGGGTCAGAACGACAAGAACCTGTGGTTTGAAACTATGTCAATGATTTCCCTCCGAGAAGTGAAAAATTAGCGATAACTCGGTCTATTTTATAGATAGATCAATTTGGCTTTCGGATTCGGATTCCTGAGATCAAAATACATATGAGAATGGCACACAACAAAAAAAAATGTTGATTTTTGACCCTAGAATTGAAAAAATTCCGAAGGGATTTTTTCGATTTTTGGTCCGAAAATAAAGTATTTTTAAAATCGATCGTAAGGCACTTTTCTTACGTAATTTGACCTCAGGAATCCAAATCTGAAAGAAAAATTGATCTATCTCTAAAATTGACCGAGTTATCGCAGATTTTCAGCTTTTGGGGGTCAAAAATAAAAAATTGATTTTTTCGTCTATCTTAATGTAATTTGAGCTCAGGAATCCGAATCCGAAAGAAAAATTAATCTATCTTCAAAAATGACCGAGTTATTGCCGAATTATCGCATTTTTTGGTACAAATTTGAGGATATCTCGAAGGGAAAAAATCGTAGCTCAATTTGGACAACGGATTCGTGTTCCTGAGGTCAAAATACATAAGAAAAGTGCCATACGATCAATTTTAAAAAATAAAAATTTTTGGCCAAAATTTGAAAAAATCGTAAGGGGTACCCCTTGGAAAAATCTCAAAATTTGACCAAAAATTTTTATTTTTTAAAACTGATCGTATGGCACTTTTCTTACGTATTTTGACCTCAGGAACACGAATCCGTTGTCCAAATTGAGCTACGATTTTTTCCCTTCGAGATATCCTCAAATTTATGCGAAAAAAGGCGAAAAAATGGGGATAACTCGGTCATTTTTGCAAATAGATCAATTTTTCTTTCGGATTCGAATTTCTGAGCTCAAATTACATTAATATAGATTATAAAATCAATTTTTCATTTTTCACCCCAAAAAGCTGAAAATTGGCGATAACTCGGTCAATTTTAGAGATAGATCAATTTTTCTTCCAGATTTGGATTCCTGAGGTCAAAATACGTAAGAAAAGCCTATTAAACCTAATTAAAAAAATGATTTACTTTTTGCTCAAAAATCGAATTTTTTTTTGGTTCTTCAAGAGTAATCATCAATTATTCTCTGTTAGGAGCAGAAAAATTACAAGACATATCGATTGGTTTCAGTCGTAGACCCACTTTGATTCGTCGCATGGGTCGAAATATTCGAATTTCTCAATTCACCAGCAAACCCGAGCTTTGCTAGAGTCAGCGTAGCCAGCAGCGTAGCGCTTTGTTGTGAGACGTCACCTTCGGGGTTGAGCAGAGGTGACGCCCCATAACAAACCGCGCGCCCGTGGCTACCTGACTCCAGCTAAGCTCGGGCTCAGTGGGCGATTCGGGCGAAACTGTAACAGTGATATACGATATTACGGAAAACCAATGTGATAAATTAGCGCATCGACCGAAGCACATATCACGGAAATGAGAAGAAAAAACCGCCACACTGATCGTAAAGACTCGATCCGCAGGTATCTATCGAATCGTGTATCAGAAAATTACTTGTTTTTTTTTTTTGTTCATCTTTTTTTGCGAACATGAGATCGTGACGCGCGTATAATCGTGGGATTCTTATACAAATAGGTGATGCTTGGATCGAGTCGTCGACGTTCGTCATCAGTTAAATATATATAAATAATTCAATGTTTACACTTCTCACGTTATCCCGTATGTTAAAATCGTAATATAACTTCTATCTCTGTGAAAAGGTATTGGCATCGGATATTATACGCGGCCGCCAGAACTGCACGTCTCTATATACACCGATATATTTTGATCAAAGCTTCTCGTTTCACTTACATACATATTTATATATATATATATTACTTGCCAGAGATCCACGAGAACGATAGAAAATCATCGCTATGTTTTAGCGTAGATGACTCGATGAAAAAAAAGGAAAGAAAGAAAAAAAAAAACTGTTACATCTATGTATCGAAGTCCGATGAAATTTAGTTTGTCGCCACGTGGACGGGAAACCCCGTGAGATCCCCGGCCTATTTTTCGAAGCTCCATTCGCTGAGCCAGATCTATAATAGTTTGGAAATTCTAATGAATGTTACGATGCATTTCTGACCGAATCGCGCGGTATTATAAATCAATCTTCGGTTTGCGAAGGAGATTGCAGGGTGCATCGGGAACTGCAGGGATTTATCCTTCCATTTGTTGAGTGAACGTTACGGACCGCGAGGGTCTGCTTCGGTAGGGGATCCGCAGGGAGAAGGAGAAGGAGAAGGAGGAGGAGGATACGATGGAACTGACAACCAAGAAATATGGGAGAGAAAAGCAGGAAGAAGAAGCAGAAGGGAAATAAGTAAGAAGGAGAGAAGAGAGAAACCCTTGGCTCGCACTAGAAGTAGAACCCGAGATTAAATCGGGCCGGTAATTTGCGTCGAATGCTGTCGGCTACTTCAAACGGGTCCTACGACGACTTCAATGATTTCAAAGATAAGGATTACTCCGTACGCCATTACGGGCATGTGCATACCCGTGCTCACCCCTTAGTCATTCGCTCGTCGTCGGATAACGATAATTCCCCTGATATCCGTAGCCTCGTTGGTTCGATCGAATTTAATCCAATTCGCGAGCGAACGAATCAAAGGCGACCACTTTTTCCCCCAACGAGAGAACGTTATTGATATATTTTCGTTTTTTTTTCATCCCATTTTCGTTAATTTATTCGCAGCGCGGTTATTTCTCGTGTGAATTTCGTGTACGGGCCATAAAATTTAGGATTAACTCGCGGTATAAATTTCGACGTTAGGATTACGACAATATATCCTTGACAAAGAACGGGCAGTTGCAGGTTTTTAATGTCGCGCAGTCGGGACGTCAAGGTGCACGTAATAAAAGTGAGAAACTTAAAATTGAAAGAGAAAAAAGTTTGGAGTAATTATAGGCAGTAAATTTTACGTACGATATCGCTGTGCAGCTGCGGTTTGAATCCAATCGCTGACTCAACGAGCGCGTATTTATCCTCGCTCATATTTGTTTCCAGTAATAAAAGTACGAAGGATATAGCTCGTTGCAGATTTTCCGCGCTCCTCAATCGTTCCTTCAATGAATAGATTGAAAAATTATAAAATACATGTTTATTCAGGCCAATGAGGAAGCAACGGGGTTAGATATTACCAGGCAACTTTTTGCGGTAATCGATCGGATTGCCGTGAAACTGACCGTGTAGTAATTATTGTCTAAAAAAAATGTTGATTCGGAAGGAAAAACGGACCCTCTAACCGTAATACTTTTTTCCATATCTTACCAGCTGGGCTGCCTTAAGATCGTCGAGAAGCGTAAACATCATATCGAACGTATCGTCCAATAAAAACGTTAACGATTTTAACGATCTGGTAGATCTTTCTTTAAAGTTGTAAACCATTTTTCTTTCGATATTCCTCAGCTGGGTTGCCAACAGATCGAGTGCCTCCTGTGTTTAATAATTCATCGACACAAGTTACAAACCTTTCTATGGTACGTGACTAGATTATCATTTCACTTATTCATCTATTTCGTTTTTTTTTTCCGCTACCCCAGTCGTATTCGTACACGCTCTTGAAATATTCGCGAAAAACCCCACCCCCTCCCTCAAAAAACAACTTATTCTCAATAGATACCGTATAATTATAATCGTATCTCCGCAGACAAATGGAATTTCAGTCTACGACGACGAAGAAGTGGCTGAAAGTATTTTCAACGAAAATACATGTATATATTACGTATACGTACGTACCGCGATAAGATAAATAAATAAATGATCCGTGGAAATAGGCGTCGGAGTTGATTGAACCGAACGAAAAACGTGTAATAATTGCAAAGAACACGTGTCTCTGTGTGTAAAGTCATCAGAAATGCCACCAAAGAAGATGTCATTATTTTTCCTCGCCTTTTTTATCCTCTTTTTTTTATCCACGAGTAATTTACTGCGTTCATGTAATATTATAATAACGTCATCAATTATAATATCCTCTTCTTATTATGCTCGAAAGAAAAGAAAGAACGTTGGCCGTTACCGCTGTACGCACACTGAGTTCGAACTTTTAAATTATGTATAACATTGATAAGGTTCTTCATTATTAATAACATTTCACACCGTGTACATGCATATTGTTGTATAACAGTTGAAATGCGCCTGATAAATTACGCGTACATGCATCTATGCCACTGCACCAACAACGACGTAGGAATATAATAGCTGACGTGACATATCTGTACCCTATTATTACGATAATTCAACCCCAGACACGATTCTCGCTGTATAACGTTCCGTTAACGATGATATAATAATTAGAAGAAAGGAAAAACAATTAAACAAGCAAAAGAAAAACAAGAACAACAGATATAATTCATACATTATGTGACAAGCGGAGGTCTGCCAGACGGTATCGGTGTTATCGCATAATCAAATAAACAAAAAATAGAAAAAGGAAACAAACAAACAAACACGCCTTCGATATGTATACGACATAATAAAGACTTGATCTTAAAAAAAAAAGGAGAAAAAAAAAGAAATGAAAAAATCGTGCCACCAACCGAGCACCGCAGACGTGCGGATAAAACATAGATCTTTATATACGTACCGGCGGACATTATAATATACCTACGTCGAATCGAAAAGTGTCTAATCTATAAATCACGGTTCTTTATCCCCCGACATAAAAGTTTGAAAAAAAAAACAGAATAAAAAAGACGAATGAAAAATAAAATACGTGTGTATTGTGAAGCGCGTTATAATGGTGTTGAATAATATGGATCTTCATATACCGTATACGTATTCGTACGCACCTTGATTCTTCTCACTTCCTGGCGGGACGCAAAGTGAACGTCTATATGAGCATTCAAGATTTGCAGCTGCATTGGAGTTGTACAGGTACATTGTTTCGTGGAATAATAACTATTCACTCGTGCTATTAACTGTCTCGCAATAAGACCCAGAGCCAGACTATCATCCGATTGAAGACGGTATCTATTAGACGACGTTCCCGGTGCTATGGTCACTATTGTACCGGTGTAAAAATATTGAAAACCTATCGCGCCGTTGCCACGAGATAGGGAAGAAACCTCGCCGATGAATTCTGGAGAGAGAACAAAAAAAAGAAAAAAAAAAAAAAAAACAAACAAACGTAGGGAAAGAAAAGAATCATTCGTGTGTAGAAGTCGTTCGGTTGAATTATATCTCTGCAATTTAAAGATGCTGGTTTTCCATGTTTTTTGAGCTGGCAGCGATGCCAGAGCACATCTATACTTTTTACTCGATACTACACAGCAATAGTGAGAAAAGCAACGTCTGACGTCGTCGGCGGTGTAATAAGAAGATAATGGAATAGCTCTACTACCTGGAAACAATTGGCTCAAGTTTACGACTGGCTCGTTGGTTTTCAATATCATTGAGAAAGAGGAACTCGTCTCAGGTGAACATAAACTGGCTACCAGTCTTATCGGCACCTGAGCCATCCTTTGTAGAACTCTTAATGCGCCGAAACTGTTCTCGTAAGTTACGGTGATCGTTGTTTCCAGTGATGCTGGTGTAGCTTTCTCGGACATGTGAATCACCGACTGGACTACGCGACGATCGCCTAAACGGAATGATAGGGTTCAAAATAATTTCCCACAAAAACCCTAATCGATGGAACTACTTTCGTTCTAATTACTTGAATTTATACTCACACAGGTTTACGATTTCGTAGTAATCTTCCCTCACGACTAGTGGATGGTGTACTTCAAAGGTGATTTGTACCCGACGTAACGGTGTGTAGGGCATTATTTCCAATGAGATTCTACACATGGCATGTTTTTCTATCTCCACCGCCAATTCTTCGTTGAACGGGCACGGTTCCAGGTGAGGAGACATCCAAACCGACAAACTTATTTCGGAGTCCGCGGTCGCATTGATCAGAGAATTGTCTGTGAAAAATTATTTTTTCGTCAAATGTCTCATTCTGCTACTGTCTAGCTCTAATTTTATTTTTTTCCGAGATTTTCTCCCGTGCATTTGCGAAGTTTACCTGAAGCTACCGACTTTTGCAACATCTTCCTGTAATTTGTGATTTCCGCTTCAGCCGTTTCGTAATTAAAATCCTTTGTTGAAACTGGCGGGGCTACGAACAATGAGGGTTCAGTTCCAAGGAAGCAACCCTCCAACGAACCTCCCTCCGAAAGTATGACAATCACGCCCTCCAGATACTGCGGTATTTAAAATCTTGTTATACCTAATCATTCATTCTTTTTCTCTTACTTCTCATTCTTCGCTTCTCGTTTTTTTAAAAGTTCATTTTTTTTCCGCCCCTTTGTCAAAATAATTAATCAAGAGCGAGCACGAAGCAATGTCTACGGATACCCGCTAGTTCAGAAGGCCAGAGAATATCGCCGGTAAAGAGATCGCGCGGATATGCATCCGTGTCAATCAGTCCACGATTGCGTACTTTGTTGTCCTAGTCGGTTTGTCGTTCGTTATCAATTCTAGGTAGTTTATCTGGTCTGTCCGCTGCTGTCGTTAATTATGTTTATCATCGAGTTTTTTTCTTTTTTTTTCACTCACGTATCATATCCCACGCCTTTTAAAATAACTTTTATAAATTGTTCTTACGGTATGAGTTATTGTATGAATGAAAATTTGCTTTGTGCTCCGTTGAAATTTTTAATAATCCAACGCCATCGCGAACAAAGATTCTCTCTATTTGAGGAATTTTTTCGACACACCTGAAAATTTCCCCTGCTGATGGCTACTGGCGAGAATGACAATTGCGCTGACCATCTCAACGTCGTTCCTTCGTAAACCATTAAAGTATTCGTCTCGGTAACTGTCATCGCCATTAACACACCATCGGGTTCTAAAATTGGGTCAAACATTTTGGCTAATAATTTAACGTCTGCTTGACACGCGAGTTCGCTGTCGCATGATAATTTATAGATTCATTCATTTCGTTACCTATTACATAGGTATGGAAACAAAGGACAGTGTAATCCAACCGTTTTGTGTACTTCAGAGTAAAATTGTCAGTCAAACAGTGCAAATTTCGTTCTCCCAATACTACTATCGCCATTTCCATACTACTCAGTGTTGAGATTTTTATATCCAGAACCGCCTCGCCAAGATTGTACTTCCAATCGGGTTGGAGATTTTTTCCCGCAACCCCCGATTGCTGATCTGCTTTGTTTTTGTCAAATTCTGCGATGTGCTGGTATCTGCGCCAATAGGAGGAAGACGTATTGTTATATTTTTAGAAAGTGGTTACGTACATTCGTCACGATATAATAATTCACTCTGTGTTATATGGGTAGTCGGATCCTTCGACAGCCCGTAAAATTTTCTCTTTAAACTCTTCGGATTTTCTTGGCTCTAACTTTAGTGTCTAAAAAGATCATCTCTGAACGTTCGCATGTGTATTACTGGAAACTAAAGTTGTGCGGTATAATCGCGAAATGGTTTCTTATAAATTTTAAACGTAATTGACCAACCTATAGCATTCTAAAACCCAGCCAGAATTGAGAGTTACAAAGGCGTCGTTTTTGGCAACATACATCAAAGGATTTGGCAGCAAATAGTTTGTTAAATTATAACTGAACGTGAATGTCTCTTGTTCATAGAAGAGCAGTGTGCCATCCAGGCATTGTACGCAGAGAAAATCCCTTCCATGGACTCCCCCAAACGGACCTACGGTCAAAGTTGCTCCAAGCCGCTTCAAATCATGCTCATAAACGACGTTCAAAGCACAGGTATCCTCTGCAAGAATTACGATTTGTTGCGTAAAACCTTGTAGACTCGGCTTAGGTATGGTATGAGTGCACTGATACAAAACTAACGTCAAGTTCTCGCGGAGATCATCGATGCAAACACCTCAAAAGTTATAACGATCATTACTATATATATATTACATCCCATGTTGCGCTCTGTGTCGTACAGCTCAAGGTAAAACGCGGGATGATTTACGAGTGACTCTTATAGATTGTTAAACAAATGTCAAGTCATGGAATAATAAATATGTATCCATGGTTAAAAGCTCTTTGAGTTTCTGATGCTGACGCTGACGCTGCAGCACCGCCGCGGACTCGAAGTGCTTAAATATTGTTGACCCTAAAAGATGTCATGGACGGTGAAAGCGCTGTGTAAACTGCAAGTAAGGCCAAATCCTTTGCCACGTTAAACAATCTTCGACAAACGATTGTTCCACCCGACTTATCTTCGAATTTTTCTACCATCCAGCTTTGTCGATAATCATACACAACATACAATCTTTGCGTCTACAATAATTAAATATCAGACGAACCGTCATCAGTTTCCGGAATGTGTTCGATCGAAGTCTTGTACACGATCAATTTAGAAGGCGACAATATCGCCAGATGAAGATTTTGCGAACCACTGAAAAATTATAAAAATTCGTTAGAAATTAATTCTCGAAAATCGGTGCTGGATATTGAAGTCAGTAAAACTTACGAAACAAATTTACCGACGTTCAAATCGATGATGGGATTCTCAAGCTGCGATTCGAGGATCAAGTCCTTCGGTTGATAGCCAGTCAAGGTTTTACCCTCCTCTATCCACTTTGACGATGGTTTATAAATTCTTAGACATCCTTTGTGACTGCCAACTATAATTACGTTGAGGATATCGGGCCCGAATAGCTGGGCTACGAGAAGACTGTGATTATCAAAGGCTTCATTTTCACCGCACTGCGTTGCCCACCATTCTCTAGTTTTGAACAGTGACATTTTTGAGGGGAAAACAACACTTTAATTCTATAATATTAAGGTGTCACTTGGCAGAATAATTCTTCTTTAACTACAGCCTAACTAACAATTAACACTTGGTGCACAGCTACCCTTAATATTCATCTAGGTATATGCATCATCCGTTGTCATGGTGTTCGGTATCAAAACAACCACGAGGGTGGAACTTGGCTAGGAAATTTGTAATTCACTCAGGAATTCCAAAAATATACCAACAAATAATATTTTGACTGTACACTAATAAGTGTGTGACCTAGTAAAGCGATGGCATTTCCAAATTCATTATTCATTGATACAGTATGTTCTTAAATTGATGAACGTACTAGGCAACCGCATCCAGTTTTTCATTTGAGTTTAGCGGGTCGATGAAGCGCAGTAGTCTGCTGAAGGTTTCAACCGGCTGTATCTGAGCGACCACTAGTGATTCGGTTGAGAACTGTCAAGCGTCACGTTGATGCTGCCTCAATCTGCCTGCTGTCAGACGTTGTGCTGTCAAAATTTTTTATCGAGAATTCTCGTATTTTTAAATAAGTTAATAACGGGAATAACTTGAAATTTTTTAATGGAACCCCAGGATATTTATTACAACAAAGCAGAATACGTGGAAACGGTTTGTAACTACTGTTATAATCGATTACGTCTAGTCGACCTGTTGTAACCTAGAATTATTTAATACTTAACAGGCCTCTGGTAATAAAGTGAGCCGACAAACTGTGCTGTGTGGATCTCAGAATATTGTTCTACATGGTAAAGTTATTGTTCAGTCAGATGCGATTATTCGAGGGGATCTAGCTAATGTCAGAACTGGCCGCTACTGCATTATCAGTAAAAACGTCATCATTCGTCCTCCGTTTAAAAAATTCAGCAAGGGGTGAGCAGACGTTTCTCAGCCTGTGACAAGGTAACATTCAATCATTACATACAAGTTGTAATATCCACAGAGTCGCTTTCTTCCCATTTCAAATGGGAGACCATGTGTTTGTCGGTGAACGAGCTGTTGTCAATGCAGCCATCGTTGGTTCGTACGTTCATATCGGAAAGGATGCTCTCATTGTGAGTATTTCTATTAGCTGCTTTTGGGCGTAGATTTCCAAATCTATGATCATTAGAGGTAGCTCATTAAAATAGATCCAGTTTGCAACTACAATTTGTTGAGGATTTCAGGGGCGACGATGCATCTTGAAAGACTGCTGTTTTATTGAAGATGGTGCCGTGGTTCCACCAGAAACTGTTGTACCTTCGTTTACTCGATATGCTGGCAATCCTGCTACTTGTGTAGAGGATCTACCAGAGTGTACTTTAGATTTAATGCTGGACTACACTAAAAATTATTATCAACATTTCTTACCAGCAAGGATGTGAAATGAATTCTGAAAATTACATTGCCATCTCATAAAACTGGTATGACTATGAAGCAGTTTTTCTCTAATACGAATATGATTAAATTCTATTAATTCAAATAGATTTTTTCAATCGTTGTAATTTTCCAATGTGTTTAGTAGTGAAAAAGATCAGACTCCAGCACTGTATATACACAGTTCTAAGTTATTTATTAATTGCAATACAGAATGTCATTTAAGCTTCAAGTATTCAAAAATACATCCAATAATTTATGCGAAAATTCCACTGTAGTAATACTACTAATGATATCTGCCGAGCAACCAGATTCGTGTCAGTTGCAATAAATGTTGCAATTGAGTAGATGACACGTTATCTCTTGCTTGCTTATAATGGTGATCTCAGTCTCCTACAGATATGGCATGGATTTCGTCGAGAACTCTAGCCTGCGAAAAGCAATTAAAAATGCCTCATGTAAATCCATTGCAAGCGATATGATATGAGATAAATATCATCACGTATCTGCCCTGTTTCTGCTACTGATAATTCATATTTCTACATCTTTTAATTCTTAATTACACACTATTATAATCCCAGTTGTAGAAATAGCGACAACTCGAGGAAAAAATTTATATGTAGCAATTCGCCTGACAACTACAGATGTTAATAATAATTACTCATTGACTTTTCTGTGAAGTTAATCAGAGATAAAGACGCCGTAATAAAATTCTTTGAGGGCTAGTGGTATCACTGGATTTCCCTCGATAATATACAATCACAACAATATCTTCCCGCCATCAAGTTAACTAACTACTATACAAGTGTATGAGTGATACCTTTCGTTTGTGCCAAAGAATTTCTATGAAGAGAACTGTAACGGCAGCAAGTGATCCCCAGGCAAGGGTACCCAGTGCCGCGTAACAGTCAATCAAACCAACACTGACAAAGCTTGTGTGCCGATGACATACCGGCTTTTTTGTATACAGCCGTGTTAAATGTCGAGTCTGCAGCCCACTCTCGTGAATTTTCAATGCCCTGGAAGAAAAATTTAGTAGATATATCTTAATGTCAAATTGTCACCCAGTTTGGTACCACAGTTTATAATCCGAATCACTTTTTATTGGAGCTATTGACTTAATCTTACCCGTTTTTTATGATTTCCAAATAAGGAGAGCGCTTCTGAATAGCTAATAAAGGATCGAGAACATGCATAAAATCGATTTCCTGAAATCCGCACTTCTCATCTTCCTGGAATGTCTCTTGGACCAGTTTATAGACCGGTGCTCTTTCGGCATGGAACGCAAACAGCCCTTTTCTCAGCTGAGCTGTTCCATCCTCTATACTCATCCAAACGGGCTTTTGTCCTTGGGGTGCAACCTTCTGTTGGTAGATAGCTCGGCGGATCGGATCTTGAAACGACTTGAAAGATAAATAACAAAGGATCTCATCAAATCGTTGAGTACAGTTCTCAATTTGTCACCTAACATCAACATCATATTACGACAACGTTTTTTCCATCAATCTTACTGCAAAGTAGTATCGATTATAAACCGTGTCGTGGACACCAAACTTCAAAGAACTGTGCAAGAGCTTTTCTAGATTGTCGATCGATCCTGTTGAAGACTGTAGAAGAGCAACAATGTTAGCTGCGTAAGAAGTATAGAGACTGACAACGGCGACAAATAACATCAAGATGATAATTCGTGGGGTTACTCCACGTGGTTCAAACGTAGACCCTGTGACAGAATTATTTCGAGTTTGGTTCCTCGACGAACAAGCATGATGGTAGGCGTTTTATATGTCTCGGAAAACGGCGCATCAGTTTAGGAATACCTTGCTGAGAAACTGCGCCGATTATTATTAGAATATTATCGCTCCATGATACGCGGATCATATTCCCGGCCCAATACGGCTCTTCCCTTTCTTCCGGCGTACTAGTGTGCCATTCCCATTTCCAAGCGATGTAAAGAAGCACTGCTACCAGAATCAAGAATATTCCACTCGCTAGCCAAACCGTTGGCCGAAAAGGCAGAACAAATATGTTGCTCACGTAAGACAGGGGTAGTCTTCGAAAAATGAATTTCGGTCTATCCAAGAATTAGATGGTATTAGAAAATTCTAGAATCGTTAATTCTCGTGCAACCGTTCTTCGCGCATCACCTGGTGGGCGTATACAGGGAGATGTATTCAATGACGTCTACTCTGTCGGCTGTGAAAAACGTGGCAGTTCCACCAATATCAATCTCTTTTCGATCCAACATGCCAATCATACCGTTCCAACTGTTGTTCGCATCACGATAGCCCCAGGTTTCGACTACGTTGAAGCTAACTCTGATCATTCGAGCATTGAAAAAAAATTCTCAAATTTATCACATCGGCAAAAGTAGGTATTAATAGTGAACTTAGTTTTCACGAAATCAGCGTTACTAGTAAAAAAAGTGAAACTCGTCTAAAATTAGAAGGACTAATAGACTCATTGTCAGCTAATCACAATCCTGTGATACTTGAATGAGCCACCGATGCGAAATATTTCTAACAAGTAAAGCTGAGGTTCAAGGCTCTCCACAACTCTAGCTGTGCATAATCTTATACTTACGTGGCGTTCATCATTTCTATTAAAAAGAGGATCCAGGGGTAATTTACTTTAGTTATTGGATCAATGTGCCTATTTTGATAGTCGGTCAAATGGTTGATAGTATCTGGATCCGTCATCTGCGAAATCAATTCGATTTCAGATCATAAAATATACCTATCTCAAGTAGTGATTTCTTATTTTCAATTATCACCGACCACTAGACATGATTTGAGCGGAGTCAATTGCAAGTCCTTTCTTCGGATAGCGGATACTTGCATGGGACGTAGATAGAGTCCCTGTCCATCTTTCCAAAATCCGCGATCCTCTACGACGAGATCTCTAACTGCACTTGGTTTATAAATCGAAATCAGCTTGACGTGATCGCGAGCAATCCTCTGCCCGATCATAACGTCGCTGTCGGGGAATAATGACAGATTTCCAAAGAAACTGTAACTAATGGCGTAAGTTTGGTTTGCTTTCTGACGTTCCACCACATCGTTATTGTCGCCAATATCTTGCAGAAGTAACCACTTTGCTGGTGAAATGAACATACCGCTAGAATCCGCCTGTAGTGAAACAATATGTTTGTTTGATATCAAAAAAAAACTTTAGCGAATATCACAGGAATATGATATCATGATTTGATTTGAAAATAATCCATTGATTTGAAAGTAGGTAATTGAAAGATAATTCACAGATGTACGTCATTATTCTCATCACAGCGTCAGACTCATGTTCTGAAAAGATCTATTATATCCAGCAGTAAGCGATTCAGAATTATCAGACCACTATACATATACCTGAAATATTGGGGGAACACGAGTCGTTCTTATTATTTGAGGTAATTCGGAATAGAGATACACTATCATAAAACGACTATTTTTCTTAGCTGTTTTTCAATGAAGCGTTCGATCGATTTCATTTCAATTTCGTTTTGAAGGGGTAAAAGTTTCGTATCACTGATCTACGCGTCTTCCGCGATACGATGTAACGTCAAATAATGTAATTGAAAGTTAACAATAATCTCACCTGTCGCAAGACGTCGAAAGCACCTGGGCAATTGATATCGACCAAGTAGTAACTCTGATGTCGATGTCTATCTCTTAAGAATATCTCGCCACTAGATCCATCGAGTGGATTTTTAACGCTAATTAAAACGTCATTCTTCGAAGCGATTCTTGTAAAGAACACCGTTTCATCTGAAACAAAATGATTCTCTGGAATTTCCAACTCCGCATTTTCCTAGACAACTGTTCGATCGTTCTATTCCCCCCGTCGCGATCGATGTTTAAATATCAGATTTCTTTATCCTCGTATTAAACGAATCATAATCTCCTACTCCGTTTTACGTTCCCTTACGTAATTTGATTTGAATTACAAGTCATACGCTCTCATTACCATAAGTGGTCGTCGGAAAATTTTTCAAGTTATGCGGCAATTGAATCATCTTGACTCGACATTAATCTTGCTATCGAGCAACGCGGATAGAATTATCGTATAGAAACAAGACGCGCGAAGCCCATACGGTTGATATTCCTCGTCATATCTCACTGCGTCACGGCTGCGTACCTTTTTCCATACATAAAAATGCGGCAACCGTTGACGGGTTCGAAGCGATTCCATTTTTCCTCATTGCTTCAATCGCAAATCGGTGTACAACCGATCTATCGGTATGATTTTTCATAGTAAGAATTTCCGCACTTGTCGAAAGTATCCTCAGTAATATCGTCAAATAAATGTTTGCCCACATGTTTGCCGTAGGTAAAACAAAAAGCTATTGAACAGATTGAATAGTTCGTCCATCCTTTATATAGCGAGTTACTTACCTGCAATAATATCCGTCAAGACGTACAGCTGCAACTTTTCTTCGCGATTCAATATTCATCGCAAGTGGATCTAACGGTATACGCGAAGAAGTCGCAAATCACCGCCTCCTCTAATGATAACTTTGATAAATCGAGAAGCAGAATTGGAAAACGATTTGTGGGCAGGTACAGTTAAACCTCCATCGTCGAAATTAGCTCGCGGTAAATCGTTTTACTCCTTATGCCCCAACCTACATAGAATTTCGTCTAGAAAGCGACGCCATAGATACATCGAACGGCGATACGAAGAAAGGACCCAACATAGACGCTCGACGATCTCAGTAATAATTGTTGTTATGATATACAATTGTTATGATTGATATATTCTCAATAGACCGATAATTGATTTTTATCTAATTTAGATAGAGCTAATCATGCGACAAATCTATTCTACATCGGTAGGTATAGGTTTATAAACCTTTCAGATATCGAGATTTTTATTCGAGGTATTAAGATGTATTAAGACGTAAATTAGGGGGAACGTAGTACACGTGATGGGCGGAAGATTTGATCGTCATTGCGACGAGGAAGAAATGATTTTGATAGCGCGATGAACGTAGTCCTGGATTCTCTGTGAGATGATATTATTAACCAATGATAAGCGACATTCGGGTCTCGCCTTTTTTTCTTCGCCCGCACATGTGTCTCGTGTTGACTCAGTGACTGTCACGTGCACCATTGTGGAAAGACGAGCCCCTCTTGCGCCTTCGCTTTAGTTTAATAAATGTCATCGTTTGTAATAATCATGAGATTAACAAGAGCGCCCGCAATTCGCGAGACCATCCACCATATATCCAATAATCCTTCACGAGACGGTAAACTGATCGGATATAATTAAACGTGCGGTAAGCGATGAATTCTAATTGAGAAAAACTTATTAAATAAGCAATTCATCGAGTGTCTTTTATGAAGTGAGAATAAATCGCAACGTCGTTCTTGTCGTTGAAATTAGTGTTCGTAAATTCGAGCGTAAGTTAATTTTGATTTATTATTCCTGGCACAAAATATTGGGAATACAATCGTTCGAAAATATACTCGATATTGATTCACAATTTGTGCAACGATCTGTCGTAAGAATGCCGCCAATGATATCCGTTGAGCAATCGGAGTCGTGTGGATCACAATACATTTTGCAATTTAGTAGATCGCATGATATTTCTTCGCTCACTTCCGATATAGCAACTGTAATCTTCGGTAAATATGCCACGGGCTCCGTCACAGATTTTATTAGCCTGCAAAAATGCGTGAATCCATTCCAAATAGTAAGACACGAAATGAGCATAGTCACAAAACTTTTACTTTGTCGCTATCACTGATAATTCGCATGTCTAATTCAAATCTCTTTATTTTTGGTTCATCTTTTCCAGAATCCCCGCAATTGTAGTAAAAAAAAAAAATCCAACTATGTTCGAGGAAAACTATTGAGCCTCGTGTGGAAATTTGTTTGACTTTAGATGAAGACGGCAATTGCTCGTTGAGCTTTTGCAGAGTTATTCAGAGATAACGACGCAACAATAAATCATTTTTATTTTCAACGCTGATAGCATCGCTAGATTTCTCTCTTTCGTATACATTCGCACTTCATCTTTCTGCCGTTCACTTCAATCACACACAATGGTGTGATACCTTTCGTATTTGCCGAAGAAACTCTCCGAGAAGAGAACTCGCGAAACAGTCAATTAAACCAACGCTGATGAAACCCGCATGCCTGTAACATACCGGTTTTTCCTTAAACAATCGTGTCGAATGACGTGTCCGTAGCTCATTTTCATGTATTTTCAACACCCTTAAAAAAAGAAAATTGATCCCAGTTTATACCACAGTTAATAATAATCAGATAATGTCTTTTTTTTCAGAGGTATGTAACTACAGGACGAAACTGGCGAGGCCAGAAGACCGCTCTTGATTTGTTCTTAGCCGATTATAATGATCTCTAGGTAAGGAGAGTTTTTCGGAATGACCAAGAAAAATTGAAATCCCGTAGTCAGCATTTCTTATCCTCTTGAAACGTTTCTTGGACCAGTTTATAGATCGGTGCTGCTTCGGCATGGAACGCAAACAGCCCTTTCCTCGGCTCAGCGACGCCGTCTTTCACGGTCATCCAAACGGACTTTTGTCCTTTTGGAATAACCTTCTAATCGTAGATAGAGCTTTGCGGATCGGATGAGCGAAGAGCAGCAATCGATGGTTCAGGTAACATCAACTTCATGTCATCGCGCATTTTTTTTGTCATTCTTACCGCAAAGTAGTGTCGATTATAAACCGTGTCATGGAGTCCAAACTTCAAAGTAACTCTGATGTCGATATCCGTCTCTTAGAAATATTTCGCTGTTTAGTCCATCCAATGGATTAATTACGCTAATCGAAACGTTAGTCTTTGACGCGATTCTAGTGAGAAACAACGTTTCGTCTGAAAGACAACAATTGCTTAGAATTTTCCTACCTCCTAGTTCCCCACAATCGGTAAGACTTGTCGTTTATTCTTCTCCTCGAGTGGAATCTCTCTCTCATTTATTAATTAAACCTTATATGTTACGTTATATCGTACTCTGATGTACAAGCGTTACGTCATACGATAGAAATTAAACGTCAAAGTATCGCGAGTCTTATTGGAAAAATTTGAGAAGTCATACAACAATCGAATCGCAATATTAATTATCCCACCGAGGTTAATCAAAGTAGAATATTATATCGGTGGTCCACGGTGACTCGAATTCATTTCAAATTTCCTCCTTTGCTCTCCTTTATGTAAGAAAGTCCTCGCCAAAGACGAAGACGCATATCCTTGCAGCCGGAGCTTGTCTTCCATTTAACGATCAACCTCGATAGATTATGCGGACCTATAAAGTCGCCCTGCTACACATTATCTTCGACAAATCGACGAAAATTATTGCCCTATAATAATTTATACGCGCAGGTTATACGCGCGCTTTATTTCCGCATCAAGATTAACTCGGTAACTCGTTTCACTTTCCGCGATACCCGATGTGATCGAGAAACACCGCGCGGAGGAAGCGACTCCAAAGCTTTCGCGATTATTCTTTCACAAATAATACCACCGTTGATTACCCATGGCGAAATAATAACGCCGTATTACGTTACCGTAACGCGTGCGTTTCTCGTATCGCTAAGCAATCATGGAATAATTCACCTTTCGAACACGATTCAAGGGGGGGAAAAAAATGAATAGATAAAATTGAGGGGAGAAAAGAAATTAATCCAAGATATATTTTTTTTCGAAAAACTGATACTATATGATCGATAGGATCAAGCTCACGGCGATGCGAAACTTCAAAGGATCGATCGACCGTAAATCTGATACACCTGTATCAAGATTTTCATTGGCAAAAATTCACGTGAACTTGGATCGCGCGGGGGGGGGGGGGCTGGTCGGTGTGCACGGGACGAGCGACCGGGTTGTAAGCGTCATTGCGACAGTTGGAAATAATTTTACTTGCGCAATGTATACATATTATATACACGTACATTGTAAACCCCAGTGAATTCTCTTATACGGTTATGGTATTTGTGTACCGACGATAAGCAGCCACTCCAAAGTGTCTCGCCTTTTTTCTTTCCACCACACGTGGATCTCGTGCCGACTCGGTGATTGTCACGTGTGTGTTATACAGTCGAGAGACGAGCCCCCCTGCACCTTCATTTTCACTCGCTGTGCAAATGATCGTGCGATTGATAAAATCACCGCCGCTGCGATTCACGAGACTATTTTCTCGTTCTCTGCAGAAGTAATGGAATAGACCGACAAACGTCGCGTCGTTGTCCAAGATCGGTTGAAATTTTCGTAAAATTAACAATCGATCGATAGCGCGATGAAAATTCCACATTATCCAGGTTACGACCGTGGCGATCTGCTTTGATAATTCATAATTGGTGCAAAAAAACGTCAGGGAAACAAAGCTCGTTATTATCTATCATAATTTATAGCTAGGTAGTATATATCTTGATCGAGAGGTGGTGTTTATACACGCGGTATGTCTAAGTTTAATTTATACATAAAAGGCCAGGAAATCTTTATTGTGGCTAGACTACAATTCTTGATGCGTCCGATACCGCGCACTGTCCTTTTTTCTTTTTTTTTTTAAATCCAGTAAAGAAAATAAATACCCGATGAACAAAGTTTATATGCTGGATATACATATAGATGACATTCATCAATTTTCGAGATACGTATTACTGACCGTGTTTCTCAACGACTGACACGTGTTGCTCAATTTTATTTATTCGACAATCGTCGAAATATGTATTCTGTAACAATACAGGTGTGTTCCATCAACATCCATAGTATGTAATTATTATAATACCATAATGACGTCACTTAATGCTAATCGCAGCTACTCATTCGAACGGGAAATCAGCGATCGTCAACAAACAAATTGTTAGGACCGACTTATCCCTAATTTGATTTTTTTTTCTTCTACCTTTTTTTCAGCATAAATTATAGACGTTTGATCATTACTCACCTGAAAAATGACTGGAACAAGGTCAACCGGTGTATGTGAGGCGATTTCAATCCTTTTTTTGCAACTTTTTCAGTAAACAAATCTTTATTACAGAATTGACAATATTCATCAGCATGTACGTATGCGATCTATATACATATTTAAATAATAAATTATCGTCTTATTGGCAAAATATTCGTTAAACAACACACGTACGATGTTAATCTGTACAATAGTTTTTTAGAAGAAAGGAAAAACAATTTTCATCGATGCAACGAATTTGGAACTTGAGACTGAGCAAAAGAAAATGAAAAAGTTTCGTGCAATTTGTTCAAACAATTACATGACTCGTCGTTGCCGCGATAGTTTCAGGCGTTGTGCGTCAAAAATTTAGTCCGAAGTCTTACCTTTCAAAAGTGTTTGATAAAAACTCTGGGACAAAAAAAGCGGCGAACGATACGCGAGGGCTTGCCATTTATAAGGTGGTACGTTGAACACGGACTTCGTGTAAATTGGATTACTACGCGATAAATTTACCTAATCATAAAAAATTCCAAAAAACAATTCGTCAGAATTTTTTTTTTTTTATTACTAATATCTCATTCCTTCCGTGTTTATTCATCCCATCGGATGGAAACGTACCGAGTATTATACCTGTAGCTATTTAATTTGTAACCTGAGGCAGACTTTTAAATATTGAACCGAACGTTTTCTCTTCGTACAGCATCATGTCATGCTCGACGTTTACAAATATAATTATAAATATACAGCTCTCTACGATAATTTTTCACCTCTTCTTCAATATTTGTTACTGCTTTAATTTTTGCCAAGCGCAATAACATTCGAGCGAATTACGTACAAGTGAAACGTCCGCCGATGCTTCATAACGATCGAAATTATTATATATGTACCACTAAATTTTACACTACGAAACGTCGATCCTCCACACGTATAGAGATCCCAGTTATAGTCAGTCACACACGAGTCCGCCATTAACACCTTCGTATTTCCTATGGAATTATACCTGTAATAATTGTATCATCAGCCGAGAATTTTTATTGCCGAAGTCATCTCGTTCTCTTTTATATTATTTTTGTCTATTTCTTTCTTTTTTTTTTTTCTTTCTGCTATCACGTGCAGCAATTTGCCCGTTTCTACGATATCCTTGTTGCTCGTTTATCTTAATCCTATTTCCCTCGTATCAATTTAATTGTCCGCTCTAAATGGATTTGAGAAGTTTTCCTTGTAAAATTCGTCGTACAGCGTAGCGGGGGGAAGCGTCAGTGGAAAAGGTACGTGTGCATCGGGCATAAACCGCCGGCGCGCATGTCGAGAGTTTTAAGTGAAAACGCCGTGTATTTGGTCGGCCGTCAGAAGAGTCGTCGGACGCAATATTGGGGGCTTCCCTGCGCGTGGGATGATTTTTTCCGTTTCGAGACCGTTGAAAGTTGGTCGAATATTTTTCGAAAATTCACCTCTTTCGTTTTATCATGTATTTTTTCAAGTGACTCACTACGGAGTCACGGTTATGTCAATAAATTATTAATCTTCCGACAGCGGCTGCAGTATTCAAAGAATTTGCGAAAAGCTCGGATCTATTATTAACCGTGACCGTAATTATTGACTTGATGTAATTTCGTTTGTTGAAAAAATATCAAACGAAATTCTTTTCGCCAGATAAATTTGTTTGAACGTACTCGCGTCATTCATCGTTAATATAAAGTATATCTCGTATTGTATATTGTCGCATTATTGTGATTCATTCGGACATGCGTTCGCAGGTAATTGAAAGGATAAAAAAAAAAAAACTGAGTTAGTATCAAGTATACTGTCAACCGGTTGCACGTATATAGAGCTAAAACCTCATGAAGTGAGCGAATGGAAGTGCATACAACGCTAATTATTTATAGGCACTTAATTTGCGACCTATTATCACGTCGTGAAATATATACACGTTGATAAAGAGAACAACCGTTTATTTTTCGAACATCAATCGGGATTACGACGACGATACGATCGGACGATTCGCGAAACGATCGCCAGCTGCGGTGCTGCACAATCAATTTTACCGATAAAATTTCAGCTGTTAATTAAATATCGTCTTCCAATATTTCTCATAATTATTATATCAACGCTCCGACGAGATTGCATTGTATTATTGTTCAATGTACACTTAACGGAAAATCTCGCTTTTCACCGAGGTCGCGAGATGTTTAACTACCGACCTCGTATTCAATTCCCGACTACGGAAACTACAAATTTCCACCAGTTTTTTTTACCTCTATTATTTTTTATGGCTCGCGACGATTGCTATTCCGAACAGCACCTCGCCATTCGCCGAGAAGGTTGATTTCCATTGCTGTACAACGATAGTTAAAGATATTTTCCGGAACTTCGTTCGCACGCTTCCTCGTAGATCGTTTGTATCCTCGAGATTGTCTCCGCGGCCGACGCGTTCGAATCGATTCGGTTTTTCGCGATTTCCCCCTCGGTAAAATCGTTGAAATGCCTCATCGTCAATTATTATTTCGTACAATCGAACCGCGTCGGCCTCACCTTCGTAGCGAGTTTAAAAATTCTTCTCCACGAATATAATCGTACATGACCGTGTTACTAAAAAGACGAAAAATTCTGACTCGAAGAAGGCCACGGCTCGGCCAAGTCAGACGTAAAATGGTCCGCGAGCTGCAAGGTGCGCAGTTGAAAACTTTCCTCGCGAGGAGTAAAATTCCTGAAATTTATTTCAAATTCTCAATACACACGTGTAGCCACGAGCTCCGCCTCTTTTCTATCCACAGAACCGACTTTGAATAAAATATGAATAAACGAATCGATACCGGTAATGTTATTTTTTTTTTTTTAGCATATCTATAAAAGAAAAAAAGTAACTATTCCTACAAACTGCCATCTCTCTAACGTAATCGTATGCAGAATTTTAAATCACGGTAAACAAATTTTGGCTATCGAATTATTTATTTGTTTTTCATCTTCAGGTAATAAAAAAGGAAGAACGGAAAAAAATGGATTTTTGTTTTTACCGACCGGGGCCGCGTCGAAAAAGTGACCTCAGACTTTTCGAATCAAAGCTCCATCGGTTGAATTGGCTCGTATTATCTTCGGGCGTATTATACATAGCGGGCTGACCTGACCTACTCATTTCACTATCCACACGGTGCTGCTGATTGTGAAGTTCGCCACGCCTTGGAGCGATCAATCTTTTGACAGCGTTAGGTAACCATGGAAGGTATATAACGCCGTCCACTCTGTATACTGTAGTACGAGTGCATTATACCCTACGGAATGCGTATAAGTAACGTAACCAGATCGTTATAACCTGGATATTGACGACCACTTACTAAAATGACGCGCAATTAAATCGTTCGGTCGGACGAACGTCCGAGAATTCTTCCTCCGTTCTCCAGATGTAAAATAGAGTTTGCGGTCAAAATCCCCCCGGGATCCTTGCGATAACGATACGGCGAAACGAGTCGGACATCGAAATCCCTCCCAAAAACTAAAAGCTCGTTAAATTATCCTCAATATTAAACGAATTTGCGCGTGATTCGCGCGCGAGCTCGCGCGACTTTCGTGCGATTTATTTCGCGCGATGGAATCGCGCGAAGGGAGGGGAGTTCGAGGAGCGTCGCGACGTCGTATAAGTTCTGCGGGGTGGACGGTGAAAAAAAAAGGGAAGGGGAGCGCGCGTCGAGTTATCCCATTGGTCGGACACCGGTGGCTGTAGAGGTTCTTAGTCGCACGAGACTCACGAGACTCACCGAGTTTCTGTTAGTGAGCATTGCGTAGGTACGCGATACGGAGCTACATCACTTTGCCGATAAAGTATACGGAGAGACGAGAAGAGGGAATCTGGATCGCAACGTCCGGTCGCGAAACATTCTATTCATCCATTGACGCGAACTGGGCCAGAAAATTCGGGAGACGAACGGTCTGGACCGGAATTGATCGACTTGAAATCCCTGTTGGATTTCGGTTCCTGGATTTTCTTCTTTGTTTTTTTTTTTTTTCTTCCTTTTTGTTTCTCACGTGGAAAAATGGGCACCGGACAAGGAACGGAGATGGAAGCGAACGGCACGAAACCGCCTGTTTTCAACGAGGACGACCTGATCAGACCACGTGGTGCGTAGATTTTTACACTGTTTACAATCAATCTCTGTTGTGACATTGACCGTCACCGATTTCGATTGGATTCCCTCGAGCGCAAAGGGTTCACCTCAATGATATCGTAATTTTCACCATTTATTTCGCATTTCTGCAACACACACACAACGCACCGATGTCCTCTCGACGTCCAATCGTCGGGACACGTGGTTATTTCTAAATCCTCGATGGCATGAGATAACCCTCGGGAACTGGCTGACAGCCAGGAATCCGCTGCCTTCGCGCGTTTCTTCTTACGTTAAACTTGTACGCTGAAAAGTCGCTATTCGCGGATCATTGGGTTTCCCGTCTAATCAAATTATACCTACTCCGAATATTTATTCATCGCCGAGAACCAATAAATATCACCCAGAATAAGGCCGATCCATCTCCCCAAGTGAAAAAGGAGGGTATAAAAAAATGAAAAATTCCATTTTATTCAACGATCGGCTATACGAACTGGAGAAACCGTGCCAGTTTATTCGTGTCATTAGTATCTGTAATTAAATGAAATCAACGCCGATACAGTTGCTAATATCACAGAACGTTGGACTAATTTTTTTCATCAATTTCTAAATTCCTACAACCGTGTCAGTATTTTTTTTTTTTAATCGTCAAACAAAATGAACGACACAGAACTTGGAAAAAAGCAAAAACAAAAGTAGGAAAAATTCGTATATCGATTTACGGAAGTTGCGGACCACGTGAACCACTATTATGGTTCATTTGTACCGCGTGTAAATGTATGTGGAGTACGTGTAAAATATAACGGTTGTAACATACGGTACGCGATGGATGTAAAGACGATCGTTTCCACCGCACACGTTTGAACCGACGTTCCAATAACCTTCGGGTTTACATATCGACTAGCTACGATTCAATTATCAGCGTGTGATTACAACCGTGGCAGAGTTCATTTTACCGGGAAATTGAAAGTGCTATAATATATCACCGTGTACACCTGGCTACACACAATGACTACAGATACAACAGATACCGATAAAATAATTGCGGGCCGATCGATCAAATTTAGATTTTAATTAAATTAAATCGTCACCGTCTTTAATCGATGGTTATATTCTTGGACAAATAACAGATATAAAATTTTCTACGTCGATGAATATCTGAAGAAATGCAGCAGCGCAAATCGTAACGTATGCGTACGCGGTATTTCGTACACCTGAACGAAAAAATTTTTATCAGCCATTACCGACAGCTGTGTTTCTTCCCGTAACCGAGCTTGTGCTTTTCGACTATCCGAAGAGTTTTTTTTTTTTTTACACGCATCACAATTTGACGGAGAAATATCGAGAGGAGCAAAAAATTCCCCGTACAATTAACTCGAACCGATAGTGCAACTAGCACGCGGAAAAAGGACGTACATCGAAATTCGTAGAAGGAGTTAAACCACAAGAAACGAAGATGGAAATAAAAAAATTCAGCGCGAGAAAAGCTGAATCTCTGCTTTGCGATAATTCGTATTTTACGCACATTCGTCTGTGTCAATAAAACGATACAACTAACCATACGGGTCTCGGTCATGGTTAATAACAAATTTCATCACGTGTGTTGCTCCGACACACTGTGACGCTGCACCGTCGGCGCGTATCGATCGGTCGATACGATCGTCGATGACTTACACGTGTAGGTGATTCTAATTTCTAAAATACAGATCGAATTTGGTCGAAAAATTGTCACTCCTTATTAACGAGACGACGACCTCTCGCAAAAAAAGTTCATTGCAAAAGGGTGATAATCCGACGAATTGAGTTTCATTATTTCTCTGAAAAATGAGCAATCTATTCCCATTATTTTTTCTCGAGTCTCTTGCCTCGTTTCAAGTAGACTGACCAAGGCTAAAATATATTTGTACGTGTATATTATCCGACCTCGAAGTGCACCTCGATCCGTGTCCAGATACCGTTGATTCAGTCACGGATCTGTAGATCGATCAATCCACCATATCTTTGTGAAACGCTGAACTGTAACACGATCGTTATAACGAGGCGTGTACTCGTAGATCGTTCGCGTCTTATCAACGGGATCCGGGTTATATTTCTGATTTTTATTTCTTAAAAATATTTGCAAACGAAAAAGAAAAAGGTGCGAAAAATAAAACGTCTACGCACTTCGGCCGTCGCGGCTCTCGAAAATAATTATTCATATTTCCTCGGAATCGTTCGGAGTGAGAGAAAAAATTGTTTTGACCCTCGTCGATTTATTACCGCACGCGGATGTGCAATATTCGAAAAAATTATTCCTTGGGGTTTCTCACATTCGAGAAAAAAAAGAAGAGAATCTCGTCCGCCGCCGATTACGAAAATCAAAGTTCGATTAATACGATCATCGTATATCTGCGTTCGTTGAACTCGTCGAATTGTTCTGGTATTATTTATCAAAAAATTCCGACCTCTGAGAATTATACATGTCCAGATGTAAAACAGAAACGAAAGTGTCCCGGCGTGGGTTTTCGTTCCGCTCTATCGGATCGGTAAGAATTCACTTTCCAAACGTCTCGGCTGGGTGTCCGGCAATTCTCATCGACGAATTATCCTTCCGTATGACATAGTTTTTCAACCGATTACGATCTTCGCGCTTCTGATTACCGTAACTTTCATTCCCTATAAATAATTACGTGAAATTCGCTCACAGATCTAACCGTCTACCGTCAATAATTCGTAAGGACTTCATCCGCGGCGCCGTATTCAAAGCGCATATATATATATATATATATTTTCGATCTAGTAATTAATTACGTTCACTTGTTGATACGGTGTAATTATTTAACCGTCCCCCGTCAGCTGCTGCTGCTGCTGCTGCTGCTGCCAACGCCAAAGCCAGTTCAATCGAGTGAAATCTCCTTCCGCCGTTATCGTACGACTTTCATCAATCTGCGCATATACGTATCTCGAAACACGGCTTCAATTACCTCAGTAATTGTAATTCTTGTTGAAATTTTCTTTTTTTTTTTTTTCTTTTCATTCTCATCTCTCCACTCGGTATAAATATTACGAAGAATTGAGTAACCAAAAATTCTAACGCTGCGTGCGGTTCTGATTGTGGATATCTGTAATGCCCAACCTTTCACGTTCGTTTTATCAGCAGTGATTTCCTTGCGGGTATAATAATATGGCCGATCGTGTATACGTATACGCTGTCTTCTTCGTCGTCCACCTACGAGAAACGAGTATAGGTATTATATACGAGCGCTTCGTTCTTATTTCTTTATTCGTGCTCGGTACTCGCGATCAGCTTCGGTTGACTTATATTTAATTACACCCCGGCGAACGGCTGAATCTTACAACGTCGAGATATCGTCGTTTCTTTTCGTAAATGTCCAGGAATCCGTCCAGATTCGAATAGTCATACTTACGCACACCGAACGCATAACGTTCGTCTTTTGCAGCTAATTTTTGACTCCCTCATGCGAAAGCGGAAAATCCATTTTTTTTTTTATTTTTCTATTTTTTTTTTTCAACCAACTCCTTATCGTCTCCATCCCCGCAAAAATCATCACGGAATTTTATATAATCACCTGTTCACGTGATACCTGGGCTTATGGAACGGGACCGATTACTGACCCAATGGCGACGCTGTGTAATAAATATATCACTACGCATTCGAAGGGTATACCTATACCCGTACGGTGGTCATTGACCTTTCGTTAATCAAGTGCCAATCGATCAATTTTCACAGACCCGATACACCGACGCATATCGATGTCATCATAGACACTGTATAGACGACAAAAAAAGATTTACTCGCTGGACTAGTTTTATACGTCCCCTCCGAAGGAATAATTCTTTTCCATATTTTAAGTTTATTTGCGATATAGTAATCTGACCGTACCTGTAACTTTCTATTAATCATTTTCTCTCTATCCTCTCATCTCAGTTTTAGTTCGCGCCACGCCCACCTTGAGAATATATGTACATATTTCAGGGTGAATTAAAAGTTGTAATACGGTTATTATTAAATCGCGTTCCGCACGCTACATGTGCATGTATGTACAGTACAGGGTTGCCCAAAAAAACGACTATTTTTTCCGTCTCCTATGAAAGTACATCAGTTTCGAGATCCCCCTCCAGAGTTCAGGTCTAAAGAAATTTTTTTAGAGGTCGCTCAAGATTTAAAAAAATTTCCAAAATCGCCAAAAATTGAATTCTGTTTTTTCAATATTTCTTCGAGGGGGCTCTCACAACCCCGACGTACAGGTTGCACCTAAATTTTTCAATCTCCGGCTTCGTATCGTATAATATGTAAAACATAACGTGTACATATACAGAGGTATATTAATTACATGGGTTATGCATAGGTACGACGTTCACTCGAATGTTACGTTCGGAAATTTTCTTTCTCTCCGCAAGTTTTACCGCATACCATCGGCACACGTGCGCATACAGGCATTAAGTATCCCCATTGGAATATGTGGAAGCTGCTCGTGTCTTCTCGTTATAGGTACTAATTTTATACTCGAGTCACGATGCAATGCCGCTGGAGTGGCCAACGTTTCGATATCCATGTGTTAAAGACCCGCGAGCTATGGTACCTGTGTACTCAACGTCATTGTGTATGTGATATGAGTTGAAGAAAAAAAACAAAATATATATATACGCGCGCGTATATTCACGTAACGTAACGCGACATATCCAGAAACACCTGCGGTACGCGTGTAGTGTAGCATTCTCCGAAGCTTTCTTTCGAAAATATGTCGTACGTTAAGCGAAATATTTTGAGAGAAACGTTTAAATCATAAAATCGCAAGAATGATTACCGAGCGACGGCGTGATATCGAGGGAACAATTAACTTGTATTTCAAAAGAGAGAATTTATCGCGCTGGACTCTCGGATCGCGTGTACCGCGTATATTTACGTTTCACGGACGATTTCTGATTGACTTTGCAACGTACGTACGTACGTCTGGTGTAGTTAAACGGCCGTTTGTCCTCGCGCCGCACCGCAGTTTGAGGATAAACTCGGCGAAATCAGCGCGTAGAATTTTCCGTCTCTCCTCAAAATCCGTGCCTACTCGTAATTCGCTCGCAAATGTACGCACACGTCACAGCGGCGATACCGGTCGATGATACGGCCTGTAGAAAAATATTATTTTTTCGCGACCGTCGACCTCCTTTTACGTACGCGGGAAACACCTGGATCCTAGAACTCCTTTTTTTTTTTTTTCTTTTCAATCGACGATTCGCCGTTCGCGTTAATCGACGCGATTATTTACAGTTTTTCCCCATCTTCATCGAACCCGATATCCTCGCGGGCATAAAATCTCCCGAATGTCCTTTGCGGTCCGTAGAATATTTTTGCATTTTTATATTTAGACTCGGTATTATTTATTGCGGTCAATGTATTTTGGTAACAGGTTTTCGATCGTCTGTACAAATATCTCTCTCTCTATATATATATAGTTTTGATCATTGTTTTCCGCGTACGTACGGATTGAATTATTTATTTATACATTTTTTTAAGATCGTGATTAAAATATGTGACGGGCAAAAGACGGGAGAGATTTTTTCCTCCGTATATCCTACGTGATTCGAGGTCAAGGATTCCGTTCGTGGAATATATCGATTTGCATATTAGACAATCGGGGCGACATGCGATGATCATTTCAATGCTCGTCGGGATTTTGTAATAATTTCCGTGAAATTTTCACCGTCGGTACAAGAAGGAAAAAAATCACTCACGCCGTCAGTCTTCGGAGAAATCCTTCGAAATTCAATGCGAATTGTTCGGACGCGAGGATATTCCGTAGGACGAAGGGCGTATGGAAATCGGATAACCGTGGGTAAAATTATTCATATTGTATCACGACCACCATAATTTTCAAAGCTGGTCAATTCCTTTATACTTATACGTATAGTATGTATAATTCACGAGTATACAGGGCGACGTGTAATAAATAGAAGCGACGTTGCGTGTAACGCGGAAGTTAATATTTGGTTAAAAATTCATTTTTGGAATTCTGAATTTCACCGAGTCTTCGTTTAATATTATTCGCGCGTGCTAAGGATACCCGAAGGTACGAAGGTTGAACTATAATTCGGCCACTGCCACGTCATTTCTACCATAAAATATAAGCGAACCACTCGGGATTACGTCATTGCCCATCACATGGATCGATATAGCTTACTTCGGGGTTCAACTTGTTCCATTTTTTTTTTTTTTTTTTTTTTTATCCTCTCCACGTACATACGTACAATATTACTGCATATCGTCGATATGGAAGAAGATCTGGAAATGATTCTCTTTTTAATTAGATCGTGTAAAGATTGTTTGAGTCTTATTGAATCGATCGATCACTTCGTTTCGAGTATATTTATAGGGATATCGCTCGATCGAAGCTACTTTGATGTAAAATTATATAATCAGATTTCAATACCGTTGATTAAATTTTTTCTACCAGCCGTTATCGAGATCATCGAACACAATCGAGTGATTCGATGCGACATATAAGGAGTAATATATCGTAGTAATCGAGTGATTTGCTCTAATTATCATCGAACGTCGTTCAAAAATTCGCAGATGCCTTGAGAGTGCCATTATCTCATCTCGTACTGAATAATTAATTACTGGATTATGATCGCGGCAATTAATTTCGCGGGTAGGATTTACGCACTCAGCATCCTCCTGTCATTTCATAGCCGAAACGATGTTCGTCTTCTGTTCTTTTCAGATGAACGATAAACTTTTACTCGATTATCTGCATGATTGATCATATTCGGCTAATTGGAAAACATGCATAATACAAGGCTACGTCGCACATCGCGTACGCAATCTCTTTGGAGAACCGGCCGATCGCTCTCGATTCCGAATCTTCTCTCCTCGCATCCGGCCTACGTTCGTCCTCTACGTCTACTCTGACTCTCGTTGAGTCGAATTCGTATTTTGTTTTTTTTTGTTTTTTTTTCAATCCCTCTCTCTCTCTCTCTCTCAAAAATGATTTTGTGCAAACGCAGTTGTGTAATGGCACATACGTAATTACGACCGAGTTCAGTTTCGTTATACGTCGGTATAATAATCAATTTTTAACGAATTGCCAATTAATCATTTGATGAATACGTACGCGTAATAACATATCACTCCCGCTCTTTGATACATCATCATCGTGTATGAAATGATTAATTTCGTCAAATATACCTACATCACGTTCAAGGCGCGGTCGTGTGAAATGAAACGGAGTCGAGTACATATGTATATTATTTCTCAAGGTCCTATGAGAATTCTGTACTCTGGAGTGATCGCTGTAGGCAAACGCATAGATGATATGTCATTCGAAACTGATTTTAATGCAATTATATATTTATATCAGTTGGAGTGGAACTTTGATTTTTCCCTTCTTTTACTTTCATTTTTATTCATTCATTTTTCTCGCAATAGCATGTACAGTTTCTTGACCATGAATACATACGTACGTACCTTGTATACGTATACAATATGCGAGAACACTTTGTAGAATTCTATTTATTATTATACATTTGTAAACTATCGGCTTCGGATAGGTGAGTTACGCGATAATTTTTAGTATTTGAAAACCATTAAAATTAAGTCGAGGAAATGCACCGTTTGTAATCTATAATGCACACAGTAGACACTCGATAGTTGGTTAAACCAGGAGGGAAAATAATTTTCTTACACAATGTTACAAACTGTTTATTACATAGAACACGAGGCGGACGAGAATATAAAAATATTATCGTATTTGACTAAAAAATTATCAGACACTTGTGAACCGATTGCGCTCGAGACTACAAATAAAATACAAATGTACCTGCTAGTGAAAAAAATAACACCTGTACACACACCGCAATGGTGCACACAAGCGTGCATAGTCGATTTCTATCTCCATATATTTTTTTCCAAATCTATGAATTGAAAGAAAATTTGAAAAAAGTAAACGAAGAAAACGCGGACAATCATTCATAGTCAGAAATCAATGAATACAATGAAATTGCACGTACGCCGAGCAGTCGAAGTGGGACTTCGTTAAATTCTCGATCCGCGATATAAAATTCAAAGGTCATAAATATAATGACGTAAGGTACGATCATATAATATGCGATCGTTATATCGTCGTATTTGGGACACTCTTATGGAAAATGAATTGCCAACGGTGAAACTGCATCGCAATACGTACAATTTGAATCTCCATAAATGGTTGCAGAGAAACTGCACCATCTCGCGTACCGTCGTATACTCTTATTTGCGCAATATATACTTGTATAAAAAAAAAATAATATATATATATATATATGCATCTGATTTTACGTACACATTTACATACGTACGTATGTTCTCACGTACGTGGCGTATCGTATACAGGTATACTCGTATAATTATATATCGGGTATTGTACATCAATTGCGGTGACTTAATTACAACTTTATGGAAATGATTATTAAATTCTCTATCGATACTCTTATACCCACTCGAATTTTTTTTTTTCCACAGTCTGATATAATCTGCAAGGTATTTCCATTATATATGAATAATGAAGTGGAACGTTTCAAAATGAAAATTCCACGCCGAGAACACGTCACTTGAATTTTTCACCTCGTCGACTTTAACTGCGAGTAATTCGCTCGGTTCTTTTTTTTTTTGTTTTTTTTTTTTATTTCGCTCAATTTCGCAGCCCGTCTCGTCGTTGATTTTAATTTACAGCTATAAGACAATGGAAAAACATTTTCTTTTGTTGTATCTTTTTTTATGTGCGAAAAACAAAGTTGAGTTACACGCGCATTATGTGTAACGCGTAAGGGATGAAAGAAAATAATAATCGTAGCAAACGACGCGGCTGAAGGTACGTCAAATGGGTGTATTCAAAAAGTAAAACCGGTACTGCAAAAAACACCCTGAATTCGTACTATACATACACCCCTCTCTCATACAATTTGTCGTTCTTTAAACTGGTTTCCGCTAAAAAAATGAGCAAAAAAAAAAAAAAACAACCGGCTTGCCTCAGATTTCTTTTGTGCACCGGTTTATTTCCGGTAACCGCTTGTTTCCGGTTTATATAACTATGCGAATACGAATAGGGCCTTCTCTGCGGCGTGCTAGTTCACATTGTACGTGTATATCGAACAGAATTTTTCAAACGAGTAACGGAAAATCAAACGAATTTCCAAAAGAAGATCGGGGACATTTTGCACCACGTAAGACAAATGCCTCTGATAAATCGCGACGGAAAAGAAGTAGAAAAATGAAATCCTTGTGTAAATAGTTTTTGAGACTTGTAATTCTCTGTGAGTCTATTTAATTCACTGCACGGATTGTGGCCGTTTACTCAATTCAAAGATACACCCGACAGAGACATATTTGTGGCACCTGAACATCTTTTCAAATTTACTTTTTTCATTCCATAAATACTCGGCCGATGAAATAATAAAAAATAATCTACATGTGTAGTTATACGTTCCACATGGCATACAACACTCGTTTACGCAAGCATTACTTATACTTATACCTCGTGGTTGGTGGTCGACACGTGATCTTCAAATGACGTGTTTCAAACTCCTATTTGCTATTATATCGGCGATATACCTATACGTATAGCCTAAAGAATGGCAGGTGAATCTCACGCGTATAACAAGTTCTGCATCGGTTGCACCGCCGCGATTTGAATCATTCATTTTCCATGTGTATAATATTGCAGATGATTGATGCGATGCATACGGATCGCGGTGAGGTTGGCCCTCGGTTAACAAAATTTGAAAAAAAAATAAATAAAAACTCGTGCCCAGCCAATCTGAACAAACACTACTTTCTTCAATTAAAACCGTCAGTTTCCTTTTTTTTTTTCTTCTCTTTATTACAACAGATAAGCTATCTATAGAATATCGTACACAAAAGGTACATAGCTACAGGTATATCAGAATGACCGTGACTTCATAATTTTTTCAACGACAAAATTTTTAATCTCTGGTAAGCTTGTTGGAGGGTAGATTGATTAATTTTTGGAATTGAGACATAGCCTTGGATAATTGATTTCCTGAACATCGGACTTTTTTTCCAAGTGGTACAAAAAGGCTTAACGCTGCCCTGTGGGGGGACTCGAGCTTTTACTTCGCGTCAATTTTCTCTAGTTTGAAATTGTTGCTGCAAAATTATGCAATTCAAGTACATATAAATGTAACCGCGCGGACGTACCGAATTGACCACATCCTCATTTTAAGTTTTGCACGACTCGTAGGAATTGGCACGAAAAAAAAAAGAAACAAATTCTTCGCGCCACTTTTTATTTTTCAACTGATTGTGAGTAATGAAAAAAAGTCGTCAACGTGTTTGCGATTGTCCGAAATAATGTGAAAATTATCTTTCAGCGATAACGACGAAATAATTGACAATGTGCGTACACGATAAAAGGGAATATGAAAAAAGATTAGACACGCGTCTCTTTTAAAAGGTAATTAATCGACCTTCAATTACGCAATGGTAATTGAAAATAATGTGTATGTAATAATTCATACGTACAATATCGTTATCACGTAAATAACAATTTGAACACATTAATTTTTAGAGGTATTATTACGAAGGAGATACATCATGTAATTAGAAGCTAATGACATGAAATTATAAATATACTGTTATAAAATATGGACAAAATTGAAAATGACGTCCTACAACTAATATCCACGTTATGGACGTTAATTTTCCGTCACGGTTTATTATTTTATAATTGAGTTCGAAAAAAAAGAAAACTTTAAATCAGGTGTTAATTTGCCGCAAATTCACTGCCATCTTTACCGATGTAGATTTGTTTGAACAACGACTCGAATAAAGCCTTCCTTACCGACTAAAATCTGTTGGAACAACTAATAAACAACAGGACTACTCACCTGTCGGTATTATAAATAATATACCGACGATCGGTGAACAATTAACCACTGTTAAAAACCGATCGATTTTTTTTACCGACATATTGTTATAAACTATGAAGAAGTACACCTCATCAATAATAGGTGGCATTTGGTATTTGTCGTGATCTGCACTGAAGAAAAAACCCAATAAATGAGATTAGCTTTTTGCGTTTCCACTATCAATAAAAAGAAGTGATTAAAATTATTAGAATCCTAGGAATTTCATGATTCACAGAATTTATCGGATCCAACACTTTATATTCTTATTTTATTATTATTTATTTTATCACAGTCATAGAAATTCGCTGCGTTTTGAAATAAATAATCGATCGATTTACGAAAGTATGATTTAATATACTTCGAGCGAATTTTTTTATTTCTCTTGCCCAGGTGAATAAATTAGAATGGATTAAAAAATAAAGAGAATTCGCACTTCGTTGTGTGAACGGTTGTTTGTTCATTCCATTTAAACGAAATACGTCACACATGGATTCACGAATAACAGCAATGCTCTGTGCAGACGTTATCGGAAAAAAGCAAACACATTGCAGGTACACTACTCTGTTGCATCTCGTATCTTAAGTCTCGCTTGTAACGAGAAAAAAAAAAATAAATTATTTGCTCGCATTCTCAAGTCGCGTAATTAAATTTTCGTGAAAAATCGTGCGCGAGCATTATGTTATCTGATCAGAGTAGATTTTTTTTTTCCTTCATACATGTAACGTCTCAGACACGTGACGAATGTTGTAATATAATTCCGTATCATGATTCATGTGACCCTCATCTTGGCAATTATACGCGTGTACGTATAATGTAGATTTGATCTTGTAGTATGAACTCTCGTACAGTATGTCATACGTATAGTTAATTTTATTATTCTTCGTTCGTTGGTATTTGTACAAATATTAGAACTATGGTATGTTTAATTCACCCCCTCCATGTTATGATAGGTTAGTGACATCCATGTGCTTTCAACTCGACGGCAATCTCCGTTGTAGCGATAAGAGTTCAGAAAACAGGGATAAGAAGGCGCGCCTCCGCTTGTCTCAAATTATACATTTACAGAGATTTTTTACTCCGTAATTTTTTTTATTTATTTTTTTCTCCACGTCCGTTTATCTTTTTTCCACTTTTCTTGTCTTCCATTCGAGCTCGAACGATCAAACACAAGATTGAAAAGCGCGCTCGCTGATTTTATTTTTATCCACAGCAGAAAGAAAAAAAAAAAAAATTTAAACGTCACGAGTTGCTGGTGATATTATTTTTGGCTTCTTCTTTCTAGTCGTTTGACACTTTGGATCAAGATATTACAGCAAAGTACCGTACAGTAGAATTGATAATCGTACTGATAACGAATAGTGAACTTACGCACAATGTTACATAATTACAACCTGCTGCGACTTCGGTCTTCGTGACGTACAGAAAAATATCATGACTTCCACATTTTTTACGTCTAATTTTACCTTTCATTATAATAATCTACAAGTACGTCGCGACAAGTAAAAATATCAAATTATGACGCACACCGCCGAGTGTGAACCTACGAATTTTTGTCGCCGCCATTTCTTAATTTCATGCACATCCCAGGCAGCAGTTCACGTACGGTGCTAATTACTTTTAACGAGTATAGTCGTTATCTAATTTTACTGGATATTGAGGCGCAGACGTATCATCTTACACAAAAAAAAATCGCGATTCGATTGATATAATATACTCGGCAGTCTATCGGGTATGAAACCAGGTGTACGAACTAATTTTTTCGTGACAGTTAATGTCGGATCTTATCAAAAATTCCCAAGGATACGATGAATAAACGAGAAAAATTTTAGGCAACGTGATTACAATAAAGTAGAAATAAATCCAAAGGGATTAAGGTTGTACAGTTTGGAAAACTTATCTATTATAGATGCTCGTTAGGGGATTGTAGATTTTAAGCTTTTACATACCCTGCCGATTAGGAAATATTTTATGACCGTTTAAGCGTTGAGTTAATCTCGAATTCAGAGATTTTGATTGACGAAATAATGATTGTGATCTCTGTCAGTACGTATACTGTTTATATATTGTTATTATTTTATAACACATCGTGTTTGAGTAACGTTAATCGTGTCCTAGTCTTTACACATGGATTAGAAAATTTTGTTATTTGGAGTAAAAAAATCACTCGTCGAATTTTAAGTACGTTTTGAAGAAAAAAATTTATCAAAATTCAACGGTTCTTAACCCTGATCTGATTAAAGTTGCCGTTAATTAATTTGTACCCGAATTTTAGGAAAAAGATATCAGAATACACCTATTCACGTGTGATGATAAAAGAAAATTTTTTTTTCCTGGCACCTAAGTACATCCGATAATATTCTAATTATATAACTAATATATTCAAAAATAAAACCAGACATGTTATGAAAATCACTCAACAACGGTCAATGACAAAGTTGATATATTTCTATAATTTTTCTATACAGTTACAAAAGCCACAGCTCGTGCGAGGCCAAAAAATATTTTTTTCTCGATGACGAAATTTTTCGTCGGCAAAATTTGACACCGCCCCGATTTTCGTCCACCTCTTTTTTTAAGTTCGCAATTTTATTTTATTTTCTTTTATTTTTTCTGATTTTCGAAAGATGATCACCGCGAAGTTTACGAGGGTATATTCAGTACTATAAATCACCTGATCGTTTCAGAGACGCATGCACCCAACATTTATAAACTATATGAATATCACATGCATATGTGTATAAATACTGAAGCTGTAATCGAATGTGTGAAGAGCTGGGCGCTATGCCGATTGTGAGTCTCGTGAATGATTTTTTTTTTCTTCATTTTTCCTTGACGGACCTTGGCTTTGGCGTGCGATGCTATTGCTTTTAACTCGGCAGAGACGTGCAGACATCTCATCGTTCGAGTAGGCGAAGAAACCGTTCGACCGCTCTAAATTTAAAGAATCATCTGCACCTCGTTGCATCGTCAATTGATCACTTGATGCGGTATCCTTGCAACGTCGAACGATGATCTTCTCCGCACCCTCCGAGCTAAATTGTCAAACTTTTCTCATACGGAATTTCCACGTGACTTTTGTTGTATAAATTTTTTAATCCGCCGCATTTAATTTCGCATAAAAATCACGCGTTTCAGATCAGGGGAGACGCATCGTTCTTATAAACGAATTTAATATGCAGATGCGACGAGCAACGCGCAGACTCTTTTGGCACGTTAATTGATCTGAAAATATCCTCGCATCTGAAGTATGATTATTTTTATCCGTTGCAACTACGGTGAACTGTATAGCGCGACGTGCGGGATGACAACAACAAATATTACGCATATTACGAGTATCATTGGCCAGAATAATTTTGGCACTATTTCATCGCTGTTTTCGAACCGTGGATTTTCTCCATCATCAATCCCGATGCATTTCGATTGGGAAAAAATAGCGAGAGACCGTTGATTCGGTGAGTAACAACGTTGACGCGTACAAAATGGGTGCGGATAACACAACGTTGTAAACTACAATAGGCACCCTAATCTCAGTATACCTTATCGATATTTGCTCTAGTATTAATTTAATGTTTTATAGCTCTCCCTGCGAGAGTATTGGGGAATATCGAGGATATAGTAGATAAACTAAATCCGAGTTATTCAACTCCAGCTTAACACTAAACGACAGACTTCGCAGTAGTGAAAAATGAAGAGAAAAAAAAACCACATTTGAAGTCGAAAATTATAAAATTGCCAAAACTTATTTCATGGAACGAAAAAACATTGTGCCGACAAATTATTTCGCATCTCAAGGGTTTTAGAGTATGTTGATCTCGGTTCGCGAAGGCCGAATATTGCGAAACCTTGCTCATTTCTTGATGAACAATACAGCAGCAATTGAAGTGACTTTTAATTGTTCTATTTTTTTCATTGTTTCACTTCTAATTAGAATACCGATCATGACGGTCTGGACTATATGACATGAAAATTTGCGGCTCTCATCTGGCGCAGATTTACCATTCTTTTTTTTTTCTATTGTGTTCGTAATCAGGACAATTCGATACGTATAGCGAATTATTGATTAAAACATACTATGTAAAAACAAAATATGATAATCCTAGTGAAACATATTGACACGATGAACCACAACTACCGAACATCTATTTGGATTATTTTTGGCGATAAATGTTTTGCTCGAGTAATTTTCATCACAGAATTCGAATATGACGAAAGTTTATCGTAATAACTGACGGAAATTCTCAATATAGTCTTGAAGAGAGAGATAGAAAGAGAGAGAGACAAATCACGTGTATAGAAAAGACGTTCAGCAACCTCGCGTCACCTTCGAAACTTGTAGAAATGAGATTGCGCAACATTAGCCAAATGTGCTGCTTCCATACACGTGCTATGAAAGTAATTTCGCATCACGTGTATGCTGAATAAACTGAAGTGATAAATGATAATTTATTCCGTTCGACGCACGTGAACCGGCTATGGGCAATCATTTTATTTTATATTATCTACCCGTAGTCCACGTTTCACGAGCGATACCGATACGAAATAAGATAAATTCATTCCGTTCGGTGTACTTGTTTAAAATTTTAGTCAGTCAAGTTCGGTGAAAATAAAATGGGCTCTCCATCTGACTGAACAATTGAAATTCAAATACGTTATTTCTTTCTCCAAGGAATACAATTCTTGAAAGCCGTATCTACGACAGCTCTTTCCTCACTGACTTGTCTACAGTCAAAGATTTTCACGATCCATCCGTCTATTTTTAATGATCTTGTTTAACGGAAAAGACAAACATCTCGTTAATTGGATTGAACGTGTCCATTTACGCCGTTACCGTTGTAAAAAAAAAAAAAAAAAAAAAAAACAACAAATCACGCGAAACATTTCTACCGATTAAAGATCTCTTACGCACGATGTTAAGATGTTGAGCACACACACGACTCTGGAAAATTGAGCGCGGGCTCGTAATCCCTTTATTAGTTAACAAGAACGGGTCATGGCCTAGGCAATCATAGACACGCAAACACCGATGAGAGTTTAGTCCGACGAGAGAGAAAGATCGTATGTGAAAAGACAAACTAAAAACGACGTACGTACACGTATGTACCGTACAGTATATACGCACATAAAATAACAAGCGGAGCGGTAGAGTGTTCGCAGTTCGTCAATGGGTCATTTCAATTTATAATAACCGTCGCAAGGAATGCCATTCCTCTCTGTGTAACCCCTCTCGTCATTCGTTGAAAAGACAACGTATGCAACTGATCATCTACGGTAGCGTGTTATATGCACGGATGTAAAAGCTCGGTTACGAAGCTTTACCGAGGGCATAATACTCGCAATTACGCATTTACAACATTCAACTCCTAAATAATTCATACACAGAAACCCCGTCGTCATCATTTTATCATAGCTACGCTGCAATTGTTCTTAAGAGATATAATTTGATCAGGCAAAAGTCCTTTGCTCCGTTGATCGAGTTACCGCTTCACTTAAAAGTTCAGATTACATTTTATAAACTACAACAATATGTATATCTATGCGGTATACGGTGTCGTTTGTCGTGTACAGACGGCGGATTATCAATTGTCACGTTCAATGACATTTCATTCTATTTTTGATTCTAACGACACGTGCTCGTATGCCGATGTAATCGCGATATCGCAACGACGGTGCGGTTCCGTCAAATTGTTTCGGATGTGAGAGCTTTCGCGATGCAACGGGAGTAGTTTATCAAACGAGTACCGAGAAACAATGAACGCCAATTGAGTTAACTGCGATACATTGGAACCGCAGAGGCAACTCCGAGACGGCGGCCCACGGTAGAGATTCGCTCTAGACAATTAAATTTTCAACTTGGTGCAATCTTGCAACGCCAGAACCATAGATTGTATACATGTATATATCGAGAACGCAAAGAACCCTACGCCAATTCTGCAGTTCATCCTTAAAGACTATTCTCGCGTTTCATATGTCGTACACTTTATATTACTCGCCGTAATTCCTCTACACGAACGATTGATCGAACGGAGTTATGACCGTGTCTGCCACAGAGCCGATAGACTCCTGAAAAAATGATTAAACCATTTATTACCTATATCATAAGCGTACGACAATAGTGATCTATTATACTCTACCTTTGCAAGAGCAGTTACGAACGATCGTCGCAGTAAAGTTGGCTGAGCTGCAACGGGAATACCTGTAACGTATTATTTTACCCTTGGCAAAGGTCTTATGCCAAATACCGATCAACGTGAGCAAAGATTGATTTTGAACGTGATTGGGAAAGATTGATAATTTACAGGAATGAAATTTTTCATAAGAATAGAAAAAATAACATCAACCGAACTCCCCCCTGGCAGGAAATGACTCGCGATATGACTCTGATCGTTTCAATTACGTAATCGGTAAATATCCTTCTTTTCTCAATTATTTTTTCTCTTCCCGGAAATGTAATGCAAGTGATCTTGCCAAGTCATGCCAATTCTCGGCTATTCCAACGCGATCAAATTGCTTAGACAACACCGTTTCCGTTCGCCGTAAAGTAGCTTGACTTCAACGTTTTTTTTTTTTTTTTTTTTTTTTTTTTTTTTTTTTTTTTTTCGTTTTCCTAATGTTGCAGTGGAAATCAACCGTCCTCGAAAATTTCAAGCACTCATACTGCATCGTCAGCTCGAATGATATACGTTGTAAAGTTGCGGTATCGTCGTGCACGCGACAACGTTAAAACGTATTTTATGACTGTAGCAATTTTTTTTATCTAATTAATCACCTACTCGCCGAATAGAATTAGCTCGACGAACTTGGACCTCTTGGATTTTTCTTTCTTAGTCACAAGCTTAGCTTTCGTTGAAAAAATTCGTACCTTCGTGGGGCCATGTAAGTGAGGATCGTGTGGTGTAATAAGTCATTCAAAAATCACGTAACCTCGACCGACAAACTACCAGGACCCGAAGGAAACGATCACGTGCTGATCATTCGAAGGTAGTTGTCGATATACGCGTAGCGATTTAAACGCGTAGCGACTTATTGTGTACTAATTTCATGGAGCGGGCACGCGTTTTAACGTACCAGCTACGAAAATTAATCAAAGGATCGCCCGAGGGGTGAATTTATGAATAATCGCCATTAGGTGACTATATTCAACAAGTGGCGGTATCAGGCTGATCTCCATATACGCGTAATAAATGCGTCATGCGCGATGACTTCGAAAAAAAATGTTAAATAAATTGTCAGATTATTGGCTTAACGAAATCCCCGTATCCACATGGTACGTATCAAACGGAAAATTATATTATCGCGATAACGCACACCTAATCACGCCGGAATCATCCGTGAATATGATATCTGACACGATTTCCTTGAAAACCCGACACATCAGTGACGTCAAGGGAAATGATCGAACAATCGATCGTACAGAAGTATCATTGTTCTGTAAATGCATCGTTGTAATACACCGGTCGGATTTTGATCTCCAATCGTTATCATTCGGATTATTCCCCGTGTTCGATACAGGCGTACGTTTTCAGATCGGTATCGTGCCCAGACTGCAAACCAATTTCCTGTCTTCGTACTTGATTGATTCGTATGAATATCTGTGAAGTGTGAAGAAAAATGATTTCACGTGAAATCTTAGTATGCCAAGTGGTGTACGATAACAATAATCACCGTCGTGACATCTGTACATCACGTTTGCTTGAGAAGGAAAATAAAAAAAAATAAAAAAATAAAAAAATGTCAGCGTACGGTGTTCCGTAAGAGTAAACTGTTTGCCTTTGGGAGATTAATTCTTTCAAGATTCGTTACATCGTGTAAATATTTGATATCTAATCGACGCGACTCATTCTTCGTCTCTACGGTACCATATTTGCATCGTTATTGCACAGGAACACAGGGTGTACGCCCCGCTCTGTTTTATCATTATCGCATTCGCGTCATATATCAATTGTCAGACTACACGTACGAGTATGTGACTAATAAAATACACACGTACCGCATACGTACGTACATCTCTGTGCGACGATACGTATACGTGAAGGAAAATTAGATACGATTCGCCAAGTGTATTACTGTACGGAATTTCGAGCCGTCACGCGATTATCATCGTCTCGAATTACACTTCCTTGGAGTTTGAATTTTTTTTTTAGGACAACCACGCCCCCCCCCCCTTTTTTTCGAATTCCCCCAATAAAATTATACTTCCGTTTGATATCGCTTTGAATTAGGTATTCGAGAACGAGGATTTGAAAACCTGGAAATTATTCAACGCCTCATTATCGTCAAATTTCTATACATGTCTCTTAGGTTTTGAAACATTTCAAGGTATCGGGCCTTTCCGCTAGTGATGTAAGAGGTCACTCAGCTATTGCAATCCTCCGTCGTGTGACGATCACCCGAGCAACAGCTGTCGCCCGGCATAAAACGTGCGTTTAAAAAGTCATTCAATAACGTGTGCGTGAACTCTGCTTACGTACGTACATTTGTATTATTTTTTTTTTTTCTTCTTTTTCTTTTTTTTTTTTCAAATACCAAGAGACGCGATAAATACGTACAGTATACGAATCACACGATTCACGAGTGATACACGTGGCGCGAATCGAGATTCAGATCTCGTGCGTCGCGTGTAGGCCAAGGCGATCGCAAATATTCGGCTAATCGACGAGGACTTGATATTAAAAAAAAAAAAAAAAAAAAGGAGACGAAAGAAATTAAATAGGAGTAAAATGGTGCGCCCCTGATATCAGCTGTTTTTATTAAAAGGGGGAGTGGCTGTGCCCCGCCTTCTCTAAGGAACTATTATCAGTCACTGATTAATCCCACTGTTAATTCGACTGTGTAATTTACATACGTACGTGTGTGTTTTAATTTTGTCCTTACCCCCACTTTTTGAGCTACGATTGATGCACCTGCCTTTGGCAAAGCGATTGCCCTAAGGTTTATAAAGAGCGAGCTCCCGAAGGACGGAGGTCATAAAAACAAGTTTGTGTGTGCTGACGGTATAGGAAAGAATCAACTTTGCATTTTATGGGGGATTAGTCTATTGAATCGCTTTTCGATATTCGGATTTTTGGCGCTGCAATAATTGAACTTGAAATATCGGTACAGCGTTTGGCTGAAAGGTGGCGCGGTTGATGTGAAACTGAATTTCGTGAGATTTCTCACTTGTTTGAAATGCAACAAATCTAGCTACCTAATTAGCTTACATAAGAGTATAGTGGATCGGAAAACTACCGCGTCTTATATTTTTTACACTTATCGGAAGCGAAGAAAATTGTCGACGCGTGGATCCCATTTCTCCGAGACAAACTGAAAGAGAAAAAAAAAACGTACACGTACCGTGCTTCGCGCTAAACCAGTGTCGCGAATTTCGAATTTGTCTCAACAACCTCGGGGAAGGTGGAAAATAGAATTGCGAGGAAAAAAAATTCAAGTAAAAGTAAAAGTAAAATAAAAGCCAACTATTCGCAACGGGTAAACTAGCCGAGTCAACTGGCGGACGACAAAAAAACGACCGAAACAAAACCGAGTTCTCTACCTACGCAAAGTTCACTTTACTCGGTATCGCGAATTGGTTTTTAGTTTATCGTGTACGCCGATCGTGCGTGGTACACGATTTTTTAGCGTCCAAGTTGAGAACGTATTATTGAGTAGGGCGAGTACGAATTTACGTCTCTGTCCCTGCCGTTTTTCTGCCCCGTCTGTGTGCGTGACGCGTCGCTACGTGTGTTATAGAGCAGACGTACGAAACATACACACACGTCCGGTCTGTCGGTGCTGCTCATTCTTGCCGCTCTTAAAACTAACTCGGCAGTGTAACCCGAGCAGTCGTTGGTGGCTGGTGCTCCGCGTTTAGTCATTCAGTCAGTCAGTCAGGGACTGTAACCTGCCCATAAAGACTATAAAAGTTGTTGTGCCATGAGTAGTGCGAGAGCCAACGGCGGGAACAGAGACCGAAATGGCCACGTGCTGGTTTGGGAACAATCCGGTCTTGAGGAGGCAGATAAGCCGCAGAAGCAAAAAGGTACGAAATTTGAAACAATAAAAAAAACTTCGGAAGTTTTCACGTCTCTACCCTAAGGGTTGGATACTTCACGTACCGCGTGTTCGTCCGACGTAGAAACGTGCACACGCGTTCTGCAACGAAATGCATAGCTCGCAAACGTAACGTGCGTTCGCTAGTTTCCCCTCTGTCATTTTGTTCACCCAGCATAACCCGAGTGGAATACTCCACCAACAGCCAATACATCACGACGACGTCGGACGACAACATCATAATCGAGATTATAAACTGTCGTAGTTTATTACGCTGGATTAATTTCTGTATGACAACTCGAGCATCATACAACGTTGTCATTGTGATATTATTCGTACAGGCTGACTGTTGGTAGAATTTTGTCCTGTAGAAACGGTGGGTGTAGCATGTGATGATTGTGGAAAACAGCGTCCCTCGTGTACACGAGGTTCCAGGAACGATTGATCAAACGGGAGGATAAAATGTCCGAATGGCGAAAGGAAGAACGTGATCCTATAGGAGTTTTCAAATGACGTTAGCGCTGCAGGTACTTGAATAGAGTTAAGACCGAAGTCGTTTATAAGTGAACGTTAGTTTTTCCCTGTTCTCTAATAACTTGGCAATGATGAACTTCATTTTATTTCTCGGAGCTTGAAAAGTTAACGAAACTACAAACAGCGGTAGCAGAAGCTTAGCAGCTATTTCCAAAGAGCACCGGCACGCCACGTGCTAACCGGCTGGCGGTCATCACGATCGACACCGATGTTCACCGAGAGTATACGAAAAACGCGTCGTATCTCAACTGTGTCTAGGACGTGAGTCATCAAACGATGCACGACGTTTTTCGCCGTGAAAATCCACGCAGACGTCATAGAAACTAGATTCTACCGAATGAATTACTAGGACAGCCGGCCATCGGAAAACTGTCTTGCCGAGAAATTTGCTGGATTTTCCCCCGATACTATTTTAACTCACCACCGGAAATATACGCATTCGACGAATCGAGAGAGTACGCCAGGATATTCAGATCCGTTGTTAGATTGCGGCGAAATAATTTTCCGCCGATAGAAAAAGAAAAGCTCCCTATCGTCGTTATCATTTTAGTGTCGTCATGGTCGTCACTCTGTAGAATTATGAGTAAATAATGTCAGATAGGTGGGCAAAACAATCGGCGTTAAGTAGAAAAATGCGGAATCATTGATCCAGATCTCGTGTATTGCCTCGGGTTGTCAGATGTAGAAAAAACCATGGCAACTGCCGGCGTCGCCTCTCGTCATTCGAACGACAAATGATGAAACGTCAGATCGTTGTCCAGATACCGACGCGCGTACATAGCACGTGAATGAACCTCACTGAAATCGTTCTTATCGATCAGGATCTATTGAAGGCCACATCGCTATTTTTATCTTTGTGTGTCATAAAATCTGCCGGAATTAGATCACGATCTGTGTCACGTGGTTCATATCCGAAAATATTCAATCAGGGTGAAAGTATCGAATTATTCTCTACTTCCCAATGCTGAGAAACTATTCCTAAACAGACTTTGCTTCGAATCGACAACTTTTTCCATATTTACACCCGACATCCACGCTTGTCCTTGTCGTGAATTTGAAAATTTCATTCAGCGTTACACGCCTCTCCCAAATTCCGGTGATCCTAATCTGCAGCGAAATTCTTATAATTTTCCATAAAGGCATTGAAATCACTATAGAATGGTAAAAATAGGGTTTCCTTGACACCTTTTTTTTTCTGTCAGTCGATTTTTGCCGTTGATAAAGTATCGGGTATCTATATATCTCTATGTGTACCATTGAATCGTAGCTCAATGGTATCTGATTGGCCGAAATGTGGTAACTAATTAATGGCCAGAATACTACGCAATTAGGGGGTTCCCTTGACTCAGTTTTTTTTCAAAGAGCCTAACACAGTCGCACCTACAACGTGATTTGATACACCAAAAAAAAAATCTCATTCGATATCACACCCTCTGCGATGGTATTTGTAGTAATAATATTATTATTGTTCCGAAATTTGTATTTCTTGACGATTAATCATTGGCGAATGACCTGCGCTTATTGATACGAATTATCATCGTGAATGTTATTGACATCTGATCACTGATCCGCCCTACGGGAATTCACTGAATTCATTTTGAATATCAGAAGTGCGTCGTTAAAACTCCATAATATTTCTGCGAACAAAAACAGAATACCAATCAACTATCGTTCTCAGCATTCAGACAATTCACACTTCGCACATTTAATATATTTTACTCGTACGAATCTCGAGTAGATGTAATCTTTATTTCAGGATAATTCGGGGCAATCGGATATTCACGTTACATCCATACGACATTCATAAACGCACAATTTTCATCATACGTATACTTTCCTCTTATAACAACCAACATAAACGTAGGTAACCATGACCAGCAACGACCGATGACTGACTGGCCTCCGGCCAATAAACGTATCGACTGACCTTCGTTTGCAACTAATATTATTGTTATATTGTTATTAATTTTCCTTTTTTTTTATATTCTTATGTTATTCCTCAGCCGTTCAAAGGCCAAGTATTTGCGATTATTACCTATATCAAAAAGTAAATGCAAAGTTTTCATTCAATAACTACGATTCTGCATTTAAAATAACTTGCCTCGCAATTTTTAAATATAACTTTCGGTTCAACACATGCATATACATGTAAATATCGGTTGTGGAAAAAGGAAAAAATGACGGGGAAAAATCTGAAAAACATTTACTGCGCATATACAAAAGATATATGTGTATCTCAATAATAATAAAAAAATCATTCGGCAATGATTATAATGATAAGCAAAAAAATTGACAAGAAGTAAGCAAGTTGCCTTCGACCGTCGAGTTAGATTTTTACCAAAATTTTTCATTGCCTATATCAGTCAATTATCATTTATCGTCACTCGAACATTTTCTTCTCGAGCTCGATCGTTATTCCATAAATAGGGTAAAGCAATACATAGTCGTGATTAAGGAAACTGTTTCAAGGTTCAATCGACTCATAAAAAACTTGTCTTTAATTTGGATTACCATTACATAAATACGTACGTACATTTCCGCCTTCTGCATCTTGTGTATACCTCTGTGATTGAGAATTCGTCGAAGAATTTTCATATCCGTGCGCACAAAGGTTCACATATAAGTTGGCAGCCACTGACCCACCGTTAACGTCATATAGTCATTGCCGTGTCGCGATAATTACTGGTTGCGTAATCTCGGTTTGTTATAGAGAACCATGGAAACATTATCGCAGATCTTGTTTGTTTGAACGATTATTTTATGGCTTGATGTGTGGAGTGAAACTTGAAGAAAATAAAAAAAAAATAATAATAATAAAAAACAAAGAAGGAATTACTATCTGGAGTACGAGAAACAATGATGACTAATCGGTCGTTAATCGTCATCTCGAACAAATAATATCATGTAAATAATTTAATTATCACCGTCATCATATCTGCATCAGAGTTGCAGCCCCAGCTCCTTGTGGCATTGACCTAAAGAATGAACTTTCAGCTGCCAGGAACGATCAACAATTATGATCAATCTGATCTGTATTATAAGCAACTCGTGCAGATTTATCTCCGGCGATGATATTTAATCGTATGAGAATTTATCGAAAATCGAATTCGTGAAATAAAGTAAGTCCCATGTCCTGCGACGAGATTGATCGAGGAACTTTTATCCTTGACTTCTTCGAGGGCGCGAGAGCAGTAGCCTTACGTTCGATGAATATAAATAAATATGTTAACGATCCCTGTATTTCGTTCGTTCTTTTATCCCTTTGAAATAGAAAAACATGCTAATCAGGATCCGGATCGGACCTCGAAGGACCACTACACACGTCTGTGTCTACCTAAGTTCGGCGAAAGTTTTAATAGCCACTGGCAAGACAACATTCCATTCCTTTTCCAACCACCGTTTCATCTCATTTGTTCTACTGAAATTTTTACTAACTCGATTCGCAAGTAGGTTCATACGCGCGATAATAATGTGACACTATATTTCGCGATTTTTTCAGATTAATTTAGAAATAGAGTTGTTCTCTCTTTTTTACAATCAATGAGATCTGTGCATACTTTCATCCCCTCTGATGAAGAACATTCACCTTCGAGTTTGGTTTTTGTACGCGTGTTCGCACTAAAAATTATTTCTTCGCACTCGAACGGTGTGCGGTTCTTGGCTTCTTATTTCGTGCTATAGATATAACGGTGGATTTAAACTATGCACCACTTGCCAAAGAATGTGTAATAATAATTTTGCTCAACTTGTATATATATATATATGTGTTATATCGTGACGTACATGCTAAACTGTTATTTATACATGTATAATATGTAGGCACAATATACATGTATACGACTAACAATAAGAACAATGTAAAGGTATACTTAACGACTCAACAAACTGCAATTATGTGGGATCATTATAATATGTCGATTGCTCATATCGACATATATATTCTATACATTGCATTTTTTATTCTTTTGAAAATCTCTGCATACAATATGTTATAATTATAGTGTATGTAATTATTGCTATACGTTGCGCGTGAATTTTTTACTAATTGTATGTTTGAACTTTAAGTACCTACATTATGTGCAATGCTACCAAACGTATTAAAGTCAAACTGAAAATTTTTAAGATAAAAATTGCAATAATTGCTGAAACTCAGATACTGTACGCGTACGAGTTTGAGGTCGTCTTCGTAAGCAGATTGACAAATCCGTCGCAAGGTTAAATTCGTTCAGAACTTCCAGACTATTTCCGATTCGCATACATATGTAATTATATAAATATACGTGCGATAGTGTGTACTGAAATTCCGAGTTATTGCTATGTAGTTTTAATATTATTTTTAAAAACAGTTTCCGCGCAGATGTCACCCATTTTTTTTTTTTTTTCTCCCTTTCATTCTCATTGAAAAATCAGACCATTTCGCTAATGTATGATCTCCGCATAAATTCAGATGAAACTAGGCTGTAAAAATTGTGAACCGCATACGTAACATGGCTTCGATCATACTATACATCTACCGACATTGATGAATAATATAGAAAATAATTGTTCTCATTTGTCGATTGAGAACGCATGTATTTTATCGTAAGTGCTCGTCCTCAGAGGTATTAAATTTTTTATCGATTCTGTTTGTAATGTTACACTCTGTTGCATTTCGCGATAAAATATCATCTTGCGTCTGCAATTGACGACACGGTATTACTTATAGTCTCAATCTATTATTTTTCACATCCGATCGAAGTTTTCCAAGCATCAAGACCGATTGTCGCCAGTCTGCCATACAGCCCATAGCAAACACCGTCTGTATACACATTACATACCGGTGGTATACAACAAACTCATGTACTATGTTTTATACGAGTAAATGCATTTATATTTGAATTGGAAATGTTTTATGAATTCATCAAATTATACGGTATGATGAGGTGATTTGAGATATGCCGATGCCACATGCGTTCTATGTGAAATTTAATTTTTCTTTTATGATGCCTTGATAGAATTTTATGACGACAATGGAAGTCATTAAAGATATATTTGTGAGGATGAGGAAAAAAAAAACAATTTTCGAGCCTATTATTTTTTCCACTTGGTAATATTGTACGTATATTGAAAATTACGTTCGATACATATATTGATGAACCAATAATAATTGAGGTCGTTGTTGATATACCAATAACGATTACCCAGAAGCATGAGGAAAAAAAGGAAAAAAACACTTTGTCAAGTAAATCAAAGTTTCTGATAATCAAAATGGAAAGTTTTTAATCTTTGTTCATTCATATAGTTCAGGAACGTACGATATTTTATCTTTAAACCTTTACCAGAACTCTTTTTTTCGGTGATTCGAGAAGTTAGAAGGTCAAGTATCTGCCCCATCCGTAATCATATTTCACTCAAATCGTTAAGAACATCTAGGTAGGAAAGGATGCACCAGACATTTGTGATGTAAAAACATAAAAGATCATTACTCTCGTTAAATTTTCTTGGTCTTGATTCATTATTAATTAGATGCTTCTTATTTTTGTTTCAGCTATGGTGGGGTCACGTCACATAGTGACATTTATGCTTTTTCTCGGCATGGCAAATGCATACGTTATGAGAACAAACATGTCTGTCGCGATTGTCGCTATGGTAAATCATTCTGCGCTTCCGGTAGCTGAGGATTTTGTCGACGATGAATGTGAAGGAGTGCTGAATACTACTTCTGTAAGTTTAATCGATATATTTCCAACATTGATTTGAATGTGTCACGTGTTATGTAATGAACCACACATACCGTCGATGATTTGTTTTTATATAATTATCGGGAGTTATACAATTAATGATTACCAATTAATGTTCCATCTCTGACTTTCGACGATTGATCCTTGAACTTGTATTATCGCTTCTTATGTGAATTTGTAAATTTGAAAATTATTATTCACATCGATTAATTCTATTGTCATTCTTTCATTGCAGTCTGCAGCTGACGGAGAATTTATTTGGGACACCTCGTTGCAAGGCTATGTACTCAGTTCATTTTTCTATGGATATGTGATCACGCAAATTCCATTTGGTGTACTTGCGAAAAAGTATGGAGCCAAATACTTCCTTGGCGGGGGGATGTTGATAAACTCCGTCTTTGGGCTGCTTGTGCCAGTTGCAGCTCGCGGTGGATTGTGGTGGTTGATTCTAGTTCGATTCATTCAGGGCCTTGGAGAGGTAAGTGGACTTTGGAGAATAAATCGTTAGGGTTTTATGAAAGTGGAAAGAATGCATGTGTTACAATTCGTCACATCAAACTCAGCGGTTGCTACGTGATAAAAAAAAAAATTCTGAAGCCGGATTCATGTTTGCCCAGCAAAAGTTGTTCAACATGTTTTGAGGTAATTGGATTCGCATGAAATATTTGCATCGATGAATGACCAATATTTGTATTCAAAACTGGTTCACTTAATTTCTTGGTACCTGTGCAATGTGCGGGTTGTATGTCGTAAATAATTTGAATAGTCACTATTTGTATCCATCGTTGATAACAAATGAGTATCATGAAAATCTTTTTAATAGACAAAACCGAAATTGAAAAAACCTTGGACACTTTGATATGGGTCCACTGATATTTCGTTTTTTTTCTCTCTTTCAGAATGAAAGTTTCTTGTAAAAAAAAAATGTTGATTGGTTTTAGTGACACTGCTGAGTTGATTATGACAAGCATTATGAGTTTTTTTTAAATTATTTCAAAGTTTATTTTTGGTCAGCTGATTACCTTCACAATTTTTGTATTCTCATATGATAAATTTTATTGGAAAAGTAGTAGCTGATAAGAGGACTGGCTACTAGGTTTGCTGTATAATTTAATTCCAATCAATTAATATTATTGGAAGGCTTAAGATTGTAACAATCGATCAGATTAAATAGTTATTCAAAAATCTACGATATCATAATTGCTCCGCAAGCCTAGTCCATCATTACTTTATCAGATGGCTCCGTCTGGAGGATATGCCGACTAATTAATTAATACCACTACTGATGGTATTGGTGATAGAATAAAGGATAAATACTTGCTGAGTGTGAACGCATTTTGACACTTCGGGTATATTTCCTCCCCCTAGGAATGGATTATCCCTATTACAGGGTCCTATCGTGCCTTGTACGCACGCATTGCTGGCCAAGTGGATTCCACCTAATGAACGAAGCAGGATGGGGGCTTTCGTCTATGCTGGTAAGCTTGTTGGGCTCATTTCGCACATATCTACGTGACAGAGGTTCTCAGAGACAGGCTCTTTTGCATTGGTTCTTTTTCCCTCTTCCAATGGAACAATTTAGACAGTAACACTTGTCTGCATCCATGACTTGTCTCATTTTGCATACAGCATGAATATCATTCATACAATTTCAGTTGTAAAAAAAAAAAAAAAAAATTACCATTTGAACATCTCATGATTTTAATGTTGATTATAATCATTCTTTTTGTTTCTACGAATTTAGGAGCCCAGTTTGGAACTGTTGTTTCTATGCCACTGAGTGGTTTACTTTCTGAATATGGATTTGACGGTGGCTGGCCGTCGATCTTTTACGTTTTCGGAATAGTTGGCGCTATTTGGAGTATTGCATTCCTCTTATCTGTGCACGAGGATCCAGAACAACATCCATCCATCGCTGAGGATGAGAAGAAATACATTCTTAGTTCAGTTTGGGGGGCTGCTGGTGTATCCGTGAGTATATTTTTAATTATATTCGCTGTCTGGTGGTGTTAAAAATAATACAACGGATAATTATCAAGATATATTCTATAAATAATCACGTGTTCGCAATTTCTTATTTTTTTTATTTTCAGTCTCCACCTGTTCCTTGGAAGTCAATCGTCACATCTCTTCCATTTTGGGCCATTCTTATGGCTCATATGGGTCAGAATTATGGGTACGAAACACTCATGACTGAACTTCCCACGTTTATGAAACAAGTCCTTCATTTCGATATCAAATCGGTAAGGATTTTCTATTCAGACATATGTCACTGGATCTATCACACTGCTCTGAAAAAAATTATGATACGAGATGAGATGATGAGATAATAATACTGTACAACATATTTTCACAGAACGGTACTGTATCCGCACTTCCATACTTGGCCATGTGGATCTTCTCTATGTTGATATCCCACGTTGCCGACTGGATGATTTCCAGTGAACGCTTCAGCCATGGAGTAACGCGCAAAATTTTGAACAGTATCGGTCAATTTGGCCCTGCTATTGCTTTGGTAGCCGCCTCCTACACAGGGTGTAATCCTTGGCTCACGGTCGCAATTCTCACTGTTGGCGTGGGTTTCAACGGTGGTATATACTCTGGTTTCAAAGTAAACCATCTCGACATATCGCCTAGATTCGCTGGAATCCTCATGTCCTTAACCAATTGTCTTGCTAATCTTGCGGGACTTCTCGCCCCAATCACAGCGGGTCATATCATTGTTGGAAAGGTAAATTTATTTATTTTTTTTACCTCTCACAGATGTGGATGAGTGATTACTCAATAACTTGTCTCTCACTTTTAGCCAACGCAAGCGCAGTGGAGGATCGTGTTCATGATTTCTGCGGCTGTGTACGTTGTTTGTGGAATGTTCTATTTGGTCTTTGCATCTGGTAGAAGACAAGCATGGGATAATCCTGAAAAGGATTCAAAAAAATCAAATACAAAAGATATCGAAGGGGCACAGGTCCTGAACGAAACTCAACACTGACCCACCGTTACATTCGGTGCCAGTTATAAGAGCCCTGCTCCTCGCTGAGTTTCAAATTACCCTGGCTTCTATATTCATTCCCTCCAGACTGTTACGGAAAATAGAGCGAACAAGCGATGATGATGATGCGTCTAGGTCAATTGAAATAATGATGAGAAAAAAAAGAAGAAATTATTATAGAACGTGCGACGTGACGTGAGTGGGGCTTAGTCTTCCCTGTATTTATAAAAGCCGAAATATATTACCAACTATGTCAATTTTGTACAGTTGGCTTAGTAGTGTGCGATGATGTAGTGACAAACTTGTGTGTTAGAGAGTAAGAGTAAGAGTGAAAGCGATAGCGAAAGAAAGAAAAAGAGAGAAAGAAAAAAACATGTCTCCTAGATGGACACATTGATATAATAATCTGTAGTTTGAAGCTATTTGAATTAGCTTTCGTACGCGTTTTATCGTATGTCTTATTAATTATTGTGCATATGCTTCACCGAGTTTGGTATGAAATTTGTAGATTTTTTTTCTGAAGAATTAGGATTATCACTTGAAGTACTCAGTGCCATAATATTTATTTTGTTCTTGTATAATTTTAATTATTTTTCGGATATAAATAATTTGTTTGTACTACAGCGCATTATTAATATCGCTGCTACTTACAATTAGCATTCGAATTATATCGCGATTTTCTTACTGAACCATTTCTGAGATCCTACATTTCTATGAACATACATAAATAAAACTTTGTCATGATTTATTGTGTTTTTTTCTCACTCTCTAAATATCGAACACGGGGAGATCGAAAGAAAAAAGTTACGCGCGATAATTTGTTCGCAATATTTGTTCTCTTTTTTCTTGATGCTTGATATATTTAATTGCCGGTGAATGCAAAGTAATACTCATTTGGAGATTTCTTCGAGTTTTATTTTTTTATCAAATTTGAAATCATTTATTTGGGAATTATTGCATTGAGCACTTCACTAAAATGTACAACTATCATACCCATCGTCTAAATTCGTGACGAAAGAAAACAAAATAAATGAAAACATGTTTTTTAATGTGTTCGTTTTTAAGATACGACGGATTTTGCACTGGTTTGCTGAAAGCGAAGACAAATACATCTTGTTCTGAATGAATGGCTATGCTAGTCTATCAATTTCTAAATTGAGACGATTCAATTTTTCCTGTGAGATATTCTACGGCGTAAAGAAATATTTTACCGTTGTTTACAAAGTAAACCATTATAATTTTTGTATTTTATACAATCAAATTCTGTAAAAAGAAAAGAAAAAAAAATAGGAACAAAACTTTAGAATGACTGTTGATGTAAATTTTTGACGTTAAATTAAGGAACAGTCGTCCACGTTCACAAATACCAGTTGAAAATTTTTATTTGTAGAATAATTGGATGTACATCCAAAACATCTAGCTTGTGGTGCCTCAATTCTCATGTTTTGAGTCAATCATCAAAGTTTGGTTTGATCAAATACATCCGACGTCTAGGCAGCAGTATTAGTATAGAACGCCGCATGTTCGCCACTCTTTATTATTTTATTCTTATTGCCAATCACTATTTTGTATTGTATAAGGAAACTATCATATTTCACAATCAGATAATTCTTTTATTTTTTATCATGAACTTTTTTGAAAATTATCTGATCTATTTATTCACTTCAACGTCATCATTTGCTCATATTATTGTGTAACTATTATATTTTTCATTGATATTTATTGACCAATTTCGGTCAAACGTCGAATTGAATGCTTTTACTATAATAGTTGCGTCGAGCTTTCAAATAATTATACAATATCTATTATATATAAACATTTTTTTTCGTAATGCTATCGGTAATTTCATTTCAATCTTACACATTTTGGAGCTTACAAGTGAATAAATATCATTCTAAAATCACAGAGTTGTAATAGAAACCATTTAAGGTGAAAAAAAATAAGCAAATTTAATCAAATCACCGTGCACCATGAAAAAATAACGATACAATTTGGTTTATAAATAGTGTAGATATTTACATTGTAGATTTGTGATAAGTTAGATTTTAGGTAACATCATGTTATATGTAATATACACATATGTGTAATTATGAAAACTATTTATACTTATGAAAAATAATTACCTCCGTTGTACTAAAGAGAATTTTTTATAAAAGCATAACTGAGTGAATTCATTGAATGTAGAATGCATTTTTCTTCTTTGATACATGAATGAAATAAGGATTTTTTTGGGATCAGCACTAACTATGCGACAGATCCGATGACAAATATGATTATTTTTTAAACAATACGAGAGTAACAGATTTACACCACCGAAAACATGCGGTTAACCATATGGATTCATACGTAATAAAAAAGAATGTTTTCCGAGTGAAAACTCTGGGGTTGAAAAATAGAGATATTTTATAAATATCAAATTATGTCGTAATGTATTTCCTCAGCGGGAAACAGTTGTATGTAAATACACTATCCAGAAAGTCACCTCCAAGTCCAAGATTGGAAAATTCTTAAGGTCTCTCCATCGCAGGAGATTGATCGTGTTCTTGTTAAATATGGCTGTACAAAGATATGAATATTTTGTGAGATTTCACGTTTCAAGTGTACGATGTACTATGTCTTATAATTTTATTTTTAATTTGTATAATATAAGTAAACATAAAACACGTAAATATGCATGAATCCTAACGTGGAAAAGCGTATGAATCAAATATGATCAATTCAGTGAATTCACATCTTGTCCCGAGCACAATCCAACTATTAAAAACGATCAATATCACTGAGATGAAGATCTTTATAAGAAACGAAATCAATGCCGATGTACATACATACAAACGACAAAATGTGCTCCTTACACCATAGTACAGTATGAAAAAAGTGCAAACAAAATAACAGTTGAATAAAAAAAAATAATAAAACTGAAATTCTACTTCTGGATTCTTTTTTCTCGTGTCTAAGGTAGTTGTACGCGATGTACGGAAATGCTACAATTTCCCTTTAGTTGATTGTCGACAACAATTCACTATCCTGAATATTAGATTTCGGAATCAAAGTACTCAGACCGGTAGTCGTTGGAAATGGTTTTCCTTAGTAAAGAATATACTGTTTCCGTAATATACACTCCAAGCTATCATAATTCGTGATAAGATCAATCTGGAAAAAGATATGTGATGTGTGTAGATGGTGTGGAATTAGGCATTATCAGGAGAGAAAGTTAAGTATAAAAAACGGCAAGGCTGCAGCAATTGGACCTTCGTAAACGGATGCGAAGATCGACTAGCAATGATTATGGTCTTTGATTTTTTTTCGATTTGAAATAGAAATTAACATTTTATTTTCCATAGTATTCTGATAAAAGCCTATTAGACATGTAATCTTATTCTATTGACAATTTTTCAGCCAATGAATTACATGATTAATTTCTGACAAAAATTGGACTAGAAGTGCCACGTTATTTGTCACGACTGTCTCCTCTAATTGTAAATCGTTCCACAAACGTTCGATCGGAGGACCTCCATGTTCAGACGTTCAGGCACAAATAAAAAGAATGCACGGCGAATATTTTTCACAGCAATGATGTTGTTATTCACAATCGACATCTTACTTCGCTTTCGCTTTGCTATGTCGCCTCCAAGTGAACTTGTGTTGCCGTTTTGGGTACCTACCGCTTTTCATTATAGATTTGCTCTCACGACAACCATTATAATTTTGCATGAGGACGGCCCCACCTTCTATATTGGAGATTCGTTTTCCTTGACAATTTTTTCGAACGCTCACAGATAATTTACCAAAATGTAATAAATGCGAGGCAGACATCACTATTAAGGAGATTCGACAAAATCTAGCAGTGGATGAGGATCAGCACAATGGATAACTATACCAAGCAATCAAACTGCAATATGGAACATTATTGCAGTCAATGATGAGTAATTTGGGAAGGAATTAGTATATGTGCCAAAGAACCATTATAATTGAGACATATCATGTGTTTATGTGAAGTGAATATTACAATTAATGGCTGAAAACATTAGAATTATTTCATAAGACAACTGGTCGAAGATATTATTTTAATGTATGAATGACTATTTATCTGATTGAAAACATAAAATATTTCATAATATGTATATGTTATCATGTATTTTTCGTTGCTGATTTTTAAATATACATACCTAGACAAACCCGCTACATTGATTGTTTATTTATTATTCATTGTACCCAAATGCGCATTTTCCATTGATATTCTACCGGCCCTGAAAATGCAAAGTTTCCCCGGAAGTGGAAATTTGTATCAGGAGAACAGAAATCCTGAGGAGGTATTCCGAGACCCAGTGCATGATCATGTCTATGCATTCGATCCTGTGCATCGGATATCTTTCGAAATTTCTTTTTTTTTTTTTTGGTATCAGGAGAACAGGATATCCGAGGAGGTATTCCAAATTCGGAAATTAAAATTTTTGCCGAAAATAAAATTTTGTATCGGGAGAACAGAAATCCTGAGGAGGTATTCCGAGACCCAGTGCCTGATCATGTCTATGCATTCGATCCTGTGCATCGGATCTCTTTCGAAATTTTTTTTTTTTTTTTGGTATCAGGAGAACAGGATACCCGAGGAGGTATTCCAAATTCGGAAATTAAAATTTTTGCCGAAAATAAAATTTTGTATCAGGAGAACAGAAATCCTGAGGAGGTATTCCGAGACCCAGTGCCTGATCATGTCTATGCATTCGATCCTGTGCATCGGATCTCTTTCGAAATTTTTTTTTTTTTTTTTGGTATCAGGAGAACAGGATACCCGAGGAGGTATTCCAAATTCGGAAATTAAAATTTTTGCCGAAAATAAAATTTTGTATCAGGAGAACAGAAATCCTGAGGGGGTATTCCGAGACCCAGTGCCTGATCATGTCTATGCATTCGATCCTGTGTATGCATTCAATCCTGTGCATCGGATCTCTTTCGAAATTTTTTTTTTTTTTTGGTATCAGGAGAACAGGATACCCGAGGAGGTATTCCAAATTCGGAAATTAAAATTTTCGCCGAAAATAAAATTTTGTATCAGGAGAACAGAAATCCTGAGGAGGTATTCCGAGACCGGGTGCCTGATCATGTCTATGCATTCGATCCTGTGCATCGGATCTCTTTCGAAATTTTTTTTTTTTTTTTTGGTATCAGGAGAACAGGATACCCGAGGAGGTATTCCAAATTCGGAAATTAAAATTTTTGCCGAAAATAAAATTTTGTATCAGGAGAACAGAAATCCTGAGGAGGTATTCCGAGACCGGGTGCCTGATCATGTCTATGCATTCGATCCTGTGCATCGGATCTCTTTCGAAATTTTTTTTTTTTTTTTTGATATCAGGAGAACAGGATACCCGAGGAGGTATTCCAAATTCGGAAATAAAAATTTTCGCCGAAAATAAAATTTTGTATCAGGAGAACAGAAATCCTGAGGAGGTATTCCGAGACCGGGTGCCTGATCATGTCTATGCATTCGATCCTGTGCATCGGATCTCTTTCGAAATTTTTTTTTTTTTTTTTGGTATCAGGAGAACAGGATACCCGAGGAGGTATTCCAAATTCGGAAATTAAAATTTTTGCCGAAAATAAAATTTTGTATCAGGAGAACAGAAATCCTGAGGAGGTATTCCGAGACCGGGTGCCTGATCATGTCTATGCATTCGATCCTGTGCATCGGATCTCTTTCGAAATTTTTTTTTTTTTTTTTGGTATCAGGAGAACAGGATACCCGAGGAGGTATTCCAAATTCGGAAATTAAAATTTTTGCCGAAAATAAAATTTTGTATCAGGAGAACAGAAATCCTGAGGAGGTATTCCGAGACCCAGTGCCTGATCATGTCTATGCATTCGATCCTGTGCATCGGATCTCTTTCGAAATTTTTTTTTTTTTTTTTGGTATCAGGAGAACAGGATACCCGAGGAGGTATTCCAAATTCGGAAATTGAAATTTTTGCCGAAAATAAAATTTTGTATCAGGAGAACAGAAATCCTGAGGGGGTATTCCGAGACCCAGTGCCTGATCATGTCTATGCATTCAATCCTGTGCATCGGATCTCTTTCGAAATTTTTTTTTTTTTTTTTGGTATCAGGAGAACAGGATACCCGAGGAGGTATTCCAAATTCGGAAATTAAAATTTTTGCCGAAAATAAAATTTTGTATCAGGAGAACAGAAATCCTGAGGAGGTATTCCGAGACCCAGTGCCTGATCATGTCCATGCATTCGATCCTGTCCATCGGATCTCTTTCGAATTTTTTTTTTTTTCTTTCGGTATCAGGAGAACAGGATACCCGAGGAGGTATTCCAAATTCGGAAATTAAAATTTTTGCCGAAAATAAAATTTTGTATCAGGAGAACAGAAATCCTGAGGAGGTATTCCGAGACCGGGTGCCTGATCATGTCTATGCATTCGATCCTGTGCATCGGATCTCTTTCGCAATTTTTTTTTTTTTTTTTGGTATCAGGAGAACAGGATACCCGAGGAGGTATTCCAAATTCGGAAATTAAAATTTTTGCCGAAAATAAAATTTTGTATCAGGAGAACAGAAATCCTGAGGAGGTATTCCGAGACCCAGTGCCTGATCATGTCTATGCATTCGATCCTGTGCATCGGATCTCTTTCGAAATTTTTTTTTTTTTTTTGGTATCAGGAGAACAGGATACCCGAGGAGGTATTCCAAATTCGGAAATTAAAATTTTTGCCGAAAATAAAATTTTGTATCAGGAGAACAGAAATCCTGAGGAGGTATTCCGAGACCCAGTGCCTGATCATGTCTATGCATTCGATCCTGTGCATCGGATCTCTTTCGAAATTTTTTTTTTTTTTTTTGGTATCAGGAGAACAGGATACCCGAGGAGGTATTCCAAATTCGGAAATTAAAATTTTTGCCGAAAATAAAATTTTGTATCAGGAGAACAGAAATCCTGAGGAGGTATTCTGAGACCGGGTGCCTGATCATGTCTATGCATTCAATCCTGTGCATCGGATCTCTTTCGAAATTTTTTTTTTTTTTGGTATCAGGAGAACAGGATACCCGAGGAGGTATTCCAAATTCGGAAATTAAAATTTTTGCCGAAAATAAAATTTTGTATCAGGAGAACAGAAATCCTGAGGAGGTATTCCGAGACCCAGTGCCTGATCATGTCTATGCATTCGATCCTGTGCATCGGATCTCTTTCGAAATTTTTTTTTTTTTCTTTGGTATCAGGAGAACAGGATACCCGAGGAGGTATTCCAAATTCGGAAATTAAAATTTTTGCCGAAAATAAAATTTTGTATCAGGAGAACAGAAATCCTGAGGAGGTATTCCGAGACCCAGTGCCTGATCATGTCTATGCATTCGATCCTGTGCATCGGATCTCTTTCGAAATTTTTTTTTTTTTTTTTGGTATCAGGAGAACAGGATACCCGAGGAGGTATTCCAAATTCGGAAATTAAAATTTTTGCCGAAAATAAAATTTTGTATCAGGAGAACAGAAATCCTGAGGAGGTATTCCGAGACCCAGTGCCTGATCATGTCTATGCATTCGATCCTGTGCATCGGATCTCTTTCGAAATTTTTTTTTTTTTTTTGGTATCAGGAGAACAGGATACCCGAGGAGGTATTCCAAATTCGGAAATTAAAATTTTTGCCGAAAATAAAATTTTGTATCAGGAGAACAGAAATCCTGAGGAGGTATTCCGAGACCGGGTGCCTGATCATGTCTATGCATTCGATCCTGTGCATCGGATCTCTTTCGCAATTTTTTTTTTTTTTTTTGGTATCAGGAGAACAGGATACCCGAGGAGGTATTCCAAATTCGGAAATTAAAATTTTTGCCGAAAATAAAATTTTGTATCAGGAGAACAGAAATCCTGAGGAGGTATTCTGAGACCGGGTGCCTGATCATGTCTATGCATTCAATCCTGTGCATCGGATCTCTTTCGAAATTTTTTTTTTTTTTTGGTATCAGGAGAACAGGATACCCGAGGAGGTATTCCAAATTCGGAAATAAAAATTTTCGCCGAAAATAAAATTTTGTATCAGGAGAACAGAAATCCTGAGGAGGTATTCCGAGACCGGGTGCCTGATCATGTCTATGCATTCGATCCTGTGCATCGGATCTCTTTCGAAATTTTTTTTTTTTTCTTTTTGGTATCAGGAGAACAGGATACCCGAGGAGGTATTCCAAATTCGGAAATAAAAATTTTCGCCGAAAATCAAATTTTGTATCAGGAGAACAGAAATCCTGAGGAGGTATTCCGAGACCGGGTGCCTGATCATGTCTATGCATTCGATCCTGTGCATCGGATCTCTTTCGAAATTTTTTTTTTTTTTTTTGGTATCAGGAGAACAGGATATCCGAGGAGGTATTTCAAATTCGGAAATAAAAATTTTTGCCGAAAATAAAATTTTGTATCAGGAGAACAGAAAACCGAGGAGGTATTCCGAAACCCAGTGTCTGATCCTGTGTATGCATTCGATCCTGTGTATGCATTCAATCCTGTGTATAGAATCTCTTTCGAAAATTTTTTTTGGTATCAGGAGAACAGGAAAACCGAGGAGGTATTTCGGAACCGGGTGACAGATCCTGTGGATAAAATTTTCTCCGAAAATTTATTCTTGTATCAGGAGAACAGAAAAACCGAGGAGGTATTCCGAGACCCAGTGCCTGATCCTGTGTATGCATTCGATCCTGTGTATGCATTCAATCCTGTGTATAGAATCTCTTTCGAAAATTTTTTTTGGTATCAGGAGAACAGGAAAACCGAGGAGGTATTTCGGAACCGGGTGACAGATCCTGTGGATAAAATTTTCTCCGAAAATTTATTCTTGTATCAGGAGAACAGAAAAACCGAGGAGGTATTCCGAGACCCAGTGCCTGATCCTGTGTATGCATTCGATCCTGTGTATGCATTCAATCCTGTGTATAGAATCTCTTTCGAAAATTTTTTTTGGTATCAGGAGAACAGGAAAACCGAGGAGGTATTTCGGAACCGGGTGCCAGATCCTGTGGATAAAATTTTCTCCGAAAATTAATTTTTGTATCAGGAGAACAGAAATCCTGAGGAGGTATTCCGAGATCGGGTGCCTGATCATGTCTATGCATTCGATCCTGTGCATCGGATCTCTTTCGAAATTTTTTTTTTTTTTTTGGTATCAGGAGAACAGGATACCCGAGGAGGTATCCCAAATTCGGAAATAAAAATTTTTGCCGAAAATAAAATTTTGTATCAGGAGAACAGAAATCCTGAGGAGGTATTTCGAGACCCAGTGCCTGATCATGTCCATGCATTCGATCCTGTCCATCGGATCTCTTTCGAATTTTTTTTTTTTTCTTTCGGTATCAGGAGAACAGGATACCCGAGGAGGTATTCCAAATTCGGAAATAAAAATTTTTGCCGAAAATAAAATTTTGTATCAGGAGAACAGAAATCCTGAGGAGGTATTCCGAGACCGGGTGCCTGATCATGTGTATGCATTCGATCCTGTGTATGCATTCAATCCTGTGTATAGAATCTCTTTCGAAAATTTTTTTTGGTATCAGGAGAACAGGAAAACCGAGGAGGTATTTTGGAACCGGGTGCCAGATTCTGTGGATAAAATTTTCTCCGAAAATTTATTTTTGTATCAGGAGAACAGAAAAACCGAGGAGGTATTCCTGGACCGGATGCCTCATCATGTGCACGCCTCCAATCATGTGTACCCAATCCTACTCCCCGGCTATAAGAGCAAGACACTACCTAGTTGCTTGCAGGTCTTATCGTATGAACGATGTTTTAAAGTGTGAAGCATATAGAGATGAAATCAATCATAATTGAATCATCAATTTGAAAATGTTTCTTATTCATTGATGAAAAAGATATGCAATGAATTCTGACAAATTATCACGTTCATTATCAATTTATTTACACAGGGAAAAATTCTCTTACAATAAATCAATGACCAAAGTTCTTAGACTACATAAGACTCGGTTTCGGAATATTCGAAGGAACGCACGTCCTATGGCTATACATCGAATGTTTACGTATCTATGAGTATGTAATACATATTGGAAGTAATATCATTTAATGGATGAATTTGATGAAGTAGCTTTCCGATGCATCTCCGAGTCTTGCGTTCTGGTTGTGAAGCGGAGCTAGTTCACAAATTGCCATTGTTTTTCCTGAAACAGAAGATGAAAATGTTGAAAAACATGAATAATTTGGATCACACTTCAATGATCAAGTTATCATCAGTACCGCATCTTCTCAAAGTAAAAAAATCACGATATCTCCATAGGATATACTCCTAGATTGATTAATACCTTTATCTCTCTCTCTCTGTCTTCTCTGAGGATGTGATTGCTGCTGATTTTTCTGCGGTTGTACCGCCGTTGCCTCAGAGACGAGAAATCTACATGCTCTTTTAACCGTATACCGAATCAAACTTCCGTGATCGACCGTTTCCATATTGACTGCGATTTTTAAATAATCATTAATCGAACATTTAAATCCAAAGTTCATTGCATGACATTCAATCAATGATTTATCATTTGTATGATTCAATGACTTGTATTCAATTAGTTAATCTAAACACTGTAGCTCTTTTTTTTCAAAATTTTGCGGTCAAAAATATTTTGGGTCTAGGACTCTGAATCTCCAAGCCATAGATCGAGTTATCGCCAAATTATCACTCTGGAAAGCGAAAAAATTGAGATATCTCGTTCAATACTGATTTTAACTTAATGTTAATCCGATTGACGGATCAGGGGGTTTCAGAGGTCAAAAAACTTCAGGAAACGGTCGCTGGAATGATTTGAAAAATGTCCAATTTTGCGCTTGAAGAATTCGCTCGTACCATACCAGCGTAAGCGTAAGAATCATCACAAATCGTTTTGGCTTTTCGATTTTGAAGGAAAAAAACAACTGGGTAGGGCCGAGAATTATCAATAGAGTTACAAGCTATATTTCTTCAAGAAGGCCAATGATATGTAAAAATACATATATTATCTATGTACAATACTTCATCATATCATATTAAGTGCAGCAACCAAGATATACATATATCATACATATATTCATATTTGCAACAGCGTGAGATACCCAAATTTTCATCAATTAGAAAAAATTGGTCATCATGGATAAAGATAAAAAGACCCAATTTACCAGCGAATAAAACAAATTACAATCGATAATAAATTAGGGTTTATTTATACATAATATATATTTTTTTCTTCTTTCATTTCTTTTTTTTCCTAATTTCTCACAGTAAGTACTATATTTTTGTATTACAAGCACAATATCGAAAATTTAAACAATATAGACATACCCTCGATGTTTTGAACAGCCGCGAACATAAATAATATCCGTTCAACGATCCGATCGCAATCGTTATAAAAAGCGAATGAACTATTCCGATTAATATTGATGTAAAAGGGCACGATTGATCTTGCCGACACAAAATTAACAGATCTGTCTAGATTGACCTCACATTTACTAACTCGGGTAACACTTGAATATAATATTGATAGTATACAACTGATTATCTATCACTTTCAGGATAATTGGACAAAGTATTCTTACTCATTCGTCAATGTGAATAAAAAAATGATATTAAACGAAACAACGGATACGATTCAAATTTGCGTATTCTCTACCATAGAAGAGATTTCAATTTAATTATAAAATTCAATAATATAATCATGGAAACAGCAAATGTACTTTCCATTGTGATGAACTAATCCTGGAATTTATCGAAAAACAATATAAAACTCTACGTCATGAGACGAACATATTATGGTGTCAAAAGTAAACAGCTCTTGATACTAACGGTAGATACGAATACAGACAAGTGAGATACGAGTAGTATCCGGTGAGATTCAAAATGGATGAAACCGTTGCAGAACTCTTTCAAGAGCGATTACAAGTGTTTCAACGAAATCCATTTCGTGTTACTCGGACTAAATAATGATGTTCATGCGACTATTGTGAGTTAGACGAGTCTTATAAATCTGTATGAATTACAGGAAGTGATTTGATTCAAGACACATCGATAAGCGATAAATAAAGACAGAGAAAGATATTCTTCAAAAATTCGGAAAATAATGCTATAGGTCATACTGCAATAAATAATACTTGAAAATATTATCTCTACCCATATCTACGTCGTATCACAGATATATTGAGCTTCAATATATCTATGGTCGTACATAGCATTTAATTAGTATTTATTTATATATATGTATATACTGCAATCTGCAAGGCACTCCAAATTTATATTACATCTATAATATACAAGGGTGGCAGCCAGCTCGGAGCATTGTAAGGCTATTCGGATAAAATTAAATAACACATTGGATTCATTGTCCGATGTTACACGAGGGTCTCATTTTGGGTGTGATTCAATATTCTGGCTACCCGTAAGAAAATCTAGAAATCTAGGAAGTTAGGATGCAGAAAAGCTCCAAACAAATGCCAGCAGATTATTATTTTATCAAAATCGGTAATTGATACTCCATCATGCGACATATTTAAAGATACCTGAATGTAGCTCATTCAATGGTTAACTGAATGAACAAAAATGTGATCAATAGAGAGTACTAAAACTTTTGGGACTAATAGTGGGTATATAGATTCTATCATAAAATCTGTTCTCTTGCATCATATGCAAATCTAAATTAAACGTTCATACAAAAAATATGAGAAAAACGTTCAATAGTTCATTTTCCAATAGCTAGACACCCATGTAACTAGCTTTAGGATCCAAAAAGTAATTTTTATCGTAGCTAAAATAATAAATCAATCTACAGATATCGAATAAAAACTTGTTATTGCACAACAGTGGCGTTTAGTCGAAATTCATTCATTTTTAATGATACCCAAAATCTTGTAACTCTCTGCATTGTTCAAAATCATTTCGTCAATGTTATTAGAAGGTACCATTTGCAATTTGGTATGGCCACATACCATCCATGTAATAGCCTTGGAGCACTAAACTCAATGCCACGAACAGGTATGATCATAAAACTTAACACGACATTTGATATTATGTTTATACAAAAAATAGGGTCATCTTCTCTTTTTTTTTTTTGTTTGTTTGACGTTGCTTACAATGTTTTGTCTGCTTTATTCGCAAACCTTTGGCTTCTCGCTTTAGTAAGAGCAAGTTTCACAAGCCTTCTTTTTCTTCCTCGTAGTAGTACATAAATACAATATGTTACAGAAACACTTATCTATACGAATTCGTGTACATCACCATTTCATTCCCCATCTCGTGTACAAGCTATGTAGCAATCGACAAGAACGATGAATGTACCGAACCGTGAGTGTGGATTTGATACAATACACCAGCACCAAGCACGGACCTCAGTCAGTTTTTTGCTGGTAAAGTTCTTTCAATGATTTTAATTCGTCAATCAACGTTTGATTTCTGTTCTCCAACACGGCTACCCGGTTTTCTAAACACTTTATATATTCCTTTTTTTTTCTTCTACATTCACGTGCTGCCTCTCTGTAAAAAAGTGGATGATATATTTTAATTATGGTTTACAGAAATAAAACAACCGATAACCATTAATTGAAAAAACAAACTAATCTTCATCTCACCTATTTTTGAGAAGCCTGAGTTCCCGTTTTCTGGCTGCATCTTCGACCACGACCCCATGGCCTGTGTAAGCTGAAACATTGCAAGAATCTGTACTCTTGAAATTGATAATAGTGCCTGCACCAATATGCAGCTGATTTCAAAGACATAGGTAGATTGTGTGAAAAGTGAAGCTGGCGTTTTTCTGTTCAAACACAATACCTATTTACTACAAATATCACAAGTTCAATAGTTAAAAATCATTTTTAAATGGTCACGGTACCCGACCCATGATCTAAGTACATAGCGACTGTTCAATACATTCTCTGAAGGCCTCTAACTACAACGAAACATAGGTAGGTAACGTGCAAGCCATTCTTTCAAGGGCTCAAAAGTGAATAAAAAGATCAATACAGAAAATAATAATGAGAGCTATGAAGGAGGCACACCTGGGACAAAGAATTGCGCGTCCTGGCCCTGTGCATACTGAACTATTGCTCCACCCGCTGTTGCCGCATTGCTCATAGTTAGCGTGTGAAGCCCTGGAACACCCTCCCCCTGGGTTGCAATTTGAATAGTCCCTGCAGGTATGACTGTAAAATATTTCAATTAAGTTTTACCGTTTCAACGATTCAGTCAGCCAAATTGCCAATTACTAATGATTAATGGTGAGGCGTTGAACAGTAACGTGATTAATGAAAACTTCTTGAACAGCACCCTGAACTATACCGATATACTTGAACTATATTTTGAAAGAGTTTTAGTAAATTGAGATACCAAAAGATCCCATAAGCAAGGATGCCACACTAAGCAGACGTGTGGGAGAACACCATCAAGGGCAGTACACACAGGGATAGGAATTTTGAAGCTCGCTTCCCATGGTTAATATAAAATAACATCTCCTTCGTAAATCAAATTAACTCAATTAAAATCTAATAAAGGATCGAGGTGACACTACAAAAAAAAGGACCGAGAGAAAAAATTATACAGAAGATAAAGTCACCAACCTGTCTGATAATGAAGCGAGTGCGAAGACACTTCACTGTCCACGTTGGAGTCGCACTCCGAGGAGGATTCGAGGGGGGGCAATCGACCCTCTGGAACACCCAACCAACCGAACCCCCCATTTTAAGTACAGTGAAATCAATCAATATATCATGTGGTCGCATTAATTTGAATCTCATTTATCTTCAGCTTTATATAGATAATAATTATAGAAACACCGTCTAAACATTCATTTTTATCCTACGGTTATGACATAGTACATTAATTATCCACGCTGTGTTCTCACCATCGAATTATGGTACATCTTAAGCTGTTATCTGATGAGCAATTCATTTTGTCTATTTGCTTTTGTAGCTCGTGTGCTAATGTTAGTGAAAAATGGATGCGTGAGGAGTCCAAAAAAATACAGGGAATAATTTGACTAGGAAAATGAGATTATTTACGTAGCAGATAAATTATTCACAGTTGTTGTTTCTCCACTTTCCACCAGCAGTAGGCATCTTTGGAGCCGCATTAAAAAAAAAAATCTACTTCTGAGCGTTGCAAAGCTCCAACTGTTCAACTGTTGTACAAAACATTAATGCCAAGCATTGTTACCACTAGTCAATTAATGATTTCACTATATGTATAATTATTGAATTACGATACACATCTCTAAATTTTTTTATTTCATTTCATTGATCAACGAAACTTGTACTCTGCCCCACCTCTGTCCTCTCGGAGTAACTCAAAAGCAAGTACAATCACATTGTTTAGAAATTGTTAACTAGGTAAGAAAAAAAGAACAGCAACAAGCACAATTTTACCATTATGTTAAAATCAGCTAGTAATACGATTCGAAAGTGATGGCCCATGCTGTGATCAAAAATTGTTCATACAGATTCTGCAAACGAGCAATTTTTGTTGTCATTTAAACTCTAAGTGATTGAGCAAATGTTGCAAAGCACTAGATCTAATTCACTGGAATTATTTGTTTGCATTTTCTAGCTTGGTGGAACATTCTGCTGCAGATAAAACGGACAAACAATAGAAATAAAAACTAATTTCATTCCAGCAATAAACAAAAGCTTTAAAAACATTTGAAATGTGAAATTTATGCCCGTCCGCAGTAGCGTGAAGATAATGTCTATTGTATTTTAATAATGAATATTCTACCAAAGCATTATTGCTAGTTATTGGTGATAAATACTAGAGTCCTTGATGCTATAAAAACAAAAAGAATTGAATTGTTGAAGATATGCGTATAAAGTTACTCCTAGAGATACTAGTCATATCAAACAGATCAAAGCTACGACACTAGGAAGACAAATAAATAACATCACTAAATCGGAAGCAAATTAACATAGACCACGGATCGGGTTTTCAAATACAATTTTCTGACAATAGTAGCGTTTCTAAAAATCGACATGATGAATTGTACCAGGTAGAATAGCAAGAGCAAAAGTTTGATGGATGTTATTGATCAAGATCACAGTATAAAAGCGATTGGTAACCACTTTGTTACCTATTGCAAAAAAAAAACTTTGCCCGATTGTTTTTACTGATTGAGAGACTGGTTGTTCATGAAAGTATGGAACACAGCAACATAGCATAACAAACAATGTATCCGTTCAAATCGCCCATATCGTAGACAGAACTTTGTTTTTCTTATGTAATAAGTGTTATGTAGAAAAAAGTGATGAAAAAGACATAAATGAAGCAAGGTATATTTACCTGCAATCTCACCTCCGCCTAAATCGTTGAGGATTTTTCTGTAGGATGGTCGTCTAGTCAGAATGTCCCTCCTCTTCTTTGGAGATTCTTCATCTGAGAAGCTGTCATCACTTCCAGTTTCGACAACCTTAGAAAAAAGGATATCATTTGATATCAGACCGCAATTTACCTTTCCAAATTCAAAAAGTTGCGAAGAACTATTATCTACCTGTAGAGTCTGTAGACTACCTTGCGTAGTTTGGATCACGGAGTTGGGTTTACTCACAAGGATCACGTTTGCTTTTGAAAGCGCGACAGGTTGTATATTTGTAGCAGTTTGGATAACTGACTGTTGGTTGGGTTGTATCACAGACTGTACCTGTAATTCAGATAAGAGAAAAATTATTAGAAAATGTATTGGCAAGAAACTATGATAAAAAGTAGGAAAAAATAAAAATCTCCATAGAGAGAAACGTTTAATAATATCCAATTTAATTATCATTCTCTGATATAAATACAAAAAAATAAACGAGGTACAAGCTGTTTCTATAGTGATCAAACACAAAATAGCCATTCGAAAATCGTACGTGGATAAAAAAAATACAATTTGAATAACGTATTCAAACAGTTCTAATATAAATCTTAAGTATGAACCTCTGCAGAAAAATGCCACCTGCTTCAAATCAATTATAACAAAAGTTATTGATATACACTATTTCATAAAGTTCTAAAACAATTTTTTTTCAGCACCTGAATGGTCGCTTACAATCTCCAATAAGAATTGGTGTTATTAGACAAGTGGTCCATCTGAATTTGGAGATGGATACTGGACGTTTAATTCCACTTATTTTCAAGTAAAGTGAGTCTGGAAGTGTTGTGATATTGTCATAGTATCAACTTCAAGGGGGCCAAAACCAGCATTATGCAAGATGAAAAATATAATAGAATGTAAGGGACAAACTGTATAATTTTGTATACAACTACGTAGAATCTTTTACGTACATAACGATTGACGAGATGCATGCCCTGCAGATATAGATAAAAGAACTTGACAGCTAATAAAAGATTGGAGTTGAGATAAATAGAAAAAAAAAGAAACGTTAATCAAGCATGGATACACAGGAGCGTGTCCTGTATACCTGCGTTGTCCCTGATAAGGGAAGCGTCAGTTGCACAATGCTGGTCGAGGCCACCAGATGGTGCTGGGATCTACTGAAAGATTGTACCGATGTTGCTATCGCTGGTGCTGCATCGCCACCCTGAGATCCCTGCGATAGTGGGTCAACGGTTGATCCGTTTTCTTCAACCATACTTTCCATAGCCTGGGGACCGCTATCCCTGTAAATAAATGTGCTCTGATTATTTCAATGTAACGAACAAAATATGCAAAGCTCAATGTATACATCATCATATACCAGTTTCACGGCCGCTCTGAAACATGTTAAGCGGTAGTCTTTACCAAATAATAAAAGCAATATATTAACTTAGCTTTGTCGGCGATGAAATTAATAAAATAATAATATTATTCACCTCTTCTGCATAAACTAATTGTACCATAATGTCATTCTTTTATTACACCAATCTTGAACATCCGTGTGGCGAACAGCGAAAGAAAATTGGAAACGATGGATTTAAGTAAACACCATAAATCACTGATATTTACTGAGAAACATCACCCTCGTAGTGGCTTTGTACAGAGATGTAGGCCTGTATTTGATTATTGTCGGAGTAATGTTACTATAAAAGTTTCTACATTTAAGAAAAATCATTTCGATAGTATTCTGTTCATCAAGCATGGTATAATAATTGACAGTATGTCAGGTGCAAACGTTTGGAATCATTGACAGATTGATCATAAGTTACAGATGACATATTGTTTCAAACCTTTCAAACTAGATTCAAAAGGGAAACCATGTTCCCGCCACGCATGAAACGGCCAATGCTACTGCATCATTTACATAAGCGGTCTAAAAATAATAAATGAACAATAAAACGATGTTTATTGAATATGTTTTTTTCCGTGACAAGCCAATGAGTAAACAGTGGCGTTAGACGTGCGGTGGTAAAATAACTTAAATCTTCCAACGTCAGATGATGGGTATATGCATCGCATATGAGAGCTTCGAGAGTAAATATCTGCGTAGCACTTGGTACGGTTTTAAAGATATTATACAAACATGTTTCTTGAGACGCCATATTTTGTACCTCATCCAATGTACACACTAAACTATCGGTTATTAATGCTCTGAATTAAGATGCTAACATCCAAAAAACATTTCGGGTCTATCGCAATAACGGTGGTCCATGCTCGGTTGTTATTATTCTCCAGCTGAGTACTTACCAGTTACGTATTCCTCGTCACCAACTTTGCTGCAATCGGAGTGGGCAAGCGGGCAAGTACGTAGCAGCCACGTCAAAACTCCAGTGGCTTCGTCACTGGTCGAGACCACGACGAGAGATCCTCGCGTCACAATCAAAATGGCCACTGTATCACTACGCCACAGCATATAATGGTGGAGCGATATTTCGCCGAACCTCTTCGCCACTTCATGCCTTTTCTTCATCCCACCCGAAGCGCAAAGTCGATCAATGAAATTTGAATAAAAGAATGGCGTGTATTTATAATAATTCATGTACTTTGATAACAATCATCTCATAAAACATTCGTTGATTGTTCATAAAAAATCGAATTAATAGCGGACTAATTTCTCTCAGCGGATGGTAACGCGGGAGTCCAAATTAGCACAATCACTATGCTGTTGCCCAATAGCGCATATGTATTCAGCTTATCATTGAAAAATACGTGCATTTTTAAGGGGAATAAGTATCTAATTTAATGAAGACTATTCCAAACTTTTGGCTGCAAGGGTTATAAATCGGAAAAATGGCTTTGATTGAGCAATTATTTGAAATGAAGAACCTAATTCTCTTCACGTATCATAGCGTTTGGAGTAAAGTGGTGATTCTTTTAACTAACAACGATAAGACTTTTGCATCCGGCTTGGCGGTATTTTTGCGTTTTTTGTCATTGCGATAAACATTTTTTATGTCAAATAATATATCGCCGACGCGCATTGACCCTTGTCACCCTCACCCTCCCCCAACGTATGTTATGTACTTAAAAAGAGCATGGTGGGGCAAGGCTGACGTCATCCAATGACGTCACGCAACATTTATATGTATACATACTTTCATATGACCGTGATTACTGCCTGGAATAACGCACACAATCAACAACGGCGAGGTAATTTACATCGTCGTCGCCATCCAGTGATAAAGCCTTTCTTAATAATTTTGAAAATCATTTGTCCCGCATCAACAGGATCGTGGAAATTTCCACAGACAACACCAAAAACAAGCCATTATTAATTGTAGATAAAATACGTCTAGTAATTAATACGTTCGGTATTACTGAAAGGACTGCATTAGAATGAGAATAAAATTACAGACTCCTTGTTTGAATAATGAATCATGAGAGTGTTCACTCTCCGAAAGACTCGTAATAGATAAGAATGTTGACTTTTCAAAAATATTGAGCGATGAAATCAATCAAACAGATCTGCAAGAATTATCAATCAATGATGATATATCGAATCATCATACCTCTTGCAGCAAAAATAATGAGTAATTCTACAAAAAAATTAGAGTACGTTGGCTGAGAAGTGGGCACGTAATATAAAATATAAAACGAGCCTTGAATAGGTGAAACACCACAAACACAACTGTGCGGCTGCGGCCCCATGTCGTCATCGGCATTAATTGTAAGTAAAGTGACTCATGAATGTCAGATGGCTGAAAGGCGTTCAAATATGCGCAATATTTCGTTTCCTAACTACAATGTGACTACTGTCGATTCCGATTGAACCTATTTTTCACAACTTGTAATCCTACCAGCGCCGATATAACTGATTCAAAATGCACATTCTTTCAATAAGAACTATGTCCATGCACTTTGAAGCATTGTCATATTGTCGGATATGCTTTCTTTAATATTCAGATATTCCGCAAATATTAATGAGATATCGTGCAATGCGTGATTCTAAACGTACCGACTTGTTATCCTCAATAATCATTTGCCCTGCTAATCTTATTAAAGGTGAAAAACCCGCGTGATGACGTATTCAACTGGAGACAGCTTCAACCGTTTCAACTAGACAGACCCCTTTTTTACCGCCAAATAAAACAGATCTTAAATATATTATGTAAAAGCGTACACATCGTATGTATCACCGTTTATTTGTCATGAAAATATCGTAACAATTTTTACGAGCGACATCTGATTCCAATATTATTTATGACTTTGACTTATAAATGATAATTTAATATTTCCACTTACCATATGGAGCGAACACATGACTAATAGTAAAAACAAATACATGTGTCGCGGATGAATGTGGTTCAGTCAGAGATAATTTCATTCTCTTATCAAATGAGAAACCATATTATATCAAGACGTTACACGGTCATACAAAAGAGCTTCAGCTGAGTTATTTGTTCCCTTATGCGTAGGTGGGTTTTTACGTTTGAGCCATAGTTTGAATTAAATTATTTTAAATGATCAATTCACTTATGGAAATGACAATCGCGGCATCGTCCCGAGCTTCATAAATCAAATAGAATGACGCTTCAGCGTGGACGAACGATACTTTCAGATAAGATGTAACTTACATGCAATAACGTAGCAAGTAGCTCTGAAAGTAAGTTACGTGAAGTAAGCCTACTTTAGATGCAATACTTTTCATCTTTGAGCAGTAGGTTTCCGATGGGTTTATTTCCAAGAAGTCCATTTTTATAAACCGTATGTCCACGGATTATTGTTGCTAGTACTTGCCCAAACAATTCGTTGCCCATGTAAGGCGTAAGCTAGAAATAGCAGTGATATAATTGGCTAGCTTCTCTAAACACAAAAATGATCATTACAGTTATTACCTTATTTTTATGCAGAATCATCGACTCTTGAATCTTTATGGTTGCCTCAGGATCCCAGATAAGGAGATCTGCATCCATTCCCTTGCATAGTCTGCCCTTACGATCATCAAGATTACACAGCCTTGCTGGGGCTCTGCTCAGCAAGTGTGAAACTTTTTCCAATTTCAAGCCTCGCTTTCTTGCAGCAGTCCACATTATTGATAGGCCTGTACCCGTAAAAGCAAAATCTATTTTTGAATAAAGTTCCAATTTAAATCTCAAAAGTCAGAGTAAACTTATGGTTAAAAATCCACACCAAACTGCAGAGATGAAATTCCGCCCCAGGCTGTCATGAAATCTCCACATCTCTTGAGGTTTGGTGTTGATGGGGAGTGATCCGACACCACCATATCCAGTAAACCGTTCTCTAATGCCTCCCACAGTTTATTCTGAACAAATTTTTGAAAAACGTGCAGTTTTGTTGATGATTTTAGAAATATTCTGAGTAGATGGAATTTAGGTTCTTGAAATGAAATTTCGGATCAATATTACCTGATTAGATTTATCACGAATGGGTGGGCAGCATTTGTATTCTGTTGCGTGAATGGGCACTTCCTCGGCAGAGAAATTCAAATAATGATGGCAGGTTTCGACCGTCAGATGAGATCCTTCAACTTTTGCATCTCTTATAATCTCCAAAGCTTCACTTGCTGATAGGTGAACGATGTGGCATCGCACTCTAAGAATCAGACCTGGTATTTAGCAAATAAGTGAAAGAAAACTTGTTGACTTGCCTATTGATGAAAGTTGAAGGTAAACAAGAGGTCTCAGCTTACCCATAACGTTTGCATAAAGAAGATACCATTTTTATAGCTTCTACTTCCATTGCAGGTGGTCGTGATTGTAAAAATGTATCATAAAGCCCACCATCTCTATTCGTGATATTTCGCGGATGTGCGAGTTCACATTCTGCATGGAACTGGAGAATTTAAAAAAAGAAGGAAGTTGATATGCTGATCTTCTTTAAGTAACTCCCATGTCAGAATAATTTCATAAATCACATACCGCGAGTACAGAATTAGTAGATTGTAATTCGACCAAAGCTTTCTCTACATCCTCAACATCAACGTGAGGAAATTCATCAACGCCACTTGGACATAAGAAGCATTTGAACCCGACTGTACCCGCTGCTACTAGTGCCCGAAGATCTTTCTGATTCACATGAATATAAAAATATAATTTGTACAATAAAAGAATACTTTGGCAATGAAAAACGGCTCTTCACTTAGTACCTGATTTCCAGGTATGACACCACCCCAGAATCCTACGTCAACCCACACTTTTCCATATGCTGCTCTTGCCTTAATCTCTAAATTTTCAAGAGTAGTGGTTGGGGGGATAGAATTCCTGTGGTTTACAAATGTTAAATTAGTGAGCTTACGGAGATAATAATTGTTAGTGGAACAAGTAACAGTAAATAATTTACAATGGCATGTCCACAATTGTGGTAACTCCACCAACTGCAGCAGCTCTTGTTGCTGTATCAAATCCTTCCCAGTCAGTTCGGCCTGGCTCATTTATATGAACGTGAGAATCGACAATACCAGGCATTATGATCGAAGAACCAAAGTGTTGAACCATAACATTTTCCTTTGATTCAAATAACAATTTATGAAATAAAAAGTTCAACGAATATATGATGATGCTTGAGTAATTACATTTTTTAATTTGCTGAGCGTTTCTTCGTCGAACGAACGGATAATTTCCTGTATTTTCCCATCGCTCACAATTATTATTGCTGGTTGAACACCACCGTCCTCCTCAGGAAGAACTACTCTGTTGCTCACGTATGCGTCTTTGCAAAAATCTTTATGAACAGACATTGTCAGTGCAATATCACGCAATTGGATGATCGATCGCGTTAATAAAGACACTAGAAACCCCTTCTTTTTCTGTTATGGTTCGTTATCTCTTCCCTGATAAGGTTCAAAGGTCGATTACATGTTTCGAAAACAGTCAATATGTCTCTAAGGGCAAGTAACTCTAAAAGATATAATTGTATCTCACATAAAAAATATTTTCTATAATTGGTCATTAGAAATACAACTAAAAGAAGTCCGATACCAAATTTCCGGCAGAAATAATGGGAACTGACGAGTACAGCTGGTTACACTTACTTTGTTGTGAAAAATTTCTTTCTTCCTCAACTGACTCATCGCTATATACCGTGTACGCGGGAAACTTGGCCAACAATGGATTTTGGATATCAATCAGAAAATAAATGGTTCCTGCCAGTCCTGGAACATTTATTTTCAAAATATGACATTGCAAGTGTAAAAATAATAAATGAATTATTATGCAATACCTTCAAACAGTGAGAAAGGTCGATCAGGAGTTCTATTTTCATGTTTACCATAGTTCATACACCATTCTGCAAACCTGCAAGCTCTATACAAATGCTTGTTATCCTAGAGAACATCAAAAATATTTAGCACTTTGGTTCAAATAAGTGTTGGTGCCAAACAACACACCAAGAATCACTTACTTTAGTTAGCTGGAACAAATGCAAAAACGTGTAGGCATTACCAGCAACCCCATGGCATAACCCATACCCTTTTTTTAAAAGTCCTCGAGACCACACAACATCTGCGCAACTAATAGCAGCTTGAAGATATTCTGGGTTGTGGAAAATCTAATACAATATGCAACAATTACTTTTTCTGACTCGATACGATGACCAAAATTTCTGAACACTCAAATACATTCAAAGGTAATCACCTGAAACACCTTGCAGAAGAGCATGACCATAGATGGGGCCCCATGACACCAGTGAATCAATTTATCAGTCTGATTTCCAATTGAGGAAGGAAAATTGCCTGATTCGAATTTCAGCTTAATGAGATACTGCACCGCTGGTTCAATAAGTTCTTTGAGCTGGGACTGGGATAGGTAAAGCTTTGCCTGCATCATTAATAGATGTCAATTGTTTAATAGAATTCAAATATATTGCAATACTTTTTAATACTGTAAAACTACTTTGTAGCTCAATGTACCTCAAGTAATATGTATAAAATTCCAGCTAAACCGTGGGCACCCCCAAGATATAGTTTATTATGCCAAGAATACATGAGTGGGGACTCACAGCGTGTCTCCCTGGAAGTTGCTCGTCCAGAATTTAGGATGAGATTTATCACCTAAAAATATTAAATTCATCAGAAATTTCGGCAATGCTCTTGATATTCAATAATTTACCTATACATGTATAATATTCGCATGTACCTGTTTCAGAAAGTTTTCATTAAACGGTGGTGGAGATATGTAGCTATTAACAAAGAGTAACGCATGGAGGTAACCAGTTCGTCCATACAGTAATTCGTCACTGCTCCCGTCACAAGTATACTTGAATAGATCCTCCAAGCTGTAAAAAGAAAACCAAAATAACTTGTTTTCCATTTTTCAGATTGAATAGAGATTATTACTGACTCTGCTATTAAAGCCCTTGATTTTTTCCTATCAAAATACACGTGTTGAAGAACTGCCCCTAGAGCTAAAGGTCCAGCAATTCCACACAAAAATGATATCAATCTTTTCGATGACTTCAGTTCATTCAATTTTTCATTGATCATCTCCGCTGCTCTCTAAAGAAATAAAGACGAATATATATTTGTGTAATACCATGAAATGGAGATTATATAAAATTCGCGCAGGATGTCAGCTTACGATAATGTATGACTGGTCATTGTATGTTTTTCCGTAGTGAAAATATAGATATGCGATTCCTGTTGTTCCCGTATAAATTGAGAAGTCCTTGGATTTTTCAAAATATTTCTTATTTTTTTCCAATTTTTGTAATAAATTACTGACACTTTTGGATAATTTTTCCTTGAAATCATCATTAATCTGTAACAAATAAATAATTCTTTGATTTACATTATAGTAAACAAGCTGAATGTTCAAATAGATGAATTCTTACAGTATTTGTGTGTTCATTAATTATGGGGTTGATTTCTAATTCACAGTATTCTTCGAATACATTATTGTGGTAACGGCAATCATCCGAGCTACCAGCAAGGGTATTCTTCATTGTTGAAAGCAACCGATCACCTATTAAATGCCTATGTACCTATTATTCAAATTCTGCACTTCTGAGAAATTTAGAGTAGCTGTTTAAAAAATATGCAGTTCAGAAGGGTTACTGACTATTTGCAATTACTCATTGCTATCAAATATTTCTCAATCATAGTCATAGTTTATAGAACCATTTATTAGTCACTGCTGTAAGTCTCAAGCTATAACATAAAACATAAATGTCAATTGCAAATACAGCTAATCAGTTTGCTAAGGAATCTAGGCACATGAACATTCAGTCTATCACAACAGAACAGGAGAGTCTTTCGACTCTATTGGATGTTCATAAACGTGCAAATAACTTGGTAAAATTAAGGAACACAAATGAAGCAACCTCACACATATTGGTACCTATTCCCAGGGACATTCCAAGTGCTGGCATACATTCTCATCATCCTTGAACCAAATTCAGTAATTTCCATAACATATGATAAAATCTTACTGCCGAATGAACTGGTACAGAAATGGAATCAGGTGAGAGATAATCACTACAAGCTAGAATGGAGACAGATGATTGGATATATTCCACCAAAAAAGCAGGACTCAAGTTCAATATTGTTTTGGCCTGAAGAAACATTACCCTACGATACTAGGGGCAGAATAACATTCTTTGAATGTATCAACCAAACACCTGCAGCAGCCAGAGCATGGATGCGGTTGCTTCGTGGTGGTATAGGAACATCTGAGTTGGTGCTAGAAGTGATGTACGAGCCCATCGAATTTCGGCAAAGTAATATATTGATTGTGGCTTGTTATATTTACACAGAAAATTTTCAAATCATTACTAATCAAGAGAAGTTCCTTTGGAATTTTTTTAATATTACAACCAGTAGATCCATTAAATCTGCTACTGTTCAGGAAGGCGTACAGATTTTTATGCCTCATGTGATAACAAACAATTCAACTGCACAATCAGCAAGAGGAAATAATTACAGAGAAACGACTCCAATGGTGAAAGTAGATTCTACAATTCAGATGAGTGACTCTACAAGAAAATTGAAAGGTGAAAATCAAAAATCTGGAAGCCCAAACATGCAAATAGAAAAAGCAAATAATGCTGATCAGGAAAAACAACCAAAAAATAGTGATGAGATGCATCCTCCAAATGAAATAACTTCCAGCAGGAATATCGACGAATTTAATAACAAAGCCACGATCCAGGGAACAGCAATAACAACAAAAACACAGTCAAATGACGGACTATGTATAGCTACGCTAGAATCATGTTCGTGTAATTATGAAACCAGTCAGCATGTATTATCAACAACTTTGAGAGCAAAAACGAAGATGAATAAGAATAAGTTACCTGATAATAAAACAAATCCAGAACCAGGTGTGAATCGACAGATTCAGAAAGGTCGCTCTAGAACTAAATTGAAGGGAACACGTAAACCTGTAAGACCAGTAGTACGAGTTAAAATAATAAGTACAACACAGAGAACAAGGTTGGAAAATGAAAACAAAAAATCATCTCAGAATATAATAACGACAGGGTTTCTTGACAGTGAGACTATGAGTAAGCGACCAAATGTAAAAAATTTGACCCTCCATGCGAGTGGAACATCATCTTCTACACCTTATCTGACGTTGAAGACTGCACCGAAAGAGCCAAAGAAAAAGACCGGCTTAGCAAAGATAACATATTGATAATGCAAGAAAATAAGAGCTTCAGCTGAATTTTATAATTTGAACATTATCTGCACATTAGTTTATTTATGAGCCAATGAAATAGAAGCAAAAATTGAATTGTGAATCACCCAACGTATCTTTGTAGTGCATACTTTCGATTTCTTTCCATGACTTTTGTCATAAATTTAACAACCAATGAGCGTGATAACTTATAAGTTATTCTTATGATTCCTACTAATACGGTATGGGGAAAGAAGCCTGTGGTGCTATCCTCTTTGCCAATAGTGTCAAGCGCGCTTGCTACATAGTCATCAGCCATGGGAACAATCCATCCAATAGGCGGGGAATTGGATGTATGGTTAGACACACTTCCTGGTAGTAAACATTGAATTATTATTCCATGTTTGCTGTATTCTGCATTCAATTCCTTGCTGAATTTGAGAATGTAAGCCTTGGAAGCTGCAAAAACGGTTAGAAGCGGACTGGGTATGACCGCAGCTGATGAAGCTACATTCACAATGACGCCTTTTCCTCGCAATATCATTTGCGGCAGGAAAATCCGGCACATGTTTGTCACAACAACAATGTTGCATTGGATGATATTTGAATAGATTTTTTCCTTGTGAGGTAGTTCAAGGAAATACTCTGGATGAGGATAACCCATACCAAGGCTGTTGACTAAAATTCCAATCTCCATTCCAAACATTTCTTGTTCGATAGTTTCGTAAGCCTTGAGACCCTGAGACAAATCCAGTTCTATTACCCTGGTTTTGACATTATACAAGGTTTCTATATTGCTTGCAATAATTTTTAGTTTATCAATTTTTGTGTTTATAAGTACAACATTTATCCCTATTCTGGCAAGCGCTTCTGCATAGGCTTTGCCAATGCCATGAGAGCAACCGGTGACAACGCCCCATCTTCCCATGGAATGTAAATCAATTGGCTTACCATGGGAAAAGAATGTTTTGTATAGCATATGAATAATGTTGCAGGAGAATTGGTAGCCCCAATAAATTATCACTAAGTAACCAATTTTATCCACAAAGGACATTGCTTGGTTCAGAGGTGTCACAAATCTTCAACTACATCGTTCGGTCTAGATCAGGATAATTAGTGCCTCCAATACATGCGAGATTAACTAGTGCGAAATTGTTTATTTTGATGACGCATTTTGTAATTTTTTGTGTATATTTTACCAATTTGGGCTTCAAGTTGATAGCGACATCACAAACAATACACAAACGCTCACTCTGCAATATAACTCAATCGTAGTTGTTGCGAATGTTAAAGACTTGAATAAAAATCATTATGTGATCCCTGGATTTATTATTGTTCGACCCTCTAGTAGAAACTGTCTGTCAAAGTGGATCAAACCCACGAGGGATCCATCTGTTGTCAAATGCATGCGCCGGGGGCGGAGAATACTGGGACAAACTGAGGACGGGAATGGGCATATTTGCTTCTTGCCTTTGCGGTCAATCTGACGTTTCACCTCTCTACCTTTACGTAATGTTTTTCTCTCTTCGAAATATAATAAATCGCTTCATTCATTATAACCATAGTGTATCAACCGAGTGTAGCGTTATCAACTATTTCGTTTTACACTGTTATTTTCGAATTCCAGTTCCAGAATACGTACTATTCCTTGTGTGAATTGGTGGGCACTCGATAAATGATTAGAGATACTCGTGTGGGTTATGTTCTGTCGTGACGAATTGTGACAGATTACTCATAACTTTACAAGATGGGTCAGGCTTTGGAAGATGCGTTACATGCTGCTCGTAAGGCAGTAGAATCTGATAGTAAATTTCAGTACAAACAGGCGCTGTATTATTATGGCTTAGCCACTCGACGACTTACTACTATACCATTGGACGAAATACTATCCACAAAACTCCAGGAATACCAGGAACGAATATCTACGCTACAGAGAATACGTTAGTAGTATGAATTTCGAAAACATATATGCTTGGCACATTGCTAATCCCTAACTTTTAGTTGCAGAACAAGATAAGAAGTTGCAAACGAACGAACAAACTAATCAGATGGATCTGCAAAGGTGTAACTTTTTGTTTAATCAAGCCCTGGATGCCGATGAAGCTGACTGCACAGATATTGCCATAAAATTATATACAGATGCGGTTGAGCTTGGATTAAATGCTGTAAGTAATTTAGGAGTCAGCTGCAGCATGTAGTTTCCTAAAAGAATTCAATCTGTTACAGAAACCTGCAGACCCTGAGCTTAAACAGAAATTAACTAATCTCGCACGGCTAGCTCTTGACAGAGCTGAGGCTCTAAAAAGCAAAAAAATTGCTAAAACTTCTCCAACGCATAAATCGTCTACTCAATTACCAAATTTACCTTCAGTCCCAGAAACAAACCCAACTCCAACTATTTCTGTGAAAGCGACACCTGCTGTATCAGGTAATATTTGATCTGAATTCATGAGAACATCAGTGACAACAACTACCATTTTCAATATTATTGAAATTTTTTTTACTCAGATAGCACACAAAGACCTCCTCTTCATCGTGGAAGCAGTGCACACCTGAAGGTGACAGGTGGCAGTTCCACGTATACTGAAGAGGAAATAAAAGTCTTATTGCATGGCTCGCATATAAACAACAACAAGTTCGTGCCTTTCATGGACATTGACCTCAAAGAAAAATTCCAATTTGCAATTCCGTTCACAGACAGAGATGGGCTTCTTGAGCTTGACCCAAAACAAAAACCAGACTTTTCAAGATGGACTCGTCCTGATGAACTATTCGCTGAACCGAAAATGGTCATGGGAGCACACGTAGATTATTTTAGTATCAAACAAACGGTTGGTACACCTTGATGAATTGGAATACCAAACTTTGTTAGAGAATTTACCTCTAATTTTTCATTCTCAGGTTGTATCTGACTGCTCATTTGTGGCATCTTTGGCTGTGAGTGCCCAATATGAAACCAAGTTTCGAAAACGCCTTGTTACGTCCATTATTTATCCGCAAAATCGACATAATGAACCAATTTTTAATCCTTTTGGTAGGTTGACCCATAACGTAAGCCATGGATTTATGCAAATCTATGTTTATGTTCTTCTTAAAAGATCTTCTTGAGCAATGCGATTTACAGGTAAATATATGGTAAAACTACACATCAATGGTATTCCACGTAAAGTCATTATAGATGACCAGCTACCTGTGAGTCGTTATAATCAGTTGCTATGTTCCTATTCTAACAATCGAGGAGAATTGTGGATTTCTCTCCTAGAGAAAGCTTACATGAAAGTAATGGGTGGATACGATTTCCCTGGTTCTAATAGTGTGAGTCTTGAAGTCTTTTAGATCGCTTCTGGCCCAATAAATACTCAATTATTGCAACTTACAGAATATCGATCTACACGCATTAACTGGTTGGATACCGGAAAGATGGGCTATCAGACCGAACGATCCAGAGTTCAATAGAGATAGTTTATTTGATACGTTACTCACAAGAATGTGTCGAGGAGATGTTTTGGTTACAGTTGCAACTGGTGTATTAACAGACAGTGATGCTGAAAGAACAGGTCTTGTGCCGACCCATGCATATGCGGTTTTAGATGTGAAAAACGTACAGGTAAAGCGATTTACTTCTAGCCCACATATATGACAAAAGTTTGAATGATTTTTTTCAAATTTAATATTCTGTTGTCGGAATTTCCGTAGGGTGTGCGGCTTCTTCAGTTGAAGAATCCGTGGTCACATTTGCGTTGGCGTGGAAATTATTCGGAATTAGATACGGAACACTGGACCGTGGAAATGAGACGTGCTCTAAATTATGACCCAGATTCAGCATCAGAGTTTGACAATGGAATCTTCTGGATCGATTATGATAGTATTTGCCGATTCTTTGACGTATTCTACTTGAACTGGAACCCCGGAATGTTCAAATTCACCTATTGTATTCACCAGTAAGTTGAATGTTGCAAAAATAAGGACCATCTATTAGAAAGACACTCAGACTAGATTCGCTGAGCTGCCAATCAACATATTATTACATTATTCCAAGCTTGCATCTTCATTACATCTAGATTAATAATTACACATTTTCTATTCCGTTCGTCAAAGATAACACATTTCAGGATGTGGACAGCTGGTATTGGACCAACCAAAGATGCTTTCAACATCGGAGATAATCCTCAATTTAGTCTAGAAGTATCGCCAGACGTTACTGGAGCAATATGGATTCTATTAACAAGACACATCACTGATATCGCAGATTTTAGGCAAAATCAAGAATATATTACGGTTCTAGTCTACAAAAATGACGGAAAAAGGGTTTTTTATCCACGTAAGTTTGATAAATCTGGACAGCGCATATCCATTTTACCCAACAGTCGCGAGTTTGCATTACGAGTCTTTTTTCAGATGATCCGCCGCCATATAAAGATGGTGTCCGAATTAACAGTCCTCATTATCTTTGCAAATTGAAACTGGGACCAAGCAGTGAATCGCGTTACACTCTAGTCATAGCACAATACGAAAAGACTAATACTATTTACTATACTCTACGCAGCTATGGAACATGTCCTTTTACTCTTCGTAAAATTGCCGAGCCTTATATTTTCGAAAAAGAGGTAAGCCGTATATTTTGTCATTACTCTCAAAAGCCGAGTTTGGTTCTGAAAGTGATGTTTTTTTTCAAGATAACGGATGGCCAATGGGTCGGTTCTACTGCAGGTGGATGCGGAAACCATCCTGCAACCTACCATAATAATCCGCGGTATCAGCTTATTCTCCAAAGCTCTAAAAACAACAATCATTTAAGAGTAATATTAAAAGGTCCTAAGCAATACCAAATTGGCTTCGAAATTGTGACTGTGATATTGAACGACCCTGAATGTCCAACAGCATTTCGATCGAAAAGCTCTGGAAGTTTTCGGTGAGAGTGATGCAAGATATCAATGATTCGATTCGTTATGAATTAATGAAAATATTTGATTTGTAGGTCTGGTTTCGTTGTTTTGGAATTAGAAGATGTGCCAGCAGGTACATACAACATAATACCTTCTACATTCCATCCTGGACAGGAAGGCCCATTCTTTTTGACTTGCAAAGCTTCGTGTAATCTTCAAGTTGATCGGATTCAGTAAAAGTTTTATGAACACAAATGTTCAATTAAAGTAACAATTACCTATTTTTACGGGTATAGATAAAATTATACGATTGAATCAGCGATGATATGTCATTATGCGAATGAATTGAAATTAATTCTAGCAAATATTTCCGTAAGAAGGCAGTTGAAACGCTGGAATTTCTATTGTTGAGGCGTGTCGAAGTCCTACTAGTTTCTTAGTTCACCACTTACTGAATTCTCCTCTGAGAATTATAATGGTCCAAAGTCTTCATCTAGCTCATTATATTACTATATGCCATTGAAAGGAACAGATAAACCGTGCTAATGCCTTACAAAACTTTTTGCTTGCTCATCAAAATTTGATACCATTTTGCTGTTGCTCATGCAAATATAAATTCATTGATGTGCTGTCAATGAATTTAAGTTTAACGAAACATTGTGCATTGATTCTGCGGGTTCGTTTTATGTATAGAAAATTTATCAAATGAAATAACTATAAATATTTTGAGAATATCTATATGTATGGTGTAGAGCTTGAAAAGCTGAAAATGTATATATGAACGGAGCAGCGCTTTTTGAATAGTATATTAATAATCATGAAATGAATTGGTAAGAATATCGAATTGAAAATGTAATTCGTGTTATTTATATTTTAGTACCGGCACTATGTACCACTTGTATACCAGCAATTTCATAGCACAAACATGCAGAAAATGTTCTTATCTCATATATTAAGATTTTTTCTTTATATAAACAGAATTTATAAGTTATTATTGAATCATGAATCTTGTTACCGTATTTGTAATTTTTATACAAATGCATTGTGATTATCTTAAATCATAGTCTATTGCCAATAATATCTGAGATTTTTAGAACTTTGTATAACTTGCGTACGTGTATTTAAATCAACAATAAACCGATTACGTACTGTGTAAGAACCAAATAAAATTATTCACCCGGTCACTTTATTGCTTGTTTAATATCGATTAACTAAATAATATGAGAGATTCTTTTCAAAAGAGGCGCTTGTTATAATTTTAGTTATTTATGTTACCATCACGATTGCTCTGCAAAGCGGTACCCATCAGAGTGGTTGCCTGCATTGATTCGGAGTGCGAATAGCCGCAGCCTACTTCGTGGTGGTTTATCTTTTGGAAACGTTTTTTATCTGACCAACAGTCTAACAGCAAATCGTGAATTTTTAATTTTAATTGAGCAAAGTATATCCGGCGTATTTTGAAATACCATATGTACTATATCAACAACGAGAAAGATGTGGATGAAGCCACAAGAAGTTTTGCTGGCCAATGCCCTTTGGTAGATACAAAAAAATTCTATCCGTATTCTAATTACTGTTTACATCTCACGTACGTCAATGACAGCTGACAAATATCAACCTTTCTCTTTCACTGACAGCTGTCACTTTTTGGGTAGCAATAATAATTTGTTTCGACAATGACCGCTCATCACCCATTCTTTCGCGAAATAAGTCTCACAGCAGTTAACCAATTTGCAATTTACGAGATTAGGAATGGGCTCCAATTTTTTTTTCTTATAGGTTCTCAACATATTTATTACAACTAATTTTTCGGCCATCAATATTCATCGTTGAAATTTCCTGTACCTGTACAAAGAGAAAATCATTTTAGTGAATTCTACTAAATATATAGGGTGACTGAACAGGCGACCGTTTATTTCGTCCTGCAGAGGCGAAAAGGTCATGGAAAGACAAAAGGTCTAACTTCGATTTTGGTTGGAACACTAGATAGTGTTTTTGATACGAAGCCACCCCCATTTAGAATATTACATCAGACTCCATCGTCGGACGTTTACTGGAGTGAGTATTATCAACTTTGGAATGAATCACCTTGCTTTCTGTGTCTATATAAAAGCAAATAAAGCCATATTACTTTGTGGACTTGTAGTAAAAAAAAGAGATGCGCAATGTACTCTGTTTGAACCAAGACATTAGCTTGACGATGTGATATAATTGAGGTCTTGTAAACATGTGTGAAAGCTTCGAATAACTCTGATCCCAGATTCACTGAGAGGATGAGAAACAGTAACTGATAACGGTTGTCGTTAGCATAGCAAATGTCAGTTACCCATACCATGCTTGGTTTACATACAAAGTACTATAAAAACACATCTAGCATAGGCTTACTGAAATACAAAGATAATATTTTTCCTTTCTGATTGGCAGCAGTAACAATCACTTGAAAAATTGCCTGGAATGATGAGATCGTTTATTTTAAATGTTCACAGTGATAGCCTGTGCTCTTACAGAGAAAGATATTGTCAAAGATTGGGAATGGCTGCATGCCACTTTAACCGATACCCTAAAATCCTTTGATACAGAAGAAGAGATAACAGATTTTGTATGCTGCAAAATCCAGTCTATCATAGCTAATAATGTACCGGAAAATCAAATTGCCGATGGTATGTGCAGTATTGTAATTGTATTTGTCATAAACGCAAGTTCATGGGCAACAGTTATGTTTTGATTGCAGAAGAAGATCCGCAATCGTTTAAGACAGTCTCCTTCAAGTTCCACCAGCACTTTAATTTTCCACAAGATGAAAAGCTGGTGAACTATTATTCGTGCAGGTGAATAGTACTTACTACTTGTCTTTTATTGAGGAACCTTTAAAACTGAATCAAGTTTAGTAACTGATTTTTCATAAACATGGCATTCCCAGTTATTGGAAATCCCGATTCCCGAGGCAGGGATGGCTTTATCTCTCTGTGAATCATATGTGCTTCTATGCCTACATTCTGTCAAAGGAGACAAAGCTTGTTGTCAGATGGGCAGACATCACAGAACTCAGCAAAACCAATTCTATTCTATTCCCTGACAGTATTCGAGTGGTAACTCGTGATAATAAAGAGGTACATTGAATATATTGAATTTCTAGAATTAGGTTGACAACATTCTTATGGTAACAATCGACATTTATGCATTGCAGCATTACTTTTCCATGTTCCTCCATAAATCGGACACTTTTTCATTAATGGAACAGCTTACAAATATTGCTATGAAAAGGTGATATGAGATACCCAATAGCTTTGCCACATTTACTCAATTTTCATAATGAACATTTCTAATGAATGCTCCTATTTCAGATTAATTGATGAAAAAAGTGGTTTCAATGAAGATAGAGATCTCCTAAATAAATTAAGGTATATTATTCTATTCAAATTGAGATTATCAAAGATGCGACATACTTGATACAGAAACAGATACACGTTTGTTCACAGCAAAAACGTGCCTAAAAAACCCTCATTTTTGAAGAGAGACCTTGATGCACGAGCCCACTCTGAAGTCTATAGGCTGCAATTCAGGTTGCCGGGCAATGAGAAGTTAGACGGTAGCATTGATGCGACTTTGTGGACTCCTTACAATAAAAGACACGTTTGGGGGAAAATATATTTGTCTCAGAATTACCTTTGCTTCGAAAGTAGAGTGAGTATGGTTTGGTGAATGCCCAAACATTGTTAAATGGTTTACCTGGCTTTCAAGTAATTGATAATTTCATGTCCGTATGCCAATTCAGGTTCGTCGCATGGTTACTCTTGTAATTCCTTTGCGCGAAGTACGATTAGTCGAATGCGCCGAAAATCAAGCTTCAAACGCAGCTGTAGACAAATCTGTCCTTGTAACGACGTCAAGATCATCATTTTTATTTGCACAAATTCACGACAGAGATTTTGTTGTGCAAAAAATATCAGAACTATTGGCTAAGACTAAAATATCCCATCTGTGAGTTGATTCTCAGTAACCACTTTCTGTTGGTTCAAAGTTTTTATGATTTTTATGTTACATTAGAATCTTTTAATATTCTTAGCACAGAGCAGCTGACTTTCCACAACAGTGTAACAAGCGATTTGAGCAACTACGAAGAGGTGGAACCTTTAGAATGGTCACCGCAACCACCTTTGATGACTTTATTCAAAGCACCTCTGAGCCAAGAAGCTGCAATTAAACAAGAGACGAAAGAGAAACAGTGGGAGTTACACTTTGCAGAATATGGAAGAGGAATTACTATGTACAGGACTACTGACACAGCAAAATTGGTTATTCAGGGAGTACCTCAAACGCTGAGAGGGGAAGTGTGGCTTACATTTTCTGGTGAGTTGACTTTTTTTCAAGTTCCCCTCCATCCACATTCTATATGTTATGCGTATGGTAGGTGCTATAAACGAGATGACGATGAATTCTGGCTTATACAAATCTCTCGTCGATCAGTCGCTTGGAAAATCGTGCCAAGCAAATGAGGAGATAGAAAGAGATTTGCACCGTTCTTTGCCAGAACACCCCGCCTTTCAATCCGACACTGGTATCAGTGCTCTCAGGCGAGTTCTGTCTGCGTATGCCTGGAGAAATCCTCAGATCGGTAAAGATTAAACATTAAATTTATTGGGCCAGTGTTCTTCTCAGTTTCTCTTGAACGCGAATAATTTTCTAGGGTATTGCCAAGCTATGAATATTGTCGCTTCTGTTCTCCTCATTTATTGTTCTGAAGAGGCAGCTTTTTGGCAACTATGCAATGTATGCGAATCTCTACTCCCTGATTACTATGACCGCCGAGTTGTTGGTGCCCTAGTCGACCAAGGTCTCTTGGAGGAGTTAGCTGCTGAACATTTACCGGCACTGCACGCCAGGCTGCAAGAATTGGGTTTAATCAGAGTCATTTCACTTTCGTGGTTTCTAACAATTTTTCTAAGTGTAATGCCTACTAGCAGCGCTGTGAACATAATGGATTGTTTTTTTTATGATGGAGCAAAAGTTATTTTCCAGGTAAGAATCAGTCGATTGTTCAGGATCACTCTGCACTTTTCCATTATTGAGAGATGAAAGTTAATTAATGAACATACCTTTCTCTGTCAGATAGCGTTAACTGTTTTGGAATGGAATCACGACAAATTATTGAACTGCCGTGATGATGGGGAAGCTATGCAGCTGCTAACTGATTATCTCGGAGGGGTTTTCAATGACGAAGGTCCGATTTTACCGAGGCCCGTCGATAGTTCGGTGCCAAATAGGGTAGGTTTCATATTTCTGTGATAAAATGTGAATTATGAAAAAAAAGATTTGCAAATCATGTATTTCTTTCAGAGTATATCTGTGCAAACTTTGATCTATGAAGCTTACTCGAGGTACGGCACTCTGACAATAGGAGGAATCGAGCGTCTACGACTGAAGCACAGGCTCAGAGTAGTGCAAAGTCTTGAAGATGGCATAGAAAAAAATGTAGTGAGAAGTGTCGTTGTAGATAAATATATGGTCTCTGAAGAATTGCAGGAATTGCTTGGTTTAGTGAGAGAGGAATTGATGAGCCAAAGAAAAGCTGAACCTGATCGATACGATCCCACACAGCCACCCTACGAAGCATACAAAGTAGACTTTGAGCTTTTCAGAATACTTTTCGGAGGTTTATCTCCATGGGGCAAGTGCACCCAAGCCGAATCTCTTGCTGCAAGACTATTTCGTGTGAGTATGTTCAGAATAACAATTCAATATTCATCAGTCTGTGGTGAAGCTTGTATAATTTTATACCATTTTGTTGAATATTCAAAATTTTTGTAGCTAATGGACCGCAATCACGACGGACTTCTCAATTTTCGAGAAGTAGTTCAAGCGATCGGAATCACCGCAACAGCAGACTTGACTCAGAGATTGAAACTTTTGTACACGCTTCATCTACCACCATTATTGACTGCCGTTGATTTTGAATCGCCTGCACATCCAGGTGAAGATTTCTTCAAAATATACTGTTCAGAAATTAGTAATGACTCTAACATTTTTAAGATGGAGCAGAGGTGGCAGCGGAAGCCACAGACTTCTTCGATAGCATGGAACAGAGCGCAGCTTCGTTAGAGATGCCAGCAAGTTTAGTTGAAGACTTGCAAGGAACCTCTTTATCCAGATCTGTGAGTCTTAATAGTCAACAGGGCGATCAGTCATGGGAAATTCAGAGTATGGGCAGTCTTCGATCAATGGTTGCATCCAAAGATAGCCCTTTGAATTTAAAAACTGTACCAAAAATGTCTCAACCCCATTTCATTGCCCTGTGGAAAACCCTGTACGACATGTTTCAAGCACTCGACCAACCGGAAGAGCAGGAAACTTACCATTCAATTGCTACGATAGGTGAACAGTAAATCCTATGTATCCACTCGTGAAGATAAGTTCAAAAATAAACTGCAGAATTTCTTACATGTGTAGGCACTCTTCTACTTCAGCTGGGAAATGTTGGCAAAAAGTTTGCAGCTGAGAGAGAAGAATCGGAAGATAGTTTGCTTGTTGCTGCATCTTTGGCACAACCTGAACTCTTGTCAGCTCAAACTGTAAGTCAAATGGCTTGTGGCTAGTAATACATTTCTTCACCTTTGATAAGTTCCTTTCAATCAGGGTTTATTTAATCTCAATTTTTCAGCCTCCTGATCGCAACGGTAATCCTTCAAGTGTGATTTCTTCAGCTGATCCTGATTGGTCAATAACAGTAGAGCAGTTTCTAGCATCTGCATTGACTGGGCAGCCAATCGTGGACTTTTTCAGTAAGAGAACTGATCTTATGGAGGCGATAACAACTTTGAGAAATCGTAGATTCAATCGAGTTCACTCTCTTTCCGATACGCCTGTGATCAACGTATGACACGTGACGGATCATTAGTGCAAAGATTCCCCTTATAATGATGATATATTTTATAAATCATTTCCGGGACATTACAAACAAAATTTGAAAATTATTGAAACGAAATTTAGCCATCATCTCACCTTAGAAGTACAAGATTCTATAGATCCTGATCGGATACTGGCGCGCAAATAATGTTAATGCTAGATAAGTACCAGTCTTTTGGCATTTATGGCAAGAATCCAATTACTTGGGTGTCATAAATTTTTCTTCTTGATAACAGAGACCAATTCAGCAGAATTTCTCCAGTCTCCCTCAGAAGTGTATAGAGTTAAAACTGAAATACATTCATTGATGTTTATCGCAAGAGATTATAACCATTCAGAACTAACATCAGACTTGATTTTGTTAATCTGCAAACAGTCCTCATTTACTTGAAGAGAGATGAGTTTAAAATAGTAGTAATTGTTGGATTATAATGCTGAACTATCAAGTGATGGTAACATTATTTTTGTAAAAGAGTCACCAGGATATATTTTGCTAAGTAATTATTGAACACTTGGTAGCGTGAACTGCCTAATTAGTGGACAAATAGTATCCAATTATTTCGTCGAATTTTGATTAGACGTTAAAAATGTAATAAACTAGTTACCAATTATTTTTATTCTGGGAATCATTGAACGTTAGTTAACTACTTTCGCATATGCGAATATGAAATCTCAATGATCTGATGTTACAATTCGTAATATCTGATAGTTTTCAGTGTACTTCAGTTTGGATTCATCAACCCCTTGTTCGGACGTCTCATTAAATGTTTAACTATGTTCGACACATATCGCTTAAAAATTATTATTTGGCCTCATAACGATGTTGAACCTCCTACACTAATCAAATTGAATATAGTAGATTATTCACCTTATACCAATGAATGAAAAGTAACTATCAACATTCGATTACTCCTAAGAATATCAAGTTTTTTAAGAAATTTTTGCTACATGAGAAAATAGTACTGACGATAATGGGAAAAATATGCAAAATATTATACGGCATGTAAAAATTTAGTATGAATAAAAAAGTAACTATCAAAGATACCTTTGATAATGTTGAAAAATTGAAATTTCTGAAATCTTTATAAAATTCACTAAAAAATTCTGCCAACAAAACAACTTGTTGGAATCGAGTTTATCATTCTATTCTTCCAGAATTCCATAACGTGTAAATGATGAAAATTGAAAAAAGTTGCTTATCCATGACTGGAATTGATAGATATCAGAAATGTTTGTATTCATTCATAATTAGCAATGGTATTCAGGGTTCTTAGTTTATGGATTTCTAGAAGTACACTAGGTATGTACGATATGTACGACAGTGACGTAATTCCGAGGCAAATATCTGTCATGTATAATATGTGTACATAAACAGAGCTTTATCAAATTCATTTCATGCATAACGAATATATTATTTTATCAACCATGTAATAAAATTAGTATTCTTAATACTTGCCTCTATATTCTTTTGCTCATCAAAACACGACAAAAGCAAACCAGCTCAATGACAGGGAAAAGATATTCAAAGATATCATAGGTTTTTAAATTACATTTATGGAAAAGGCGGAGTACAATCAAAATAATTAATAGTTCTTTGCCAAAATCCCATCTTTTTTTGCAAGACGACCAATACAGTCGTCAGATTCACCCTGTAAAATAACACATGTATCAATTGTTGCTCAATTGATCCACCCCACCCTCATTTACACATCAATTACAGAGATCAGAGATTTCAATCTATGAAAATAAGATTTTGTTTTCATTCACTCACCATACGTCGTATGGCACCACAGATGGCATACATTTTAATGGTTTCAGTTTGACGGCCAGTCTGGGGATCTACATCAGCTAAAGTGAGCTGGATCGAAGCGTGATCCTTGGCATGAATGATGCGGTTGCTTGCCGAACTGAAAGATGGAGAAATGTATAGGTTACTTCATTGAATTAAGAGCCAAATATATCTGGTAAATATTGTACAGGATCAAGGTTTATGACACCAGCAAGTGGCATGCATAATCCCACATTCAAAGTTGAGGTTCATTAAGGGTTAGAATTTTACAGCAACAAGATTGAGAGAGAACATACATCACGTTAAACGTTTCGGAATGTGCTACAAGAACTAGATCAAATAATAGAAAAACCACGTGCGAGTGCTCACCATTTTCGGGGGCAGTACAAATCAACGAATTCACCAGCGTCGTTTTCCATTTTATCAAGGTTACTGAAAAGCGATCAATCCAAGTTAATTCAAGTTCGTTATTACAGCGAACGGTTCATCGATTAATTATTTTTCCATCAAATTTGACACACGCTTACCTCCAAGATGGCTCTGAACCGGAAAAAGAACAATTGCAAACCCGGCTCCGATAGCTTCGAGATCAATTCTGGAGCCAAGACTAGAGGTCGCTGGTTACATCCTCCAAATTTTAAATGTTAAAAACAAATGAAAGTTACAACTTACGATTCCTGTAGGTGGTGCCATCAAACGGTACAACAATGAGTTAACAATCATTTATTACCCACTCCAAGAATCGTGCAAGCTTAGCAAGTGGCAACCTCAGATCCTCGGCAACACGCAACACTCGACTTGCCACTTGCCTGGTCTCCGAATGCGGCATGCGATGTGGGGCGGTCGTCGTGTGTCGGTCGAATAAGCGTGGTGTGTCCGACCGACTGGTCAATCGCGGTGGAATCGTGATTCGGGTTCGTGACAGATAGCGACGGTGTTTTCGGATTTCGTGGACCAGAAGGAGGCGGTCAAGGTTTTGCTTTAGCACCCGAGATGCTGCGTCTGGCAGCGACGATGTCTTTTTGACGTTTCCTTCAAACACGTTGGAGAAAATTATATAAATTATTCGCGCGGACTGTACGGGATTAAGATATGAATTATAAATAAATAAACGGAAACAATTAAATAAAATCGGTCTGAAGTGAGTTTGTAGAATATAATTTTCATTGATGAAAGAAGTGGTTTTCTTCTAGTTCTCCATAATTTTTGCCATTCATAATATTTATATGCACGTTATTTTTGGAATATTAATAAAAACGCTTATCCTGCCATGTCCATGAAGGTAAGTTAATTCTAAGTTAATACTCTAATAGATTTCTAGATTTCATTATCTTTAAAAAGAGAAGCCGCGATGATCATCTGTTAAGCGTGTTTTCATGCTATGCGCGCGATCCCCTTTAAAAGCGATCAATTATACATAATTATAGTATTGTCCTGTAAAACCGCAATTATAATAATAACTGTATGCGAATAGCAAAACATCATTTTTGGTCCATAATGCTCGTAGAATTTTATACATAACAATTGAAATTGGTAAATTAATTCAATGTTCTCTAGAATAATATCACACTTACAATTAGCTACTTATAGTAGGCGAACGCGTGGGTTTTAATTCAAATAATAACTCTAATAAAAAGATTTGATAAGTTCGTAACTCCTATAAATAGATGAATTATATTCAGAGATCAGTATCACTTACATCTTTTGCTATCTGTCCGTAACCGGTGCATAATTAGCGCGAGTCTACGACGTAATGTGATATTTTTTCATTACTTTTTTTTTCAAACACGAACGGCAAATAATTGAGTCTCGAGAGACACGCCTATTACATTACATAATGTGTGTACCAGATTAAAACAAAGAATAGATTTTGAAAAATGAAATATTTACCCTGCGAATCGGGCTCTGCTCAATTCCGGTATAGAAAACCATTATACAATGTGGCTACTGTAAATAAACTGTTCGACCTTGACGAATTTGTTGTATCTCCATTCAGCACGTCGTAAAGATTAAATGCCAAAGGAAACATGATGACCTCGGTAAATTTTCAAATCCCGTTCATTGAGTCTTCCGAGACGATTTTGTCTCTAACAAATAGTAACCAATGATCCGGTCTTATAAAGGCTCAACCCAATAATAAGTGGATATTGTCACCTGTTGGCTCCGCAACGTTAAATTAGCACCAAGATGCAAATCTGAAAACATCTTGGCAATTTTGCTCTCATCGAACGATTACAAAAAGAATGTCTAGAATACTGTTAACCGTAATAATGACGAGGCTACTGCTCCTATTTGTGCGACAGGGTCCAGTAGTTAGCCTTTAGCGTTGCTTCTCATCTACTAGCCACTTTATTGGTTTGATTTTATTAAGAGCCCGTTGTTATAGTTGCCAGCAATGGCTCGTGCCATCGAAACTGATTTATCTAAACATCTAGGATTCATTTACTTGGAGTTATCTTTTCATACGATGTTAGAAATTAACGTTGACCCGCTACTAATTACTAATTAGCAGCTCGTGCTTCGCTGGCTTACGCAATTACCTAGTAGCTTCAGCTGCACCTACAGCTTCCGTTGGAAATCAGGAGTGATTTTCAAGATCAGATAAACATACGTTCGCCGAACATTTTGAAACTCCTCGGTAACTCAGTACATATTCGATTGCATTCTTTTTTCACCTCTTCTCTTTATTGACGCAGAAAGAGTCCCCTTGGGATGTCGAGTTGCATCTTGCAGCGGCAAAAGGCGACGCTAAACGTCTTCAAGTACTTTTGGAATCTGGAAGAGTTCACGTAGACTGCAAAGACAAGGTTGGTGAGCTGGAATTAAAAAAAAACAGACATTTTTGTTTACATCAGCTTTGTGAAAAAATTATTTTTGCTTCGAAACAATTCGTATTTTCAGGATGGTACAACCCCTTTGATTTTGGCAGCCGCTGGTGGACATGCTGATGCAGTTGCTGAATTGTTGCAACAGGGTGCAGATCCTGCAGCAAAAAGACTGGTGCGTTAAGAATGATTCTTTTTTTTATGATGAAATGTATCTTATGCAACCACATAGCGTACAGTAATATTTCTTACGGAACGCCACGACCTTGGATCCACCGAATTTCAAGGATCCGAATATATTTTCGCATCCGTTGCCAGCGGATGTCTGACATTGGAGAGGGGATGGACAGTTTTAACGACATTCACACTATTTCATGATTTTGCGATGAGCTCTGAAAATAGATCCGAGTTCACGTCACCCTCGTGGCCTCAATCCACGTAACATGCGGAAATAATAGAGGAAAAAGTCAGCAGTTGGTGAAAATTATTACCTTTTTTTGGCAAATCCACGTAACACGGAGGATGGATATGAAATTGGGACCGGAAAATCGATTGATTATGAAAGCACTTGATGAAACAAGACAGCTTTTCCTCTCTCAGAAATGTAGTTGCTACTGGAAAGTGTTAGCAGGAGTACATGATCTTAGATTCTCAGGTTTCTTCAAGTCGCATATAGGTATGCGTAACGGATACAGAAACAGCGTTCTTAAGTTTCTCGCGATCTTGATTTGCTGGTGCACAGCCACCTTCTGCGGTTTACCTCATACGTATACTGTTGGTGCTTGAAATTTTTAAAACAACTACGAACTTCTTTCACCCGTATTGAAGGAAAATATTATTCGACGTTGTAGAATTTTGCAACGGACAGCTGATCAGAAGTGGACCTTGATGATATCCAATTTGGTTTAATTACACGAGCATTATAAAAGCTTTCCTGTACACCTAATTATAATCGTAGTACCTCGATTCGCAAAGCCTCACTTACGCGCATCAACCATGAAGCAGTCAGAGAGTTGTTTATAATTATCGCTGCCGGTCATTACATGCGTAATAATAATTGCCATAGATAAAAAATGAGAGAATATAAATACGTGTATATTAGATATACCGTAACGTTTTGTTGCACGAGTTGCGTAATGATGTTTTACTACTGAAAAAAAATATTGCACATAGCTTCGTGGATAGTTTCTTTCGTTGGAAGTTCATGTTAATTAATTCTGCTTACCTCGAGCTTTTATCACTCGTTGTCAGCGGGCTTACCGGCGATGAGATGCGGTGAAATCATGTGCCTCCGATGGGTCGGTAGGTACTGAGGAAAAAAATTTGAATTAATAGATGAACCAAAATAACATGAGAAAAGATCGATGAGTCGGGTGCAGTATTAGTGTTTCAATTTTATTTGGGGCAACTTTTCTATAGTTGAGCTCCCTACGTGATGAAAATAATAAATATTCTGGTAGGAGCTCACGCGCGCGGTCATGTACTATTAGGACACTTGTTGGATTATTATGTCAGGTCGCTGCTGCTCTTGCTTTTGCTGTCGCGAGTCGTACGTCCGTGTTTGCCTTACACAGCTATATGAACTTAGTTCTACCACTCTGGAGTGAAAGTCGATTCACCAATGGCCTGCTGGTTATATGGATGTGTTATGTGCATTTGGTACCTACGTCAGCTCTGCCTACCGATTCTTTTCTTACATGAATTTTTTCTACTGTAATGCATTCATTTATTAGCATCGGAACGAAATATGTTGCCTTTATTATCTACGTATCAATATGCAAATACTTATATGTATACATGTTTTCAATTGAAATCTATCATCTTATTTTTTGTACTTAGTTTGTACAGTCTAGCTTGAAAACCAAGCGTTTAATCTCCATGGATTCCATTCCAAATGAATAATATTACGACATTCCACGCGTTCAGATGTCGGAACAGAATTTTCCTTCCCTGTATAGTATAGAATGAAACCGAGTGAAGCCCTCGAAATGCACGTACTTTTCAAAGTCGAAGTTATGGTTTATAATAGAGCGATTATTCCCGCCTGTAATTAATGCTATTATGCATTGCCGTTTGTCTGTCGTTGGAACTTCAAACATAGTTTATGTCAAAGTTGAAACATTACGATTATTCGGATAGGCATCGCGTGCAGAACTGCAGTTTCTGTTTCGCTAGAATTTTTTTTCTTCTATTCAAACCAGGCTAAGGGCTCTACCGGATCCTAGGATATAGATACTATTTATAAAAATGTTGTGGTATATTGTTATACTATGAAGATTGAACGATAACTACAATCGCAACTCAACGCCACATATTCTGAGTATTTCAAAATTTTACTACGAGTTCAACTTCAGTAGTGTTGTAATTCTCAAATTAAATTTGTCTGCGAGTAAATTGAGCAAAACGATAAGTTGAGTAATTTAAATTAAACCGTGTCGACGGCCAATGGATCAAGACGATAAAAACTTCCTCATCAGACCGTTTTTTTTAGTTTTTATTTATTTATTCAATACGTCCTCTCTTAATAAACTTGCACTGCTGAAGCTTTTTTTTGAAACCTACGGAGTCTTAGACGTTTAAATGTTATCGTCCTGACCAGCTATTGATTACCCTATACGACATGCTGGCGGAAAATTTATTTGTGATATCTAGACTAAAAAGCATCTGGTCTATAAACAATTTTTTAACGTTCCTTTATTTAATTCTAGACCGGTACCACAGCGTTATTTTTCGCTTCCCAAGGAGGATACGTTGATGTGGTAAATTTGTTGCTGGATAACGGAGCTGTAGTTGATTCCTGTAGTGTGGTAAGCGAAGAATTCAGTTCTATACTTGTGTTTTTTGGAATCTTTTCTCCTTTAGTTTAATTGTTAGTGTCAAGAAGTGTCTTGAATATTTTTGCAGGACGGTGGAACGCCTTTGTTCGTCGCCTGCCAATGTGGTCACTTGGATGTGGTAGAAGGACTTTTAGATAGAGGAGCGAACGTGAACGCGCATATGAAGGTAAATTAGTCGTCGTACATAATCAATTATTCATCAAAAAGATTAAACGGGTTTAGATTAGCTGTTATTTTAAATTTATTCATGCAAATACTTGAAATCTATTTTAACAGGACGGAGCGACCGCTCTTTTCATAGCGGCGCAAAATGGTCACGTACGTATTTTAGAAATACTACTAGAACGAGGGGCAAAAACCGATGCAATCAGAACCGACGGAGCTACTCCACTTTGGATAGCAGCTCAAATGGGACACGACCACGTCGTAAGAAGGCTACTCAAAGCTGGGGCGAGAGTTGATTCCACCAGACACGTAAGAGAGACATTGAAACTCTGATTTCAAACCCGTTTATGTCACAATAATTCTACCAAATCATCGAAAAAATTTTACACACAGGATGGGGCCACCCCCTTGTTCAAAGCGGCTCACAAAGGTCATTCTGCGGTTATAGGAGAACTTTTGAAATACCGTCCATCACTGGGCATACTGCCGGTGAGCAAACTATTTGAATTGTATTGAAGTATTACGATTTTTAATAAAATCAATAACAGGCATCTTCCCTTTCCCTCACAATAGAACGGAGAAAGCGCTCTTCATGCTGCGGCTTTGTCAGGCCACATGGCAGTGGCTAGACAACTTGTAGGCGCAGGAGCTGACCCTCTACTTTTAAATCAAGAAAGTGTTACCCCTTTGCAACTGGCCATCAGGCATTCACAGACTCAGGTGATAGATTATCTTACCGATAAAGTGAGATCACGAACTGCATCTCGCTGAAGTTGGAACCTTCAACATTCCAAACAACATAGGATCCTTCTAATGATGTTCTTTAAAATTGAAAAAAACTTTAATCACTCTATTGGGTAAACAACGAAAAATTTTGGCGTATGTTATAGATGATTAGCTAATATATTGTTTTTCTGAGTTTTTATGCCATATCGAAGATATTGGGAATAATTGTAAAAATTGTGCAATACTGGTATATGAGTCTGGTGTACGTTGGACGAATGATTAATTTCCGTTACAAGTTTATAATACAATATAAAATTCGTTAAAAAATGGATCTGATCTGTGACGATCTAACCACTACGAAAATTAGATTTAATTTGAACCGAATGAAAAAGAAATGAAAGTAGAGCGTAGATGCCTTCATCGAGCATTATACGAAAAATCTTCTTGTATCAATGTAGCCTTTCATTGATTAGACGATACGAACAATTGTTGATTGATTAAAAATCTCATAAGACTGACCGATCTGCCTTGTAATGCACTGTAGATTGTTAAATAATGGAATACCAATTTCGTTATCCACTAGAATAGATGGTACAAAATATAATATTGATAAAAATAAACAGACGTAGTAAGATATCTAAAAGAAATACTATCAGACTAACAAACCTAATTTTAGGAAAACATTTCGAAGAAATGAATTGTAAGGAAGAATGTATTATGGAAATTTTGCGTATCTAATCATCCGCCGACCTAACAATATCTCTTTCACCCTATTTGATTCTACGGGGATCGTTTCGCTTCAAAATAAATGAACTATTGTAGGTAACCCACGCAGAATATAGGTATACGTTTACCTACTATGCAAGTTATTAACGCCAGCGTTATTATTATTATTATCAATATTATTTGGTATGAAATGTTGTAACTTTTCAAGTATTTTATCAGTCTTCCTATTATTGTTGTTACTGTTATAATTATTTGTCGAAGTAATAATGAATCTGTACTGTTATTGTTAAAAAGATATATATTAAAGTAAATAAATCACCATCAAACCGTCTATATGCTATTGGTGTCTTCTTATTCACTTCACAGTCCAACATGGTAACAAGGTAGTAAATTTCTGTAAATCTCGTAATTTTATTTTATGATAATCTGTTATTATTACTAAAATATATGACAGTTTTAATCATTTTTGTTTTTCTTATCCATAACACATGGTATGATCACAGACGTATTCTCTATATTTTTTTCGTGTGTTTAAAATCAAATATTGTACTTCTCGTTATCGAGGTATAATTAAATGTTTGTGCAAAAAAGTTTTCAAACACATAGCATTAACAATATGTGCCCAACTTCGTATTTTTATGTTTCATGTAATGTAATACTAATTGAACTCATCGTTTGATTAGCCATACCTATAGCTATGACTGAGACCGCAGCCTTTGAACTGTTACAGGTGGATTCGAAATATTGAACATTCAATTTCTTCATTAGAGATAAAAATAACAATGAGTTGCTCCAAAAAAGTGATTTGGGAGCAGAAATTAAGAAAAAAAAAAAACCGAAAAACGCACACCTATGAAAGTGATCTTAACTCCGGCCTTGCCGCTACAGCTGCTAAAGTGTCTATTTCCTATTTCATTTCAGATGCAAAACATCGTCCGTATGATGTGAACTAGTTTAATTCACAAGTGTGCCTTTAATGAATGAACCTACGAAGTAGGACACGTTACCTATTTCGAAAAAAATACTAAAAACGAAGAGAAAAAAACAATTTAAAAATATAATTAGCAAGTGCATCAACACTTCGTGGAACGAAATATTATTATGATTATTTTATCTATTATCTACAGTGTTCTGATAAGACTGATAATAACGAGTACACCTTGTTTGGTTTACTTCTTATTTAGTACCATACTGGATTAGGTTTCGACCCATCATGACTCGCGACCGATTACCTGATTTGTGTGCAGTTAGTATAAATTGTAGTTTATTCCGGTTTTTAGTGAATATGTTGTGGATCCTGACAGCAATTTTCATAGATTTAGTTTAGTTCATCACATGAAATCGTCATTGAATTCAAAAAACCGACTCGTGTTTTTCTGAGTATCCTATCTGAATTTTGACAGATAATTTTTCAAGCAAAGGAAAAAGATTTTAAACGTCGATTAAAATTTAAGTTTGTCACATCTTCAATTTTGTGGTAATCCAACGACATGTTGTTAATTTTTCACTGTTATTTAGATTCGCAAGCACAGTGCTGCGTTTGGGACAGGATTTTTACAAGATGTTCACATACAGATGTACCAAAACAAAAAAATGAATAAAGTCCTGGAGGAAGTAAGTGTAGAATATTGAAATAAATAAACGAAGCTACCAGAAAATACCGATAAAAAATAATCGATTTGTTGTATGGTACAAAGGTCGAACAGATCCGAACGTTGATTCAACTAATCATTGACAATACCAATGTTATTAAGGAACTCCAGAATAATGTTCTTTACTACAACAATCGCGGTGAGTCTAAAATATATAGTGAAGAAAATTTGACTTACGGAGTTGATTGCTAAACATTAAGTTTCACAGAAATCCAAGCTGAACTGGATACTAGGACGCAGGTAATCTCCGAGACAGCTTCTCGTGTTCAGAGAAAACTAAAAGGTATGAATATTATGAATATTTAGCAATTTGTAATTGATGTGACGAGATTCAGAGTCCGAATTTTGGAGACTGACCCTAATCTAAATCATTTCCAAATCCTGTAAGTTCAGCTTCGTTGCTATCAATCCTTGGGGATTGACTGCCGTCACTAGATGTTTGGGAACAAAGGTTTCGGGCAGCTTTTCGTTTCCTTGATACTTTTGAGTTATCCGTAAACTTTTTTGGAGTTTCAAGACTTGAACATTCGAACCGTGTTGATGATGCTTCAAATCTTGATGAATGTGTAGGACTTCTCCAGCTGTTGATACCAGGATATGTAAGGGATGATAATCGGCGTAAAACAATTCTAGGCAGTCGCTCTTGGCATGTCAATGCCAGATTCGATGGAGAGGAAATTGGTGTTTCCGAAGGTTCTTTATCACATTCTTCTTCACTGCCAGATTCTGTTCCATATTTCCTGAATGAATCATTGAATAAAGAATTCAAGTTAGCTGAGATATATGAGGATTGTTGGGAATAAATGGCGTGCAAATGTTAGTTGTATTTGTCATGCAAAGAATGGGAAGAAAATCCTCACCTCTGATCGCTTTGGATCTCTGTTTCTAACCGTGGATCCTCGTTGAATATGCTTTCAAGTTGTTCCTGCTTATATTTGTTGACAATATCAAGGTAATACCTTGCAACATATTTTACAAAAGGCGACGAGGTCTTGGCTAGTTTTTTCTTAAGCTTTACCAAACTTGGGACTAAGATTTCTATCCTCTGCTTTTTCATTTCATTGATTATACCTGTGGCAGCATTATTAGCTAAGGGATTTTCTGTAATAATACTTTCGTTCTGACATTCTTCTTCTGTGCGTTTATTACAAGATGCAGGTTGCAATTCTTCGCTTGACAAAATGTACAAGCAATCCATTAGCACTGACAGTCCCTCATCTTTTTGTATGTCTATGGTTCCGTTCGTTACTGCAGATATAATTTCAGTGATGAGCCTTTTGATGATTTTTAATTTCTCTGGAAGCTCGAGATGTTCGAGCATAAAGTTGTAAATCATTTTACGTTTCTCCTTATTATGCGTGCCAGGCAATGTTAACTTCCGAATATCCCTGTGGTTGAATCTGCTAGCAGAAAACTTGCTCGGTAAGTGATGATTATTGTAATGAAAGATACTCTCCAAAAATTGCCTAAATATCAAAGTTTTATTTTTGATGAGTAGTCTTTCATTGATCAAAAAGACTGTTAAGTCACGAACCATCTCATCGGTATCGGTGAGCATGGTCAAAATATTGAAAAAGAAAGGGCCTTTGACTTTGATGAAGTCCTCAAGCAGCAGCTGAATTAGGAGTATGAGAATAGCTTCTCTTATCATGGGATTTGGATCGTTCATACTGACGCACATGTCTGGCAAGTAAGGTTCTACTAGGGCTGTAAACCTAACACAGATGTCAGCTAATGCTTTAGCTGCGTTAACTTTTATAGCAGACGCAATGTTTGAATTTGGGGCTGCACTTGAGCGCATTAAATCGCCTAGTGCTGGCAATATTTCTTGAGCAATCTCCCTATCCCTCATAGCTTGTTGCCCCAAAAGTGTAACAGCGGCTGCCCGGAGTTTTGTTGGATACCGAACAGGGTCTGGTATATCCTTCCATTCTATGACCAGTCCTTGAAGGGTACGCAGTGTAGATGGAGAAATTAATTCTGTACAGAGATGGGAAGCATTGCCCAAGGTGCAGATCGCTTTCAAGTAGATCGGCAAGTTTTCTTCTAAGTCCTCTTCGTTATCCATTATACTTTCCAGTTGTTCTTCACATAGCTTCATCAAATTTTGGGCACTCAGCGTCAAACGTTGATCTCCGTTTTCGGGATACAGATATTTTGTTACATCTACAAGCAGGTCACAACATACACTAATCAAGCTAAAAGTTACTTGGAACTTGCAGAGGTTCTGGAATAAGTCTGATTGAAGATCCTCTAAGAATTTCCTGTCTAGATTTTGCCATGAATTTCTGAGCACCTCTACTATCAAATTTGCTTGAAAAGTATCCTGACATAGGATGTCTCTGTACTTATCAAAATGATGATTCATGTCTGGCAGCTCCTTGTACTTTGCAATAGCTGATAGAAAAACCCAAGCAGGAATGTCATTTTTGGTTCCAAGATGCGATTTTATCATCAACAATTGGGGTCTCAAGACCACATCTGTCTTCACCCATACTGCACAGGCTTTGGCCAAGTGTTTACGCATTTTCTGTTCAGTAATTTGTTCTAAAATCAGCCATGGTAAATTTGCGACAAAGCTGGAATCGTTAGCGTCCCATTGTTTGATGTTGTTTACAACTAATTGCTGCAGAGATTCGAGAACCTTCTCTTGTACTTTGACCTCAACGTCAAAAATCTGGGGTAAGACATGTTTTACCCACTTCTGAGTCAACAAGGGATCTGATGGAAATTTCTCCACAAGCTGCGTAAAAACTTGTATAGAATACCGCCTTACAACTATTGCAGGATCTCTGCAATGCAATCCCAAAGTCGGTATTAAAATATTTAGAAGGCCATCGGAGTAATGGACCAAGTTTCCAAGCGTTTGCAGCGCACTGCGACGTACAAGAGCTCTCTCATCATCTACCCTAGAAATGAGCATGGAAATGATGGTATTGGACCCTGGAAGGGGATCAATATTCTCTGGGATAGCCTGCTGTAGTGTCTTGATATTTGGCAAGGGCTTATCTGGGAAAGGACTTTCGAAAATGTCCCTTATCATTCTTGAAATCGAAATGTTTTGAAGATTAGTGCAGTCTGCAAGGGTGGCCATAGCTTTTCCCCTCACTAGGCTTGACGAGTCGACACATCTGCTCAACACAGTAGCCAGAAGTAATTTCCGAACTTGGAGATTCATAGAGTTAGACTCATCAGTAAGAAAATGGGTAGAATTATTCTCAGTCAAGAGTTGCCCTATGATTTCTTGAGCGAAAATTCTCAAGCCCACTTTATCATAATGTGTTAAAGCAATGAGATCGTCTATAGCGTTGATGTACATTTCTTGATCACAGGAGTTAATCAGCCTCAGTATCACTAATGCCTGCTTCATCCTGCCCTCAGCTCGGTCTGGGCATTTTGTCATCAAATGTTGTATCAGAGTCGAGATCCCGATTCGAGCCTCGACTTTGTGAACTTTCAGCAATTTTTCCAGGAAGTTTATCATTGATTCTCTAACCACAAACAATTCCTTGGGTTGCAGTTCATCCTGATTCGACACTAAATTGGCCAGTAGGAATTTTGCTATTAGTTTGATAGTTGTGTCAATACAACCATGTTTTTTTTTGCATAGTCCATTCAAGGCAGTATAAGCATTGTAGGAAAGTGAGTTTATTGATGCCTCAATTTCTCGCGAGGAGTTATCAAATGTTACCACTTCTCTTGACAATTTTCCAACCTGAAGAAGCAGGTGCACTGTAATTTCTAGAGATCGTGGATAGTCTCGTAGGTAGAATTCTTTTAGCATAATAATAACATTAAACATAAGGCTGTTGAGTCCTTTAATGAGAGTTGATTTTTCTGAAACTAATAGCACATAATCTTCATCGTCCTCTGTGTTGTACAAGTCTTCCAAGTCAATATTTCTGTTTAATTTTTTCGATCGTTCTACCAAATGATCAGCTAGTTTGAAAGTATTCAAAGCTAAGTGATACAAATTTGGGTGAAATACCTGAAACGCGTTACTTGCTGGTACAGATAACAGTGTGAAGTAAAGACTGGCGGATTTCAGACAGGACTGTCTTGCGTCTTCATCAGCGTCAAAAGACTGCCCACTTTTTATTATATAGCCTAAAACTGGAAGTAAACTGCGGGGGTTTATGTTAAGCGATATCAGAGTCTGCCAGGAAACTTCTTTCCATTGTGAATCAGCTTGTGAGGTATTTTCGTATTCTGTTATCCATCTTTTGACCACAATTGTAGACTCTGTCAGCAAGACATTCATATCTTCGCTTTTTATGAGTTCCATGTAATTCTCAGGCAATTCTGCAAAGGTTAAAAATGCGTTGTCCCATACCGAGGAAATCCAAGTTTCGGTTAAATCATCAAGCCTAAAGTCGTCAAATATCCTCAACGGTTCCATGGTCACATTTGTCGGTTTTCGGATTGTTATGTTGCACTAACGTCGTGGCGAATAAGCCGATTGAGCATAACCTCAAGGTATTATCGTTAAGATACACACTCAACAGTACTATGACGTATTATATGTTTACATAGTTTTTTTTTTAATCACAAGGCTCGTGCCTTTATGTAGCCTTTCATTCATGAATTACCTGGGAGATAGCGCGGTGAGCATTTAAAAATTTGTATGATTCATAAACATACCATCATGCCTTACGATAATGGCACGAAATATACCGCGAAAACCTTATGACACTGGTATTATTAATTCGATATTTATTTCCAGATATGGAAAAAGATATTACGCTGGTTGAAGATCTGTCCATTGATACGGCGAGAGAAGGGCCGATACACATGCGAATTAAAATATTACAATTCTCAACAATGTGGCGCTTGTTTGCAGAAGTCATGAGCGAATATAATGAGTGCCTGTTGCGATACCAGGATAAATACACGTCGCTTTTGTACCAACAGAAATTATTGAGTAAATCTAATTTTCTGTTAATCTGGCCTATTATAATTTATTCTTTCGTCTGGATAAACTAATCTAAAATATCTTCCATAGCAAAGAAAGAATGCACTGGCGAAGAATTCCAGCAGATGCTCGATAGTAAAGAAACTGATCTATTTGTAGACAATGCAAGTAGTATTACCTTGAGCGCAATTGCAACAATACTTATATTTACAGAAATCATTCCTTATTTCATAATTATAAGGCATTTTTTTCTATTTTTGACCAGATTTTGCAGGATACTCGCACAGTTGCACTACAGCTGTCAAATCTACAAACAAGGCATGATGAATTTCTAAGGATAGAAAAATCAATCACTGAAGTGCGCGATATGTTTGTAGAAATGGCATTCCTCGTAGAAAAGCAGGTGAGTGTTACCATTTTTACTTAAAATTGATTATGGTCTGATTGGAAATAATTTTTCTAGGGTGAGAGATTAAACTGTGTCGAATACTTTGCTGGAAAAGCTACGGGAGATGTTGACAATGGTCGCAGTGTTCTAAGCAAAGCTGAAAGAAAAAGTCACAAGTATAAAAAAGTAAGAAACTTATATTATTAATAATAGACAACAAGATAAACATATAATTCAAATTATGGCTCACAACTTCAATAATTCTACGTCTTGTTGTTTCGTTTGTCTTTTTAGTGGAAAATTAAAATCCTGCTAATTGTTGGTCTCATTCTACTAGTTTTGATACTTCTAGCCATCTTTTTTTAATGAGAGCAGAGATTATGGATCAGCTGGATGCGTCAACTTGAAAGTTATGTATTAATTCATATGTACTATTAGCATGAGTGATATCTATGATAAAAATTGTGAAACTTTTACAACTCATGCTTGTCAATAAAAAAAAAAAATGACGATTGTCAGTTTTTGGGTATTTTGGTTCTTACTTGGCATAAACATAATTGGTAAAAAACATTACAACTCCCTTGGCACTAGGGCGACATTTGGGGTCCGATTCAGTGCAGATATGGAATAGCTCCAGAACATTTTGGTACTCTGAACCCAACTCAATTGCAGGTAAAGCCGGTCTTGTACCTGAAATATTTTAGATCAATCATCTCTTTCAGAGAAATGGAGGATATCTTATTATTACCCACCATAATATTTATTGATCTCTTCTGAGTCTTCAGAAATAGATGTGTCCATTGATTCCGCATCTTTTCCTTGAAGGTAACTGCCGTCTAGAGACTCATCAGAATGTATGTGAGGCAGTGATAAAGATATCATTTCCCATACGACTATGCCATAAGCCCACATATCTGCTTTGTTGGTGGCAGCATGTGAATCTTAAATAACAGTTGGAAGATCTTACTATGGGGAATTAAAAGGGAAAAAATATTGGCAGCGGTGGGATTCGAACCCACGCCTCCGAAGAGACTGGTGCCTTAAACCAGCGCCTTAGACCGCTCGGCCACGCTACCTCGTGACAGATCTCACTGATTAGAAATTGTTGCATGGATATTGAAATATACATTTGGGGTCTAGTTTATAGAGATGTTCAGATGGGTGTACAATGATAACAAACCATTCAAGACTTCTGGCGCAGACCAACATTCCGTTCCTATATAACCACTTTTTGCTTTTGATAGATCAAGTTCCAAGGACTCCGTTAGTGGTAGAGCAACTCCAAAGTCACAGATTTTCACTAGCGATCGGTCCTTGGATATCAAAATGTTGAAGCTCTTTAAGTCTCCATGCAGAATGTGGGCCTCGTGGTGAAGGTATTCCAAGCCTTTGGCAATCTCAAAACTTATGCTTAATATATCTGCTGCGGGAAAAGGCTCCATGATTCCATCATTTACCATATCCTCAATCATGTCCCCTGTATTCAGTTGAATGTGAAATGTCAGACTTCCAGAAATATTGGAAGAAGAGTATTTGCAATGAAAAATTCACCTAAAGAAGCATCTAATTGTTCCATAGCAAGGCAAGGCAGACCATCGCTTTTAACAAAGCCTCGGTAGCCAACTATGTTTGCATGACTTAGGCTTCTAAGAATGTCTGCTTCGATTTGAATACGATCACTGTAAGTCACATCCTTACGGCCAAAAGTATTTACTTTTTTTATTGCCCATGGAGACCTAACAAAGCCAACTCTAGGTGACCGCTCCAACGTAAAAACGTGAACACCTATTTATATATGTTGGGATAGAATTAAATAGGGAACGATGTCTAAATAGGAATTCATGATAACGAGAATTCAATTGTACTTATGTGTTCACTCACCGGTGCCGTAACCTAATTTTTGCAGAAACGGTGACGATGGGATCTTCAAAGGCGTACCTAGGCTTGCAGGTGTACTCACCGTGTTACTCGGCCGCTTTTGCGACTTTGGCGTTTTGAATTCTGCCATTCCTTTACAATTACGATTACGAAGAAACTTGTATCAAACACAATTTAACGCAGAGCAGAGCGTCAACGAGCAGAGTAACCGACGTCACCTGTTGCTCTTATTACGTTTGAATTCTGTCGGTTTGATTTTTCAAATTTCACCTCTAGTTGTCGAGTGTAGGGGGCACTGATATGAATAATAAAAAACAGAAACGTGGCTATGTATCATCATTTGATAAAAAGCCAACGAATACCTATTTTACTTACCATATGATAACAAAGAGGCGAGTCTGAATCTCATGGTAAATCAGAATCGAATCTTGATGCACATGCAATGCATTATAGCAGGATGCAATACATGATATGATGGAATGGCGATTACGACGTTTCACGTTATTTGAATCAGTTCACATTGTTCACATTATTTGAATCTGTACAGAGGGATATAATCAACAATTATGCATATGGGCTGATAAAATTAATAAATAACAGATTTGTAGTAAGTAGGTTCGATAATTTTATGTCCTCCTCATATTTTGAATGGATCTTCAAGTTCTGTCGCAATTCAGCATTTATCTGCTATTATCGTACGGCGAATATAAATGTAAAAATATTTTAAGACCAACTTATTGGGTCGAGGGGAGATGGTCTAAAAGCATTAAGATCCCGTACTCAGACTTTATGCTCATCAGTTTCTGAAGTCGCGGGTCGGAACGACTCGCTTTTGCTCTTCACCGGAAGTTCCAATGGGAGAATATTATCTTTTGATACCGCGGGGTCCTTGAATCCATTAGGTAGCGGTCCTATGACATGAGCTCTTCCTGGCATGGCAAGGCTCTCAGGAGAAAGTGTTTTCGCTTCCGGTAGGGAGAGCTTCACTTGTCGGCTGTTCCGGTGGTACAAGAAGTGCGGTGTCCATGATTCATCTTCCGGCAGGACGAAACGCTGTTGTTCGAGAATTGCTCCGTTATCTTCGGAGTTTTTTATGCTGACGACTTTAAGGTCGTTAGGAGGTTGCTTTTGGGCGGAAGACGTTAGTCTCATTCTCCTTTTCCCGACCTTAGTCCTCACTACTGGATTCTCCTCAATGACTTCCACGATTTCTACGCCTTCATCAACTTCTGAAGATTGCTGAGGCGCGAAAGGAAGGCTCGGGGCAAGAGGCAGCGAGTAGAACTTTGATTTTAGATCTTCTTCTGTATGCTCTGCATCGAATTCTTCAATGGAAGAGTCATCAAACTCTGATTTAGTTACTTCTAACGCTGAGCTGGAAGAGGATGCAGACTCTTGGGTGGACGAAGACTTCTTGGAAGAGCTGGAGGTGGAAGTTATGGACTGCTTGGCTACTTGCCGAGAACCGACCTCCAATTGATCGTTGCTCTCTACTCCAAGTCTCTGACCTCCGGATCCCAAATTTCTGATATTATTGCGGTTAATGGGTCGCGTAGGGATCTCCACTTCTTCTTTATCATCTTCGTAGTTATTTGTTGGCATTAATTTTGCGTTGGTCACGAGCTTAATTTCTTCGACTTCTTTTGGCGATTCCTTGGGAGCAGGAGGAAGGATCGGCGCCAACTGAAGAACGTAGAATTTATCCGGGGTTTCGTCTTCATCATCTTCATCTTCATCTTCATCTTCATCTTCATCTTCATAGTAGTCTTCATCGGAAGAGATCGCTGTCTCCGATTCATTAATTTCTTGGGTGGAACTTGAGGAAGAAGCAGATTCCACTGTGGACGTCATACTTTTTGTTGAAGACGAGCTTGACGTCGAGGCTACCGTCTGTTTAGCTTGGCTTTCCCGAACAGCGATACTTTCGAGCTCTCTTTCTCCATCATTTATTATCGCCTTCATTTTTGCTACCTGGATCTCCGGAAGATGAACAGTAATTTTTGAATCCTCGTTATTTTCTCCAACCTCTTCAGCAGAGACGTGGGACACTGATTTATTCGTTTCTACAATAGAGCTAGATTCAGAAGCGGACTCTTCCGACAAAGAAGTTTTCACGGAGGAGCTGGACATCGTAGCTTGAGACTGTTTCGAAGTTTCTTCAGATATTACATCCGCTTGTTTGTTAAAGTTGTTGGTTCCGCTCGTTGAATGACGCACATTACCTCGGAACACTCCCTGGATCCTTTGTGGATTAAACTGCGCTTTCTCTATTTGGGCTGCTTCGTCGTCTTCTTCAGAGAGAGCGGTGGTTGGCCGTTTTACAAGAACTTTCCTGATCCTGATCGGCTTTCGAAGTTCTTCGTCAGACACCGTGTTTGCCGATTTATTCGTAGACTCGGTATAGTGAGTTGCCTCGGAGTTCCTTACATTTTTGCTAATCACACCATCTTCGATATTAACGGTAGTTCGCTGCCTGAATGATTCGCGGTCCTCATTGGACTCTGGAGAATCGTCACGTGGTACAATAGCGTCCGGGAGTATCGGACCCTTCAGTTTTCCACGACTAACTTGGCTCTCACCATTCCCAGGAAATCGAATTGGCGGTATATTGTCATGGGGGATTTCACATACCAGAGTCTTTCCGTTTTTCACGCGCTCTCCGAACACCACATTGCCGCAGCTCAAGGGCAAAAGTTCAGGAGCAAGATGAGGGTCTAATATGTCGCTGTGCGTTACTCCAGATAGAGGATCGAGTCCCAGCTGTCCAGTCGAAGTTGGACGGTCCTTCAAGAAACCAGCATTGATAAGAACGGGAACATAAGTTCGATTCGCGACACGCCAGTATCCCGAGTGCCTATTTTCGTCCATCATTTCTTTCATAGCTGATATCTTTCCGCCTAATAGATTCATCAGGTTTGACGTGACGGTCGAACTGGTACTTTCAGTGTTATGAGATTCGCTTGAACTCATTTCGCTCTTTATATTTGTGGAAGAATGTTCTTTGTATTCCTCCGAAGCCTTCTTAGTCTCGGTTCCCGTTGATGTATGTCCGCTGATCATGGATGAGGAATTTTCTTCAATGCTCGACGACTGCTTGTTCAGTGTATCTTTTTTCTCTTCTGTCGCAATGATCTCCTTATAGTCTGCGTGAAGTTCTTCGTCGATTTGGCTAGCCAACTCATGATTCTGCAAAGTGGAATGATCGAGCGAGGCTTCTTCGATCGTCGATGTTTTGCTTTTCTCAAAACTTGAGGACTCTTCGATTTTGGACTCGGTTTTCTTCTGGTTAGAAGAGTTTTCTAATTGCTCGCGAGTCGCTAAATCTTGGGTATTTGCCTCTCGGAGTTCAGAAATGGTATCACGATTCCCTACGGTGTACCTGTTGTTCAGGCTGACGTTCTGGCTCTTCGAAGAACTACTTTCTTCTGTGCTCGAAGATTCTTTAGTCACACTCTCACTCTTAGTTTTTGTAGAAGTTTGCTTTTGTTGTCCGTAGATTGTATTGCCCCTTGAACCGGATGTTGTATCCTTAATTAGAGCTGGGCGTTGATCGATCTCGACAACTCCTGAGCCAGCATCATCGCTCGATAGTTTTTGATTATTTAGAATGATAGTCTGTGAACCTGAAGACGAGCTTTCCTCTACTTCCGATGATTTCTTAGTAAAAGTTTCACTCATCTGCTGGGAAGTAGTCTGTTCTTGTTGTCCGTAGACCGTCTTACCTCTGGAGCCGGAAATCTTTTCTCTAATTGGCGTCGGCCTCCGATTAGTTTCAATAGTTACAGAATGTACGTCTTCATCCGATGTGATATCACTGCCTAAATTCAAGGTCTGGGAATTCGACGATGAGCTTTCTTCCACCGTTGAGGACTCTTTTTTGGAAATTTTGTTCTGCTGTTGCGATGAGGTCTGCTTCTGTTGTCCATAAACAGATCCACCTCTCAAGTCAAACGCGTTTGTACTAATTGGCTCACGATTAACGTCAATAATTTCTACACTCAAGTCTCCGGCCAAATTATTCTCACTGTTCGAGATCAGGGTCTGTGAGTTCGATGACGAGCTTTCTTCTACTCGCGAAGATTCTTTCTTCACACTTTCGCTATTAGCTTGGGAAGAAATTTGTTTTTTTCGTCCGTATCGCGTTTTACCTTTCGAATTTTGTTGCAGAGCCTCTATTTCTGAACTCGCATCCTGCTCCACCAGATCCGCACTATTTGAAGCAAAATTTTTCGAGCTCTTCTCAATTTTCGAAGACTCCTGTTCGACAGACTGACTATTTTGTTGGGAAGAAGCCTCGTTTTTCTGTTGATAAACTCCTTTGATCGGTCTTCTTCGTTTCACAGCAAGTTTCCCAGTACTAGCGACATTCGTCGAGGTCAGGGAATCACGACTCGAACTGCTCTCCACAATGTTCTTCGATTCCTTGGTTACCGTTTCGCTGTTCTGCTGCTGACTCGTGACCTTGGAACGTGATCCAGAGTTTATTTGATCTGTGTTTAGAAAACAAAGGACAAAACAATGATCAACAATATCATTCCAACGTGACCTTCAAGAGTCTCTTTATCTTACCTCTGACAGCCGTTGGTCTTCTTCTTCGCGAAACGATTCCCTGTCCAGCATCAAGTTCTTCTTGCTGCTGTTCGGTGACCGCTGAGTTGGAAAAACTGCTTTCCTCAAAGTTGGACGATTCTTTCTTGACCGTTTCGCTTTTTTGTTGAACAGACGCCTCCTGGCGATTCGTCGAGACCTTTAAAGTTCTGGAGTCTGAATTAGGGTCGTTTAAACGGACATTCCGTTGATCGGAAAATTCCGGGCTCTCGAAGGATTCATTTTCAGGGATTTTGTCAGCAGTTTGAACCTTCGTAGTTATATCTTCGGCCGTGAAAAAACTCTCTGATTTTTTTTCGCTAGTCTCCGAGTTACTCTCGACCTTTTTACTCGACGACGATATTTTGCCGCGTCGACTTCCGCTGCGTATATTTTCTGCCCCTCCTCCGAGTTCCTCTGACGTACCGTATTTATTAACACCTCGATAATCAAGGCGATCGGAAGACACAAAGGCATCGGATGCCGCCTCACCCCGTGAAATATTATCCTCGATGCTTCCACCGCGTTCTTCAACAACGCCCAATTCTGCCCCCAAGTTCTGTTTCCCTTCTGCAATTACCTCATCTGCAGTGCTCGGCGTCGTTGTCCTATAGTCGAGGTATTCCGGGAATTGGAAAGGCACGGGTATCTGGATGTCAGGAGGGATGACGGGAAGTTTTTTTCGCCGTGATTTCCTTTTTTTCTTGTTTTCGGGTCGCCCGAAACTTTCTGTTTTCGGGGGTTTTGGAGAACCCTCGGAAACGTTAGTCTCCACTGAGACGCTGGTCGAAACTCCGCAGCATCTTACTGCTTCCGGGTCTGCGCAAGGTGGAAAATTACCGAGCAACGCGTCCTCCGGCAAAGTTCCGAAAATTCGTGGACATTCATCACGTACTATGCATGGACAAATTTCGTCAGCGGCAACCGAAATTTCATCTGTAGCGTCGGCCCGACTATCGATAACCGCGGCATGACCCAGAGCCAGTAAAATTACGAGCCTAAAGTAGATACAACGATTCAATGGGAATTCCACGAGTTTTTGGGATCTCGTTTTTTGTGTTTTTTGTGGGTATTTTTTTTTTTTTAACTATAATTTCAGTTGATTCTCACCTGGAACAAATCTGCAGCGCGGAGGTCCCCATGTTGGAGACGAGTTCCGTCAATTGGACTGTAGTAATTATCAATGGGTAGTTGTGTGTAGCTGCGATTCAATTTATGTTCACTTTCCCCACCATGATTGTACGGGAAAACATGACATTAGGGCACCCGAAAACCACTCAGAACCATCGAAAGATACCGCTGAATATAGTATCCCCTTCCACCGAAACATAAGACATCCCCGCACCTTCGGAAAACCCTAAGGCCGGTGAAAGTGTGGATATGATATCCGTGTAACAAATTTTCAATTTCAAAACTAACATTTTTCAAAGGTTTCCACGTTTCACTTTCGCTTCCAGACATCAGTTGAATATAAGGTACGACATACCGCGCGCAACAAATTCGCTCTGATGTTATTATAAAGTCGATTGGATGAAAAAAAAATATCATGGAAAAACGCACCCTCTTTTCCAAGGGAATGAAACTCGCCGGTGAATTTATAACAACAGTGATATCCGATCCAGATTTTTTACGGACACATGAATTCACAGAGAGATTCTGATAATTGATAATATATCGGTTACACACGGTGATGTGGCTGACCACTCCGGTGTATATTATGCATGTTTATTAACTGAGCCCCTAACAGCAACGCATACGTGGGCGATGATTCCCATCGGACCGTATTAAGGGTGCAGGAAGTGGAAGAATTTCGGAGAATCGGAGCGCCATATAAGCAGGCGACGATTCGTCGTGGTTTAATTCGGTAACCGTATACACGCCTCGGTAGGAAAATTCCGAATCAATAATACATTCGTTTATTTTATCCCAGTCAGAAGGGTGGAGTTACAAAACATATCGGTTACAATAACATTAGCGACATTCGAATGTCGAGTATATACGAAGTTAGGAGAATACAGGGAAAAAATACGCCCGTGGTATACGGAATGAAGGGATGTTTGCTTATTCCGATTCTCTGGATATCGCGCAATCTTTCGTACGTTGAAATAATCGCGTGGGTGTTACTCAGCTGTAACGAGTAACTTTGTTCGAACTATGTAAATCCTTTCACGCAAAATCGAGGTTTAAAAATTTCAAACTTTTCGGTGGATAACCGAGGGCTTTCATTTCGGGTATTATATACTACGAGCAATATTGTTCGTGATATCTAAATATAGTAGGGATATCAGTTTCTGACTAATTGTAAAGTCTGGCTGTAAACTCGAGGAGGCTGTTATAATAGCCCGTTTAAATTACTGTATAATTGACCTTGGGGTGAGGTATTATGTCATATTTCAGACCACCTCCGTACCTTTCTAAACATTGGACAATTATATGAGAAACGCAAGGGCGCTGCGGCGACGAAATCTAACATAACAAACTCAACGTTGCCCACCTCGATTTTGCTTTTGTGAATATAATTCTTCGATGCACGTAGAGTCGATCGGGTGTATTTTCATCTGCGTGTAAACGAAAATCGCTAGAATCAATTACAACGCTCAATTCCCGGTCGAATAATGACCACACTGTCGCAACTCATTAACGATATGGTGAACCGATGTACATATGGCGTTGGATATACATTATATATAACTCTGAATTATTTCTTTCTTTTATGTGTGGGGGTTATCGGCACTCAAAAAAAATAAAACTTCGCGAACGCATTTCGTGCGATAACCGTTGCATTGAGCAATACGATGTGTTTGAAAACTTATTGATTTTATCATCGACTTTTGGTTCTAGGTTTTGTACATACATCCCGTGTAATTAGTTCCAGCCCCGCAGCGTCGAGACAGGGCAAGTACAGTAAGAAAAAGAACGTTCTAAAACCCCCAGGGCAATCGATGTTCATTACATCTTATTGTTAAATTACTCAAAAGTCGCAGCAATGGAATTTCGGTGAAGAGAAATTCAAAACAATCGTACACGCACATTATTTTCAATCTGAGTATATTTTCTCTCGACCAAAAGTCAACCGGAAATCGTTGTTCGTTATTTAAATTCCCTTCGAATTCGATGTGATTCCACTCGGTGAAATGTCTGAAAGAACTTTTCTTTAATGTACGGCGAGTTACGCTCATGAAAATCAATGACGAAATCGGTCGAATGAAACGTAATGAATTACGAAGAAATGTCCCGAGAATATCGTTCCGCAACTTGAGTATACATCAATGGTAGATCTCCTCGAGGCTCTGCTTAACAAACCACCACTCCCAACCCCCAACATTTTGTAGCGCAGTTCGGGTTGGCTGCTCAATTTTTTCCCTCCGAATAAATCGATCTCTCTGATCATTAGGGTATATATGGATGCCTATTAGTGTACCTATACATTCACGGTACACATGAAACGAATTTATCTTTTACGTCATTTTTTTTTATTCACTTATTTTTATTTCGCCATCGATGCGTTCTTCGCAATATCCATATCAAATTTCCGACAACAACGCGACCGACGCGACTGCGATCCCGCATCTTTTTTTTCCAACATATATCCGCTCTAAGTAATCCGGCAATTCCGCCGGAAGGTGCTGAATTTTAACGATGCCGCTCATCCGTTCAGGATGTCGCGATGCCGGATGGCCCGACGAGGAGGAAAGAGAGAATTTTTTTTTCTTTCATCGCTCACACAGCAGGCATTTTTTCATCACGAGGCCAAGAGCTTTAAAAAGTAGTCGCAAAACTGCGATTACGGGCTCTTCGAAACGTTCGCCGGATTAAAACAGAGAATATGGAAGTTACACGCTTCAACCGCATCGCGTTGATCGCATTTTATAATCGGTGAAATTAGGCGAGTTAAAAAATCGCCAGGATTCCAGCCGAGGGATAAAGAAACAGGGACGCGGCGGTATAGGCAAAAGAGGGTTGGCAGGGGTCGGTTTTGTAAGCTCGGGGATCTCGTAGGTACCGCGTCGAAGGTTGGTGGGTGCAAATCGCGGAGTTTGCGCAAAATCGCTATTCGAAATGGCTGGTTATACGTATGTAGGGTGGTTATATATTTTGTCCTGCATATAGGCGCGTGGGGTGAAAAGTGCGTCGCCTCGCAACCGCGAGTCCGTCGCGACGCTTCGTGACGTGAACATCGCCGAGATACCGACGTCCTCAACGTTATCACCCTCGGGGCATGAATTACAACGATAACAAAAAGTGAAATTATCGGAATACCTCGGTGAAGGTGAAACTCGTTGATTACCATCATTTGCAGGTAAGCTGCTATCAACTTTGAACATTAATTAATGGCTTCATTACTGATTGCGAGTTTAACGTGATTCACTAAATTTTAAAACTTCTTTAATTTATACTAAAAAAAAAGAGCAGGGCAGAAAAAATAAAAGGTCGTACCGTTTGATATGCAAATCGCAGACTCTGTACCATATAATCGTTCATCCGGAGATATCTTTTCACCAAGCTTTGAGACGACAAAGATGAACAGTATTTTAAGTACTTGTAAAAATTTTTTTCATCACTTTCACCAACACGCCACTACAAAGATTTTTCCGCCCATAAATAATTCAGTGCATAATATATCGTTTGATATACATTCATGAATAGACCAGACAAAAGTGGGGTATTTAAATTTGAAAATCGTTTCGCGAGATCAAGAGAAAAACGCTCGGTTGAATTCCATTTAAACGCGGTACATTGATTTTGGATTTATGCCTCTCTGTAAGTATACACGCCTTCCCAGTGACGTAAATTTCACTTTGTATAATTTACACTCATATTCGTAAGCTGGGTACGAAACATTCCAGGGGTTTAGAATATCTCCCTTTTTCTGATAATTTGAACTAATGTCTGCGACTTGCTCTGTAGCAGCCCCATTTTCTAGCACCGCGTCACTTGTACGAATCGTGATTATGTATTCTACTCTGACAGAGTAACGAGAACCTATGTGACGTGCACATGTTATTTAAATTTTCGTGAGCACACTTTGACGCGAGACTTGCAGTTTTGTTTAGTCGGTCGAATTGTATTTCATACTTACGATTCTGGCGCATATTGCGCCAGGAGATTTAAGGTCTTTTTCCAACCCTTGGCGCCAAAAGATTTCGATCCTTTCCTCTGAAACCAGTTAAAAGTTATGAAAATACCGCAGGGTATAAGGTAGGGTATAAGGGTATACATACTTTTTACGTAGAAAACGTGTCAGGTGTAAATAATGGTTTTGTTTTATAGTATATGACTTTTGTTTAGTTGAAGTTTATTATTACCGTACGCACACCTTGTACCTTCGCATTTACGCCTCGCTTCGGCGGCGTTCCTTCCGACGAAGGGAATATTCAAGTTCTAAACCAGTTTGCAACGAGATTATCAAGTCTCTTCAAGAAACGCTATCTGGATTAGCGCACTCTGAACTTTCGCTAACAATGAGTAATATCCTGTTCCAGAAGAAGCCTTTCAGTCAGACTCTACGATTCACCGGAATTGGCAATCTTTCGAAACATAAGTCGTTATAAGAAATCATAACTTTTAAAAACAAGTCGAGATTAATAATCTTCACGTTGATATGAAATCGTCCCACGATTTTCACGTAAATCCTTATCACCCGTTAAGTTGATGGGCTTTGCCGAGGGCTTGACCGTCCGTCTTTACCGAAGACACACACGGATGGCAAAAACTGGCCGGAAATCGATGGAGGGTGAAATTATTCTGACTGGAAGTGTACGAGGGTATAAGAGCGAAGGCATACCTACCCTTCATTCGCGTCTCAATCTATTACGGGACTGATATATCAGCGAAGTAGACGCACTTCGTGAATCGGAAATGATTGCTCGCCCTCTGCATCATTTTCCATTTCATACCGTCGATAACGTATCAATTCGTGTCCGACGTTTGGTATCCACGAAAGATCCTTTCATCGTCCCATTACAACGGTCCTGCGTCTCTTGTTTGGTTTTACAAAAACATACGTTATCCAAAAAATGTTCACCCACGATACGAAATCGTTCGTGAATTTCGAACGTAAAGAATGAATTTAACACAGAAGTCGACCACAAGGAAAGAACATTCGTACCGTGTTCGACTTCAGATCATGATGTATTTTCGAATCAATTCGACCAACATCCCGTCAATAGAATGACGTGAACGATTGACCATTCTTCGTACAAATTGTGCCGTATCTAGATTATCAATATTCTCAATCGAAAACTTTCCGTCATCATTTGGCAGATTTTTCCAACTCTGTCGTCGATTCCGTTGTTTTGTGCAACTGCTCTTGAATGTTCAACAACGATTTCTGCTTCGTCTCGGGAACGAAAAATAATATGAACAAAGCCGATAACACTGTGATCCCTGCGAATCCCCAAAGCGACGCTTGGATCCCCCATAAGTCGGCTACGATTTGGTAAAGCTTCGCTACCGTCACCGCGCCGAGGGACCCCGTTAACGTAGTGACCATCACCGCCAAAGCCTTGACGTTGTACGGAAATACTTCCCCGAGTACAACCTGTTGGAGGGGTCCCAAGCCGATCGCGTAAGCGAACAGAAACACCCCCAAACCGAGCAAGGGAAGCAGAGAAATCGAGCTAACGTCTATCCCTGCGGCCTGCAGCTGGAAGTACACAGCCACCGCTGTGAAAGAAAAAAAAAAAAAACAAACGGAAAAAATCCGTCTTCAACGCAAATCTCGCCACGTTGAATTCGACAATGATACCGACGGTCTTCTTACCACCTAGAGATACGGCCACCCCCAAAGCGGATCCCAGCAGCAAGACTTTGCGCCCCGCCAAATCAACGACGAAGATGCACAGTACCGAGCTGCCGACCTGGACCAATCCGATGATGATCAGGGAAATGTTCGAATCCAACGATGATCCAGCTGCGTCTATTATGAGGCCGCTGTACGAAAGAATCGCCATCGAACCGGAGAATTGCTGGGCTATAACAAGACCCAGAACAATGATCAGGGCCTGAAGGATTCGATCACGATTAAAGTGTTACGTTTGTCGTCTAACGTTGGTAATCTTTGAGCGAACGTTTACGTACTTTTCTATTCCCCGGCACCAGGACAAGATCTTTGTAACTAGCTGCATTTTGCTTGTCAAAAGTGGTGCTCGTTTTAACCTTCTCAACGTCCGCGGTAACCTCATCGACCCCCTTCAACCTCCTCAAACTCTTTATCGCCTCTTCCTCTTTATTTTTCATTATCCAGAAATACGGCGATTCCGGCATCCAAATAAAAATCAAGGCAAAAGCAACGGGAAATATCAGCCCTATCGACGCCAAGACTGCCCTGCTGACCCACGGCCCGACGACGTACGCCACCAGAGTTCCAAAAGCCGACATGTAATTGAGGGTTGACGAAAGAGCACCCCGGATATTGTCGCTAGATATTTCTGCCACGTACATCGGTGAGGCTACGTACGACATACCCGTACCGATACCAGCTATGAATCTTTTGGAGATAATCAGCGTTAGTAACGGGGATGATTTCTTTCAATGTATCAATAATGAAATAAAAATGGGCACAACCTTGCAGCGATTAGCCACCAGTAACCTTGCGCTACGCAGAGTAGCACGCCGGAGCAAATCAACGGAACAGACGTCAATAACAGAGTAAGTTTTCTGCCTATTTTGTCGATGAGAACGGTAGCCGTTGGAGAACCACAAAGACCGCCGACGGTGAGCATACTGACGATCCATGCTCCTTGGCCGGAGGTTAGCGTGAAATCTTCTTCACCGGATTGCAACTTCGGCAACGATGGCGATGACCATCCGTAGTGATAGCCTGTAGAGAGCATCACCAGAGAAGCTGGAAGAATTCGTTCCCGCAGATCGATTAAAAAATTCACTTCCGTACGCAAATAACACAGGCTCTGTATTTTTAAGATGAAAAAAAAACAAACTATCAATCGAAATGTAAAATTTTTTGCTCACCCGTAAGCCCGGCAATTATTTGTGCCCCACTTATCGATTGAAACATGACTCTTCGATCGAATGCGAAAAATTCGTTGTGATTATCTGGTGCGAAATACTTGGCGACGCAATCATCCGGCCTTATCACTTTGCAGACTGAGTAGTTTCAAGCCCGGATACTCGCGGAATACATTTCTTCGGCGATAGAAGCTCATTGTTAGCATTGGATCCAAGAATCATTTATGATTATCCTACTCACCTTTATTATCATTCATCTTATCAGATACTATGCGCGTACAGAGTCGGATTAAATTTTTTATCATTAATTCTATTTGCCGTGTAGAATGAGAACTAGATACGTACGTCGGATTCAATATCATTATCAAAAAGGAATTGAGGGAGATTCTGTTGTGTCGTAAGTTCTCGATAGCTCCGGAACACTACAGATGCAAATCTCATCGGTCGGTATCCAGCTTGAAATTTTAACTGCCTGTCATCATTAGCCTCGCATAGCAGCGTCCAGAATTATTTCAATTTTTCAATTTTTCAATTCCGATGCAGATCGTCCTATAAAAAATTGACAGACAAATAAACGGAGGGAAAATAAAGAGGGGAACACGAAAATCGTTCCACGTCCCCATATGTTATGTATGTAAACACGTAGCATACATGAATAAAGGTCAATCGTTCCATGATGGGAATTCGACTGCGTTTGGCAGCTGGCAATACGAGAATAAATCACCGAACGTTGAAAAAAAAAGCACGAAATTTACAATACACATATTATTATTATCATAAATAATATAGAAAGCTTTTTTTCTTCCCTGCAATAAAGATGACTTAGAAATCGATGCCCCGGACGGTAGTGTTGGTGGCAGCGGCGTTCGCGAACTTTTAATATTTCAAGCATACCGTTGAAATATTGGGAGTTCGCGATGAAGTGCAGAGTTATATCTAGTCGCCGGTTCAACTTATAATGGTTATAACGGATAAAAATGAGTGCTTTCAAAAGTTCCGAGCTTTTCTCCACCCGCTTTCACCATGGGTTCGCTATTCCTCGATGCGAATAGCTCCGACTCAGCATCAACCGGCCGACATGAATAAAGCTATGAATTCATCTTGACCCTCGCTGAATATTTCATGCGACGGGGTCAATTAGCCATTCGGTTTACTTTGTTACATATTCATTAACATCGTCGTATTCTCTCTTCACTCCGTACCGCTGGTGGTCAGCTCATGGGAAATGGAACCCTCACTCGCCAGAAGTCCCAATTTTTCATTTACTTTTTTCATCTCACACTCGTAATTTTCTTCTTTTTTTTTCTCTCTCTCTCACGATGTAAACGATCGAGTTATCGTCAATTTTTCGACTTCAAAACGCAACACGTTGAGTTGTTTCGATCGGTTACAATCGTGGCTTGATTTAGTCGATGGATTCGTGTTTCCGAGATCGAAAACGACGAGCTAAAAAAAAGAAGGGTAAAAAAAAAAAGTTAAACCGAATTATATCCGACCCATTCAGCATTCACATTTATCGTTTTCGCGTCGTTTATGTATCTCGTAAGCTTCCCGAGGCAAACATATTATATACCTGTAACGTGAAAATAAAACGTCAAAAAGGTATGATATAAACGAAACGAATGAGGAAGGTAGGAAAAAAATTAATGAAAATCACGTCGCCGAGCTAAAATGATCCGCCGCCTTTCCTCCATCCCTCGCTTACGTCTCAAACAAGAGATAGCTCGATGTTTAACGGCTCTTGAATTCAAATACAGATTACAAACGGCTGCTGTTAAACGATATCACCTCGAGTGATAATACCGCCCTGAAATGAATAAGTTATACACGGATTCTATAATCAATCCTCTTATTAATTATATTGCACACGGTAAAATATGCTGCCGTCGGTGATATCTGAACAGACAGCGTATAAAAGCGGCAATAAAGAATTACGTGCAAAACATACCTAGACACGATAAAGTCGCCGGCATCGACCTCTAAAACAAGGTATAATGATGCTGGGCACCTTGCTTCGTACGTTGTTACTCGAGTCGGAATTACTCCGTCGTCGCGATTCGCACGCTCGTTCCGCGTCCATCCCCCTCATTTACCTGATTGCGTACATGTACCGGCTACATCTATACCGAGCCAGCAATAACTATGCTAATTTGTATTCACCGCCAGAATCGCAACTCCACTGTCTGCATCTCTTTGGACTGAATACTGATCGTTATTCAGGACCGATTCCACGTTTACCTCACTCACGATATCACACCTCGTTTGTCGTAATTCCTTTACACGGTTTTCTCCCTTACCGTCTTACCCCCGCTGGATATTCGAGTTCGAGTTGTAAAACTGTGCTCACAAAGAGCACGACTACGCCGCCACGCGATTCGCGAATATACGGATAAATTCGATATATCCGTTCTCGGAGTAACGATGATGATGATGATGATATATATAAGGAGAATAAAGCAAAGGCAATCACTCCGTAGAAAGGAATTTAGTATATTGACAGCACTTCGCGTCGTCAAAGTGATCAATGTTTGCCCTCGGCTAACCCGCCTTGGTTTTCTTCACCCCGAGAATCTCTGACGAGGGGGTATGGGGGGCCGTGTAGGGTACATTGTAGATGCAACGGTCCACGAAGACTACGTGTCACGTTCCGCGAATTTATAACGCCTCTTGTATTGTATCCATCGTGAAAGGAATTAGGCGCTAATTAAATTAAAAAAAAAAAACAAAAAAAACACGATGCAGATTGTAAAAGTCGTCGGTTATTTTTTTTTTGGTTTGCTTCCTCTCTTCCAAAATAAAATTCAACCTCCGTCGATTCGATAATTTGATAATGCGCGAGATAAATAGATAATTCAGTTACATAATTCTGAAGTTACAGATTCGTTTAGCTGCCACACGTTAATTATTCGAGGAGTTATAGCGCGACGGTTCGTATAATTTAGCTACCCCCTAATTCGAATTAGTCGTCGATACAACGTGTATTGTAGTATAGGTTACCCGTACAGCTGGGGGTGATTTTGAAAGTTGTAGGTATACAATAGGTAACAACCCTTGTATTATACAAGGGGTATAAGTTTTGCTTTAAGCCCGAAACGTCGACAGGATTTGGGTAATAAGATCTGATCCTCAATCTACTATATCGTACGGGGCAAAACCTTCATGCAGTAAACCAACACGTTTTAAGATCGTTACAAACTTTGATTTTCTCCTTTCAGGTCATGCTAACGGGAGTGATTTATGGGTGAGTCTAAGATTTCCAAGAAATTTATCGTTTATAATACAGCCAAAATTCTCATAGATCAAACGTGGCGAGTTTGATAATTATACGAGGAAATTAGAAGAAAAAAAAAACAAACTACATTCGTACTCGAGACGTTAATTAACGTCTCGAAAATTAACTCGTCGATCACGTAGGGTGTTCGGAAAAAAAAAATCAAATAATAATGAATCGATCAAATCTCTCAAAATGTTGAACGCAGGCTGCCACTCTGCTGCGAGGCGAACAATACCTCATGGAATTTCAATAACTTGGACGAGTTTGATAAAAATGAAGAGGAAATCCGGAAAAGATTGTTCTACGTTCAATGGATGGCGTACGGAGTCGTCGCCCCAATTTTTTTAGCAGCTGGAATTTTTGGCAATGTTTTAACCCTCGTCGCCCTATCGAGTTCATCTTTGAGGGGCGTGACGTACGTGTACCTGACGGGACTGGCAGTCGCGGATATCGGAGTCGTTGTTTTTTGGGTGCCGATCGGTAACGTGAATAATCTTACAAAACCGAATAGATACCCAAACGTATGACTTACGGATCAATTTCTTTATTTATTTATTTATTTTTTTTTTTCTTCTTCTTCGTTTCATCCCCCAAAGCCGCCAGACTCGGTTATGGGATCAGTGGATACTATCTGGCAGCCGTCTATCACGCGCACGTTGAGCTCGTCGCCGTTAACACCTTCATGGCTGCTAGCGTCTTCATCATGGCTTGCCTCACCGTTGATCGTTACCTCTCGGTATTTTTACCGGGCCGTTTGCGAGGCGGGTATATAAGGAGAAATTCTAACGCCGCAATCGCGGTTTCTTTCTTAGTCGGATTCCTGGTAAGTTTATTTAACCGTGTTTACCAACACCTGTAAGTAAAGTTGCAGCAGTACGTACACTGCACATACATACATATATTTCACCCGTCAAATCGCTCTCGGGAATTAAATTCGTGCCATCATTTTATCCGGCGTTTATTTTCCCTTCTCTCTTTTTTCTCAACCGTTGCTCGCGGTAATTGTTTTCCCTGCAATTTCCTCACTGTATTCTCTTTACGTCTGCGAAGGTGAGCGTTCCCCTCGGGGCGATGCGTTCGGTCTACGAGCAGCAGGATGGACCGGACGTGATCTTTACCCTGCGTGAAAACACTTTGGTTACTCAGACCGAATTATGGGGTGCTTATCTCTGGGCGAACGAGGTGCTCGTCTGTTTTGGACCGGCTGCGATACTCGTAATACTCAACGGACTCATTGTCAGAAAGTTCATTCAGCTAACGGCCAAGAGGAGGAAGTTTCATGCCGTTTCCGACAAATACCGAGCCTCTCACATCGCGGAAACCTCATCGCTCACAAGAAATAGGGGTTACAGGTACGGGGCACGTCTCGCGAATCCGAAAGAGGGGAGGGTTTTTTTCTTCTCACTTCATTGAATCGATTGTTGATGTATATATATTTTTTTTTTTCTTCGTCGGATTTTTGTTCAGGGAGGAACAACACCTCGTGATTCTTGTAACGGCGATAGTGCTACTATTTTTCGTAACTACGACGCCATCGGCTTGTCTACTGGCGTGGCACGCAGATCGTCCGGAAACTGACGTTGGATTTCAAAAATTCCGAGCTATCGCCAACGTGGCGGAGATGAGCAATTTCGCTTTGAACTTCTACGTCTACCTCGGATGTAGTACGGAATTTCGCGGGGCTGTTTCCAGAATTTTGCACGTGAGAATCATTGAGCGAGGGTTTTGGACGAGGGTCGATTGTTCCCCATTGGATTTAACCGATCACGTTTATATTTTTTTAGGGACACTGCGGGGATGACTGCCGCGAACCCAATCATGACACACCGGTAGGTGAAATCGAGGATTTCAGTCGCCACGGAACAACATTTAGGATGTCTCCGGAGCATACGAAATTAAATTCACCTGGATCACCTTCTCGAACCGTTCAAAATATCGTTTCCGGAGTCCAGGAGGAAAGTCCCGCAGTCAAGGAATAGAATCTATCGGCATTTTCAAGAGATTCCCCTAGTGATTATTTATTTGTAAAAAATCAATCGAGAAGTCATGATATTATACTATAAATACCATACGTTGTTGTATAAATAATTAATTTATTAATAAATATCCACCTATATTCGCGCGTATAATGGAGTTGGAATGATTTTTGCTTATCCTGTTCAATTTTTAAACGAGACGTCAATATTTAATTTTTGAAATACGTCAGCGCTCATTTTGGATGACAGATCGAAACTGAACTGGGAATATTATTATCAAAAAATGATTCGAGACGTTAACGTTGATGTCTAGATTGAGTAGAAATTATAATTTGGAAATCAAATGAAAAACTCTGAGCGTAGGAGTTGGAAAACTTAAAAAGCAAACCAATCTACAAGGTGAGTATTGAGCAGTAGGTTATTGAACCAATACAATACATATTTGAATATTGAGAAATGGTAATCGAATGAAGATTTCAAATCAAATTTTCAACTCTGAGCAACGTGAAAATTCCGTCACCACTTGGAATTTTGTCGATTTTAGATAAAAAAAAAAGTATTTTATTTCATATGCTATTGATGTGTATTTTGACCCCAGGAATCCGAATTCAAACGTTAAATTCCTTGAAAATGTTTCAATTTTTGGCCAAAATTTTTTATTTTTTGAAATTGATCGTACAGCCTTTTTCTTACGTATTTTGACCCCTGGAATCCAAATCTGGAAGAAAAATTGATCTATCTCTAAAATTGACCGAGTTATCGCCAATTTTTAGCTTTTTGGGGTCAAAAATAAAAAATTGATTTTATAATCTATATTAATGTAATTTGAGCTCTGGAATCCGAATCCGAAAGAAAAATCGATCTATCTGCAAAAATGACCGAGTTATTGCCGAATTATCGCATTTTTTGCCATAAATTTGAGGATATCTCGAAGGGAAAAAATCGTAGCTCAATTTGGACAACGGATTCGTGTTCCTGAGGTCAAAATACATAAGAAAAGTGCCATACGATCAATTTTTAAAAATAAAAATTTTTGGTCAAAATTTGAAAAAATCGTAAGGGGTACCCCTTGGAAAAATCTCAAATTTTGGCCAAAAATTTTTATTTTTAAAAATTGATCGTATGGCACTTTTCTTATGTATTTTGACCTCAGGAACACGAATCCGTTGTCCAAATTGAGCTACGATTTTTTCCCTTCGAGATATCCTCAAATTTATGCGAAAAAATGCGATAATTCGGCAATAACTCGGTCATTTTTGCAGATAGATAACTTTTTCTTTCGGATTCGGATTCCAGAGCTCAAATTACATTAATATAGATTATAAAATCAATTTTTTATTTTTGACCCCAAAAAGCTAAAAATTGGCGATAACTCGGCCAATTTTAGAGATAGATCAATTTTTCTTCCAGATTTGGATTCCTGAGGTGAAAATACTTCAGAAAAGTGCCCTACGATCGATTTTAAAATTACTTCATCTTTGGCCCAAAAATGGAAACATCCAAAGGGGTACCCTTTGGAGTTTTTTCAATTTCGGTGTCAAAAATCAACATGTTCAATATATCTATAGTAAGACTAACCATCGCTCGTCGTGTAGCAATATCATCCTTCCTCCCCCTGCCCCGTCGATTACTTTTTTCGAAAATATAACCGATGTAATGATGAATGCCGCTACGGGGATTCCCAAAATTAGAAATTAGGGATTGATCGTTGATTCCACAGAGACGTAATAATTTGTTTGTATTTTATAATGAGCCAGAAAATGAGTCAGTTTGAATGACCTTTACAGCGATTGGTGTAACACTCGTTATGCTAACAGGATGAACGAGTATTCACGTCGCAAGGCATTCATGTGTAGTAGAATGTGATAGACGAAGTGTGAAGACGTGTAGGTTACAGAGAGTGGGATTTCGATCTATATGATCTGTAGATCGCCAGCAATCGTGAGGACGAGATGTATCCAGACAGTCAACCGCGATAAGACTCCATAGTGATTTGGCGTGTGTAAAAATCGTAATTTATCTCAGATCTTCCGAGTGATGAATTTGACATAAGTAACAATATTTAAAGTTGCTCATATTTTCCAAAATTCAAGTATCTCAACCGTACATATATTTGATCCAAGGTTACCCCAGCGAACTCGGTATAGCCGGTGAAAATGGTGGCTGGAATTATCAGCTGGTGTCCTTCAAAGATCAGGGCCTTATTTACGTCACGCGCGGTTCTCGTTCTTTTCCTCATTTCCTCATATCCTCCAAAAGTGGCTCTTGCAGATAAGGGGAATGTGATATTTTGCCCAGTTGAACCGAACGTCGGAGAAACTCGAGAATGTCTCTGCAACGTTAAAGCATGCCTGGCTATCTGTCCTCCTCTCAATGACACGAGGACGAACGGAAGCCTCGAAGAAATAGAAGATTTTGGAAGATTTCAAGGCATTCCGCATGTCTACAGATCAGACTTGACCATTGACCTCGAGGGTACCGTGCCCCCCGAAAAATGGTTTCACATTTTCGAATGGGATCCATGCGAGGGAGGTCCAGCGTACGATTTGCAACCAGACAAATACCCAGCGGACGAGTTCTACCTCCTGAGGAATGGGACCCTGTTTTTTCCGAGACTGGAGGGGGATTTCATGTTTTTGGATTCCAAGTTGTATTGCTTGGGGCGGTTTGGTAATGATTCGAACTACACTCCGCGGGTGTGCTCACCGGTGGAAGAGGAGAAAACGGATCCTTATGCAACCGCGAATTACGTCGGCGCCATAATTTCCGTACCTTTCTTGATCGTCACGATAGTTGTCTACTCGGTTTTGAAAGAGCTAAGGAACATCCACGGATCAACCCTCAGATGCTACTTGTTCTGCCTCATAGCAACTTACATTACTCTGGCGATCGATCGGATACTTCCTCCTGACTATAGCGCTGGTCCGTTCTGCCTATTCGTTGGTACGCCGAAATCTGCACGGATATTCCTGCGGGAATACCGAGGCATACATAATGTGAGATATTTGTTAAAATTAGCGATATTTACCACCTGAAGCGCGTATTATATTGTTACTATTACAATTTTGATAACGGCTCACCGATTCCGTTTCAGGTTTTACGATCTACATCTCGTTTCTCGCCAGTTTCTTCTGGCTGAATGTGATGAGCGTCGACATTTGGTGGAGATTCGGGTGAGCGAGGAAATTATTCAGAACTCAAATAGAAGAACTGAACGCGCGATAAGATTATTCGAAAATGGAATTTGGGGAATGGCGAATAACCAACGCTTCTTTTGTACTCACAGGGGGTTTGGCTCTCTCATGAGCAGAGGTAAGGAGCACGACCGTGACAAGTTTCTCTGGTATTCCATTTACGCGTGGGGATGCCCGATTATTCTCACAGCGATTTGCATCGGCATGGAATTCGCTCCTGGCATTCCAGAGTCGATTATCCGTCCGGGGTTCAGGCTGAGGGCGTGTTGGTTTGACAGTAAGTTTGAAATACGGAGCTGTGTCGCCTCAACGCGAAAAGCCTAGTTTGAAAACACGTGTGACCAAAAACTCAAAGGATATTGCTATGTCTTTCAACCGACCTAATTATTTCTTGCTTTTCTTTAAATCAATTTCAGCCAAAACCGCCGGAGCTTTGTATTTTTTTGGGCCGGTGAGCCTCACGATAGCCTGTAATATCGGCTTCTTTATTTCAACTTCGGTTAAAATGATTCAACAGAATCGAAATGCGAAACTTCAACTGAACAGCGCAGACAGTCAGCGTCACGACGATAATAAATTATGGTAAGATTATTTCCCTTGACCTTATTGGGGTCCCGAGTAGTATTTTAAATATAAACAGGTACCTGTCATGCTCAAATTTCTTTCAGGTTTGGTCTGTATTTGAAGCTGTTCGTCGTAATGGGTATCAGTTGGTCGACGGAAGTAATCTCCTGGGCTTGGGAGAGCCCCCAGTACATCTGGTACGTTACCGACATGGTGAACGCTCTCCAGGGTCTTTTGATCTTTTTCATATTCGTATGGAAAAAAAAAATCTGGTTATCTCTGAAGAAGCGGTTTAAAAATTTGAGAGTAAGTTGGAAAGGGTGCATTTCAATCCCTGAAACATCTACAGGATCACCTTCTACATCTCGAAGCTTGGACGATTTTCCAGGAGCCAAAGATGGTAACGTCTCTATTATTCTCAACGAAATCAGAAATCCCACCACTGCGCACGACTCTGAAGACCGGCTGCGGAAATGAAAAGAATTAGATTCAAATAATATAAAAACCAAAAATTACAATGTGAAATTCAGGATTCAGGATTCTTAGGTCATGAAAAAAAAAGTGTGGCCCGTGGTTCCGTTGGAATTAGAGCTCAAACTTCAGGGGAACTCATTTTTCGTAATTGTAACCGTCTGAAAGGTTGGTCTACAAATTTCATTTAAAGGACTAGTCTGATATAGTTGCATACTCAAGTGAACACTGCGGGCGTAAAGGGGGTATATCATGAATAATCGTTTCTCTTTATATTGCCATGTATCCCACTATTGTCCCAGATCGCAGTTGAGGTGATACGCAATTTAAGTTGTTCGAGTAAATATTATTTAGTCGAAAAGATACCCGATTCAATCTCTACTCGCAATTAATTCATGCATACAATACACAACACCTGTACGAATACTTTTAGCAATAAACATTGTGATTACGATAGGAATTTACGATGAGTAATATTTGTTATTATATTTTTATTCTTTTAAATTACGCGTCATAATATAATATCGCCATTTTACAAAGCGAATGTTGGGTACTGTACACCAAGTTCTTCATGCCTAGGGAGGCATCCTGCAGGAGGACATCACCTATAACCGCAAAATAAAGGATTACCGAAGATACAACGTAAAACTGTTGAATCATATTTGTTGAGCGTGTAAAACCAGTTAGGTACACAATTTCCTGAGACAACAATTCATTCGCATGATGTACAAATACACCTACAATGGGTATATGTACAACACGATCGAATACCAGATAAACAGAGGAAGCTAATGGTTAGCTCTTTCCTCGAACCGCGTCTCACCAATACTTTATGATTCGTTCTATTCAACATCTTACGTCTATATTATGAGAATTGTCAAGTCATTCTAAGATTCTTTTACCCAAAGAATGATTAGAATCAACTGGCTCTATAGGATGGAATTACGATCAACGTATAACAAACGCAATCAATTTTTGAACTTGATAAAACAATATTCATTTATGCAAGGAAAGTCCAAATACTTACGAATGAATTTCCTGTATATTTTATTGGCCAATCCATATCCGGCTTTGTATGATAAAATTTTTCAAAGACTCTTCAGCAGACCAGATAAATATCAATTCCGGAGAATGGATCTATTCAATAATTTATTTTTCAAGACCCGTAGTCTGCAGGTTCCATCCAAAGCTCGTACTTGGCCACTTGAACATCGCACTCCTGTTTTCGAATTAGCTCGCGAAGGTGACAAGGTTATAATATCTGCATTTATTTCATCAACGATTGCATATAAAATGACGACAATCGAAATGATAACAATTAACACTTTGAATGTTTGCACTGCCATTTAACGAACAATATGTTATACCTTGACAGTGTACATACGTAGATATCCGTGATGCGCAGCTTCTTATAGTATGTAATTTCCTTGAACTGTGATAATCACTCAAGATTCAGGATTAGAGAAGGGGAAGGAAAAATCTCTCGATATTGCCAAAGCGCCGTAATTGCAAAACTACAACCCAAGCTACACAATCGAGAGTCAAAACGACGTTAAATATGACTTTGCCCTGAATAAGAAAAAATACGAATCTCCTTTCAAATCAGTCAGCTTTTTCCCATTGTCCTTAAAAAACTGTGCCTCACACCGAGACGAGCTATGAAATAAATTGGGGAAATTGTAGGAACAACATGAGGATAGAAAAATTTTTCATCAATGTTTATCACAAATCATACATCAATCTTGATTTCCTCTACTATGAAAGCATGAATCTAATCCAAAATTATCAGACTATCCGGCTGCTATGACCGGTTCCCATATATTATTTATAAATGTTACTCAGATGTCTGTGACCCTCCTGTAATAAATATTTATAAGGTTTATTATTCATTACCAACATATATTCGAGTTGTCAACTGCGTACTTCTGCGATATTGAGTTTACGTACTAAAGTATCAATAAATACCTATTTAACCGGAGGTTCTCCTGCAGCTTCCATCTCGGGTTCGCGTTTGCCCTGGAGGACACGGTTTCAGCGATAATCTCACCGGTGTTAAGCGTCCATCGTGGTATCGCCTGTTGCCTGACAAAACTTTTGCAGGATGTGGTTCAGCGTAGGTATCATCAACAATTCCGCATAAAATAATTAAAACTATTGTTATAGCAAAGAGCCACAGATGACGCAGATTCATATTGTATTGTCGCGAATAAAAATTTACTAGTGGAAGTCTGTTCGTTGTTTAAATATTGTCGGTTGTATTCGCCCGAGTGCATTGATGGTACTGAATCTGTTTGGTAAAAAACTTTGAAGTTTGTATCTCCTGAGAGAACCGGTTTTTTTTTTCTATTTGGAAACCAGAACCCGTTTCCTCTATTCAGAAACAGTGCCTTCTCTTTTAACTCTGAAGGTTATCGCAAGTTTCAGAATAAGCCTTGTGATGTGCGATGGAATTGAGGATTTGAATTTATGCACCAAGAGCGCGTGACGGTTGCGCCGTCATTTCAGATGGAAAAATCGTGAACTAGAAAAATTCGTCTGCTCCAAATGACATTTCCAAACGACACGTGACAGCTGATATTACAACAATAGAAAAGTATTTTCTGCATAGATTCTCGTATGTGCTCCACGTTTTTCACGAAATTCAAAAATTTTGAGACACCCTGGTCAAATAGTATACGATTACGATGTAAATTAATATTTATCGTCTTTAGTCATTAAACATGAAACTGCACCGAATTATATGAATAATTTATATCACATCAATTCCTCACTTGCTCTATATTTCATTTCTAATTCGCAGAGCTAGATAATCATTATTGCTAAATATGATTCCATCACTGTGTTCATCTTCAAGGACTCATGCTCACAGGGTTGTTATTACTGGAATAGGCATTGTATCACCTCTTGGTGTTGGCTTACAAAATTCTTGGAAATCCCTGATCAATGGAAAATGTGGTATCGATACCCTTGAAGGAAAACAATACGAGAAGCTACCTTGCAAAATTGGTAAGCTCTCTAAGTTTTATTCAATCTTTTGCCCATGTTCACTTTTACCTTTCCTGATATTTTTATTCTGATCCAGGTGCTCAAGTTCCACGAGGCAAAGAACCAAACGAGTTGGATATAAATTCTCTCTTCTCCAACAGTCAGCTGAGGACAATGTCTATGGCAACGGCATATGCTTTGGTTGCCGCAGAAGAAGCACTGAGAGATGCAGACTGGAAGCCTGAAAAAGAATCTGAACGGGAGGAAACTGGGGTAGCTGTTGGTGTTGGAATGATTGATTTAACCGATGTATGTGAAACAAACGATGCCTTGAACAAAGGTTACAGTAAAATCAGTCCTTACTTTGTTCCAAGGATCCTACCTAACATGGCTGCAGGTCAAATTAGTATGAGGTATGGATTTCGAGGACCAAATCATGCTGTGTCAACCGCTTGTGCCACAGGGGCACATGCAATTGGTTTGTCTTCGATTATAATTCTTCGAGTGTGAAAATTTGTGCTATCAGACACTTAGAAACGCAAATCTTTGTTAACTGCAGGTGATTCGTTTCGCTTCATACGAACTGGCGATGCAAAAGTGATGATCTGCGGAGGTGCGGAAGCCTGTATCAGCCCGCTCGCAATTGCAGCATTTTGCCGATTGAGGGCTTTGAGTACATCTCGAAATGATTCACCCCAAGAAGCATCTAGGCCTTTTGACAAGGACAGGGACGGTTTTGTAATGGGAGAAGGATCAGCGATATTGGTTCTCGAGGAATTGGAACATGCGCTAACGCGAAATGCAAAAATTTATGCTGAGGTAGCGGGATATGGACTGTCAGGTGATGCTGCGCACTTGACGGCACCCAGAGAGGATGGCTCTGGAGCAATTCTAGCCATGCAAAGGGCACTTAGAGATGCTTCCATCGACAAAACCCAAGTGTCCTATATCAACGCCCACGCAACATCCACTCCTCTAGGTGATGCGATCGAAGTTAAAGCAGTGCAAACCTTGTTCGGCGCTCATAGCAAAAACCTTATGGTATCTAGTACCAAAGGAGCACATGGTCACTTGTTGGGAGCTGCAGGGAATTTAGAAGCTGCATTTACAGCAATGGCAATAAAAGAAGGTTTGGTTCCACCAACGATAAATTTACAAAATTTAGATTGCGATTCTCACATCAATATTGTCGCCAATTTTCCGAAAAAATGGACAGAAACTTCGAGAAGAATTGCGCTAAAAAATGCCTTCGGGTTTGGCGGTACGAACGCAGCTTTGTGCATAGCGCAGTATGTTGATTAAAGTGGAATAATTTATCCATGTTCTGTAAATAAATCAAATTGAATGTACATCTTCCATTTCAACACCAGCTAATAATGAAAAAAAAAATACATAATCTTTCAAAGAATAAAATCAACTATTAATAAATTCCATATAATTAGAAAAACGAAAACTATACCAAAAATTGTTCTTTTCAATATCCAACTAATTTTCCATTAACAATTCATCCAATGCCACATCAAGACGAGACGCGATGGCCACGAAGATCCCCCTGAATCAGTAGTAATTTAATTAAGCAATTTTTATAATGTCATTTAATAGTTACGAATTTCTATAAACTTACCTTTCAACTATAGTATGTATTTAACCAGAACCATTAGTCCTACATGAATTATCAAAGGCGCGAACTTGGCCAGGAGGACATCCTGCCGCTTTGATAACAGCAAGAGCGCTGACAGGGCCAAGGTCTGAATATTGTACGCTCGGCCCAAAATTGGGAACTTCATCAGTGGTTTCGTTTGTAGTCATCGGGATTTCAATTCCAGGTTCAAAACTTCCCACCAGAGATAATGTTGATACGTTGTAAAAAAATACACAAAGAATTAAGCTGAACGGAATACGGAAATTAATCTTCACCGTCATTGTTGTCATCTGATCTATAGTCAGTGTAGAGAAGTAATCAAGCCTGTAGATTACATCGCACGATATTTATACTCACGGCTATAATTGAATACGCGAATGGGAAATGCGGATTCTACGTTGAAACCGTTATAATGACTATTCGAAGTGACTGAAACCAGTTATACGTTACGCGTATGAATATTAAGTAGTTGATTATTCCCGGGCGCAAAGCGTTATTCAAAGCGTCTACCGAAATCAATGTAATTCAACAGATAACATTTACCTAAGTCAAAAATTACGTCAATTTTTATTATTATCCTCAATATTTTAACCGCTCCCTAAGGAGCATGAATTCAGCGAACCGACGGTGGCAGGGTTCAGCAGATCAAACTCACAATTAGAAAAATTTCACCTATGACAAAGTGTAAAAACATTTAACATACGTATAGACACAGTTGCTTCAATAGGGCAACTTTGAGACGATTTGGATATCATATTGCAATCCACGAAATAACTACGGGAGCGTAGTCATCATCGTTAATATTTTAAAATACAATCCTTAATTATTACATGCACTGAATTTACAGCACGTCGAGATAGGCATGTAAAATTAGAGTTCAGATTTTCTGTTGGGATTGAAACTATTTTCGCGAAAATCGATAGAGCGCCAGAATTTCTTTTCTCCAATTTCTAAAGTATCTTTAATTTCAATTTCCGCTGGTCCAGCGATGTAAAGGTAAGGGAACGCGTTCGAAGTTGGGCTTACTTTTGGCCACTCTATCCCCAGGTCTGGTGAACTGTAGACGGAAAAAAATATTCATAATTTTTTATTGTACTATATATTTACTGGGCAATTAGACGCGAAATTATATTTTCTGAGCTACAGAAGGAATCACATACCCCTTGGTAGCGAATGACACCCAGAGATTACCCAGCAGCTTCTGCATATCCCGATCTTTCTGCGTCGTTGATGAGTCAAAAAGTACATCGATTACGTACGCAAGGTCATCCGCGTGGCTTACCCCTGCACAAAACAATTTCGCAACCGATTCTTGTTTATCTCCAGTGATGTGACCGATACCGATATTCTCAGAAATAGCGAAACTTACCAAAATCTTCGGTAGTACCGCTCATTTCCTCGCTTAGACTGTGAGCACCTCTGTAAGTGAAGTAATAATATCGGACAGGGCTTCGAGTGACTCGAGCCTGCAGCCTTGCAGCTTCCTCTGAATCGTAAACGAATAATCGATCTCCTATCATTTGTATTAGCTGATTAACCGTCGATTTACCGATCGGACTTGATCCCAAATAATGTTCTTTAATCAGATTCGCGACCTTCGCATGATCCGTCTTTGGAATCGTCCAGTTAAAGTCTAGAAGATGAGGAGCAAATGTCTCCCAGTTATTCCTTAATTCCTCCAGAAGCTTTTCGTTCCCTACGAAGTCTGTAGAAGGGAAAATTTTCGGGATAAATATACGTATCATTAAATACTTAACTAGCGCGCCTCACCAGCCGCGGGGTAGAGACCCTCCTCGCTAGTAATCCCAGTAATCCAAGGAACGTCCATGATATCACCAGAATTTATTATTTCGATCGGTGATCGATCTATGAAAGTTGTTCCGTCGCTTCCACCCTTCTCAACAACTGGTCCAAAAGGAGTGTAAGGATTGTACAACCATGGCTGAAAATCGGCGACATAATGAAATTAGAATACCCGTTGGGGCAACAAATACTCATCGATAATTCGATCTCGGGCTATACGCCTACCATGAAATTTCCAACAGCTTGTACGATTCCGTGAGCTGGTCGACTCCTCAAACATTTCACCATAGTTTTGACATTGTCAGAAGGACATCCTACGATATTTGCAAGTTTCTTCGCTTTTTCCAAAGCCCCTTCAGTCTGTGGCCAACATTCCAGCGCGCAACCAGACAGCGACCATCCCCCTGCGAATGCAAATTCCCGATTATAAATTGACTAATAGGTGTATCGCTTGAAATTCAGATTACGCACCCCGGAATAATCCTGCGCTAAGTTTCGACATGTAATGATAATGCACGCTAGCACCACCGGCACTTTGACCAAAAATCGTGATCTTTTCAGGATCCCCGCCAAAGTATAGAATGTTATCTTTTACCCAACGCAGGGCCATCGATTGGTCTTTGAGACCCATATTCCCAGGAACAGTCTCATCTTCCGTACTCAGAAAACCTGAAAATCAATCAACAGAGATCGACAAAATTTTTCCCGTTCTCTGTCTTATTAATTTTTTCGAAAATAATTTATGCCGCTCACCAAGAGGTCCAAGTCTGTAATTTATCGTGACGAAAATCACGTCGTTATCTAACAAATACTTTGACCCGTAGAAGATTCCACTTCCAAATGTAAAGGCTCCTCCATGAATGTAAAATATGACCGGTAACAAATCATTTTTGGATGATTGAGTTTTAATCGCTGCGTAAACGTTTAAGTAAAGACAATCCTCGGAACCCTCGACCCTGTTATTGGGGTCTAACGGGAAATGATTGTATTGCAGACAAAGGGATGAATACTTTTTCGCCATCAAAGTTCCCGTCCATGAAGAAATGCTTTTTGGGACCTGCGAGTATGGTAAAATTATACGTTAACTGGTTCACGATTTTATTTTTCATACCGAAACACCTTACTTTAAATCTGTGTTCTCCGACGGGTGGTCTTGCATAGGGAATTCCCTCGTAGGCCTCATATTTTCGCCCGGCATTGGAGGTCTTAAAATACCCTTCGATTATCCCCAAAGAGGTAACAACTTTTGGGAGCGATTCATCGGCGAGACACAAAGCAACTCCGGATAATAATATAATGAGCGCGTAAATCAACCTCGCTAACTGCATCTTGTCGCACGTTTTCTTCTACCAAATATTTTACATCAACTGTAAGGTCTGAAACACGGACACTATGTACATTCAAAAAGTTTCCTGAAGGTCGTACTCTACTTTTAACGAACGACCGCTAACGATCGCTTCTCCCCATTCCGTGGGTACGCGAAAAAGCTACAAGCGGCTCAGACAGTCGGACTTATTATATGCAGCCCAGGAGACAGTTCAAATACTTACACCGTATCTCATGACACTATTATCAACAGTCATTAGAAGATAACAAGCCCGTGCACCGTAAAGATACCGAAGAGTTTACGAAACACTCTTGACTCTATACCAATGTTTGACTTAAAAATTTATTCATAAGTGCTGTTCCTTTATCTCTTAGTATCGTAATAAATTTGCATTATCAAAGTTTGCTATAGTATCCAAGTGGGGAATCAATTGTATCTTCCTGTGCATAAAACTCCTGACCATTGTTATGTCTGTGTTTCAAATTAAGGAAAATCAGTATTAGGTCTATTATTCATAACCACGCCAATTTCTAGATTAACGTGGATAGTATACTCGTAAATAGTGCTGGAGCTTCGAAATTTTTTATTCCATTATCGACCTTTTATCAGTCGTTGTATTCGTAACCCCGTCATTCGGCGGCACTCCGTATCTTCGTCTAGCTGATTCGTTTTTATTACGGCATCACATTTTTGCAGTATTGGATAAGGGGTTTATAAGGAGCCTTGGAAATATCATTTTGCTATTCATGTCTATCTAACCATATATCATTATTACGGAGAATACGCGTTTTTCAATATCCTTAACTCGAATGTCTAGTCCAAAATAACACAGAGTAATAAAAATTACCATTGTCTTCGTTACAGATTTATTACTTGTATCAGATTTTTGTTTTCATCAAAGGTCCATGAATATATGTATATTTCGTGAGCTGGGGACAAATTTGGTTACAATCACAATGATCAATTCACGATTATCCGTGATTCATTAATCGTGTGAAATCAATCCCATATCGGGGACATAAATATGTCTGAGACAAAGAATCTTGAAATGTAAATAATAGTATTCGCGTGTCTCTCCGCACGGCAGTAAATTAACGTAGAAAAAACATAATCATGATAGAAACAACGAAAATATCTCATTTCCTAGGCTGATCCTAGTAAGTAACTATACCCAATAGGAATTTTCAATGAGGAATAGTAAATGGTCGATGATGGCTACAAAGTATCGCAAATCTCTTTTTCAAGGTCTGCCTCAACTCTTGACGTTTCTCAAGAACTTGGCACATCCGTGATTTAAACTCTTGTACTTCTTCAGCAGGTATGTAACTTTCCTCTTTACTCTCATCCTCCGAGGAATAGGAATCCTGAAAAACAGAGGGTTCTATGCAGCCAAAGTAAAAATGTGCAAGAATTCTTATCATTGCCTACGTGTTCTTTTTTCTCCATAATATTACCTCAAGCATCTGCATTAGCGTAAGCCCACCACCACGTTCACTCAGAAGAGAGATACTAGAACTGGAATGCGCCAGCTTTTCGGAGGGTCTGATATCGTGACAATCCCCTTCGCGATTACAGCAACTGTCACTGCAGGCAACTTCAGATCCCTCCGGAGTACTGGGTAGTGAGGAACTGCTGACGTTGTGTTCGGACGAATACCCACAGTCTTGAGACGACTGTTCACTCGAAGAACGCCCGGTAGTGAAAGCTGCGACTGCGTCAGTATATTGTTTTTTCATTTCCAACCACATTGCCAGCTTGTTTGAATGTCGATTCATTAACTCATCCATGAATTCCTTTGAACTTCCATCGAAAAACTCCCTTGGGTAGTACCAGTATCCTTCATCATCTTGTTTCATAAACTCCTAAATTAATGTGTACGATGAAAATTGTTGTCAAACAATTCAGCCAATCAATTTAAGACATAACAAGAAACTATGAGGTACTTACTCTACAATGTGGACAAGGTTTGTACCCTTCGTCTACATGTCCTGCGGAGCCTAGATTTGACTCATTCATTGATTTTGAGTCTGTAGTTCCTGTTTTAGCTGAACTTGTCTGTGGCATGGAAGACTTCTTGTTAGGGAATGTTGCTGTTTGAGGCTGCACTTTGCCAATACCCTGAGACTTTTTCAGACAGTCAGGACATTTACAAGTTGGAGGGCCTTTATTCTTTGGATCTAACACCTGCAACTAATAATCGTTGCGAAAAATTAAAATATCATAAGCGAATTCACTACCCAACCGGCCTTCTTTCACCCAATAAAATAATTGATACATCATTATCAAAAAATATATTACCTTGTGTCGATCAATGTTTTGCGTAGTTGATTTTAAGTCGACACATGCACAAGAGGTTTCACTGCCTGGTCCGTACTTATCTTTTGGGCACTGTTAGCAAATATATAGTAAGATCGTTAGGTTGAATCAAAAATTTTTGAAAACGAGCCGTCGCTCTTTGAACTTACTTCGCACGTATTTTCTTTCTCCTCTGTTTCGTAACGGCGCTCCTTTTTCTTCTTACGTTTCAAGCGAAGCTTTTCACGCCGCTGTTGTTTGGCAAGTTCTTCTCGCGTCAGTTCCTCATAAAGTAGTTCTAGCTGTGTAATTCCTTGCTTAACTTCGACTGCCATCTATTGATTATCCAAATAAATTTAAGTAAAGAAATGATTTTCAGAAACAGTTCAGTGATGCTACACAGAGTGAGAAATGTACCTGGAAATTCCTGGATAGCGCATCAACTGCAACAGCAGCGAGAACTTTACACACAGTTTCTTCTTCTCTCAAGCGTCGGTGCACACGATGTAATCGTTCTGCCACACAAATCCCAAGACAAGTGAGCACCTCTTCTTGGGCAATTTCCAATGTCTTTGCATGCCGCTCTCTGAGAATTTTGTTGAAAAATTAGCAAAATTTCAATGAAAACCGATTTCTCCCTAGCGAGATATTAGGACTGTGGATCTACCTGCCCATCAGCTCAGGCTGTGCTCTTCCAATTAGATTACTAATGTAATCGGTATTGGTCTGCAAATGTACGTGTCTTTCAGGAATGCATCTCCTGATTCCAGCATACAAAGCTGCTACATAGCCTTTTTCTTTAGTAGGATCAGCTTCAGTCGTCAGTAGAGATGATGCAAGCAATACTTTGGTACGGCATTCGCTACAAAATCTAGGGAAACCATAAAAATTACATAATGACCTCAATCAATAAGTCCAAAAATATTTTTCAATGGTTCATCGAGATCATTCTTACCTATGTTTTCGTAAATATGTATCCAGAGTAGCATCAAGGGTGTCGTTTTCCACAAGAGCAACTTCTTGCCGGCAAGTAGTTCGCATACATTCCCAGACATCTCTCCAAGCACCTGGAGGTGGACGCATTCGCTGTACCTCTAGAGAGTGCAGAGCACATCTCCTGGATTTTTTGCTACGGGGCTGACGATCTACCAAGCTGTTTAAACGGGCACTGCAGAGAAATGTTATATAGTTCAAATATTTCGCATAGATCATCAACAAGTCTGATATTGTAATAATCCTTACTTATGCCCTTGCAGCATTGTACACAAAAGTTGTGGCGATTCTAAGACCTCATCTCTTATAGTAAGAAGTCCATCTGGTGTTATTACCAGAGGATCAAGTGCTGGGTGTCCTGACTTCATTAGATCATAGAAGAGTCTTTCCACGCTAAAACAGGTTGATTAAAAATCTTGGTTGAATAAACTATTTATAAAGAAATTATGATGTGTTTCTCAAGATTCTGAGTGAAAATATGGTAGACATAAGTTTATTTTGTCTCACCTCCTTCTACAACCAACACAAGGCACTGCTTGGCCTAGAATGGCAAGCATGTCTTTGCAAGTGACTTCAAAAGAGGCTTTGGTTTCTTCTTTAGTCAGCATGTTTAATTTTCTCGAAAATTCATCCAGCTGCTTGCCCCTGACTAGTGGACCATCGCATACTGCACCCAAACCATTTACATCCATTATCATCTGTGAAAACAGAGGTTAAAGATAAATAACTATTGGTGTATAAGCATCATTTAGTAATCCTCTGCTTAACATAGGAATACATATTTTTGAGTGGAACAAGTTTCAAAAGCATCATCAGCTGAAAGTATGACCACTGAAATTTGACCCTCTACCTCAGTCAGCGATATGCGTTAGAAATATTCTCAAATTTTTGCTCACAAGGTAAACAAAAAGCATGTGTGGTAAAAGTATGTATGACCTATAGTCAACCTTGAGACTCATGAATTATTTTGTAGATAATAGTTAACATGAATACCTAAATCAACGGTTTTCAAATCTAACAATAAAATGAGCCCAATAAACACTTAATACAGTAATTAATCATCATCTTTAGTTGTTTTGGACATTCATGTTATGACACTCAAAAGTCTAACAATAAATCAAATGTTATTTATTAATTTGTAACAGTGAGGAAAAATATTCTAACCACATGTAGTTTGGAGACATGAAAGTAGGTCGATAGCACAAAGTTGATAAGACAAAAATATGTGAGTGCCAGTTTGTCCGATGCAATGTCATCCAGGCAACAACAGGCCTGACAAAGATTAGGTTTATTAACCAACAGAATCTTTGCTGTGCAAACTTCAAAACAACAGCTCTCACATGTTTTAAAAATGTAGTATATTTAACAAAACCAATTAAGCAGGAGACAAGAAATAGCAATCAGATGTACAATGTAATATTAACAATGTGAAGTAGTGATTACTTTCTTGAGGGAGTTAACAAATGACAATCATTGTAAATGCAAAGATTTGTTTGCTAAATAAACAGGTATGTATGCATAGTGCATTGGTCGACAAGAGATACAAAATTTTCATGTTTATACTCATGCCAAGAAGAAAAATGGGAGATGAGAATTTCCTCGATAATAGTTTGATAGCATAACTAGGAATGTTTAGAAAAAAAACCCTGATCAGTTCCTCCCCTTAATAGTAAATCAAAAGGAAAACCAAGGTCTAGGTCGTTACGCCACTGCTCTGAGAGTACGGGTTGGGTCGTAGAGCTGAGGAGGTTAAGGCCAGTGATTTGTAGACGATATAATTAAAGTATAAAACGACGGTTCAATGATGACCGAACACGTTAATGATGAAAAGTGTATTGGAATTTACGTGCGACGTACCGTAAGATTTTCATCGATGATTAGCGGTAGTTGCCTGCGCGTCAAAATGACCGGGTTATCACCTCGCCAAACTTCGACCAATTTAGCCATAATTTAACGTTATTCACCGTTTTTTAATTAGATGAAAATCAGGCTTACACGGTCGACCTACACCCCTGTAATTTATCGAACGGTACAATACACTGTGCACTTGATTTGTTATGTCACGAAAACAACCGAACGGCATTCAGACTGCGACTGCCATTTGCAGAGTTTCACAGTTTTCTCACTTCCGCCCTGTGTGCACTCTAGTCCACCCTGACTAGTTGGCTCCTTCGGTTCTGGTGCGTACGCACATTTTTATGTACATACGTGTTTTACCAACACTTTTCATAAAGTAAAAGATCAGATTATGAATGGGTCAATTTTTATAAATTTTACCGAAAGCGAAGGCCACTTGATTTTCTGTAACAAACCGTGTTCACACTCGAGAGTTTTACGACAGCTGTCACGTTTACTACAGCGCGAAAACCGTGAAGTTCTTAGATTTGAACGTACGTACATAAAAAATGTCTAATCGCTAGTATGCGTGTCATCATCGTCGAGTAAAACTCACGTGTGTGTTATAAAGAAAGGTGTGTACGAAATTCGCTGCCACTACTCAGCTTCGCCTATTATGATGGAACTTGGATTGGGCGTAGAAATGTTGTGAAGTTTGCTTTCAGGTTTTAAAATAGATTGTCAGGGGCGTTTTTAAAGACGCAAAGTCATTTTCGATTGAATGTATGAGAGTTGTATATCTCATATTCTCAAATTTAGAAGAAGGGAAACTTCTAAACGCCGATCAAGGTCAATGTCCTACCTACTGTCAGATGCTGTGATGCTTCTGCTGCTGTCATCCCACGAGTAGGACAAGAAAAATTTTGGAGACACTTGAAAGTGTTGCTCAAACCACAGATCAGCTGTTTAAAAAAAATCATTAATCATCATCTTCAATCATCATGAAAAGCATGAGATACGTCTGGATCATATTATTGCTGTTAACGTTATACGTATTATATTCATATAACTATCAGAAAACAGTTGGCATGAGGCTCCACTTTTTACATGACAATATCCTCAGCACTTTTTTTGCCCTCACAAGGACAATACAAAGTTCGTTTCCAGGGCAAATTAAAGACAAGGAGAAATTAGTCAGACTTTTAACAGCAGATGAACTTGCTCAATACTCAACACTTGAGGATGGCTTATACCTCGCAATACTGGGTCAGGTTTATGATGTCACTAAAGGCAAGAAACACTATGGTCCTGGAGGAGCGTATAGAGCGTTTGTTGGTGAGTGACCCTAAAAAAAAATTTAATAAGTCAGTTCAGACATGACAGAACACATATTAATCCTTTTTCCACACTTTGGTAATTACATGATGAATTCATTTCAAAAGGGCGTGATGCATCTTTGGCCTTTGTTACCGGGGATTTTACTGATGAGGGATTGACTGATGACGTATCAAGTTTGACACCCTCACAAATTAAATCTTTGCATGATTGGGGCCAATTCTATGCTAAGGATTATGTTTATAAAGGTATTGAACCTCATTCCTATTAGTCAAGTCAGTTTATTTTAATGTTAAGAGCAAGATGAAAAATTGTACTTCTTTACCTCCCAGGGAAACTTGTGGGCAGATATTTTGACAGCAATGGCAATCCCACAAAACAATATCAAATGGTCCAGGAAAAATTAGCCTTAGCTGACATGGAAAAGTCTGATGAGGAACAGAAAAAGAGAATGTTTCCACCATGTAACATCGAATGGAAACCAGAAGTTGGCACCAGGGTATGGTGCACCAAGCGGAGGTATACCTGATTAGAATATCTTGGGTAAAGGAATTCAAATATTTCCAACCTGATGCATTTTTTCAGCGGTGGGATCGAAAGAAACTGGATTGGGGTACCACGAATGTTGTATGAAGCTGGTTCTGAGCAGTACCGTTGCACATGTGTCAACTTGAGAAGCAAAGAATATGAGACACACAAAGGAAGTCTGAGAGAATATGAAGGTTGTGCAGAAGGCGCAACAAATTGTTTAATTCCAAATAGTGAACAAGTTGGGTAGAGTTTATTCGGCCTATGAACACAAGAAGAGAACAGTGATTACCACTTGAGGCCTGAGCTTTTTGAAAAAACGAAACATCTATTTTTGTATACCCCTCATACGAAAGTTACTTAATTTCTTTTGGCTACTGTATGGAGTATGTATATTACTTACTCATTATTGAGTTTTGTATTTGAAATATTTTTATGTAATAAAGATTGCATTGTGATCTATAAACACGACGTATCATTACTTTCTACCAACTCGATTACAAATGATATATACACATTCAGATTCAATCTCAAATGCACCAGCAATATTCATTGTGCAATTAAATAATTATGCGAACATGTTATGAATTAGGACATCGATAACTCATGAAATGGCCGAAATGTCTCTTACTCAATTGTGACATTATCTGGCAAGTATTTGTCATAATATACCCAAGCAAATTAATCCCATTGGTAAAAAACTTACATTTAAAGAACCATATTATATAAAAAGGAACTGATTAACAGTCATTATGATACATTACATAGTATAATAGTTTTCAATTCACACAAACGTGTACGGCAACTTTTTCATTATTCACCCACCAACCATTCAAATATTTTAACTTAATCTTGCACACAGTACTCTCACAGAATCAGCCCTAGGAATACATTACAATCAGCATCCTTGTCACACTTGTATTCTCTCACAAACAGAACCACAATCATCATTTGAGTCACTTAGCAACCGCAAAATCTGGAGATGACTCTGGTTGCATATTGTTAAGTTTATCTAACAACGCTTGCATCGTTGTACGTTTTAACCTGTTGTTTATGTTACGTCCAAAAATTTTTTTGACTTTTGCCCGCCGTTTCTTGATCTTAGAAGCTGTTGGCTCCACTTGAAACTTTATCATTCTTCTGAACTTTTTTGCGCCAATATAAATGTTGCTTTCGCTTGTTCCCTTTTTTTCTTCCAAAATTGTCTCTAGACTAGTTGGTGAGAGCTTTAAACTTTTGTCCAAGTAATACTGCTTTACATCATTATCAGTTTCCATTTCAGAGTATGCTCTTTTTCTCGGCTTCTGACTACACCTGTGAGATGAATATATGATCATCTTTTGGAAAATAGAATGCCAAATGATATATAGGTAGGAAATTCAAAATAAAAAGTCTATGGTACCTTCGATTAGCTGTAACAGGTACATCAGGCTGATGGACCCGTTTCCTGAGAACACGTCTGGTAATATTAGGAGATATGTTTGACTTAACAGTAAGCATCTCCAGGCCTGCTGTCACTTCAATTAAATTTGATGGTTCCGGCTCCTTGCAAACTTCTTTTCTACAGAAGCAAAAAATTATTTCTACCGAGTGTTCAGACATGATCTAGCATTGTGTTAACTCTGGTTATGAGTAGTGACTTGAAAGGAGGAAATCGAGGGGGAAATAGTTTGCGTATGACAATTGATCGAAGATAGATAAGTGTGTTGATAATGTGAAAAACGAACTTAGATTGTTATACAAAGTGTAGGTTGTAATAATGTTCATTGCGTATCAATAAAACGGTCATCTGACATTTAATTAAACTAAACAGTTCGTAACCAGATTTTTTCGATGTTAGTTTTTAGAACTTACAGTTTAATTGGTTCAATGCAGTAATTAAAAAAAAATAAACCTACGTCGTTTCTGCTAGTTTTCCATCCATTTTTACAACAAAGTTTTAGAAGCGATGGTGGCTTCGAGAAGTTCATTCTCGTACAGTACTATCGAAATCCCGTAATCGAGATTGGATGCACATGGCCGAAAGGTGGGATGCAGTGCAGTCGATGCAGTTAACCTACGAAGTGTAGTGGTTTGTAATCAATCTGTCAAAGGACAAACATTTGGATACCCTCATCGATGGCAACATGAAGAAAGAGAAGACCGCTGATAACAGCCGACCTTATAAATTATAAGTATTCCAAATAATATTAGTTTTATGTCATCAATGTATGATCCAAATTTTTAATATGCGTGATTGGTACTTCTGAGGTTGTCCTCTTAAGATTCATGTTTGTAAATAAGTCGTTATTGTTAACTTCGTGATGGGTTGTAATACGGTATAAATAATTTGATTTTAAATATTTACAGCCCACCAAATTCTGAGCTTAACAGGGATAAGTTTTCAGCGGAAAAGTATTATTGTAAGTTGTTGATTTTTGGTGGAATAAGCTCATCCAGCAGTTATTTGTGTCAAAGTGGTTGGTATGTTTTCATTTTGATTTTCTTTAACTTTCAGGGCTTTGTGGAACTTACCATATTTCCCCTCAGAGACAATTTGAGATCTATAAAACTCAATGCAAAACAATGCAGAATTTATCGAGTCAGTTTGAATGATTCTTACGAAGCACCGTTTCAGTACTTTGATCCTTTCCTAGACATCTGTCAAGGCGATGGCAAACAGTTAGTAGTTTTCAAATATTCAGTGAACACAACAAGAAAAGAACTGCAATGATGTTAATTCTTTATATCTCACTTTTCAGGCGGTCTCTTGACTTTTATTCAAACCACCACATAGCTGCAGCTCAGCGAGTTGACCCAGACAACAATGCTGGAGAATTAGTGGTTCAGGTTCCACCCGATGCTGCTCATCTAGTAGCTGAGGGTAGAGCCTTACGTATAGGGATAGAGTTTTCACTCGAACAACCCCAGGGTGGTGTGCATTTTGTCTTACCTGACTGTGAGGGAACCTTAGCAGAGGTAATCTTTAAAATTCTCATATACTTTTTAGTTTTCATGCATTTTGTTGCAATATAAGGACTATTATTTCAGAGGGGTGCGCACATGTACACTTACAGCTATGAGAACTCATCTCGTCTGTGGTTTCCTTGTGTGGATAGTTTTGCGGAGCCTTGTACATGGAAATTGGAATTTACGGTTGATGATTCAATGACTGCCGTATCTTGCGGAGACTTGGTAGAGGTTGTTTATACTCCAGATATGCGAAGAAAAACTTTTCACTATGTTTTAAACACTCCAGCCTGTGCTCCGAACATTGCTTTGGCTGTTGGGTAAGATATTTGTGGAATATCGACTATATGACTTCAATAATTAGCAAGAGTCGCTTGATTGAGACACTGATAATTTTCATCCTTGATTTTCAGGCCGTTTGAAATATTCGTTGATCCTTACATGCATGAAGTTACCCACTTCTGTCTTCCGCAGCTTCTTCCATCTCTGAAAGTTTCTGCAAAATACATGCACGAAGCGTTTGAGTTCTATGAAGAAACTTTATCTAATAGATATCCATATTCTTGCTATAAGCAAGTTTTTGTCGATGAAATCGACGAAGATATTAATGCCTATGCAACAATGAGTATCTTGAAGTGGGTGATTTTCTTTAGTAGATCTCGAACTACTTGAGAACTTTTGTAATCAGACATTTCCATTGCAGCACAAATTTACTACACTCTACAGCCATCATCGATCAAGTCTACATTACAAAAAAAGCAATGGCACAGGCAATTGCAGAGCAATTTTTCGGATGTTTCATTTCAATGCAAAACTGGTCCGATACATGGCTCCCAAAAGGAATCTCAACATACCTTACCGGACTTTATGCCAAAAAATGTTTTGGCAACAATGAATACAGACAATGGGTTCAATCGGTGATAATTGTTTAATGCCTATGAAATCATATGGTCAGGTCAATCTGTAATCAAGTATCATTAGCCACTTACTATTTCAGGAGTTACAAGAAGTGGTCAAGTATGAGGAACAGTTCGGTGGCATTATATTGGACCCCTCGCAGCCTCCAGCTCCATTGCCTATAGCTGCAAATACGCCAGCTCCAGCTCCTCGAGTACCTGATCCAGGATTTTATTTCCCCATTAGGAATCTTCATACTATGTCACCAAAGTATATCGAGGTACTTCGTAAAAAAGCTCACTTGGTCATCAGAATGCTGGAACATAGGATTGGTCAAGAGCTTTTGTTGCAGGTATTTTAGAATCACAAGAAATACTCTCATCTATTGGCATTCAACTAAACTTTTGGTATGTTTCTAAGGTATTCAACAAGCAACTATCTCTAGCAGCTAACGCTGCACAACAGAAAATCGACTCTGGCTTATGGTCGCACATGTTAATCAGCACAAATGTGTTCACTAAAGCAATTTTCACAGTTACTGGCAAAGACATGGCAGTTTTTATCGATCAGTGGGTTAGAACAGGCGGCCACGCGAAATTTAGTCTCAGTTTTGTTTTTAATCGAAAAAGGTTCGTGTTATCAATGAAATTGACTTAATATTCAGATTCTAAAAAGTGATAATTCAACCTGGTCATAGAAATACTGTAGAATTGGAGATCCGTCAAGACACAACGCACCAAAGGGGCATTAGGAAGTACGTGGGACCTTTATTGGTAAACATCCAGGAACTGGACGGGACATTCAAGCATACTCTGCAAATCGAAGGAACTGTAGCTAAAGCAGACATAACATGCCACAGTAAAAGCAGAAGGAATAAAAAGAAGAAAATTCCTCTTTGTACAGGAGAAGAAGTTGACATGGATTTATCAGCTATGGAGTATGTGTAGCTTAAGTTTCGTGATCAATCTTCCATTCTACACGTCATATATAATTTTAAAAAATTGTCAAATTAATTTCAGCGATTCTCCAGTCCTCTGGATAAGGCTAGATCCGGAAATGACTTTAATGCGAGCTGTGCAAATTGAACAGCCTGATTATCAGTGGCAATACCAATTGAGGCATGAAAGAGATGTCACTGCTCAATTAGAAGCTATCGAAGCCTTACAAAACCATTCAACTCCTGCTACTCGGTTGGCTTTAACTGATACCATTGAGAACGAACATTGTTACTACAAAGTGAGATGCCGGGCGGCACATTGCCTAACTAAGGTTTGTTGGTTCCTCCATCGTGTCTTCAGTCAAGTGCTCATTTCATGCACAATACCCATATTTTTTCTATTTCAGGTCGCGAATGCAATGGTAGCAACATGGGCTGGCCCTCCAGCTATGTTAGCAATATTCAGAAAGCTCTTCGGCTCTGCGTCATGTCGGAGGATAATAAAGCAGAACAATTTCACTAACTTTCAGCATTATTTTTTGCAGAAGGTGAACATAATGAGCAATTGAATGAATTTCCTGTTCGAATTCATGACTAATCTTTTTTCTACTCACAGACAATACCCGTTGCCATGGCTGGCCTGCGTAATGCTCACGGCATATGTCCACCTGATGTCCTAACTTTTTTAATGGACTTATTCAAGTACAATGATAATAGTAAGAATCGTTATTCAGACAATTATTACAGAGCGGCCCTGGTGGATGCTTTGGGTGCAACAGTCACTCCAGTGATCAGTGTGCAGCAAGGGTAATTTTCAGTTACACGCTACCATTTCATAAAAATCCTGCAGGGATAATATCTATCAGTTGTCTCACTTTGAAATTCTCCTTCAGCACTGCCATAACAGCTGAGTCCCTGTCTATAGATACAAAAGCGATTCTTGAAGAAGTAACGAGGAATCTAAATCTGGAGAAACTTCTTCCATGTTATAAATACACCGTCAGTGTTTCTTGTCTGAAAGTTATAAGGATTCTACAGAAGTTTGGCCATCTTCCCAGTAATCCGCATTTATTCCGAGCTTATGCAGCTTATGGCCAATTCATTGGTGACTTTCCGAACAATTATTGTGGTCTTTATTGTTATTCTTTCAACAGGAATTTCAATTGGAAATGGCTATTTTTCAGACGTTCGGTTGGCTGCTCTAGAAGCTTTGATAGATTTCACAAGAGTAGATGGCAAGTGGGAGGACATGGAGTTCCTATTGGATATGGCAGAAATGGATCCACACCCTGGGATAAGACACAGATTGGTTAGACTTATAGTGCAAAATCCTCCCTTTGAAAGGGCCCACAAACATAGACTGGACAAGCCAGATTTAGTCGACCGAATTTGGAATTTAATAAAGTATGTAGTTTGGACTTGATATTTATCACATTCTGGAACATCTTTTATGTTCACCACTACAAATCGTCTCTTCTAGTGGAATGCTGTCACATGATACTAAGCTAAGATGCGACTTAGTAGATCTGTATTATACTTTATATGGGAGTAAACGACCTCTCTGTCTGCCTATTCCTGAGCTTGCGGCCATGACAAGACCTAGGAAAGCAGGGCCTCATGTTAGCCCAGAGCGCGAGGTAATTTTATAACTGTCATTTCGCATTCCTTATCTTAAATTTCGTGAATTAATCAGTGTCAATTCGTCTAGATAAAACCAAATCCACTGCACACAAACTTTGAAGCGCCAGTTGGCGTCGAAACCGCACCTATTTCCAATAAGCGAAAAATGTCTCCTACCAGAGATACGCCTGGTTCGTCAAATAATGTACCTGATTACATTCCTGACGTTAAAAGACAAAAGGTACGTGGTCATAATCATAAACTATTACAAATATGTAGTCTTTCTTAAAGCTCACCTGGGGTAATGATCTAATAAAATTGTTCAACAAAGGATGAAAAAGTTCCTGGACCAAATGAGGGTAAAGTGAAATCGGAATACTACAGTGACAACTCCGCGTCTCTTCCTGGAATTATGGGAACACAGGGTCCCGTCGGTTTTGAACCAGGCATGTTCAAAAAAGAGCAAGAAGATCATAAGCATAAAGGGGACACGTCCAATAAGGTGGAAATTTTTTGATGCTAGCTATCTTAAGGAAACGAGAAATTTCGTCTATTAGCTCATAATATCATAATCCTGAACTTTTTGCAGGGTAAAAAGAAAAAGAAAGACAAGAAAAAGCATAAGCACAAACATAAGCACAGGCATGACCATAGACATGGAAAAGACAAGGACAAAAAGGAAAAGGAGAAAAGTAAAGAGAGGGACAAAGAAAAGGATAATAAAGCAAAGGAAAAGGATTCGAACAATCTCAAAGTGAAGGATGAGACATTGAGTTCTGCAAGCTCGAGTCCTAGCCCAGATGCTACTACGGCTACAAACGAATTTATTTTTCCCTGAATAAAATTCCCTTTGCACTTCATTTGAAATCTTAGATAGGTATTTCTACAAACTTTTATCAACACGCATAAGTTCTATTTTGAAGTAACTCCGGGATGTAAATCACTAGACGATTATTGTAAATACAACTATTGATATGAAATGTTTTCGTCTAACCATTTGTTTGTTAAATCTCAATCCCTTTTGTATCTTTTATTGATGTGCGCTATCAGTTAGCAAGTTTTACTCACCAAACTATTCACAGATATACCATTAGTTCAGCAGTAATGCAGCAAGGTAAGATCATTGAGAACAGGGAAGTTTTCATACATAATTCAAAAAATACTCTAACATACAGTTTTACGTTCGTAGATAATCAATGTTAAAGACGAGATCTTTCAGACACAACAATGGGGGGCATCGTCCTCTGAACAATCCTTGTGTAACAGTTATAGTTATATGAATAAAATGGTGAATTTCTGCTTTACGTTCAACAAACCTAAATGATAAATTTATTGCGTGAAGTCTGGATTTGCATTCAGTTACACCTATGAGTGAAAAAATTTATTTCTGTAATAAGATCTAAATGTTAGGGCCATAGCATCGACATATAGAACCACCTGAAATGACGCGTTTCCAAACCACCTTATATGAGGTAGCGTCCTCGGCTCGTTTCGTTTTTTTTTTTTCAAGTGGAACGATCGCCGTTAATGCCTGGTCTACACATGTCCTTAACGACCAAGTATATTTAAGAAATCTGTAAACGGATTGGTCATTTCTGTAGTAAAAATTCAATGATTAGCTGAAATCTAAAATATACTTGATCGTAAGATGCGTGTGTAGACCAGGCATATTAAGCCCTATTCAAACCACTAACGTTGGGCCCCCCTCATGGACCAGTCTGGTGGGATGAAACCTGTAAAGACATCAGAAATAGAAAAAAGGGAAAAATAGATAGTTTTTGAGAAAATAAAATATTAATTCTAGACATAGAAATGGCATCCTAAATCACATAGCAATAAATATGAATGGACAATGAAACTTGCACATGACAACATACACGTTTACATAAAACACAAACACATACAAGACATGGTACCACATCAAACATAAAACATGAAACATTAAAATATGGGACAGAACAGATATATACTAGATAATCATAATCATCATCATATATTATCAATCATCTTATTGCAAAACATTCTCATCAAGAATCAAAAATAGAATCAAGCAATAAAAAAATTGTGTTTCAATGGCACAACTTCTGGAAAGAGAAAAAGCATTTGTCAATTGATTCCTAACACATGAAACCTGGAACATACAAACAAGCGATTAACATATTATTATATTAGATGGAATTGCTGCAAAGGAAAAACTTCTGCAATGACACAACTTCTGAAAAGAGAAAAAGCATTTGTCAATTGATTCCTAAAACATGAAACCTAGAACATACAAACAAGCGATTAACATATTATATTAGATGGAATTGCTGCAAAGAAAAAACACAATTATCAATTAATTTATGAAACATAAAACCTGGAACATACAAAAAAGTAATAAAAGCATTATTATTAAATTGAATTTTTGCAAACAGAAAAAGAGCAATGTTAACTAAAATAATTTTAACTGTCAAAATGTAGCGATAATGATCTGTGGTTGGAGCCATATTATTCCTAGAATAGAAAAATAGAGAACAAAGCAACATGCTGATGGCTGGAACATAAAATAAATTGCATTAGTAGCCAGAGACAGCCTGTGAATAACATCTGATTAGTATTGAAACTGAGAATCTGAAAGAATCCCAAGAGTTCTTCAGATGTTTGAATTCCTGAAATCAAAAAGCAAACTGCATATTAGTAGCCAGAGACAGCCTGTGAACAGCATCGGATTAATATTAAAACTAAGAATCTGAAAGGTAAAGGTAAAACGGTTGATTTTTAGCCGATGAATGCTTTGAGATGGTTGAGCAATCGGCATGTATTTTTGTGACCCAAGAAATGTTCGTATCAATTCCAAATTATTTGACTCAAGAAACTTTTTTGAGAGTTCAGATATCTGAAATCAGAAAGCAAACAGTATATTAGTAGCCAGGGACATCCTGTGAACAACATCTGATTAGTATCGAAACTGAGTATCTGAAAGAATCTTGAGACTTGTTCCAGAGTTTGAATTCCTGAAATCAGAAAGCAAACTGCATATTAGTAGCCAGGGACATCCTGTAAACAATGTCTGATTAGCAATGAAACTAAAAACTAAGACCTAACACCTGTAAGAAAATTTGAATTAGTATGAAATCTGAAAATAAGAAGTATTGATTAGGACCTGTAAGAAAATTTTATTAATATTAATAATCTGAAAGGTAAAATTTTGATTAGTATCTTACAAATAATCCCGTGGAAGTCAAGTACCAGGCACAAAAAGGTGCGATAGTACTTGATCCCTTACAATTTTTCGGCTTTTGGGTTTAAAACGCATCAAGCGTTGCAATGCATTTTTTAAGCGCCAAGTCCGCGCGCATACGAGCAGCAGCGACGGAACTTGGGTTTTTAATTCTCTTTAAATTCCTGAAAGAAAATCTCTCACATCAAGTTTTTAAAGCGCCTTGCAAGATGGCAAGTCACGCTAGTTATTGTTTTAAGAATGGCCCAATCGGGCGTACAAGAAATAAAATATATAAACACATAACATGCGATTCCTCGTCCGCGCGCTATATACCCGCGCGAGCAGCGTCAGACTTGGAATATTTATGCTAATGGAAATCGAAGAAATGCAATTTTTAATCGCATCCTTCTATTCCAATTAACATTGGGGAGTGGAAAGGAGAAAGGTTTACAAATTTGTGGCGTGACGGTCGGCGATCCTCTTCGACGCGAAGTCTTCGAGCTCAACGTCCACCTCACTTCCATGCACCACGGCTGGTACGGAGAGCAAGGCGGACGCATTTCGCCCATTCCAAGTGACCAGGAATGTTACAGGGAAGCAAAAAACTTAATTTAATTTGATTTGTTTGTGAATTGTTGAAAGGAAAATGATCTAGTAGATCTCAGCAAAGAGATCTAATAGACCGCGTGAAGAGACTCATTTGAAAAATATGGAGTTAAATGTTACATAAAATTAATTAACGGAATTTGATCGGAATTCTACTCAATTGATCACTTGGAATTGCTGTGGAAAGAAAAGTTGCGCTCCCGATTTCTTGCCTACCCATTTTGTGGAGCCCACATCCCACCCAACGGTTAAAGCTATTATTCACATACACACTGCTTATAAATGCCCTCGCGATGCATGAATTTACCTATACCTGCCTTTCACCTATAATTATCCAAGAAATGATTTTACTGACGAAAACCCCAATTCATACTTGCGCCGGCGCACCGAGAATTTCGTCTCACTCACATCTCACATTCATTGCCGTGGTATCTCGTTCAAAAAACTTACTGTTGACCTGTTGTGTGTGTAGAAATATAAAGGCTGCCCATGCCCCGGCCGAAGCCGTAATTTATTTAAATTTTGAGAAAAGGTGTGTTTGCTATCTGGCCGAAATTTAAAAAACATCAATGATCTTTAAATGAATATAGTAAATTTACTCTTGAGTAAATATCATCAGGAAGAAAATGAGATTAATTAATCTCATATAATATTCATTAAGCAAGAAAAAGTTAAGGGCTGAAAATTGTGTGTAAGGGAAGAAAATACCTGAAATGATTAGACATCCTGTTATAGTTCTAGTGAATTTACTTATCGGTACCTAAAGACGAGTTCAAGTTTGATCAAAGTTGAGTTGAAAGAATTGAAATTTTAAACATGCAAATAGATAAAAAAATATAGAGATCAAATTCAAAATTGATTCAGCTGATGGCTGATCATTAAATTGAGACTAAATGAATTCTGACTACTCGCGGAAGCTATCCAAGTCAATTCCTGATGTACCTGAAAAAGCTGAATCTATGGTAATGACCATCATTCGCACGACAAAATTTTATTACCGATCAGTGATCGACGCAAGCGAGATCGGTCACCGAAAATTATAGGAAATTTATAAAACGCGACAGTCGATTGAACGACGGCCCTTACCGTTGCCTATGAGCTGCGCACTCTTGCACTTAACTTTATCAAAGATGTGATTTATTTGAACAGTTCATATTTGACGAACTAATGGTTGACTACTTCAATAACTGATTAAATCATTAATAACTCACTGACTGACTAACTGACTGATTCATTCATTTATTGTGAAATTGATTGACTTTAAGGAAGAATTATTTATTTTTGATGCTACAGGGTGCAGGTGCGCTATGCTCAACAACAACAAACCCTAGAATTACCTGATATAATAAAATTGAAAACAGAGTACCGCCACGCCACGTGACAAAAAGGGAAGGGGGATAAAAATATATAAAATACAACGACTCCAACGCCAGCGTTCACCATCGCGTGAGCTGGCAAAGAAGTCGAGGAACTTTAACTGCGCTCACCATCGCTGCCGGTACCAAGACCGGACCCGAGCCGGTTCCCAGGTCTCGGGGGTCTTGGATTTTATCCGGATGTCTCTGCCTCCCTGATGGCTATAGCTGTGTAGTAGGTTGAAACGTTGTAGGTTGAATGTAGTAGGTTGAATGAAATAAGTGTGGTACGATGGGAAGTTGATGCGATGCTCCCACGAAGAACGATGCTATAAAAATAGAAAGAAAAAAACACGAATAATGAAAATCGAAAATTTGTGAATTAAAGGAAATAAATGGTTGTAGAAAATTTTAATTACCGAGATTTTCCACTTTATGTGCGTGGTCGATTATCATGTTATGTACGTACGAGGTGACTCCATTGGATGCAGTAAAAACGAATGTCTGTAATAAAAAATTTCAGAAATTTTTGTATAAAGAATTTCAGAATTTGCAACGAATGTGAAAAAAAATATTCAAATTTCAAACTCACCAATTTTTCCTGAATCTGGCGAATATTAGAAATCCGGTTGAAGTAGCTATCGGATTCTTTCGGAAAATTTCAATTACAGAGATTTTCCATTCTACGTTCATGGTCGGCAATCACTTAGCAAGAATATTATCTAAAACAGAATATCAAAACTTTGATTATAATAAATTTCGTATACACCAGCAACATGAATCAAGCGATTCGGAAAGAATTAGCTGAAAAACGATCTAATTTCAGACTCACCATTTTTTTCCGAAGTCTAGTAAACAGGGACCTGCTTGAAGAAGCTTCGAGATCCTCCTCAGCTGTGTACTGCAGGCTCGGGTTCTGTAATGCATAATAAACTATGCATCAAATTGTAAATAGAATACAAACTGTACGTGTGGCGGTCATTTATACCTAACCTTCAACGAGCGGAAAGAAATATTTTCATCTCTATTCGGTCCTCTAATTCTCGGAAAGCTTCGAAAAAGCGAAAATAATTGCACCCGTAGACGCCAACAAATACGCAAAACAACTTATAGAAACAAGAGAATGTAAACCTCGAATCAAAATATTAACACGTCGCGACTAGTTGTTGTTGCGAAGCAGTTTGAACGGGTGAACGAATCGTAACGAGTCGAGCCGAAGGTGCCCGATCGCCAAAGGTACGAAATTCCGCTGCAGAGAAATTAAGAAAAAATTAATAAAATCAAAACTCACCAATTCACGTGGCAGAAAGAGTGGAGATCCGGTACGAATGCTCCTAGATATTTGTATGCACCGATTATGCACTTTATGCCGATTATGTGGAGATGGTCGAGTTGTGGCAGGAATTCAAAAGTTATTCGCAATGGCTATCGGCTTCGACTTGTTGCGTCCAGTATAGCCACTGTTAATATGTATCACCAATTTTAATGCGTTCAATTTAACGGCGTTATACACGTGAATGAGCCAAGATTCTTCGATCGATTATCACAAGATTCAGAGTTGGTTAATATTAGGTAGAGTTAAATTCACAGCGAGTTACACGAAGACCTGGTACAACTAGACGATTCGAAGTTCGACGTAGGAATGGCGACGCAGTTCTGCATGCGCTCTGTATTTATAACACAAAATGGCCGACGACACCACACCAATCAGAGGCCGCGTAGAGGCGCGCTGTACCCACTGAACTATATTACTACTCCTGTACCTCGCGACTGCCACTAACTTTGGTACGAGGTATCACCATTTTTAATACGTTCAATTTATCGGTGTTATACACGTAAATGAGGTTGGATTCTTCGATTGATCATCACAAGTTTCAGAATGCACATTATTAGACACAGTCACAGTTGAATTTACAGCGACTTAGACGGAGTCAACCAGACGATTCGAAGTTCGACGCACATATGACGTTGCCGCGCAGCTTCCCATCTCCTACTGAGCGGGACAATCAGGAGCCGCGTAGAGGCGCGCTGTACGTTCCTCGCAACTTCTACTGACTCTGATACGACGTATCACCATTTTAAATGCGTTCAATTTAGCGTTGTTATACACGTTAATGAGGTTGGATTCTTCGATTTATCGTCACAAGTCGTAGAATTCTTCAATATCAGTTACAGTTAAATGTATAACAAGTTACGTAGAGACGTTGATTGAAGAACGGAGATCAACTCTTATTCAAAGACGTCCTCTATTACCCATAATTCAAAGCATGTACAAAACTGCAGTTAACGTCAGTTGTGCATATCGACGCTTGTGCAGTTGGGAACACGACATGTCGACCTACAAGGTCAGTAGATGTCCCTACTGGATTAATCCGTAACATACTCTTTTCCAACGAGTTGAAAGACCACCATATAAAGCGAGTTTTGGTCGTTACGCCATCTCATGGCTGGAATAAAAAAGCGTTTTCCCAAAAAAGTGGGTTCTCTCTTCCGCACTTCGGAGCATATACTTCGTTGTGCAGGTTGTGTTTAGTTGTGTTTTTAAATTTTCTAATCTACAGAGCTTTGCATAATCATTGAACGAGTGCAACAACTGGCAAAATGAAGATGGCGGACGGATCTTTGTTAAGAAGAAATAGACCCGGAACCAAGGCAAAGGTTAATAACAAAATCACTATTCAATAAAACGATTGGATTCATGTATGAAACTCGCTTACGTTGCAGCTATCCAGTCGCATTTTATCGTTCTGCATGATTCTCATGCTACTCATGCCTTGCACACTGCTCCGAAAATCAATGATACTCTTACTTACAAATCGAGTAATTTACAATTCGCATGCTTTTTTCTATCCATTCATCAGCAGCCCATGGCACACCCTTTCGTCACCAGGTACCACCCACTTTGCACCCCCATATCGTAGGAATAGCATAATCATAAAATAGTGGCGTCTTAAGGCTCCAAAACATTTGACAGATTGCATCCCTCTTTTTTCGTCTTTGAAGGATCCAGTACATTTAACAAACAATGCTTATCACATTGATTCAGAAGATTCAACATTCATGGAGTCACATTCTGCTCCAAACGTTTTCTTTTAATGCCCTACCATTCAAATACATATTTGTACATTTCTGTGGAGAGGCCTGTACAGTCTTCAGAAGCTCCAAAATAATTGACATATCAAGATCTCAAGTTGATTTTGTGGTTGAAATACTCTTCATATTTTTAAAGGATTTTTGCCGTTGGCCAGATGAGCCTTTTGAAGAAATGGACAGCACACTTGCTGTGCAACAGTATATACAGCAGATAATAAGACGAGAGCCAGCAAACATTGAGCTCATTCTTGGCATGCCAGAAGGACAGGATGAGGGAGTGTGGAAATATGAGCATCTCAGACAATTCTGCATGGAATTGAATGGACTGGCAGTCAGACTGCAAGGAGAATGCGATCCTTCTACTTGCACTCAAATGACAGCTACTGAACAATGGATATTCTTATGTGCAGCTCACAAAACGCCCAAAGAGTGCCCAGCTATAGATTATACTCGGCATACTCTGGATGGAGCTGCTTGCCTTCTTAACAGCAATAAATATTTTCCAAGCAGGTAATAAGTGTGAATATCGGTTGTGTGAATTGCAAGACGTAAACTCTTAATTTGACCTCACCATCATATCATATTTATTGTTCCAGAGTTAGCATTAAAGAGTCATCCGTTGCTAAACTCGGATCTGTGTGCCGTCGAGTCTACAGGATCTTTTCACATGCCTATTTCCACCATCAGACAATATTTGACGAGTTTGAAAACGAGACATTCCTTTGTCGCAGGTCTGGTAGTAGTTTCTACAAATTCAGAATTTCATTGAAACGCTGAGAGCGAAATTTTTTTGCTCAAAAGACATAAAAAACCTCGACTTCTGAGCAGATAAAGACTCACAAATTCTGTAATAAGATGCTCTACAAATAGTTTTCTTTCGCATAGATTTGTGCTTTGAAACCTTCTAAGTTGTTTTAAATTTATAGGTTTACCGCATTCGTCATCAAATACAATCTGATGTCCAAAGACAATCTCATAGTACCGATATTGGAAGATGGTGCCCCCACGGAAAGCGAGGCATAGGGACCTCTATTTCCACCTTCTTGTCTGAAGCTCGTACCACAGATTTTCAAGCAAAATCTGTTGCCGATTTATCGACTCATACAGATATCACTAGGCGTTATCTCAGGTAGCTTGCAAGCATTAGGGAGCAAGCGGCTGACGTTCAATCCTGGTAAAGTTATTCTTTGAAATTTTTCTTTACACTTAATAAACAAGGCGTTCAATCTCTTTATATTTATTATCATTTTTAATGGAATATCTTTTCCTAAAGATTTTAAGAAAGCAAAAGAATTCCTATCATTTTATGACGATTTCAAGTGACTGATTTTTTAAAAATAGTGCGTTCTTGTGAGTTTTTTGATTGGTAATTATTCATTTTGAAGTATATCACAGAATGATTCACCAGGGTCATAAGACGACGATTATAAATTGCGGCATGGAATACATTTTTTTATTTTCATACACTATTCACACATGCTATAATCTGTACCACAAGCGACGTGCATATGAAGTTATAATCAAAGTTGAATGAAAATCCATGAACCGTAAATAATCAGCGAATAAAAATGAAAATGCGATCCAAGCAATGACCAGTAAATAATTTTTCAAAGATTATTCAAAACGTAGTAATAAAATCAATGTCGTATGGAACGTTTTGCAACAAAATACACACTTGGAATTCTGCTCTAAATTCGATATCTGTAATCAAAGATCAACTAATTTTATTATAATTGTCCTTTTTATTACGATTAAATATTTATTACATCGCTGAGGATCATTAACTGACAAAGTCACAGATAACAAGAACGAAATTGATGACTAAATATTGTAATTAGCATAGAGGAATAGGCGAATAGTATGCGAGTCCTCGTAAGACGTAATAGTGGTAGAGAAGTAATAGATGTCGTATAATCGTTATATACATAACATACTAATCTCTCATAGCTATAAATCCAGGTCGCTAGATTCTCCGCCGCCCTTTACCGATCATATTTATTGGTCAACAGTTGGGTGCTTATGTATGTACGGACGTACGTATATCATCACTGCTACCAGATAATAATGAGCAGACAGGATCGTGAGTCGTGAACATACCGCACTTTTGAAGAAAAAAAATATGCCTTTCGATTATTCATTCTTTTTCCTCTCATTGCTCACTAATCAGATGATAATATGTACCGGTTATCTAACCGAGCAAAGCAATATCGCAACTGGGTAATATTCCCATTTCTAGCAAAGACCAGGTGGAATTATTAACATTCTTCAGCTATTGTGGAAAGATGTAGTAAAATCTATCAAGTCACAACGTTATTAACCATGAATAAATGTTGTGTGATTTATCAGCTGCCTTTTAATTTTGAGCAAAATATTATTAGCCCGATAAAATAAACGACGGACGGTAACTGTAATTAAACCGTCCGCGGAATACAGATGAATTTTTACCAATTGTCAGTGTTTTATTAATAGTACGTTTATCGTCATCTTAGGACTTGTCTATTAAATATTTCTTGTTCGTACTATAACGGGGAGAAAAACAAATACACTGTACATACAATCTGTAAATATGAATTAATGAATACAAAATGGTGTATGAAATTAGTAGAATGTAATTATGATTATTAATGAAAATATTAAGTATTAACAATGACAGAAATACATCCCGTGTGACTATTTCCATGATAATTATTATCAATGAACAATACAGACGAAATAAAATTTCTACCAAAAAACAAAGAATACTATAATTTCTCCTGCCTAGTCACTTTTACCTTTTTTATTGCTTTTGTTATCCGAAGAGCTTTCCGCAGTCTTCTGTCGTTTTCGAGATTTTTTTTGTCCCGTTCTCAGCCCCATAGCTGCAAATTCTTCTGTCGCAACATTCGATAATTTACTAGTAGATGGCTGCTGCTGCTGATGATCTTTTGACGTGGGATTTCCAGAAGTATTTTCAGAATCTGCATTCGAGGGGTCCAAGAGCTTCGATAAGAACAACCTTTGGTCACTTGCAGACTGGTATCTGCAGGTAATAGGAATTTCACATGATTTTCTATTTTCAACCAGATTCAAATCTCTATTTACAATTCATGCGGAATTTACCCAGGTTCGTTCGGGTCCAGTGGTTCTTTAGCCAATAAAATATGGATCTCTGGTACACTGAGGTCCTCGCGATTATCCTCACCGATTTCTGATTTTTTTGATCTACAAAATTCGAGTTTCAGACAAATGTAAAAAACTGTCTAATCTTTAGTCTCCGAATGAATAGTCCTTGACTTATTTATTACTTCACATAACGCAGTCTCGTGATCTGATGAAGTCCCGGATTTTTTCTCTTGCATAGCTCAGCACAAGTTATTACTTTGCCAATTCCTTGACCCGCTCCCGACCAGACCACGGATTCGTATCCGGAAAATTCTTTCAACGCGTAGTTCAAGACATTTCTAATTTTAGTGCCACTGTTCACCTACAATTTTAACGATGAAAAAAAATATCTGCTTAAGAAGTAATATTTTTTGCTTTTCTAAAAATATCACTTTTGGGACGTGATGTTAAGATCAATATCTGTTTGGATTAAAAGAAGAAAATCTCAAGTTCTACTCACGTGCATCCAAAGAAACTTTTCGGGTAAATTCGGTATCGGGATATTCGTATCGGCTGCCTTGGGTTTCACGATCTTCTGTTTTCTTCGATTTCTACTTGTTTTCGTCATCTGAAAGAAGTGGAATGATTTTAGCAAAATTAGCTCTATGTGGAATGTAATTTATTGTGCATACTATCATAGATATATTGAACCTATATGGAATCGACATTCGATTATTCTGACCATCACGTATCTGAAGTATTAATTAAATTGAAAATTATTGGCAAATTCAACGGGATCCGAAGAACGCCAGGATTAGTGAATGGAGTTCCGATTGCGTGGGAGCGAGCTATATAATAGGGTAAGAAACAGGGAAGGAATCTCGAAAGGGAGTAGAGCACTGGGTCAAGATTTCAAACTCTCCGCGCGGTGGCTTTGAAAGAAATTCCTCTGCAAAATATAACGAATATCGAATCCAATTTTAAAAAAAATTATAATTGAGAGTAATTGTTTCTAGCAAATTACTTGATGATCTACATCAGGAGTTATCTTACTGCTGCGGATTGAACAATTTCCCCGAATGTGAGGGATAAAATATAACAGAAAAAAATTAATCGTGGTATCGTTACTCTTCGCGTACTGTATGATAAAAGTCGGGGAAGTTTCACAACCAGAAATGAACTTTTCCTACGCGTACATACTATTCATCGAGGGTGAAATATCTGCGAATTGTCCTTGAGAATACCGGGCGTGAGATAATAATTACTAGACCTTCCATATCCAGCTTAATTATTATTGCAGCTGAATTCAATAATTCTCTCGTCGGATCATCACCAAATATATTAGCCAAAAGGGTCTAAAATTCTGCTGGCATATATATCTTGAAAATCTATATTTATTTTCCCCTGGGAGGTTCAATTTATTATATCCGAGCCCTCCTGAAACGTGACGTCGTTGCTTGGACTTTTCAATCGGTATTCGATTTTACCGAGAAAAAAGGGCCGAAGCTGGTTCATCTGATAGGAGAACGATCCTGCGTCTGATCGTGAGCGTGTGTTCGGACATATAGGTATAAAAATATTCGTAAAAGTGTTTATAGACATCCGGAGGTGGGATATTATAAGGACGACGACGAAGGGCGAAGATGAGCAGTGAAAGCCGACGGTAGTTGTGGTCGTTTGTGAGCGTCGATTGAGTAAGTTGGTATGCGGCATAGCAGGCATAGCGCCGCGACGCTCTGACGCCATATTGCATTATTAAGCACCCCTACGCTTCGGCGTTTGCTCTCCTCCCTTGCATTCCAGCATTATGAAAGTTTTTTTATTTCTTCCACCCCCGTCTCCACCCTCGAGCACTTCTCTCGAGAATCCTGTGGGATAACCGCGCACTCGGTACTCTATTATCTTCCAGAAACCGACATGAAATACCGGAAATTACCGAAAACCAATGGCAAAACTCATTATACATTGAATATAAATGAATAATACCCATTTCCCCATGCAACGGACATTCAAACTGTGCAAAATTTAATTAAATTATGCTTTATGACATTCGAAGCGTATACATTCTCCATACACAGTATCAATCATTGTTGTTATCGTTCAAATTTCATGTACGGAATAAAAAATTCCGCAGAGTATATACACGTAAAGCGATCGCTAATTGGGTCAGAATTGAATAGGCCTCCAAGAACCGAAGTGAATAAGGACTGGAGATTGAATTTCCCAACAGATCTCTCCAGCTCTTTTCTCGCAATGCCAAATGGTGTACTAATATAAAATAATAATAATCGCGACGATATAGTAATCATGTAAATGGTAATGATAATGATAATAATAATTAGGCGAGACCTCCGGCACCTCGAGGACCGACGCCTGGTCCTGACACCTTCTTACAATGCACCTCGACGCTGCTTTATACAGCCCGGCACAAACATCCAATTTGCTCGAGTATCGCACAGCTGGGAAAAAGGTTATTAAAATACGGAATCTCTCCCTAGCTCGCTATCATCGATGAATATTTTTTCAACTCTCAAGACGATCTCCGATATACCTCGCGGTGTTCGGTATTAAATCGTCGTCGATATAATAGACGATATCCGAACGACAAATAAATTAAATCAATCCTGTTCAAAATTAATCTTTGATTTCCTGATTTGCAGGGCACGGATGCGTATTATATATGACGAAAGGTCACTTCAGGTCGAGTTGAATTCCGAAGAACGATGGAGCAAGGTGTAAGGTTTGACGGAAGAAAATTGGCGTCGTGGCCAGGGGTAGATGCGGGGTGCGTCGTTCGCTGAACGCGCATGACGAGGGTGTCGAGGTTTCGCGGTTTCGCGGTTTGGATCAAGCGCACCTTCGAAGTCCTCAGCTAGCTCTGCCAAGTCTGGACCAAGGCGGAGATTCATCTCCAGTTCTTCTCACATTCTTCGACCCCGCGAACCCGAATTCAAAGTTTTCTCCACGACTTCGCTTCGTTCTTCATTCGCTCTCCGTCTCTCCCTCGAATTTCTTGCGGCGACGACTCGCCGCCTACAACGCTGCCGAAAGGAATTTAGCAACAGGTAGGAACAAACCAGTGCAAGAAGAGATAATCTCTTGAATTCAAAGAAAAGATTCGTCGATTTCTTTTTCTCTTGCTTAATTTTTTTTGAGTTGTGTTTAAATCGAAATTATAAGCGTGGAACGATGATGACGGGAGTTAATTACACGGGATTTGAAAGGCCGTATTTCCCTTGACAAGTTATCAACCTCGTGGTCTATACGTCATGGTTTCCAGGAAACTACTAATTGGGATTAACTGTAGCGAGAGGAAAACAGTCTATACCAAACTCCCCAATTAAGCCCTGGAGGGACAGACAGTGTCGATAACCATCGTTGTCGTCGTCGTCGTCGACTTATTATACAATATTACTGTTAGAAAATATCCATTTCCAAAACAATATGGAAGATCCGTCGAAGATCGTTAAAATTCAATCTGTGCTCTATCCAGCTCATCGCGTGTATAATACCGTACCAGTACGGTCTAATTTTATCACTCATGACCATTATTCACAGAGATCATGATATGATTTTCACATCGATGTCATGTTGTCAACTCGCGGAATTCGTTTGCAAACCGTTTTTAGCGTGAAAGAGAAATAATGGACATCGAAGAGTTCCGAAATCGGGGGAAGGAAATGGTGGACTACATCTGCGAATTTATGAACAACCTTCACGAAAGACGAGTTACTCCGGACGTCGGTCCTGGTTATTTACGCCCCCTTTTATCCGGAGTAGCGCCTCAGGATCCGGAGTCGTGGGATGACATAATGAAGGACGTCGAATCCAAGATAATGCCTGGGGTAATTAAAATATATGCATAATCGAGAAGTGTGGAAATTCGATTCCCTTCTCTTCCGCAGATCACTCACTGGCAGCATCCAAGATTCCACGCTTATTTTCCTGCCGGAAATTCCTTCCCTTCGATCCTCGGCGACATGTTATCGGACGCCATCGGATGCATAGGATTCTCGTGGGTAAGTTATTAAAAAATTGTAATTTGGGAAAAGACGGATGTGATTTTTCTTAGAAATGAGAAGGAAAAAACAAAAATTTGCAAAGTTTCCGAACTGCCTGTAAGGTAATCGCGAGTTATTCGATGCTACGGTTATTCGAGGAATTTATTATACAGCAACCAAAAAAAAAAAAATAAATAATCAAGTTTCATAGAAATTTTTTGTACCTACCTACATTTTTTTTTTTTTCTCGAAGAGTAAATTGAACGTTCGACTTTTAGAATATAGGGAAAAATGAGGGGGTCTGCAGGAGAGAGACGCAGGGATCTCGGTTATCAATCAATCGAAGAAACGTCTGACTTTTTTGACGGATTGTTTGTTTGCGCCAAAGTAAGGGGGGACAGGTGAGATGATATTTTTTTTTTTTCAGGCCGCAAGTCCCGCCTGTACGGAACTAGAAACGATAGTCTGCGAGTGGCTTGGTGAGTATAGACAGTAATACCGAGATATGATCCTAGTTTCGACGACGGCGCAAAAAAAAAAAAAAAAAAAAAACTCAGGCGAATAATATCGAGTATTTTCAACATCTCCGCGAATAAGAGGTAGATAAAAACGAGTGGTTTATACGAGACACGCTCTCGCTGTAGCATGTACAACACGATACGATTGTCCCGTAATCATAATTATATAAACGAGTTCAGCTGCTTCTTCGTGGATTCAATTAAGTCACCTTGAGAACGACTGAACATTTTTTGACGTCATTGTGTATTTAAACCGTATCGAAGTCTATAATGGGAATCAGATATATTCTTACTTGAAAATGTTCAGGAAAAGCAATCGGCCTTCCAAACGACTTCCTGTATTTCAGCGAGGGGAGTAAAGGGGGTGGTGTGATTCAGGTGAGGATTTCCAAACACAGGAATCCCTGACTTCTAATTTCTTCCATACTTGGAAAAAAAAAAAACAAACAAACCCTTCTTCTCTAATAACTTGACTGCAGGGTTCTGCCTCGGAATGCGTTTTGGTCTGTATGTTGGCTGCTCGGGCGCAGGCGATCGCAAGGTTGAAGGAATCGCCGGCTCACTCGCAACTCGACGAATCAACCCTACTTGGAAAGTTGATGGCTTATTGCAGTCGCGAGAGCCACAGTTGCGTAGAAAAAGACGCGATGATCTGTTTCGTAAAATTGCGAATATTAGAACCCGATGAGCGGAGCATTCTCAGGGGAGAAACCGTCCAACAGGTATTAAAAAAACCGAATCGAATTACCCAATTCGAAAAATTTCCACCCGAGCATGGGTGAACGTCATCGGATTTTTATGCGCGTTAAAATTGAAACCTCCTACACAACCAGTACATCAATTTCACCCGAGCGATCCGCGTTTCTCTTCCATCGCAAAACTTGAAGTATAATGGTGAAGATTTATAATAGCCACGAAATGTTTTGGAAAGTTACCGAATGGAAACTGCGTCGCAAAATTCGATAATTTTCTGTGTCATCGACACACCGTTCGGAATCATTAGGAATCACATTATACTTTCGTACACAACGAGTCAAATAAATTATACAAAATCTTTATTTCGACAGGCTATTGAGGCGGACATAGCGGAGGGTTACGTTCCATTCTTCGTATCGACAACATTGGGAACGACCGCGTGTTGCTCATTCGATAATCTCAAAGAGATTGGACCAGTCTGCAAAAAATGGCCAGGCGTAAGCGCACCGATAAACGAATACCATTATAACAGCTCGATCCGTCAATGATTTTTGCGTTACGAACAACGAAATTTCTGCGTAGTAAAGAACAGCGTTAAATTGAGAAAAAGATCAGCAAAAACAATCAATTTAAATCTAGACAAAGCAACGATCGCTATTCTACATAAATTTTTTTTGCCACCAGATCTGGCTTCACGTGGATGCTGCTTACGCTGGTAACTCCTTCATCTGTCCTGAATTGAAGCCGTTGATGGCTGGCATAGAATATGCGGATTCATTCAACACGAATCCGAATAAATTCCTGCTCACCAATTTCGACTGCTCTTGCCTGTGGGTAAGAGATCGTTTCAAGCTGACGAGCGCCCTGGTCGTAGATCCTCTTTACCTGCAGCATACGCACGCCGATACGGCAATCGATTACAGGTGAGAGGTGTTGGATAAAAAATTTCGGATTGATCGCGAATTCGAGGAAATTAAGGATAAAAATATTGCTCGAACAGACACTGGAGTATCCCGTTGAGCAGAAGATTTCGCTCCCTCAAAATATGGTTCGTGCTAAGAAGCTACGGAATATCAGGACTTCAGGCTTATATTCGCAATCACATCAATTTGGCAAAAAGATTCGAAACTCTAGTAAAAAAGGACACGAGATTCGAAGTCTGCAACGATGTTACGGTAGGTGTAAAGGATATGTATAGTACGGAATAATACCGTGCCTCATTATAAGGAGTGTCGGGTGTTGACTTAACGATCGGTTAAGTATAAGTGTTAAGAAGCCGCGTTACGTAACGAAGCTGTGTCATGCGGTTCGCGAGTGACTTGAGGCATTGACATTCGTAACGCAAGAAATCATCACTTACCGAAGGTACGGCAGGTATAAAGATCGAAATGAGCGAAGGGGGGTAGCCGTTTATATCCACTCGGGGATTCCCACTTCTTCATTAGCGTCTGGTGGCGGCGTACTAACTTCCGTAGTTTAATTAATAAATCGGTAAATGATTCACTGGTCGGAAACCCTTGCCTCGTTTCTACTTTACCAGGAATTTTTTTTCTATAATAAACTCGGAAAAGAGTATCGCGGAGTCGTAGCCGAAAAATCCCCGAACGCGGAAGTAGCGGTTCTCTCCCGTTACACCGATTCGATTAAATAATCTTTGATGTCTTTTAACGAGCGAATGATCACGTTCGTATATGTATATAATCGTATAATATCGATATTCGAATTCCTCGACAGGAGATGACTATTCTTTCAATGGTAAATGATTCTTACAATTTTTCCTGCCTAGCTAGCTAAGTGTAATGCAATTACGGCCGCATTTTAATGATTGCGAGCATCATTTTTTAATCGAGAAAATTGATACATACTGCAGTGGAAATTAATCGATAGCTGTTATAACCCATGCCACAACGAGTCTCATCATCTTCCGCTGCGCGAAGATCGTTCGACGTGAATATGGAAAATCGTTATACCAGTTTTTATGGATGATAAATAATACATAAGCGCAATAAAAATCTAACGAGATTCGTTATATCCATTTTCAACTGCGCCGTAAATCAAACTAACGACGAACGCGTGTACCGTGCGAAAAAAAAAAAAAAAATCTCAGATTCAATGCGAGAGATGAACTTATTCTTTTCCCATTCACTTTCAGCTGGGGCTCGTTTGCTTCCGAGCTAAGGGATCGGATAAACTGAATCAAAAACTACTGAGCGTTATCAACGACTCGGGTAAAATTCATATGATTCCAGCCCGTGTGAATCAACGATACACGATTCGCTTTGCTCTTGCCGCTCCAAACGCCACGGAATCCGACGTCGGTGAGATAATCGATCGATTAATTTTTCCCTGACCACGTATTTATTTTAATTAGTTTTTCACCATTGTATATCTCGCAAGGCGTAATTTTCCCGTCAATTTTTTTCATCGTTTTTTCTCCTCGACGTTCACTCCGACTTCTTCGGTAGCGAATTAATCTATTATGAGCATAATCGACCGTAGACTCATTGTTAATGATTTATACCACTTCCAGACACCGCCTGGAGCATCATCACCGATTTCGCATCCGAGCTCCTGGAATCCAAGGTAAAATACCCTTACGGATATCGCGGACGTACAGGGCACGTTGTGGTTCGTTGCTGCAACGATCAAAGTCGGACACCACATACGAGTGATAATGGGAAACCAATGAAATCCCGTGAACAATTTCCTGATCTTCGGTGCTTTCCTGAAGACAAAAGCAACGTTACAAAAAAATTTTGCGGCAACCTTGAATTGCCCCATCACATTTGCGATATGGTTATTCGACGGATGTGGTGTCTACGGCTTAGAAAAACGAGCCGCAGCATCTCGTAACTTTAAAACTAACATCGATGTATCGAGTCACTACGCATATGCGGTAAATTTATACGTAGAAAATTGCTGTGAGCCAACCTTGACTGCAGAGCGGTTTTCACACCGTGGCTCGTAACTAATTCTTCCGCCTTTGCCAAGGTCACCCCGAGCAATTTATCCCACTGGCACTCTTCAGTTCCAGACGAAGGGATTGACGGTCGCAAAAATACAATGTTTTGATTCAACGTACCCCCGATTTTTTCGCAGGACGTGATGGACGAGCTGGCCGATATCCGAGAGAAGAAGAGGAAGGCTACGTTAGAGCAAAGAAGATCGTTCTTCGTTCGTATGGTTTCCGATCCAGCGATTCAACCCGGTTTTACGAAAACCCCAAATCAGCCGACAGCAAAGCTCGAAACTCAGGCGACGATTGCCGGAATGGAATCCAACAGCAATCCGCCCACGGTGTTGGTATATTTTTCTTATCGCAAATGACCGTATGACACGATAAAAATGTCAGAGAAAAACGCATCCGAGGTTCGTCAATTACCTCAGTTTGATGCCCGGTCATCAAACTGTTCTTGGTCCGAAAGTATCCATGCATGACCAATAATATGAATTTAATCGGCTTTCACTTTGCATTAAATAATTGGTTATTCTGTTTCGATTTTTTCGATTTTTAACATCCCCAGGCACTCCTGGATATCGTGGCCTCTGGCCTATCTTCTCCAATCACGTGACTCTGCATCGGAGACAGGGGAGCTGTCGCTCAGGTGAGATAAAAATGGCGTTGTACGAAGAAGAATAAAAAAAAAAAAAAAAAAAAAAAAAAAAAAAAATAACAGAACCTGAATGCTTAAGATCAAATAAATCATCACTCAGGTTCAGACATCTCGATACAATGGTGCGACTCAAAACTAGCAACAACAGCAGCAGGAGGGGCAGTAGCAACGCTTGTAGCCCGGAACCTTCGCCCTCTGCGTCGCCGTCCAGAGGTCGGAGTCCGAACGGGCGTTCGTAATCCAAATTACCAAAAGCCTATACGTTTTTCCACGCCTCAGATGCTGAGGGATAGTCCAAGGAAGATAATTCTCTTTTCGTAGAATTATACTATACAATAGATATCAAAGAGACAATAAAAATGAAATTGATAATTAGCCAAATGATTAAGTATTTAACGAAATATAGCCGAAATATCGGTTGTTGACTATGCATTTTATCGTGGCTTTGGATAATAGCCGAACAGCAAAATTATGATCGAGCGAATAACGTGATTTTGGCATAATAATAAAAGCTTGACCGCATATCAGCTTATTAAATTCACGCTGTATACATGCCGAGAGAAAAAAATAAATAAATTACTGAGGATAAAAACTCTATTGATTTTCGAACGGCCTATAATTTATTCATTCGATTTATTTAACGCCGTTACATAATGTCGTACGCTGAATTTGCTTTCACGATGCTCAGGTGGTAAAAAATCTAATGGTGCTGTATCGCAAATGACTTGACATCGAGCTCGTTACAGCTATTGCATCGGGCATCGAGCTACTGTACTTTCATGCAGTACATTAAATTTAGGAAGTTTTGGAATAACTATTCCGATATCGCCTAGTTTTTATTGCGAAGCGTATTTGGTAGAATCGTAGGTGATAAAAACCTGCAGGCATTCGGGTGATTATAATTCCATTTTTTCCCCCCGTCGATACACGGCTATGAAAACGCGTCGTAGATAACTTTACAAAAGAGCGAACTAAAGCGATATATTCTTTTAACGTAAAAAAATTCCACCAATCCCGGTCCACGTATAAATATGTATGAGGACTTTCAACTTTTTGCATTTGCCGAACCGGCAAACTAGAAAATAAAAAAAAAAAATTCAACTAAGTGGATTTGACTAGACAAAGAGAACGTAAAAGAACACGCTAACTTTTGCGGGGAAACAAACCCCGCGATGATCTAATCGATAAAGATCCTCATCGTCGCTGTTAGATCCCGGCTTCTATATATCGGGTCAATTCACGCGCACCGCGCGACGCTCCAATGAGGCGTTCTAATCGTAGTTGAAGAGTAAAGAGCCAATAGCTATTTATAAAGTTCACGTAGAGGAATGTTTCACCCCTGCTGGAGGATCCACCGATCCGACGAGGGTCTCTTTCAAAGTTGACTCAGCTCAACCGAACCCCTGCGCAAAATTTACTGGCAAGTCCGCTTTAACGCCCGCAGACATTAGAGAGACTGCAGGATCAGGTTTTACAGGATATTAAATTAGCAGTTTTCAATATGATTTTTTGTGTGAATTGATTGAAAATATATAAGTATAGTATCCGTAGAGCTAGACGAATGTTGATTTTTTTATTCCTCTTTTTTTTTCAGTATTCGAGGTAAAAACACACACGCTATAGAATTCTAGCTCGATTCAAATTATACAATGAAAAAGATTGACAGTTAATTTAACGCTATTCAAGAGAAGCGTGGATCTTCTGGTATAATAAAGGTCAAAGGTTGCACTTTCATAAATTCTTCGAAATGTGCCTGGGGTAAACAGTTATTACCCGCGCGAAGTGGGTAATTAGTAAAACTGTTAGAATTTTCTGTGACGTGCCGGGTGAATTATCAAATGAACTTTGAATGATTTCCGGAAAAGCAGTCTGCAGTTAATTATTTTGCATTTTCTCAATAAAGCCAGGAGAGGAACGTAAATTATAACAACGCATGAAAACCACGCTATATCGATCAGCGGTCACTGTATCATTAATGTTGGATTTAGTTATTGTCAATATATGAAGTAAGTATTTTTCTGCGTATTAAATTCTGGTAAAATTCTATTTTTTACTATGGAGGAATATATAAGATTGATAGTATACACATGAAACATACACACCTATACATAATTTACCAAAACCTGTTACTCGAGCATACAAAAATAAAAATTCGGAAACGCTTTTAACAGCACGATATATTTCGTGAAATTATTATAGCTAAATGTGCTCGTATAATGAAATGCGCAAGACGAAGACTACGGCGTCGAAACTCGTTGACGAAAAAATTGAAGAAAAACCATAGAATGATATAAAACAAGTAGTTTGAACAAACAACCTTGCCTATTGACACAAGGTATGCCGTGGCTAATTTGATAGACAATGGTATTAGGCAGCGATTAAATTATACTTTGCAAAAATCATTTCAAAGTTTGAAAACAGAGTAACGTTCTTCGTGGTTTCGAATCTGCAAACTGCAGCGTTTGCCATTAAGGCGTTTGCCTAAAAATAGTTTGGGTTAAATATTGACCCAACGATATAAAAAAGTATTGAGTAAGATGATAAAAAATATTTATTTTGAGTTCATCGATGGGCCCGCGGGGCATTTCGTACAGTCGCACGCGCTGAGGTGCGTCAAGCGATTTCTGATTTACCGAAAGCGTGCCGTACGATGAGGTGATATTATAGAGACAGGTAACATACAAGAAGCGAAAAAGTGGGGCCTAGCTGGAATGCCGCCCGGTTAACGTCAATTAAATGAGGTGGGAAACCAGTTACCGAGAGAAATATAATAATATACAAGTGGCCGTTTCTGTGCTTGATGATTTTTGTGACGTCACATGGGGTATCGGAGCAATCTGTCTCAGGTGGGGAACGATCCCACTGAGCGTGCAGTCAATCGTCCGTGCTTTCCTCTTACAATAATAAATGGGGGCCTGCAATTACAACTTTCATGACGTCAACGGGGATCCCGTTTCCCGTCCCACTGCAATATTTTTGTACCATAAAAGAAAGATTAAAAGTAGCGACGATGGAGCAATGAACGAGTCCTGCGTATACATATATTATTTAGGTACTCCTAAGAAAAATGCTCATAAAATATGATAAATTTCCGACCCGTGCTACGGATTACATGTTGGATTGCTTAATAGCTGGAACATTTTTCCGCTTGAAAACCGCACTCGGCCGTTCATCCGACAGGACGAATGGTATATTCGAATATTATTTGCATATTATGACAAAGACAATTAATTTACGATTCCACTATAAAAGAACGGATTTAGATTCCCGACTGAGAATAAAGACCGCGGTGCTATAGACGACCCATAGTAGGAATCCTAGAAACCGCGAAAAATTCCCACACCACTAAGCTATAAAAAAGGAGGAAGAGAAAATTGTGGGATTTTTCCACGATGCGGAAGTATCGGTAATTCGTGTTTCCTATTCGCGAATATATCAGTAAATATTCTGGCATAGCGCTAAATGAAAATACAAGCACAGGTAGGATGAACGATTCACATTCAAATACCTATTACAAAAAAGAGACGCGAGTAATTCTCGCATGCGGAACGGCGCGGCGACGTTCTTGGAAATCATCCCTAGCTTCAAGGAACACTCGAAAAGTCCCGAGATCGTTCATTCTTTCATTTTCATTCTTCGTACATACGCGGAGGGAGGAGCAAAGAACTGACGTTGCGGAGGCGCGTCGCGCACCTGGACATTGAAGGTAAGGGGACGGAACGTGTTTTCCAGAGGTGGTTCTGACGCTCGCCAGCAGATACTCAGACCGTATAAAATTGCTTCGAGGACGACGGAGCGACACAGTCAAGTTTGAATCGTCGGAGTATCGGGTGTTCTTAGCGGAGCGTAGTTACTGAGCTTTTATTACTTATTTAAAATTGTTATCCGCTGAAACCGCACACTTCCGACTTTTCAGTTGTTCGCTATTATAGTGATAGTTACCGTTCCGTGATTTGGAAAAATTTAAAACAACAAATCAATCTTTATAAACAAATGTAAGTGTATAAAATTAAGCCACTCAATCTAATGAGCGGATTGAAAAATTTTAATCGGCAACCGTTCTTTTCTCGAATTATTTTGACGCTTAGATTACCGATTATTTGAAATCAATTTCGATCGATTTGTAATTAATAATCTGATTACCATTGATGGGCAATCATCTGGTGCCTTCGGCTATTCAATATTACTATTAGGAGACCCCTGCAGTTCAGTTTTCTTGGCTGTTTTAGCATTTGACCATAACGATTTCCGATTTCTTTTTCCACAGATATTAGCAATGGACGTAGAAGAATTTCGCGTACGTGGAAAGGAGATGGTGGAGTACATATGCCAATACCTTGGAAATATGGAGTCGAAGAGGGTGACTGCAGATGTAGACCCTGGTTACCTTCGTCCCTTGCTTCCAAGTGAAGCTCCGGTAAAGCCGGAATCCTGGGACGACATCATGAAGGATGTGGACAGCAAAATTATGCCAGGGGTACGCATTATCCTCCGTTTTTATCGTCTGCACATGAATTTCAATTCATTATTCAATTATGACCAAGGCTCACCATTTATTTATTTTTACAGATAACGCATTGGCAGCATCCACGCTTTCACGCCTATTTTCCATCAGGAAATTCGTTCCCATCTATCTTAGGAGATATGCTTTCCGACGCAATCGGTTGCATTGGTTTCTCCTGGGCAGCAAGTCCTGCTTGCACAGAATTGGAGACCGTGGTGCTCGACTGGTTTGCAAAGGCAATGAATCTACCTGAAGAGTTCCTTTCTGAAAAGATCACATCTAAGGGTGGTGGAGTAATCCAGAGCTCTGCTTCAGAGTGCATATTAGTCACAATGTTAGCTGCAAGAAACCAGGCAATTCGGATGCTTCAGGAGCAGGATCCGGGCACAGAAGATTCTGCATTTCTTCCAAAGTTAGTCGCCTACTGCTCAACAGAATCACATTCGTGTGTGGAAAAAGCTGCAATGATCAGTCTCGTAAAGCTCCGGGTGTTAGAACCCGATGATAAATGCTCTCTTCGAGGCGAGACCTTGGCAGCTGCACTCAGAGAAGATGTCGAGAAAGGTTTGGTGCCTTTCTTCGTATCAACTACCCTTGGGTCGACTGGATGCTGCTCTTTTGATAATCTTCAAGAGATTGGACCTGTCTGCAAAGAGTATCCTAATCTCTGGCTCCATGTCGACGGCGCCTATGCAGGAAACTCCTTCATCTGTCCAGAGCTTCGGCCACTTATGGCTGGTATAGAGCACGCGGATTCATTCAACACAAACACAAACAAATGGCTTCTTGTCAATTTCGATTGTTCCTGCTTGTGGGTCAGGGACCGCGTTAAGTTGACCTCAGCACTTGTCGTGGATCCGCTTTACTTACAACATGCAAACTCTGGAGAGTCGATTGACTACAGACACTGGGGAGTACCCTTGAGTCGAAGATTCAGAGCCCTGAAGTTGTGGTTTGTTATCCGAAGCTATGGAATCAGTGGACTCCAGAATTACATTAGAAATCACATTAAACTTGCCAAGAGATTCGAAGCTCTGATGGCCAAAGATACCAGATTTGAAATCGTCAATGATGTCAGGGTAGGACTCGTATGCTTCAGACTTAAGGGCACTGATGCTCTGAACCAAGAGCTTCTGGCGAATATAAATTCATCTGGCAAACTTCACATGATACCTTCTCGTGTTAAGGGCCAATATATCCTAAGATTTTGCGTAGTACGAGAACATGCCACAGAGGAGGACATCGACTATGCATTTGATGTTATTGAGGAACACTCAACAGAGGTACTCCTTGCCTACCTGGAAAGACCACAGACCCCAGAAATTATGATCAAGAGTCCAAAGAGCCCACCACCACTCACCAAGCAACTAACAAGAAGATTCAGCTTCACCAGAAGTGTCTCCAGAGATGTGTACAGAAGGTCTCTATCAAAGTCAAGCCTTCACGATGGTGCCACACCTCTCATGGTTGTTGAGGATCATCCACAAGTTGATATCATCGAGGAGGATGTCTTCTGCAACAGCCGATAGAACACGTTCCGGCTCTCGGTACCACGAAAAAGAGAACATCTTTTATCGCTACCGTGAGCTGTGGGCTGCCCGTGAAGCTTTGTATGAAGCATTCTTGCTTGAAGAAAATTGGACTGTGACCGATACTATGACTATGACAACCATAATTTGTATCACAATATTTCAGTGCCGCTACATACGAGTATCGAGACTCTTTCATGTTGCAAATAAGATATGTGATCAGATGAATGTGCAAAGAAGCGTACAATAAGAATTTTTTATTTAAGGACACAGGATCAAAAATGTGCCAACTGCCCCAGCATCCACTATCGATTATTGATAAATCTAACATGTGGATGCGATTATTTGTGAAGAGATTTGTCAGATTTTTAAGGTTACTATATAAGAATAGATATAATTATTTTGATGTTAATTATTTATCATCTGCACAAATAGCAATACACAATAAATATCTAATAGACAATTGAAACCAATTTTTTAATCTGCATTAAACACCACTGATCATTCTTCGATTTTCATTATTACAAACAAATGGGCATTGAACTGAGTTTTCATTCAGAGTTTTACCATAAGAATATCTTACGAATATTTGAATCTACATTTGCCCACACTGTGATATAGTCACTGGTATTTTGGGTTTATTGTTGGGTCCTGTGGGTACATTTTCAACTTTTCTCATGACGAGAAGTCCATCAATAACTCTGCCAAAAACAACGTGCTTACCATCCAAAAAATTACACTTTGCGCACGTGATAAAAAACTGGCAGCCGTTAGTATCCTTTCCACTGTTAGCCATCGATAACAACCCTGAGGAATCGTGTTTAAGAGTAAAATTTTCATCAGGAAAAGTTCCCCCTCCATAGATGCTTAGGACGCCCGTACCGTCTCCGTTGACAAAATCGCCACCCTGGATCATGAAGTCCTTGATAACACGGTGGAAAATCGCACCTTTAAAACCGAGGGACACTCCGTCTTTCCTATACTCGCCTGTGCAGAATTGTCGAAAGTTTTCCGAAGTCTTTGGACACACATCTTCGAATAATTCAAATATCATTCGCCCTATTTCTGTTGTGCCGACTGATACGTCAAAGAAGACTACGGGGTTGTTTGGGTTGCGCAACTGAGCTTGAATCTGGTTCCAAGTCGGCATGTTTTTACAATTTGTTTTTCACAGGTTATGTTGTTTCACTCGCCCACAATTACCGAACTGCGTTATTCCTTTATTGCCTTTCACTTAAGTATTTGAATAATTCCTTAATGATAATGCGTACCGCAATCGATAGATTATGGCAGCTTCTAAGATCCACGCTCGCCGGGAAATATAGATCAGACATAAGCACGTTATCCTCCAAAGTTCAAACAACAAAACGCGGTTGTAATGCACGCGAAAATATTCGACACTAATTTCATCGATATAATGGTCGACTGTTGAGTTGCGAGGCCCTAACCTTAGTTTTTCAAACAGAACGCAGGTAACTAGTAATGATTACAAATCTTTGGCTTACCTTTACGTTGATTCAATTGATAGATGATGAAAGTTCTGATCCAAGAATATATGATTGAGAATCTCACTGATTTTCCTAATTAGTCAAAGTTTGGAATCCTCGAAAACCCACGACCAAGACAGATCGATCAACGCGCGAATGTTTCTTCGAACTGAACATCGCTTCTGCTACCCGTTAACGTAACGAATTCAAATTTTTTAACTGCATGGATATGTGATCACATCACGAATAATGAAAAAACTTTTCTTCAAATTGCATCGACTGACGAAAAATCTCCAGTCAGCACGATTGTAACACTTTTATATATCTACATAGTATGTCAGTGAATTGTAATGATTACGATATATGATGTATTTATACTGTTATTGACACATTCAAACGATAGACTAACATATAAATTATAAATACTTTTCTTGGAATTTATCGTGAGTCATACATCGATTTGTGATTTAAAAAAAAACGTGACTGCCGAATATCAATTATGTTGAGTTAAGATTTATTTACATACAGAGCACACTGGACATCATGAGATAAGGTATATAAAAATATTTTCACCCGAACGTACGTGCATACACGCTGGCATTTACATCTTCCATAATGCTACCAAACTGGATACACCACTCTCTAAAGCTTAATCATATCATCTGTGAGTAATAAATTGTATTTCGATAATAATCAGTCACGTTTTTTTTTAATGAAAACCATCCCGAATCCCTATTCAAGTCATCAACTTTCTTAGGATATGGAAGAAACTTACATGACATATAAACCAATCTTTCTCTCTTAATTCACTTGAAAAGGGAATAATATAAAATAACTGGAAAATATAATAACCTTATCAGACATAGATGCCTATTTTTCCGATCAGTCATCTACTCATTTAACATAAAAGTTCATTCCTTATTTTCACCGTTTCATCATTGACAAAAACCCCAAAAAAATTAAGGCTACTTGCATAAACAATATGGTTGAAAGAGACAACAGAAATTGCACCTTCATTAAAGTGTTAAATCACAATTTTAAGTTATTGATTTTGTTTAAACGGTTACACCGAATCCACAACACTATATGTATATCACAAACTCGGACATTAAGAAAATACAGTCACTAATTGTTATAAGTAGGAAATATGCACATGCACAGTAAAACACCGAAATTTGGAGAATGTCGACTTTCACCGGTGAATGTCAACATTCACATAGTCCCTTAGTGTATGTCAGAAATATTTCCTAAATACCCTCATTCCTGACTTACACCGGAAAATCTTAACACATTCTCTAATTTCGGTCATTCACGGTAACACATACATAGCATACATCATTTTCATATAGTTTCCTGTCTGTACGATATGACTTTCCGATATAATGATGATTATAATTTGCTTTACAATAATATTAATTAATAACAATGCTTTTTCAAAATTCACGCCTCTAGTTTTTAAATTTTTTACACTTATCAGTAGCAATGATTTGATTAGCAGAATTTTCAACTCATCATGAGCAAATTATAGACGAGTTGATTTATAGACTGGATTCCGCAGCCATCAAAACCATGAAACTAACACAGATTAAGTGCGTGGCAGTAGAACATTGTTAGCGTTGTTGTATCGCCAGCTTAAATAGTCGGATAACAGACAGTTATCTATCGCTGATAGCTACCAACAATGTCTGAAAGCAAAAAAGAAATAGAATAAAATAAAAGATCACAATTGTATTACAATATTCTAAACATAAAATTTGGTAATGCCTGTTCTGTTTTTGTAGGCTCAGATTTATATGATTAAATAAATTCGTGATTGAATTATAGCTCTGCATATCACAAGACTGTGTTCTGAGCTTGAACAGTGCTAACATGAATAACAAGCATAATAATTATATATGAATTTTAACATGTTCCATAAGCAAGTTTTTATTTGTGAATTCTTCCCCGCACATACCACACACAGGCTCTTCACTGTCATCGCTTTCTCGTTGTTGATATTGACCCTGGACTGCGGTGGTCGCTTGAGTAACTTTTTGCACAGAACTTTGTGGTTTGATTCTCTCCCCATGCTGCTGCTGCTGCTGGTGCTGGGAAGAATGATGAGTAACCATGTTCATGGGCATTTCTACATTGTTGATCTGCGTAATCTGACTGGAAAAATTTTCATGATTTTGGGGATTTGGTATGGTCAGTACAGGCAGAGATTCATTTTGTTTAGAAATCAGGTGCAACGTATTGTTCTGCTTATTTTGTGCAATCAAATGAACGCTGTCAGTCTGTTTTGAGGCCGAAAGCAAATGAATGGCATTACCCTCGTTTTGTCTACTGCCAGAATTGGCGCGAAGTGTATTACTCTGTTGTTCCGAAGAAACCATTCGCACGCTACAACCCTGTTTGTCCGTGGCAGAAGTTATATTAAGAGATTCTCTATGGTTAATTTGGGCGATGTGAAGATTCTCGCTTTGCTTACCCTGCGCTATCAAATGTAAATCATTTTGCTTAACTTCGGAAATCAATCGCAAAGCTTCGTTATGTTTGGCAGGAGTAATCAGCAACAAAGCATCATTAGCTTTGTTGGCTACCATCAATTGTGGTGGACTATCGGATGTCTTTGAGGTTGCTTCGGAAATAGAAAGTAGAGCTTCGTTTTGTTCCATTCTTGAAATTGACCGATTACCAGCATTCTGTTTTCCTGAAGAAGACCCAGAGCTTGCAGATGCCTTAGATTTCTTCTTAGTCGGCTTTGGCTTGGAGGCGTTATTGTTTGTCTTAGCTTTGGCATCAGCTATCATTTGGTCAGAGTGTTTTACAATGTGAGCACAAAGCTCATCTCTGTCCTGATTCAGAGCTCCGCACAGTGGGCATCGAAAAGGAGGGCCTGTAACTTCTGTCTCATTTTTACCAGCCGCATGAACCCACCGAACGTGTTCTCTGAGCACAACTTTTTGGTTAAAAGCTCTAGAACAAAGAGGGCAAACATGAGGTCTCTCGCCTGTATGAATACGCTCATGCTTTCTCAGCGTTCCACCATCTCGAAATGCCTTCCAGCAGAACTTGCAGCCGTAGGGTCGTTCCCCAGTGTGGGTGCGATGATGTATAAGGTACCCTTGTCTAGATGAAAAAGTCTTAGAGCAAACATCACAGTGGAAGTGTGCAGGGCTGCCAGCATGGGTCCTAGCATGCTCCCAAAGTCCTTGCCTGGAGACAAAGCTCTTTCCACATTCACTGCAGGTGAATGCAGAATCTCCTGGATGGGCAGAGAGCCTGTGCTCATCGAGTTCTGGCTGCTTCTCAAACTGAGCTCCACAAACTTCGCAGGAATGGGTTTTTTTCCTGTGGATCCACTGGTGCCTGAACATTTTCTGTTTAGTAGTAAACTTTTTTCCACAATCTGCACATGCGTGCTTTCCCCATTTGCTGTTGGGCAATCCATGCTCAGCATTGCTCCTCATAACTTTTTTAGCGCATGTTGTTTGGTGCGTAGCTAGACAATTACTATCCTGAAACTGCTTATCACAGAACTCACATTCGACAGGCATACTCCAATTCTTGCATGTGTGAATTTTCTCATGACACACTAATGCTGATGCCCTTGCAAAATTGACTCCACAGTGACTGCATGTGTGCTGATTAGAGTCATTCATTTCTACTTCAACGTAGCTTCTTCGCGAGTCACTAGGGTAGGGCATGGACTCTACTTTTACCATCCCATCCTGGTTGCTGAACGAACTTATGGATAAATTATATTGATGATTAATCTGATTGCCTATAGCATTTTGCTGCGCATATTCGAACTGGCTGACTCCTGTACTTGGCATAACAGAAAATTCATGCATAGGGTCCATTTTCTCATGATGATTCGAAAGTCCCCCCACACTCGGCTGATCATCGCTAAAATTGTACGTAGGTATCGACCAATGGACCTGCGGCACTTCGTAATTAGTGACAGAGGGAGCAGTTGAAGAAGGCACAGAGGTACTCGGTAAATCGGATGCGCTGTTTTCCGGCCATTTCCGAAATGGTTCCACAGTCTGTCCTCCACTGCTGGTTGAAGATGACTGCATTATTGCTCTCCCAGCTACGTAGGTGTGTATTTTCATATGATTGGACAGACTGGAAGGTCTCTGGAAATTAGAATTGCAAATATTGCATTTGTGGGGTCGTTCTGCCTGATGAACCTGAGCCATATGTGATTGAAGACTCGCTTTAGATCTAAATAAATTTCCACAGGTTCTGCATGAGTGTGGACGATCAACCTGATGGCAGACCATATGATTATTGAGATCAATTTTTCTCTCAAAACGTTCTCCACAGGTGGTGCACGAGAGCTCAACTGGTGCACAAGTGGGGTGGTGCTTAGCCATTTCTATTTGTGTGAATAAATTAGCACAATTTGGGCAGGATATTTTTTTGTCGCTGAAGCAGGGGTACATTCCGCCAAGTTGTCGAAGCGCCTCAACCGCCATGGACTCGTCGTCTCCAGAAGTATATTGTTGTTGCTCTTCTTGTTTTATATAGATCGGGTAAACTGAAGAATTATCATCGTCGTCTGGATCAGACTGGTCTGCTAAAATCTCAACAGCCCCCTGCACCTCAGTTATTCTAGGACCAACTTCAGTGACAGTAACCTCTGGCATAGTATCTGACATAACGCACTCGACGACAGGCTCGCATATTTCTTCATGAGATATAATCGTCTCCTGCATCGGATCGTGGACATTTGATAACGGGAAGGCAACATACTGTTCGTTTTCAGATGCATCCATTATATAATGGCTCTCTAATTAGCATTTGAAAAATATTTTCATAGCGCGTTCTGTTTCAAGTGCTGCAGCGTTGCACCACCTAGTTTAACCCCATGTTGAGTTACGTTAAGTTAGGTTTCATGGAATTTCTCCGAGAACACACGGGCCGTGGAATACATTCACTTACATCTTTTTATTTGTAGCTATCACACCTTTTGCATTTCACTTTCACATTTCATCAGTCAAAAATATATACTTGGACTATCAACTAAGTTATCCACCAAAATGCGAAATAAATTTCCTCTCCGTACAGCGTGAAGTTTACTGCTCACTGTTTATCTGTCTTTAACTCGAATCTTTACGGCTCGATACGTCAGTTTCTATATCGACTAGCCAGTGCGACTTGCCAACTTCTCTGCGTTGTGTCTGTGTTAGTGTATACTTTAATGCACAATTGCATTTGGATGCAACCTTTGGGTGCAACCACTGGGTCCAACGAATTTACCCTCTTGCCCCAGTGCTTGCATGCATCATTGTGAACTACGTGTGAACAGTTTGTGCTTTATAGGATATTCTAGCGTTTTAGTTTGCCTTATAGGTAAAGTGACAGGGATTAAACGCCTCCAAGCTACTTACTGGAATTCTTCATGAAAGAACAGGAGAAATTTATAGGCTGGCATATAATGTGGTGGCTTGTTGGTCTCGGTTGTATACCGGTTACATTTCCTTGGATTTTGTACCACTTATTCGATATCATGAAGCAAAAACGGAGGAAAGCTAAACTGGCAGGGAAGGTAATTAATCTTCATGAATTTGAACAAGATTGAAAATTGTTTGAACATAGTATCATGTTGATACTTTTAAATTTTCTTTAGGTTGTTATGATTACCGGGGCCAGCTCTGGACTTGGAGAAGCCATGGCACACATATTCTACAGCTCTGGTTGTCGCTTAATTCTAGCTTCAAGAAGAAAAGAAGAACTAGAAAGAGTAAAGTCTGTTCTTATGAACAAACATCCTGTGAGTTTTGGAGCTAATGTGGAACAATTGATGCTGAATGCCCAGAATTGAAAACGTAATTGCTGGTACTATTTCCAGACTGTGCCCACGCATCCTCCAATTGTTCTTCCCTTGGACATAACAGATTTGAATTCCATTCCACCTGAGATTGAAAAGGTCTTGAAGATCTATGGAAAAATTGATGTATTGATTAACAATGCAGGGATCTCTTATAGAGGAGAGGTGATTAATACAAATGTAGATGTTGACATTAAATTGATGCTTTGTAACTATTTTGGCCAGATAGCTGTGTCCAAAGGTAAGACTGAATATCCACAAGCTTTGAATGTGTAATGAAAATGAAGCAAAAACCTCCTTGACCACAACATTTTTTTTTATAGCTGTCCTACCATCTATGATTGAACAGCAGTCTGGTCATCTTGTTTATATCAGCAGTGTCCAAGGCAAAATTGCTCTACCGCATAGGTAAGCTTATCCATCTCATTAGTTAACGATGATTTTCTTGAAACTATTGAGACTCCTGATTTACTTTGACTGTCAATATTTCATGTGTATAACAGATCGGCATACAGTGCTTCAAAACACGCTTTACAAGCATGGTGTGATTCCGCTCGAGCAGAACTAGCAGATCACAACATCGACATAACTGTCGTCAGTCCAGGATATATAAATACAGCTTTATCTCTGAACGCTTTAACAGGTAGCGGTCAGAACTATGGAGGTAAGAATCAAAGAATTTGTGAATCTTCCTTCAATAAACAGAACGTATCCCATCCACTTTGCAATTTTACAGTCATGGATAAGGCCACTGCGCAAGGGCTACCTCCAGAATACGTCGCAGAAGAAGTATTGAAAGCGTTGCTTAGAAAGACAAGCGAACTGACAGTGTCCACTTTTACACCAAAAGTAGCGATCTATTTACGAACAGTTTTTCCTTCTCTATATTTTTGGATAATGCGAAAACGTGCGAACAAAGAAATTAAAGATAAGCAAAGTTAGTAAAGGTTTTCGAATCAGCAATAGACTTGTAGATCAACAAAAATGAGTCTGAATGAACTTGATATAAGCAGATTTTTGATAATAAAAAATAATTGTTATATTGAAAATGTATGTGAATATTTTGCCCATCATTTGCAGTTTATAATTAAAAATACAACGTCTACTATTTAAAACTATATTTTATTTTTATAATTATGACAAGCCCGCATCAATGGGACATGTTTACATTATGTACACGTTACAGACTATGGCCCGCGACTTTTCTTTGGGGCTAAAACATTTTATTTCTATGAAAAAATTGACGCATCAACCATTACTTGAGAAGAATTTGACGATAATCATGCGATTAAAATGCTTTGAAGCAGGATGCTGTTAGAATTGTTAGATGATTAAATGCGTCAGGCTACTCGTATCTCTGCGTCTAGATACTATAACAAATAAATAGTCGCAGCCAGCTACTTACTAGAAACAGAATAAATGCAAGCAAACATGTGTCGCAGTTGTCAAATCCTTTCAAGTTACAGCAGATACATTATCAACGAATATGTCTTCTGAAAATACAAGCCTTAAAGAGAAACTGTTTGTACTTTGAAAAAAAAAAAAGTGTAACATTTAAGTATTGATCGGCACTACTATGCATACCGAAAATTCAGAGTTCCTCAACTCACGGTCTTTGAGACAAAAAAAAAATGAAAGGCTTACAGTGATTCTGGGGATATGAGCAATAGAAAATACATTGCAACAACGTATACTAAAATTGCAACTAAAAAGCAAGTTGTTGATCGATTCGTAAAATGTAATTTGTGGAATAATTTTCGGAACAGTTTTTTTCTGAATGATCAAAGCTGCTAAGTTAGTTCTTTGTAATAATTTTGGCTCAGCTTTTGTCATTTGTAACAATTATGGCAACCTCAGGTATGAATTTAAAGCCTAGGACTAGCACTAGGTGTATTTGGGTTCTAAATACCGACTGCATCAATTATATCATTTTCAGTAGAAACCTGTGCTCGTGTTTGAACACTAGAGGCCTGAGTTTAATTACAATATCAATGCAAGAAAATAATTTACGAATTATTCTTGGAAAGTGATTTCAAATACCTCATACGAATCATTTTTTACCATAAAAGAATTCGTGTCTATTTTCACAACGGTGAGAAATGTATATTCTCAACATTGGGCCATGATAACGTGAGAGCGATTAGTTATTTGAAACGATGTACAAAATGATGAGGATAAAAGAAAAATATACGAAAAAAAAACACAAATAGCTATGAGTGAGAAAGTTGAAAGAAAAATTTATCACACAAAGTGAGACTATTTTGTAAGATGAGTTTAATCAGGACCAGGCTTGCGCAAGTAAGCAACTGTCAACACATTTGTTGATTCAAACGGAATCGTATAGCTTGTACATTTATTCGTGTTCTCATACATCTGTCTGTGCTCGTGTGTATATACCGTTCTGTTGATTGTCAGAGATTTTTTGACGTTCTGAACATGCCGCGATAAGACTTTGAGAGCGGAACCTCAATCCAGTTTTGCGTAATGCATATTACCTTTCAGTGGTAGTTACCTGGATATCGATAGGTAATAAGGATAAAATCACATGCCAAAACAATGGGGAAACTCATAATAACAATAAAAGAATAAGAAAAAATTGATCTCTAATACTCCCATTGTTTATACTGATCATAACATATTCTAACTAACTTATTTACAAACTAAACGTACAGGCTCTCAATATTGTTTGTTTTTTCACCACTATCATCAAACGTCATTGGACTGCTTCATTTACACGATTTTGTTAACTTTATTTCCCACCCCTCTGAAATCATAGCTTCACACAGCGGCAATTACTAATAAACACGAGGTATATTTAATGATCCATCGATAACCTAGTCTCAGCATTTGTTGGTTTTACGAATAGATCATTATAAATGTGGAGAGGCTGACTTAGAAGTTAGGGAAGTATCGACCAAAAGTGTATTTGTATTTTTCTAACGCAACAAGTTAGCCTAATTTGTTTCTCACTACAGTCACACGTCACAACGCGTTGCATTTCCTACCTTTTGCATCTTTTCTTTTTTAGTTATTTTCATATCATCATCGAGGGACCATTTCTTTCCTTGGCAACATTTTCATTTAAATGCTCGGTACAATCTCCAAGTGCTTATACCCAGCGCCACAAGTGTTATTGTTGTGTGAAGTATCCTTCTTCGCTTGTCATCTCGCCTTACCAAAAATGTAGGCGATGAAGGACCTAAGACTGCGAGTAACTCCACATGTGGCAATTTACTTGTATCTGTTTCGACCTGGTATTGACAGCACGGGTCGAATTGCCAAGACACTGTATACAAACCGCAACTTATCACGGATATGAAGCCCAATGGTCCACAGAAGTATGGCCGATCTCCCCAAATCAAACCTGTAATTCATACAAAGAGTATTGAACAATTGAATAAACTAGAGCAAGCATAATTGATGTTTGACTTGTTATACCTGTGACAATGGCTCCTAGACCGGAGAGAGCTGCGGTTTTGTGTAAACAATTGCCTACGGCGATCCATCGGGAGGTTTCATCTCCCAATTTTGATGGTTCAATAACGATCAGATTGCATTCGGATTCCAAAGCTCGTTCTAGCTCATATTCAAACGTTTCGATCGCGTTCTCGCTGTCGTAAACCTCCCTGATGATAGCAACCTTTGCAGAGTCATCTCTAAGAAATAAAGTCAAACAAGTATCGTATATATTATGGAGGTCATTTTTGGCACAGTATCATGATCTTAAAGCAGGGAAATCAATAGAGCTTAGAGATGGTGGCTTTGTTGACTGAAGAAAACAAAGGAATTGAATTGCTTATTAACCAAATTCAAAACCTGACCTGTAAACGGTTTGGAGCATTTGGTTGTTACGTAAGATACTGGGTGGGTACACTAGCTCTGAGTTTGTCCTCAAATAAAAATTGCGCGAATGTTATGAGAAATATCATGATCAAGAAGAGTTAATCGTTCAGAAATGTTGTTTATTCTGAAGAGAAAAAAACAAAAAAACACCAGGGTCAAGAAGAAACGTTTGTAGAATTAACGGTCAAAAAAAATTTTTTTTCGACAGAAAATTGGCAGCGGTTAAAATTCGTGATTGGATCGGATGTATCGGTGGTCTCGTTGATGGATTAGTGTGACTTAGCAATGATAACACATCGATTCTAAAAAAGATATTCTCACTAGCAAAACAGTCGGGTAGATAGTACAGAGGGTATCATATGAATTATCGGTTTCAAATTAGACATGAATGTCATTTGTGTCTCAAGATGCTCCTGAAAATATTCGCAATTCAGCTAGGAATGTGCAAAAATAGTCGAGGTGGAGAAATTTCTACTGGTCTCAATGGTAAAAATATAAATAATTATAACTGCAAACCTGTCACCCCCTTCATCTACCATCTTTTCTGTCTTCGTAAACAGTAGGAACGACCGATTGACCGAAGGGAATGGACCGGAAGTAAATATGCGAGAATATTAATACCGGCTGGATATTGGTAGGGGGCCTCATAGTCATTTGTTGGCTCGTTGATTGTTGGTGTTGCCGCGCTTGGAATGGTCTTGAAAAAGTGGACGAGTAATACTAATTTGAACATCACCGGTTCCTCTTTCGAACTTTCAAGTGTAATTTTTCACGTCTTACTCTCGAAAAGTTACCCACTTGCTTAGAACTTCGGAGATAATGTGGAAGATCACAGTTCTACCATGGAGGAACGGGTATGTCTCTGTAAACAATTTACTATCCCGTGCGGATGTTCAACGATGTGAATCGTTGTTCATTGATTCTGCTAACAATTAGTTATTCCGTATAGTAATTAGATCGCTGTAAGTATTCCCGTCTTTTGAGACCTGATCGGTGAGATCATACTTTCCGTTTAAAGAAAATATATAATTTACGATCGACGTGTAAATCATTAAACTTTCTCATCACATGCGGAATGGCGCACGCGCCTTATTAGAAAACGTCCGTTTAATTAATCGGGGCGCATCAGGATCGTGACAATTCCCTGACATAGAAAGAAAACTGTTTTCCATTTAAGGGAATGCCTCGATTACAGATTATAGTCATGAATCGGCTGGCCTCAACTCTGAAATCGCATGATCAAGTCGCGCGAAGGGCGCGCAGCGGCCGAATTTCAAAGTATCGCGGGTTTCAATTGTTTCTCCTCAGGACTATTTTCGACGGCGTATTTATACCTCTATTACGGCGTAGTGAAAGGTGTGACGCGGTATCGGGCCGTGCGACCTGCGATTCAAGCTTCGGCTCCCGGAGGGCAGAAGCAAAGTGGCGAAGTCGAAGGTGCAGATGGACGTTCGGTCGAGTGCGGTTATTTCGTCATGGAGTATCGCGGCTCGAAAATAATGCGTGAAAATAATCGCGACGTTAATCAGACCGGTGAAAATGAGCTAACAAACGAGGACGGTTAACGAAAGATATTTTTCAACAATTGGAACTTTTCTCCTTCAACTCCAAAAACGATACCGATCCGATTTATCTATCGCACGTTGCGTACGAGGTGCATGCATATTTACTAACGGTTGACAGCGAGTTTCTAAGATAATGATAACCAAGATAATAGTCCTGTGGTGATTGCGGTGAATAATAACAGTATTCCATCGATTTATACCAGCGACAAAACACCGCCAAGGATCGAGACTCGAGATTTCGAGCACGTGCTTGTAACCGTGTGCCGCAGGAAATTATAATTTCAATAGAACGGAAATTCATTGTACGGTGAATAATTGAAAACCGGTGTGCGCCTAGGTATGTATCGTGCAGCCGGAAATTTGAACAAATTAAAACAATCTACATAAAACCCCGGTAGAATTCTTTGCGTTGCAACGATCGTAAAACGGTACGTGATCGCCGCAGGGGTTGTAAAACCTTTCGCCTTGGCAATAGCAAAGGCAATAGGAACAACAGGTGACTGCGCGTCGACAAGTTGTAAACAAATATTCAAGGGATCGTCAAGTCTCGAGATGATTGTTGTTTAAGTGCAAATTCGTATAGATTCGATTTGGTACTCTCACGATTCCCCGTAGTTGACGGTGTACGCTAAAATCGGTATTCGGTGTTATCGAGTAGATCGTTACGGCGGGCAACTTCGCGTACCTGTGGGTTCAACCGTATGCGCTGGTATCTAGTTCATTATCATTATGAATAATCAGCGGAGCGTTTAGGCGTTGATTTGTGTATCGTTTGAATCGGTTTGTGGTCACCGTGGAGCGAAACGGGCGGCAAAAGAGCGCCTTAAAAGCGATCTAAGCGAGTTAGCTGGCTTATACCTGTGCAAGGTCGAGAAGCAAGTGAGCGTGCGTCGATGGCGCGGCACGGGTTAGCGGCAGCAGCGAAGCCAGTTCTGTGAGTGAGTGAGTGACAATTGCCAATCGCGATTGCGTTCCTCTTCCTCCGGACTGACTCCGAGGGCACTCTTCGAGGAGTAGAGGCAGTGAGCAGTGAGCGGTGAGCAGCAGCGGCGAGTATAGTTAGCGCGGTGTCGTACCTCGCGGAGTTTAACATAGCCCGTCCATTATTCATCCGCAGGTCGCGCAACACGTGCTAATTACGCTCTGCTCTCCGTGTGATTGTGACGTAATAAGGTGCGAATACACGAGTAGTAGCGACTACGTATAGTAGATAGTAACGGCGAGAGATACATAACGAGTGGTTGGGTGGGGTGCAACGGATGTAAACAGACGAATTGGACACGCGAAGCAAAACGACAAAAATAATACAAAAACAATCGAACACGAGTCAACGGTATAGTGTTATAAAAAAAACAAAGAGACCTCCGATTTCGAACGGCGGTCAAAATCAAATTCAAATTCAGCAAAAGTGGTCAGCGGGTAAAAGTTATTTAATATTTGGTTATCCAACGGGTTGGAACGGTTCCGTTGATTTTGTTACGTTTGTGAAATATAATGTCGACGACGCCCAGTTCTGGAGGTACAAATACGATCAGAGGCAGCGGCGCCTCGGAATGTCGGAAGTTTGCACCGAATATATTCAATAAAAGCAAGTGTAGCAGTTGCTTCAAGCAGAAGGAGGAACACAGCGCAGAGGCACTGGAATGCAACAGGGTAAGTTCTGCCTCCACCTTTTGCTTTTTCTTCTTCTTTCTCCTGACGGCCCCCATCGCCCTCGCCATCCACCCCACACGGCTTACGGCTACGTATTCTTAGTAGGTCCTGATTCTGCCGAGGTTCGTGACTCCGAACTTGTATACTTATATATTACCTATTATGTGTGTACCTGTATAGAAAACCTGTTAATGTATGTATTTCCCAGCTGAGTCAAACGACTCGGGATTTATTGGCCTCGACTGTAGTTCGATTCAGGTTCTAATTCTATCGTATCAACCTTCAGATTTCTCTCTGTCTATCGTCGAAAAAAATGGAGAGCGCTGCTCTTCGACGCAAACATTTCACCTTCGTAAATTCTAGATTTTCAAGCGTGTGTAAAACGTGAGGCGTGTAAAAAAATTGAACAAAAAAAAGCACAGAAAAACAGACGGGCGTAAACCGTTAACCGTAACAGAGATGACGAGTTGCACCGAAGTGTTCTATAGGTGAAACTTATCGGTACATACGTTGGTATAGGAAGTGTGCAGTCCCTGCTGCTTGAGAAGGTAAAAACGAACGGTTTGTACGTGATGCGTCCTGAAAAGAATAAGAAGAAGAAGGAGATTGAAAAGAAGATGACTTGACGGCGAAACGATGAAGAGAAAAAGAAGAGGAGGAAGTATAAGCTGCTGCAGGTAAATCTGGGACGACTTTTCTCGCAACTCTTCGCATCCCGTGTTTATTATACTTGTGTACGTGCATATACGCGCCTCACCCGTTTATTTCGATTTTTCGCTCCAGAATATCCTTTCGAAATATTTCTCAGGTTATTCATTCACGGTGAGGCCAAATACACACCGAGTCACAACTGTGCTTTTATCCCGTGGTGCAGCGTGCAACGATACCCTAGACTGCACCACCCCGTCCACGGCGAATAGCTTCGGCCCCGCCTATGTATATCAGCAGCAATCTATCCTGGGAGAGAAAATATTTGTAACTGAAACTGGAGAGACGAACTCGCTTCTATGTCGAGTCTCTGGTAAGAGAGTATAAACGTCGTTCTACATTCGAGCGAGAGAATTTTCGCTAGAGTTTTTCTATTTTTAAGACGCGCTGCACCGCATTGTGCTGTTACTTTGGCTACGATTGATTATCACTTTTACGACATAACTTTCCGATGATATGTTTTGAGAAATCTCGACGATGATCAAGGTCATGCGAACCTCAATCATTTCATTGTAATCGCCAGCAGCATTTTATTCCACCTTCGTCAGAGCACGCGCGTCATTTTCCTTCAACTCTGCATAATAATGCGGAGGTGCAGCCACTATTTGTCATTTTCTTGCGGACTTGTCCCCTGTAAAATGATATTTCTGCGTACATACGTGTGCTCCTTCTTTTCCATTTTCTGATATCGAGAGTTATCGACAATTTTTCGCTTTTTTGAGCAGAAAAATTAAGATATCTCGATGGGGAAAATTCGTAGCTCAATTTGGACAACGGATTCGTGTTCCTGAGATCCCTTTGAATATTTTCAAATTTCAGCCAACAATTTTTATTCTTTAAAATTGATCGTATAGCACTTTTCTTATGTATTTTGACCTCAGGAATCCAAATCTGAACGAAAAATTGATCTATCTCTGAAATTGACCGAGTTATCGCCAATTTTCAGCTTTTTGGGGTCAAAAATAAAAAATTGATTTTATAATCTATATTAATGTAATTTGAGCTCAGGAATCCGAATCTGGAGGAAAAATTGATCTATCTTAAATAATAACCGAGTTATCGCCATTTTTTTGCATTTTTTCGCATAAATTTGAGGATATCTCAAAGGGAAAAAATCGTAGCTCAATTTGGACAACGGATTCGTGTTCCTGAGGTCAAAATACATAAGAAAAGTGCCATACGATCAATTTTAAAAAATAAAAATTTTTGGCCAAAATTTGAAAAAATCGTAAGGGGTACCCCTTGGAAAAATCTCAAATTTTGGACAAAAATTTTTATTTTTTAAAATTGATCGTATGGCACTTTTCTTATGTATTTTGACCTCAGGAACACGAATCCGTTGTCCAATTTGAGCTACGATTTTTTCCCTTCGAGATATCCTCAAATTTATGCAAAAAAATGCGAAAAAATGGGGATAACTCGGTTATTTTTTAAGATAGATCAATTTTTCCTCCAGATTCGGATTCCTGAGCTCAAATTACATTAATATAGATTATAAAATCAATTTTTTATTTTTGACCCCAAAAAGCTGAAAATTGGCGATAACTCGGTCAATTTCAGAGATAGATCAATTTTTCGTTCAGATTTGGATTCCTGAGGTCAAAATACATAAGAAAAGTGCTATACGATCAATTTTAAAAGTGCTTCATTTTCGGCCCAAAAATCGAAAAAAGCCAAAGGGTTTTTTTTTCAATTTTGGGATAAAAAATCAACACTTCTCATTTTAGTAGAATTTTTATGGTTTTCCTATGTATTTTGATCTCAGAAATCCGAATTTGGAAGTCAAATTAATCTATCTATAAAATTGATCGAGTGATCGTTTATTTATCGCTTTTCGAAGTGGTAAAATTGATAACAGGTTAATGCTGTTCAGTAGGGTGGTTCAGGTTGCAAATAACCAGGCGCTGATAAGGGTTGAAGGGGGATGATCCAGTAATAGTTCATAAAAAATCCGAGGGGTGACGCCACAGTACTTACCACCCCGTACAAAATACTTTTTTTAATATTAATTTTTCCACAACGGCTGATTCCAAGCAACCCATAGAATGGTGAATTTGGAGGGTATTTTCGAGTACATGTAATTAAGCCTCAGTTGGGGATGCCAATTACGATGCCACAAAGATTTTAATCCGCGAAAAACTTTGATAACTCGTATATTTCTTTTTCTCTCGATTTTTTTCAGTTGTTTACGATCCTGAAAATTTTCGGAATGTCGTTCTCGGGTTCACCATACGTGTGTTCGACCTGCTCTTTGTGTTTATAACGAACTCTCTCATTCGAAGGAGTAACCGAATGCACCGGTCCACCTGATATAATTATACAGGTACGAAAACTCGTGATGTCATCTCGTGATTAAAAATTTTTCACGGTGAGACGATTTATATTTGTTGTTATGCTCTCGTGATTTGTTTGCCTTGTACAGATTGCAGAATTTTGCAGTATATTTATATTCCTCGCGTATTCTTACGTACATGTATACACATCGTGTCCATTAATTAAAACTTGTGGTTTCGCGAAAAAGAAGAAAAAAAAAAAAAACCAGAAAAAATTGATAGACGATAAACACCTGGTCGGACCAGCCCGCGCAGTCCGTGGTGTTACATAAGATGTAGACGAGAAGGCCCTGCCTAATCTACGCCGATTTATCTAACGAACACAGCTTGTACATATACTGGTCAGTTTATACGGTTTAGAATTTAGATTATGTTATAGTTGCGCGGTGCAAACCGAGGCGTTTTATGGGCGCGACCGAAAATTTATTAAGGGCGGGTCGGAATTCATTGAAAATACCCAACGGCTCTGTGAAAATCACTCGACACGTCGTTTGCAGTGTAATCCGTCATACGTGGATGCACACGTCCATTTCTAAACGAACAATTGAAACTCGATGCTTTAAAGAAATACGATGCAGTTTTCTCGAAGTGCAGGAGAGAAATTCCGCGATGATGCGCGGCCTCTGTCCGTTTCTTACGCTCGTTCGCCGCGGCTGAATTCTGCGCCGCGATGCCGTGTACTATATACATCTGCACGCGTGCGCGATTTCAATGCCTTTTATATACCTTTTGTATACCTTCGTATACGGATAGGCTATACGCCTCTGCCTGAGATAATTTATTGTATCGAAAGTAGGTTGGTTTTGTTACTCAACCAAAGCGCCCCGTCGATGTTGGTATTTTAGCAGCGTGAAACTGATCCTCGCCATTTTTAAATATCCACGCGTGATTCGAGCGTTACGACGATACTCACGTGAGACATCGCCACCTCGTTTTCATCTCATTGTTCGACGATTTTCACTCGAGCGAACGTTGCCGTGTGTGAACAAAAAAAAAAATAAAAAATAATAAAAAAAATTTACGATCTCCGGTGGTACGCTAGTTTTACTTTTCTCACATTAACATTTTTTTTACGATCCTCGTGCGGATCCTTACCATTGTTACCGTACATACGTTTTTTTTTTTTATTCCAGAATTCAGATGCTTTGGATTGATAATAAATTAACGAGATTCTAGCGAGCTAGTTTCTTTTCGTTTGAAAATTTAATGTGTTTGAAACTGAATGGTATAGCTGCACCGAACGTATTATAATGTGAACCGTAAGCGGTTTGAATTACGTAAACTTATACGGCACACGTGTATGTTACACATAGGATATATACACGTTACATACGTATACATATGTATGTATACTCAGCTGGGAATTATGTCATTATAGCTGGTGAAAATAAAATCGAGAGAAAAAGAAAGGGAAGGGATCTCCCAGTGATGGATAGAGAGGTGGAGAGAGACAATAAATGCAATAAAAATAATTAAGAAAGGAATTGGGTAAAAAGTCTCTACATACCTATAATTTCTCACCGGCCGCGCGCACCTGTGATAATTTTCGTTCCTTTTTTAGAAAGTTCCTTGCCTTTTTACCGTTCACGTTTCATATATATATATATATATATATATATATATATATATATATATATATATATATATACTATAGGTATGTACGAAGTTCGTTACTGCAGTCGTATGTATACGAGCATATATACACCGACGTACAGCACATATATACGTACATTATGGTATATATTTAACACGCAAACACGTGTTTATGTTAATAGGAGATTTGTATGTATATTTTATTCCGACGTATCTCAAGAGCAACGAATGCATATATATATATACACATTCGTGTATTATGTAGCCTGTGCACATTCGCCCTAATTACGATTTTCAACCATACTCCTCATTTCGGTGGATAATTATTCATTTTTCATCGCACGTTTTTCGTTCTCGCATCGATGATATTCGCATGCGTGGTAGGGAATGTCTTATACACATGTAAACGTAATTTATAATATAATTTGCGCGGTGCGGTCGCCGGAGAATTATTGCGAAATTTATATTATAATAAAACCGTCGTAGGCGCCCGCGTCGAGTCGTTATTCAGTTGTTCTTGGAACGTTTAAATTCTTGCGGTTTGTACGTTGGCGGTATGCAATAAAGTCCGCTGGTGTTCCTGTAACGTCGCGCGTCCAGGCGCCACTGCGCCCCGTTACGAATTACGGATTTACCGTACCGTAGAGGCTCGCGAATTTTCCAACGTTTGTTTCCCCACTAATTTTCCGAAGAGATGAACGGAGAAAATAATCGTCGAGCCTCGACGATAAAAAAAAAACTGTAAAGATCATCTCATCGGTGATCGAAATCGGCAGGGGGGCTGGACGACGATTTTCGTCATCGCCGGATCTCTGTAGCGATGACTAGCAGCACACTCCGCAGCATCGACGTATTCTCGGACGTTTCCTCGACGCGCCCACGGCGCAGCGGTCTAATTCGCGGTACGAGAGAGATTATCACTAATTATTGCGGTTCGAGCGAACTTTTGATTACACGATTGTATATACACACACACAATCCGTATACGAGAACGGTAAGAGGTGCTGCGGATGGCTATATAAGTATAAGTATGCCGAGAAAGAGATTGGAAATCATTGCTTGAGTTAAATGGACTTGCGGTTTTCCCTCCGTGCCCGTATACTCATTGTCGGTGAAGTAGAAAAAAAAAAAAACAAAAAAAAAAAACAAAACCGAATCTCTTACACGCTCCGGGTAGACGTAAAGATTTCCGCGACTTTTCGTTCGAGACGAATTTAATCGTCTGATTCGAAAATGTCGAAATCGATTCAGCGTCGAACTTCTATCGAAAAGCACCCGCGCAATTCGTCACGTTTATAATACCGCGTATCATGGATCATCGTCGGAGTTCCAGGACCTCGGGAGCGAGTGAGACGCGTGCGTCACCGATCACGTTCCGCAAACGATGTCTCTACGTAAGTTTACTACCGACGCGGAGGTGTATGGAATGGGATCCGAATGAGTTTTCGGAGTATCTCGGTGAGGGTCCCGGCGTCGCGGCGCCAACAATTTACTTCCTTCCTTCGTTCGTTCGTACGTACATTCGTTGATCGATTTCTTGCGCGAGGTTGTTTGCCGGCGCGCATCGGAACGCAGAACTTCTACTTGTTACTCGTTACCTCAAACCAACCGAAGACCGAAGCGACGCGCGGGGTTCGATTCGAAAAATTGCGAAGAACGCTTTTTTTTGTCGTCAATTTATTTCTCACCCGTTCGCGACACGACGATATTACTTCATATTCGCGCACGTCGCGTGTGTGACGTGCGTTGCACGATCGCGGCCACATACGTATGTAACGTATACGTACATGTATGTTACATGTGCATGCAACGTATATAAATATATATATATATATCTGGTATATACCGTTACGCGTAATCCGTTCGCGCACGGGGCTTTTCTTCTTCTTCTTCTTATTTTACTTTTTCTTATTCTCGTTCTTACTTCTTCCTTTTCGATACTCCGAGCCTATTGAATCGTGACATCCGGTGCCCGCGATCGTTGCCAATAATAGGTCGCGGCTCTCCAGCCACCACCACCAGCTAAGCCCCAGCCTTACTCTCTTTTTATCCGACGGTCCGTACGTACGGCGATCGCAGGTGTAACGACCAACTCGATACGACGAATGTTCCATTGAAAATAAATTGAACCAGCTATACCGAGGATGATCGCAAGAGCGCGTTAACCGATTTAATCAATCGGGTGCGATCGATCATTCGACAGTTTTTCGGCGTTTAATAATTCATCCGCGATCCATAAAATAATTCCTTCGTCGTGTAGTAACCTATACGATGATATACGTACGATCGACGAACGAGGTCCGAAAAGTTTCGTCTATGCAGATTGTTGAGTTTTTTTTTTTTTTTTTTTTCGACGAGCTGCACGGTTACTGCTCTTTATACCCGGTGTGATTTTTTTTTTTTTTTTGTGTTTTTTTCTTTCTCTTTTACGGACCGTCGAGTCATTCAAGGTTTCTCGTACGTTTCATTTTTCATTTTCTCGTCATCTGGTTACCGGTTAGTCGATAAGAAAATCTCAGTCGTAGAAATGCAATATAAGGTGAGGCTAGAAACGCGTGTTATAGTAGTAAGTCCGAGTAAGCGCTGGACCGCAGCAGCAACAGCGGCAGCAGCAGCAGCATCAGCATCGCGGTGTACCCTACCTATGAGAATTTCTTGGAATGTTCAGGACGCTTGAATGGCGTCGTCGATAGACGCGCTTATACCGACTATATTCTATACGGTTATGGAGTTTTCCTCCTTTATGGAAGTTGGTATACCGAGACTTTGAGATAATTCTTGGTATTTCGAACTACTTGAACTCGGATCACCGTAGATGAGACCACGTTGCTGCCGCCGTTGCTGCAACCGCGCCTGACCTTATCCGCGCTTATTCGTGATATATTCAATTCCCTCGTGCATCATACGTATCGCTGCAGTAAACCTAAGGACGGTGTACGATGTTATGACGAAACCTTACCCCCGCTGCCTTCCCCGCGAAAGATTCCTCCTATTTTTCGTCTCATCTCTACTCTCCTTAGTTTCTTTTTTTTTTTCTTTTTCTCTCTTTTTTTCTCTGCTCATCATCACGCGCCGAATTATTGTTTTTTTTATTCTTTCCCCCTCATCTTATCCCGTGCAGACGTTCTCTCCTCGCTCCACCTTATAAATACGTGCGATATGTAATAATACACACGCACGCACACACGAATAGCCGGCTACGTATAGACCCGTAATCGCGCAGCGTCGGCAATTAGCCTCACGGTCACGACAAGGACATCCAGTTCGTGATAGGCTAAACACAGGTCAGCGGCTACTCTATGAGATATTGCGGCCTACCGATCGGGATGGATAATTTGTGATCGTTACGCCAGGCGCGGAGTCGATGTCCTTAGGTCGCGGTTAGAACCCCTAATGTTATCGCGGTGTGGTATCCTCGCCTCTCGATTATTCCCTTAATCTCGTCCCGATTATCCGCCAAATCGGCGACTCTATTCGACAACAATAATTCCACGCGTGAGATATTCGGATCCGTCGGACACGATCGTTCGTCGTCAATTCTGTCGAGTCCTTTTCTCATTCCGGCACATTCGAACTTTCGTTACACCCGTTACGTGTTACTGCATTCGCGTTCAACTGCGTTTAGTGAATCGCGAACGGCTGCGGTGGGTATACGTATGTATAAAGTGGGGCAGTTGAATTTATCGGTCGACGTAGTTCACGAGCGAATCGTCGGTACGGGGTGGACGGAGGATAAAAGGACGAGAGTTTGCGAGCCGAGGTAAGACCAGGTGTAACGATGATATCGTCGTCGCTTTTCGATATCCGCGCGCGTTCCAGCTACCGTCGCGATTTCGCGTCGATGTCGTTCCGCCTCGCAAAAACCTTTTCCCTTTTCGAAAATCCACCATTCGGAATCCACTTTTTTCACGCGGGTTTTACGCCGTCCGGTTCGGTTGGCCCTCCGTTTTCCGTATACCTATGCGTTACGACGGTGTTCGCAGAGGTAGGTAGGTGGTGGAGAGACGGTAAGGTAGTTAGATATATGCCAGAAGCGTTGCAGTAGGAGCGACGCGTTGGCATAGGAATGGAAGTTAGTTGAGCAATATACACGAGATACGTACGTCTACCTACCCTAGGTGGGTTATAAGGTGAAGTGTAGGTGCGGGATTTCTGTGTATACGAGCGGACGTATATCTCCTCTCGTATCTGCGCAGGTATTGCCTCCGAGTCCTGCGGCGTACCTACACTATTTTCATCCACGTTTTATTTTCTATGCCCACCACCACCTAGTCGTCGTCGTCGTTCGTCGTTCGTCGTCGTCCCTATATAACCATGTATGAGGTGCTACCGCTGCACCGCCGTTGCACCTGTGCAGGTAAAAAGTGTCGCCTGCTGTACCGCTGCGCAATCTCCGCTGCCTATTTACTATAAGTCAATTATGGAATTATCGCGTCGAAAATTTATATTATACTCAATCGCGTCGCGATTATTAATTTTTCCATTTCATTCGCGCGAACTCCATCGTTTTTAATTCCCTTCGTTAACCGGTGTCCTAAATAATTCCATTCCGTTTTCGATACTCGCGTACACACGAAATATGTAACGACGACTCAACGGATTGCCGAGAATAATGTGTGCCACGCGTATTGCGTATTTGCAGCGAAAAATTTAACGAGGGCGAACTGTTTTTTTTTTTTATTTTTAGTTATTTTTTTTTTCATCGCGTCAAATTATCTTGGAAATCTGAGTCAGCGTAGAGAGTTGGCTTTTTTTATTCTTTTTTTTCTTTTTATTTATTTTTACTTTTTATCGTTGCGTGTATTCGCGTGTAATTGGCTTACGGTTGCCGAAGAAAATAACGTAGAATTCTTACTCACTTATTATAAACCCTAACCATGTGATGAAGAATTTATTAGCGAAGGTTGTAACGAGCGATTGTAATTGCGATAGCGTACGGCTCCTCTTTTTCTCTCTCTCGAGTTTTCGAAAAATTGATCGTTCGGTATCGGCAACGTGGAGATCGTCGCTCGGTCGTTTTTTATTTTCTTTCGTTTTTTTTTTTGAAGAAAAATGGGAAAAACTCTCGCAGAAATTATTCACGCTGCGGTATGCGATGGGGGGGGGGGGGGGGGGGGGGAGGGTTGCTCTCCGTTATCTGTATACAACAGGCATACCAAAAGTCTGGGATAGAAAGAGAGAAATATAAGGATAGGGAAGAGAGAGGGACGAGAGAGAGAGAAGCCCCGGAGGGATAGAAGGCGTCCTTGATGGACAGGATGTTCCTACCTGACGCCGTGTGCTCGTGGTGCCGTCTCATTTCGTTCGTTTCAACTTATGTATATATACGCGTTACGCGTATCCTACCTACCTACCTACCTACCTACCTACCTACCTACCTACCTACATAGTTACACATATCTCTCAGTATCTCGCTTATTCTGCCGTTCGCTGCAGCATCCAGCATTCCTATTATTCATTATTCTTATAGGTGCCGCCGCGATACGGCGGTCGAGGTATTTGGACCCGATATTCAAATACCGACGTGCACGTATCCGTCGTCGATCGATTCCGCGCACCCTCGACACGCGACGCGTTTTTCGTTTTTTTTTTTTTTTTTTTGTACCGAACACCGGGAAAATCGAAATTTTTTCTCTTTTTTCGAAAAATTATCCGCACGCTACGAGAGAGACGGATCCGCAGTCGCGGTATTTTACATCTCTTAGCTTATTTCTTTTGTTACATTGAAATTTTTATCGCATTTTTGTTATACCGGTTGCTCGAAGGTGACCGGCGAGTTTTCAAGCTATCTTGTCCCGCTGCTGCTGCTGCTGCTGCTGCTGCTGCTGCTGCTGCTGCTGGAATATTGCGGTTTGTCTGCGGTCGAGTCTGGAAGCCTGCAACTCGCCTCACCGCGACTTTCCGTGCACCAACGTTCGGATTAATCAAATTTTTCATCCACATATGCCTCGTACAACTCCGTCACTGTTTCAGATCAATATCAACGAGCATGAATCCGTGAATCGTCGTTGAATCTCAACGTTATGCACCGTTGAACCTCTTGTATATTTTTTTCCATTTGAAGATAAAAAAAAAAAACCATTTTTAAGCGTGAAGTAGAGAATTTCGGAGGTAACGCGAATGTTTTCAAAACTCTCGCATGCCGCGGCATCGGGATCGGGATCTTCGTCGATGAGGATATATAGGACGCTCGATGTAAATATAGATTGAGAAATAAAAGTCACGGACGAAGTGCATTTCAACCGATGCCAAGAGACGGTTTTTCTTCGGTCGTGTTTCGGTTTTAACGTTCGACCGACGACGGTACTGCGACTGCATTTAACGTCTAAAATTATCCGCCGCGTACGCGAACGCGCACCTACGGATCTTTAAATATATCGTTGGAACGTTGTATACGCGGTGCGATATCGCCAGCATCTGTACATATCTAACACCTATTCAATTACGCTTATCGAACGTTACAACGGGACAAGTACCTAGTTTTTTGTTACCGCGGCTGGCTGAAATCTTTTATATATATATATATATATATATATATATATATATATATATATATATATATATATATTTCTTCTATTTTTTCTTTCTTCCTCCGTTTCCCTTCCTTTTATTCGGCCGTAAGGAGGTTATAGTTATAAATTCAAACCCCCCCGAGGAATTAATCGAACGGTTGTGTATTATCTATACCGTAGATCATCTCCACGCGTTGCAACGGCACTGATCGCCGATCGTAGTAGAAACGCCTCGGGAAATCCGATGTGCAGGAGTATAATAATTTTCAGAGACTCGATCCTTCTCGCGGTCGTGTACGAAAGCGTTGTGTACGTATACGTATTGTACGAGCGAATACGCGCGCGATGTGTGCCACGGGATATTCTCCGAAGTATCATTTTCTCATCACCTCGTTTTTCCGTCGCGCGTTGTAATGACGTCGGGAACGTCGTCGTTTTCCTCGTCGTACGATGGACGCTCAATAATATCGCGATCGCCTGTAAGCCGCTCGTGCACGCTCAATATCTCGGAAAGATGCGCGAGAGTTTTATCGGTTACTTACGTTTATTCGTTATTATACAGATTCACCCGCGATCTACTGTACAGCGAGATTCGTCCGGTAAGTGGAAAACGAGCGTGAAATATATTCGAAAAAAATTAAAAACCGCGTTATCCCCTCACAGCTTCCCCTATGTATCGATTGCGCGTTTTCGACAAAAAAATTTTCCACCTCGGACACGGAGTGTCACGTTCGGGATCGACTGTTAGGATCCACATTTTTTCGGTCCGATCCTCCCGACCAAATGTGGGGCGTTTTGATCGAACGTGTCTCGTTACACGGTAATTTTCGAAGTTGAACTCCTCCTAGTTACACACGGGGGAGGGAGAGGTAAAGGACGACGACGACGACGTTAGGTGGATACGTACGTAGACGTAGACGTAGACGTAGCGTAACGTACACGGAACGTATGTATACGGATGTCAATGCCCCGCGGAGTCTTCTGGTCGGTTCGAAGAGCTGTGGCTGGTTTTCATGCCGTCGTTATACACACCCGTAGAGATATACAGGAATAGAACGGAGAGACAACCGTAAAGTTTGTTGGCACCGCGACTGCTAGGACTATACGTGTAGGCATATGGGTGGTTAACTTCGAATCGCGTTACGATATCGCTACCGGCGTCGGTGCAGGTTTAGCCACCGATCGACGTTCGCCAAAAATCAATCACCTCCGCGCGATCCGATTGATTCGTACGCGAAGTCTGAGGAGGACTCGCTTTTTTCCCTCTCTCTCTCTCTCTCTCTCTCTCTCTCTCTCTCTCTCTCTCGATTCGATTGATGTTGTTACCGAATCGCGTCGACGTCGCTGCAACCAGCTGATATATACATCGCGATGATTCTCACTCGAAAGTACCACTGCCTCAATCAATTGTTCGCCTTTTATTTATCGTCTGACGTTATTTTTATTTTTTTTTTTTTTCCCCTTTCGCTGGTGATTAATTGACGATAAATCATCGTACGTTAGCTACGTAAAAGTCGTCGCTTCGTCGTACACGCTGCACTTCTTTTCCATACATACGATGCATTTCTTTTTTCTCCGCAGCGGAGACGCGGCGTTCGGCTTTCCTTTCTTTTGTAGGATTTCTATTTTTTTTCTATTTTTTTTTTTTTTTTGTCTTTCTAAACGCATCGCGCGGTTCGAGCGTTGCGCGGAATCGTCGTACCCCCCGCGCGGCGACACTCGCGGACGGGTCGACTGTAATAATAGGCGCGTCTCGGCTGCAGGTTTCCCCTACCCTCGACAGGGCCACCTGCACCACCTCCTCTTTTATTGTACGCTCGGGTATACTGTTAACTGCCTGACACAGTGGCATAATTATACCGAACCGACCGACCGGCCAACCCCGCCGCTGGAACTGCGTTGTACTCCGCGTCCTAGATAAATTTTAGACGCGGAAGGAAAAACGAAAAAAAAAAAAAACAGAAACAGAAACAGACCCGCAATTTCGTTCGAACTAATTAAAATTAAACCGCGAATGTGTCTACCGTGTGTCAAGGAGTCCGCGGTGTTCGAACTGCACTTGGGATCGGGGATAAAGAAAAAAACGAGCGCTCGAAAAGGCGGTATCGGTTGAGGTGTGGGTACCCACAGGTATCTAAAACAATCGTATACCGTATATAGATACGTCTGGACCAAGTTGCCAGATAGAGCGTTACGTTTACCTACATTGATCCTAATCTCGCTCGAGATCCAGACGCAACATACAACGCGGTCGGTCGATCGATCGATCGAACGTAACGTGTACGTCGTCGTCGTCGTGGCGAACAATCGTTTCATTGTGTCCGTCCGAGACGACGTTGTTAACTTCTGCTTTTTCGCGTCGATTTGATTTTTGTTGTTGTTTTTTTTCCTTCTTTCTTTCTTTTTTTCTTTCTTTCCGCACCTGGACGGAGCACGTCGAACGTGAGATATTTTCCGCAGCCGTTCGATGTGATTTTTTCGAAATTTCTCGGGAGGGTGAAAACCCCGAATTTTCGACTCGTCTACCTATCGCCGTGTAAATGTACCCCACGTACGACGAGTACACGTGGGGGGTGGTCGTGGACGTCGGTACGAACGTAACGTACACCTCGAGCCCGTGCATACGCATAGATACCGCGTTCCAGATTTCTCGGGGGGCAAGCCAAACGGTGCGTGACTATCCCCCCGTGCGCGCGAGCGAACGGAATCTCACCAGTTTTCGTTCGTCGTTGGTCTTTCGAGTCCGGGCCAACAGCGGCGCGTCCGGTACGTACGTACGTACCTGTAATAATAATCCCCGGAGACGGGGGGGGTATCGACGTTGTGCAGCGTCGGTGGTCGTCGGAGTTCCGGTAATCGTACGAAGTTTGCAACAACCGTTCGTTGGTGTGGTGCGAAACGGTAAGCGACCTCGCGCGCACACCGCGGATCGTCGATTATCGGCAGCTCCTAAACCGAACGCGAATCGATCGATCCCTCCTACGGATGCGTACGTACCCTTGAACCTTTGACGAGTTTACCTGTAATACTGTTCGTCGTGTACGGGATATACGCCGAATACGTTACAATTCGCCTCGCGTCGCGTCGCGATCCATCGGGGACAAAAGTGCGGTAGGTATTCGGGTTGGAGGAGATCGGTATAGGTATATATATACCGAAATCGTGATCTCAAACCGTAACCGGAAATAGAGTAATTATAAATAAGGCGCGTGAATCGCGTCGCGAGTACGCGAACGAGTGCCTTCGAGTCTCTTTTTTTTTTCCCCCCCGATTTATTTTCCTTTCGGTTTGTTTGTTTTTTCGTTTCGTTGTTTTTTATTTATTTATTTATTTTTTTTTAATACCGGCGCAAGTCACGATCGGGCAGACGGCTGATCGATCGTTGCTGCACGGGCATCCGATAAACATATACCTGCATACACGCGTACACACCTATAATCGGATCGTCGACGATACAGGTATCGTTGTATCCGTGCTCTGAATAATTACACTACGATTGATTGAAATTTGAGTCGTGCCATTTAATTTGATTTGAATCGATACGATTAGGCGTGTAAAGGATTTCAATTGTCGTGAACGGCGTATCGTCGAGCGTCGCGTGTGTGTGTGTGTGTGCTATATCCCACCTCGTTTTTCCCAACATGGTTTATGACGTTGACGTATGCAATGCGTAGGGTATATCGATTCGCTGTCGTGAGAATGGTCATTGGGGTCGATAATTTAATTTAAAATCACGATCGGACACGCGACGATCATTCGATCCGATTCGAGCAAAGGTTACACGGCGTACGTGTAACCTGTGCGTCCATTTTTACGATTACGCGGATACGATATTTGCCTCTGTTTTTTTTTTTTTGCTTTTTTTTTTTTTAAATAAAGTCTTTATATTTACTCTCGCGGAGTCGTCGAGCGGGCGCGCGGTGTCGGCGGCGGTAGCCGTGCGCGGTAAATTGTGTCATAATTGTTGAGAAGTGGATATCGTGTTATATTTATTTATTTTTCGGCTATCGGTGTATCGACTAGCTATCGACTTTACGCTCCTGCGGGCAGTCTACGGGCGGCAGGTCTTCGTTTCTTCGGCTCTTTCTACACCTACCTACCTACCTCTCCTCTACTCGTGTACCTTCTGCTTTCTGCCTTCTGGCTATACGATTCTTGTAACGGTAAAGCCAATCGCTCGTAGACCTCCGAGAGCTGCCGCCTGATGCTGCCGATGTATAGAGATGCTGCCGCGGAGACCGCCGTCGAACGCAACTACACCCGTATAGCCTACACTAACCCAATAATTTATACCAGTGCGCGTACGCATGGAAACGACGTTTTTCTTTTTCTTTTTTCTCTTATTAAAGAAAAATTATTCTTTTATCTATTTATCGAGGAGACAATCGAAACGGTTGCCGATTTTTTCACACGTTTGCCGGCCGAATCCCCGTCTCGGAAGTAGCTTTTGTGGAGAATTTTTTCAATCCAGAGGCTACATTACGCATCCGTCCATTCCGTAGCCCCTCGTACGCACCCGTGCGCGATTAGCGTTTGAAACTTTCGTTACGGTTACGTAGCCGAATAGGAAAAAGAAAGTCTTTCCAGCTCGGATGATGCAAATCAAACGGTTTTCACTTCGCACTTTTTTTTCTTTTTTTTTTCACGCGATACACACGCGTGGTGTTCGTACGGGTGATCGAATATCGTGTACGCGGAATGAAACCAGTTTTCGAGCTGATGAAAGAAAGAAAAAAAGCAAATATTTATCGAACACCTAACGAACGCTCGATAAAAATTGTCTTCTTTTTTCCCCCCGTTATTTATTTATCTATTTATTTTTATTTTTAAAAATTTTTATTGTCGAATTTATTTTCATTCGTATCAGATGCGCGCGTACGCGCTGCCAGCGTGCGCGATAATCGAGCTCGGAAAATTATCACCCTACACGTTACCGATACCGGGGGCACACCTATGCAACGTACGTACGTACGTACACCGCGTGCGTTATATACGCCCGTAATAAGAAGCGGCGCGAGGCGTGAACCGTGCAGAGGCATACATACATGTATAAGACCCATAAGGCCCCGGGAATGAAATATGGGCGCGAACGAAGAGCTCTGAGCACGCGCTGGCTCGTGGGGTCCGTTAGAATTCGTGAAGCCGTTACCCACCCGTCCGTCAATCTCTTCGCGTATAATATATTTCACTATATCGTACGTACGTACCTGTTGTATACATATGTATCCCGTACAGTGAATCGTATTATAAGAGTTCGCAGTACGCGTGCCCTGGCCGTGCCAAAGATGTTTATTTGATAATCTTACAGGTGGAATTTATCGATTCTTCGTCGTCTATCGCGATTTTACATATACGTACGAGACTCCGGAGTATCGTTTCTATACTTCGCGGTTGATTAGGGATGAAAATTACCACGGGAATCCCGCGGCTCCGCAACGCGGTTCGAAGGATTCGAGGGATGAAAAAAACGCGAGACGAGATCTCACGTCTGTTCGCCAAGTAATATAATTTTACGATATTATTTCTCGCGCACAGGTGAACGAGTGTCGGCGTTGTACACGCCGCTCGTACAGTCATCGTAGCCAACGGTGCAGTTAAGGCAACGCGCGTTAATTGGGTAGAAAGTTTTCCGTACGGTGGTACCTGTAGCCTGTGCGAAGAAAGGAGAAAAATATATACATATAAGCGTCGGTTATATACATATACGTTATTTTATATAAATGTAATAGACACCTGTACATATAATATTTCGTTCATTCCACTGTTCTACTCTCGAACGATTTAAAAAATTCTCCGAACATCTGAAAACCATCGATTGATCGTCGAACTCGAACCGAGATGTAATTTTGCACATCCCATATTTTGCGCTCCATTTTTTTTTTCCATCGCAACACCAACGAGCGACGACGCAGTCCGCACGTCGGATAAACTGCGTCTGTGTATTTTATCGCGCGTAAAAAATCAGCATGCCGAGAATTCGATCGTAGGGATGACCGATACGTTGCTTTCGAATCACAGATTCGTATACCTGTGTACCTGTAATCGTGGGAGACGGTGTGGCGACGTCTTAGGATAACCCATTTAATTTCATCGTACGTGATACAAACGCGTCGTATTCGTTCTTTCATATATTTACACACACCAGGCCTCATTGTTCCAAATGGGGAATCGTCGGTCCCATTATTGTGCCGCGACTGTACGACTGCACGACTAGAAAAACCGCGACCGTATTTTTTTTATTTTTTTTATCGCAAACCTAAAACAATCCCCGTCCCCAACTATGACGAGGAATCAACGTTACCTTACGATCTTGAGAAGGGTAGGAAAAAAGGATTAAATATTCAGGGATTTGTCGGGAAAAAGGAGCAGCGCGTCGAGGGGGAAGGTCCGCGAAATTGTAACGGAAATCCGCGTAACTCCGATGTGCGCATATCTAAATCGGTGTTTAACGCTACGAGTAAGTACGTACACGTATACACGTATATACCCGTTCGCGCGAGTATTACAGATAATAGCAACATTTCTCCTTACTTCTCGCCGATTTTTACACCGTTGAAATACGTTGTCCGACGCTCGACGAACGCCGGGTTTCTCTTCGATATCACCTTTTTATCGGTGAACCGTTTCTTATACCGTTGCTGTGCCGCTCTTTGCCGTTGATGTGGATGCACGGAATGATGTCGCTGTCGCGGCTTCGGTTGCATATACTATACACAAACACACAGACACAGACAGACACACGGGTATTCGTACGTATACCCCAACACCGTGTACGACGTGCTGGAAAAAGACGGAAAGTTTTTTTCCTTACGCTTGTACCGCGTTAATTCGTATACCTCGTGCGGGAAATGAAAACGCGCGTGTCCGCAATTTCCGGTAGGTAAAGAGACGCGGTGACGTGGTACGGTGGACGGAAAAAAGAGCGAGAGAATCGACGAAAAAGTTTGTCGGATGTACCGCAGGCGGAAAAAATAAAAATGAGATAATTGAGGAACGGGAGAAAAAAACGTTGAAGATTTCGTGCCTTACGCGCGCTTTCGGATACTGCAGAGAGAGAGAGAAATCATCGACCTCGTGTGTATCGTACGAACGTTGTTGTAACGCGTGTGATCGTCGTCGTTGCGTCGTAATTCTAGAACCTGCGGATCGAAAATCGAGTGCCCCTCGTCGTTTATTTTTTATTTTTTTTTTTTTTCTCATATCGTGCGACTACCGATGCGACGAAGTGTGCGGATATATATCGTTGTACGGATGCCCAGGAGATCGCACACTGCATCGCGAGGGTCCCACGCGTCTTGTATATTACCTTTAGCTATGGTATACCGATCGTACCTTACGCATTGTATACCTGTACGCTATTCGCACGCGAAACGCGCCGGTCCCGCCGTTATCTTTTCTTACATTCTTTCGATGCCGCAACATCCGGTGCGACGCGTTTTTTCGCCACCGCGTACGCTCGGCCAATTTTTCCGTCGCATCGCGCGACGGGCGAAGGAAAAAGAAAAAGAAAAAAAAAAAAAAAATATGATCGAATTTAGAATCCGCGATGGCGATCGTCGCGCCGATAATTATCCGGTTTGTCGAATTGCCGCGGAAGTCGGAAACGGATGCTCGCGCTGAGCTAACGAAGGGTTGCAACGAGGAAGAGGGAAGCGAAGGGGGCGTGCCCGCGAAACGTCATAATCGTTGTTTGTTGCTGCTGCTTTTTTTTTACGACGATCGTGAACGGAAATCTGTGAACGACGGACGGGCGACGAGACGGAGTGTGTGTAATAATTTCTTTTTTTAATTTTCTGTTGCAGGCCACCAGAAAAGTATCGAAATGCGGATACCTCTTCGTCGCTCCGGGATGGGATTTCACGAATCCATTGAACCGCACAAAGGTGACTAATTATTTTTATTTGTCAATTTATCGTATGTTCGTTCGATTAATTTTATACCGCGCGCTGGAAAAATTGAAAGTTACCACGTAATTGCGGTAAAACGTATACAGCTGATTAGGTTTTATGCACCGCGTCTATATTTATATGTATACGTATATACCTGTGTAACTATATGTATACCCCGACTATTTATCCGGGAGTGAAAACTTGTGGGAAAGTCTGATTAGTTACAGACGTTCGATCGCATCCGACCCAGCGATGGGAGGAGTCGTTGGAATCGAAAGTTTCGTACCAACGTTCTGTACGATGTTTGATTATAAATCGATTTACCGCAGACTGTACGAACCACGCGATATCCGTAGATCGCTGCTGAATATATCTGTATAATTATCGCGTGTAATCGTTCCGATGCAAGTTCAACCTAATTGTAATGAAAAAAAAAAAAAAAAAAAAAAAAATAGAAAAACCGAAACGAAAAAAAGAAAAGAGGACAAATTACATGGTAAAATGTGTTATTATATTTTTACCGCGCCGTACGTACCTGCGGTTAATCAAAAATCCATTCTACCTTATGATCGGTTGATGATTTTTTTTTTTTTTTCGAAACGCTGTCAGGATCGCGTGCTCCACGTATATCACGAGTACAATAATATTCCGACGTTTGCTGTCTCTGGTAGTAATAAAAATAAAAAAAATAAAACAAACTCGCTATTAATAATAATCTTTGATAATAATTGTTAATTTTTCGTTGTAAAAATCAAGTGTACGAAGTATGTAATTACAGGATCATCGACACGCGATCCGGATGGTGTAATTAAATTTAGAGTTCGAAATCGTGGATATTTGAAAAAAATTCATTCATAATTACCGGGTCGTTATAGTCGATGAAATACCAATAAAACTCGGCTACGTAGGCGGTAGAATCCACGAAGACGATTAATAAATTGTACCGACCGTTCGTGAAACGATTGTAAAAATTCAGAGGTCGATTCAGAGGGGCGATATATCAGCGCGGGTCGCGGCGCTGATCGATTTTCCAAAATTCGAAGGATTCGCCGTTGAAAAAAAAAAAAAAAAATCGACGCTGGTTCGCAGATTGTATAACGTGCGTTTTTTTTTCGAGTTGCTTGACCCGCGACGATACGAAGGTGCTAAAAAAAGTACAAAACGTACCTCGGATACGATATACGATATACGATACGCGATGTGTGCGACGCTCGATGCGACGTGCGATGTGCGGTGAAACGCCGAGGAGAAAGTCGAGGGTAATTAAAGACCGGGTTCGAGATGACTGACCGCATGGCGGTGTAATTGACGCCAAAGTGCCGACGTCTGCGCGACGCGAACTGCCAAAGGCGAACCGCGGCTACGTACCGTACGTACCTGGGCAACGACGAAGCTCAGCGTGAGGTACGGTACGTGTAGCCGCCCTATGCAACCCGATTGACAAAATCGCGTCGGCGTCTATCATTCGTCGTGTCGTACGCGTGAAACGGGATTGAGTGGTTTCAAAAATACATCGTATATCCGCACGCCGGAGCGGAGACCGGCGAAACTGGTCATCGTCCGATCAATTATACGATACGGTTAATCGAACGACTATAGCGGCCAAATTCAATTTCGTCAAAATCATTGACGTTTCATTCTTCTTTTCTCTTTCATTTTTTTTCCTTTTTTTCGCTCGCTCGCACATTTACTTTCGCTTCGGCTCCAATCTTTTCGTCGATAACGCGTCGTTTTATTTTTTTTTTTTTTTCATCCGTCTCTGCCCACCTCACACGTGTTATATTTTATTCGCATTGTTACGTATCGAGGATCGTGATCCCCCGGAGGTGAGGTGGTGATCTTTAAGCTTACGCCGCTTATACGCTGCCGCTGCGGCAAAAAGAGAATTCCCGATAGGATACGAATACGGGGTGTTCGTTGCGCTCTTCTAAAATCTGCCTGTATATCTACCTGTATTATACCTTGTTGTATATACGTATTGCGTTTATCTCTAGTATTACCGTGGTCGTCGCTATATGGGGAAAATTTATATTTATTGTTACGCTGCACACGTACGTACGTATACATATACGTGTATCATACGTACGCGGAGACGGACAGACGCCTCGAGTTTAAAAGTTTAAGCATATATATATATGTATGTGTATCTATATCGTAGCCGTGTTACGGGGAGATGAAACACCCCGCCTATTTTTTAAACCTCTCGGTCTCGATATTTCTTGTATTTATTTATTATACTTATGTACAGGTACGCGGGGTACGGCTCGTACACCGGCGCTATATACCATATAAGCCACTTCTTCACTTTACGACTCTTAACTACACGTACGCAGAGGCGCTTCCTTCCTCGACGCATCCGATCGTCTCGCGTCTCGTAAAGCTATTATTTTTCTAACGAGAAAATCCCCCCCCCCCACCCCCCCGGAATTTTTTTATTTTCATAATTCTCATCTCGCACCGTCTCGTACAAGCGGAAAATTATCAATCGTTCGTGAGAAACGGATTTATTACAGAAAAATATGTCGGTTGAAGAATTTTGAAAGCTTGAATGAAAATTGGAGAAACGTTCGAAGAATCGTCGTCGTAATCCGTTCAAAATACATTTCACGTTTCAGTGAAAACGAACGAAAGCGTAGACGGGCGAGCGACGCATCACAACGAATACGATATCGTGAAGTTGACGATTCATGGCTATCGTCTACTACGTCTTCTGAATATAATACGTATCTACCCGTAAAGCTGTATTTTCACTCGTTTACAACGTATCAACGTGATAGGAATATTCTCTGTCGAATAAAAGGCGGTGCGATCGGAACCGTACCGTACGAACATTTGTAAATAATCCGGAATTTATTTTTTACGTGTAGATCTAACTCACAGTCACAAGACTCTGATTTAGTTTCGCTTTCTTTCGTCGTTTCGATCTATTGATCCGATTCGAACCCGATACAACGACGATTACTGCGATATCCGAGTCATTCGTTTTCCCCTTCGAAGAGATAGAGAGCCGGCGATTTTTTATCCCCAATTTCCAGCGATCGTTGTGAAACGGGTAGATGATGTTTTTCGTAAAAGAGGGATCGGAATCGGACACCCGATATATGCGTAAAATGTAAATTTTCACGCACGCGGAGCGTCAACGACGTGTGACGTCCGGATTCAAACTTGCGTCTAATCATCGAAAGTGGGCCGTATCAACCCCCCCGCCCGGCGAGATTTCGGAATTTTCGAATCGCCGATAATATAAAATGCGTGCGAAAGAATCGAAAGAGCGAAAGAATAAATCGGTACGTATTTCAACGAGGTAAAACTAATTGTAAGTCCCGATCGTAGTCGATGGCGGATGTGGTCATAATTAATACCGACGAGTGTCAAATATCGATTAGTATATTTTTCCAACGATTAGAAACACCGCGGACCGGCTGCGCCACTCCGTCAAGAGGTATACGTATAATATTATGCAGCTAGAAGCTGGTAAGTTTATTGTAAATATCATCGGCTGCAACGCGAAACCCAACCTAACGCTATACTCCTCCTAATGACAACGAGAGGCGCCAAGGTTGCACCGTAAAATTGATCGTGGAGATTAGATAGAAATTTTTTCCCCATCGTCGTACCTGTACACAATTCAACTTATATTATTGCGCCGCGTTGTACAGCTGATGCAGTTTTATATTTTTTTTTTTTCTGCATATTTTTTTGCCAATGTATTTTCAAAATACACATCGGATACTTTTTGTCGCTACATCGTCACTATTATGCAGATTTAATCATTGTCATTACATGTCGACATGTGGGCGTGAAAAGGTCGTGACCTTGCCGTTACCGATCGTGGGAGGAATTTCAGTATAAATTTATACGTATTTCCGGTGATTGTGCGAGAGAAAATATTCCGTGGGAATATAATTGACGAATCTCGATTTAATTCCGATGCGTTGAATGCGGGCACACGAACAGCGCAAGAAGAAGGGAAGAACGGAGCGCGAGCCAACGCCCACATTTTCTTTTTCTTCTCTTGGCGAACTTGTCGTTCGTTTGTTACACTTTTTTTTTTTATTTATTTATCGGCATATACTTATTAAAAATTTTATCAGCTGACCCCTCGGAACTTTCTTATACGGTTATAGGTATATGGGTATCGTAAGTAACGTGTATATATTTTACGCATGGTATGCGTGTACGCTCCGTTCCCATTACGCACGAAAGGATCGATACAAATCGATCGATCTTTGTCCGGTTTTTGATACCTCAGATATACATGTATACATCCATCTGTAAAAAGGAAAGATAAAAACGTGGCTTATTGATACGCTGTAAATGGTGGGGACGACGCGACGCCTTTTACTACAACATCGAAAACGACTCGCGGCGTATCGCCAACCCTCGGGGCTAGTGAAAGCTGATCGCTTCGACGGAGTTGAAAATTTCAAGAAGAAGAAGAAGAAAGATGACGACGACGTAGATCGGCGATCGGCGAGAAAAACCGGGAAATCGATCTGTGACTGTTTCTCCTTTTTTTTTTTTTTTCTTTGCTCAATTCTCTTTTTCTTGCGATACGAAACCGAAATTGTAATTTAAGATTCGAACGATCGACGAGCAATTATTTGTTCTAAGAGATGATGATGAATCGTGACTTCATCGTCTGGCACCTCCTTGTCGGTGATCGAGTACCGTCTGTATGAAACGAAGCGAAAGAAAAAGAAAAAAAAGAAGAAAGAAAGAAAGAAATATAAAATTGAAATGAGAAAACAAATCCTTTGAAAATTAAAATACGCGTACGCAGAAGCGGATTCGACGTATTATCAAAGCGTTGGAAGTTGTCGGACGAGCGACGATAATGTATATTTGTATGAAATTTGAGGCTCAAGACAGAGTCGTGTATATAGTACACATCGCCCATAGTTTCGTACGGGAGTGAATCGCTTTTATACGATCGTAGCAGTCGCACCGCGGTCTTTTGCCGTACGTACGTACGTATAAAACGACTATTATCGATTCACTGCGAACAAAAAGACCGTGGGGGGGGGGGAGGGGGGGGGGGTTTTATTGTCCTTTACAGACGCGTAAGATTCATTCGATCTCGTATAAATTATTTGTTTTTACACGCGCGAATCCGGCGAGATAAAAATCGACGACGAAATAATATCGATACAGATACAGGTATGGTATACGGATCGATACGATCGACCGACGAAGAGAAAGTATGAACCGAGCGTCGCGCTGGAAAATCGACCTTTTTTTTTCTCTCTACTCCGCTTTCCGCGGACCTCGGGTCGCGTCTCGCGACTCGATCGTCGGCCGACGTTGTTTCAATCGTTGCTGTGTGAAAAATCGAACGCGTCATTTCCAACGCGTTCGAATCAACGTCTCCTTGTAGGTATAACGCCGCACGTTACAAGCGACACATCGCGAGCAAATTATCGTCTAGGAGTTGTGCAAAGATCGCGCTCGCCCCCGTAGGAGATGGAAAAAAAAATAACTGAATTAGCGCCGCCCGTGTAATAAATGTGCGCGCTCGATCGGAAATATAATTATCGATAATTGACGCGGTTATCACCGCGTCAAGTTAATTGAGTAGCGCTGACCGACGAATACGGCAATAATGACGATAATTGTCCGAACGATCGGTAAATAAATAAATAAAAATTCTCCAATCGCAATAACAACCGATAAACGGTACGAATAAGGCGCCGAGTGTAGATAACGTGCGAAAAATCGTCATCCGCGATACGACATTAGAATAAATTTAATAAAACTATCAAAACATTATCACAGCAACGATGAATTATCGTCTCACGCTAATTGCCGTCTATCATTTTTATAATCGATCTAAGGATTGTAAATCAAACTCCACGCGATTCCGTAATTATTATATATATATATGTACAATCGATTCATTTCCTGGACATTTTTCATCAAAGTTTGATACATTTTAATTTTTTAACCCCCGTGTAACCGTATGGGAAAAGATCGGTGGGGGAAATTTGATATTTTCGAAACGTTGCAACGCTGCGGTGAAACGCTCTCGATGGTAAAATATCGCACGGTTGTATTACGGGGTACATAAACGATCGATATCGGCAAAGGAACTCGTAATGGTATACCCTCGTATAACTTCGTACGTATCGCGTAGTAGACTAGGCTAGGACGTATACGCGCGGCCTATAGCTCCGCGGATCAAGCGAGTCACGATCGACGGCTAACCATTTATAGAAGTACCTACCTTATTCGAAATTCAAATATTCGATCTGATTGGAAAAGTATGACATGTATATATAATCTACGATGTGTATGTATATATATATATACCAAATTATACCCGTACGCTTCGCCTTTATACATATATCGGATTTTATACAGTTTCGTCACACCCGATGAAAGATCGACGTTTTTTATTTTACTTTGGAAAATTTTTGCGCACACGGGAATATCGAATTTAGTCCTGGAAAATTGTTGGGAGAAAAAAAAAAATAGAACGGAATCGTCGCGGCGAAAAGCTGATGGATCGACGAAACTTGGAGACGCTGAGAAAATGAGAGATGGAGATACCCCTACGCGCGACTCGCGCTATATTATACCGGTCTATGAGATTTGCAAGGGAATTGAACAGGTTATTCTCCGAAGGAATGAGTTGTACCGCATTGAATATCAACAGATAGGATCTGGATTCTGGGTCCGTGCCGCAGCCTGCGCCTTTACTTACTTCCTGTTCCTGCGACTCCTCGCTATTACGCGGGTATACACGTATCTAAGGTACCTCAAAGTAATCCGCGTGTTGACTCGTCGTTTGATGTCGCAGGGATACAAAAGTTCCTCCCTTTTTTTTTGTTTATTCTTGTTTTCTCTCTTACTTTTTCTCCGTCGAAACGAGAAGAGGAAAATGGAAAAACGCTAGCTTTAGATCGTACGCGAACTCGTGGTACACATGGTATACAATTCCGATTTGTCGCGTTCCTTCGAACACGTAGGTAGCGCGACCTCATATTATTTCATACCTACGTCTAAGGCGAGAAAGTGATTACGCGACCTCGAGTCTATTTGTCTATACGTACGACGGTGTGGATAAATCTCATTGATCGCGCGAACGAATGCGTTGCGAGGATATTTGAAAAAAAAATGGAAAAAAAAAAACGAAAAAAATTGCATCCTTCGACGTTTGAATCGGAATTATAGTATAGTTTTGTGGGGGTCAAAGGGACCGCCCTGAGAGATATTAACTTCCGGTTTTGAAAGCATACCCATGTATATCCTTTACGCCCACGGAATTCGTATGCACGAACAAAACCGTCCAGAGTCGAGATGTTCTTTTAATTGCAATCGACACGAGGTATGGATCGCGATTTGGACGGAGGGGGTTTTTTTTTTTTTTTTTTCATTCCTCTGCCGCGCGATCGAAGGGAGGGAAAAAAGTGACGTCGGACTCGGAGACGACGGAGATGAAAATTATCGCCGAGATGCCGATACATTATAATGAATCGGATCGCGAAGGTGGGATACCGATAATGCAATAAATCTATAGTCAAGGTGCGAAATTATTGTAACTGTATTCGTGCCAAGGACTCGACCTCATACGAGTTACGCTTCGTATACATGTATATATTATATACCTCGCCGCCACCTGTTCGCGCGTTCCCTGTATATAAGTGCGTGCACGCGTGTCCTTTACATTCGTTCACGTATCCGTACGCGTGCAGTGCGGTTTTCGATATCGTACACACGCGCACCTATAACCGTTATAATTTAATAACGCGGATATACAAATTATTATCAGAAAATTAAAGAAGTTTACGTGGCGCGTACGGTGTGTAGGTACGGTATGCGTCGGCTCGTGTGCGGTAACCACGTACCTACGCGCGGCGATCTAACGTTCGAACGAAGAATGGAACGGAAGAGGATCGAAGGAGAGGAGACCGAACGTCGACGGGGGTGCGGCTAGGGGATGAGACGAAGGTAGAATCGATCGTTGTTCTTTTTTTTTTGGAAGGAATCGTCGAAAAATGTGGTAGGAAACGACTCGAAAGAAAAAAATAGAAAAAAAAATAAAAAAAAAAAAAAAGGAGAGGAGAGGGTTGGTCGCGAGGCGACGCGTCGCGGTGTTACGGTAGGTTATGTCCGCGCATTCCTGTCGAGGTCGTCGAACCGCGCGAGCGTCGCGGCGCGGACGGCACGACCGACCCGTCCGGGTACGTCGGACGTCGTACGCGGTTTGCGCTCCTCGTCGTCTCCTTTCGTCCATTTGGCCCAACGTCACCTTGTTATCGCACGCGCGTGTACGCTTTTTTTGCCGAGGGGTCGTCGAATCGAGGGGGAGTAGAGAAAAAAAAAAAAAAAAAAATAGAAAAGGAATCGCCGTCACGATTATTCGCGCGGGGGAGTCGATTTTTTCGGCTGAAAAATTAGCGGCCTTCGATTCGCCCCATGAAACTAACGATATCGTTGGAAATTTTAACGATATCGGAAATTACTAGCGTCGGGTGTACATACGGAGGTAATAGAAGAATAGGAGGGAATTGAGAAAAAGAAGAAAAAAAAAAAAAAGGATCTTTTTTTGTACCTTCGAATTCGGTTCATTAAAATCTAATAAAATTTCTTATAGCTTCCTCTTTGGCTGTGGTTAAAAGTAATGATCTTGGTTAAATATATATATATATATGTTTTTTTTTTTCGTCTTCTAACTCTATATTTTATATGTCGTGCAATAAAATAATTAACTCATCCCACCCCGTGTACACGTGTACAAATATATGTGTGTATGTATGTAACGTAGTGTATATCCGAGTAGGGAACGTCGTATATATATATATACCGTGTGTACGTATACCTATTATCCGAAGGAGGTAAGATGAAAAAAAGATACAGAGGGAGAGGAGGAGGAGGAGGAGGGAGAGGATGGTTAACGGAATGCGGAATGTTCTATGATATACACAAGCTTCGAGTACCTACTCAACTACGTACGTACCTGTAGACCTTACCTGTATAGGTGTATTGTACGTACCCGTGTACTTACGGTATAATTCGATTACGCAACTTTGCATCGTCGACGTCGGTCCTCGGACGGTACGTACCGCGGATCTCCGGTTTGCCAATTTTTCTAATCGAACTCGAATTCCCCATTTTCCACATCCCTTCGATCGGTTTATCACGTGACCCACATTTGTCTCGCACACAAAAATATCGAAGGGTCGATAAACGAACCGCAGCGAGCGAATCGTACGGGAAGAGATGACATTTTTTTTTCACTCGATTGTAAATTTCTTCTGTAATATTTGAGAAAATCCAAAGAAATTTTTATCCAACTATTCCACTTCGTCGTTCACGCTCGGCCTTGCCTATATTGGGATAAATAAATTCCCATGTGACTCGTAGGTGTTTGATTGTTTGAGAAAAAATAAAAAAAAAAAACCGACGACACTCGTATACCGTAAACGTGATCGAACAACGAAACGCTACTCAGATGTAACACGTAGAGTGAAAATTGAAAAAGCGATGCTCGCTTTATCGTATCAAAGGTGGTTCGGGTTTGTTGGCACAACCCACCTTATAGTTAGTTACCCCCGATTATATCGCACCGTCCGGACTACACGTGGCGTATTCGAGTCCGTTTTATTTGTTGTAAGTAAACTGTGTAATGTACGCAACATTTGGATTTGTTATTTGAGAAAGAAGACGAAAAAAAAAGAAGAAGAATATGAAGAATATGAAGATAAATAGGAAAATAAAAATTCCACGAACGACCTATGCGTACGTATGCTACAATACAACGCCTGCATTTAGGCGTATGGTATATGTACAACGTGTATTTGTATAATAGAACATTATACGTATGTATATATAATATAACTATATAACTAGAAAAACTAGAAACCTGCGTCGTTTTACAGTTATAGTTCTCTGTTAAGTTTAACAACGATTATACTTCATATACTATAATGGGAATGCGTGTACGTAAAAAGTTGGATTATATTTCGAAATTTGAAATTATTTCGAATAAAAAAAATCAGTCCTCCGGACCGTCGGCCGAATAACGCCGTGGCTCGCGGTGTGCACGACCGACTTAACGGTTGTAATGAATGTCGCATTCGTAAATCGCGTGCAAAAATTAATAAATTTATCTAACTTACGCCGTTACGGGTCGCTCAGTTTTTCTCGTCCGTTTCAATTTTTTTTTCTTCTCCAACGTGGCGTTATCGCGCGTTGCGCTCAATCCTTCTTCGTTTCGCTTACTCGCTTACGTTATTTTTTTTTTTTTTTTCTTCTCGCGCGTCGATTTCGCGGTGGTTCTCGATCGCCGTTCGGCGGACGTTCGCCGTCCGTTCGATTCGTCGGTACCCGAACAGCTGTGTTGGAAAAAGAAGCTCCCTTCGACTTCCTAGAGATCTTCCCACGCGTACGCCTTCTCGGCGTAACATCCGTATACCCGAGGGGGTCCCCAACTCTCTCGTAGCTATACACGGCACACTATCGCTTCATTTTTATTTCTTTGGACCCGGACCGCGCTCGCTTACCACCGGCCTGCCGGCTTTACTCGCTGCGGCAGTCTTCCACACGCTATACTTCCCGGTACCCTCGTACCTAGACTTCGTCTTCTTCTTTTTATTTTTCGTTTTCTTCCTCCTCTTCTTCTTCTTCTTCTTTTTCCCAGGCATAATTACTAGATGAAGATAGAAACCCGGGCGTAGGCTGGTAACCAACGCGCATATAAACGTGTACCGCATGTCGCATGCATGCAGTCCCAACCGCCTTGAAATTATCTAGGAACTTAATATTCTACGACGGTGTTACGCGGACGAGCGACGCTTCGAAAAATTGTTCGGAAATTTTTTTTTCCCCCGTACTCAGCTTCGCGTCGATTCGAAAATAAATCGATCATTTCTCCTTTTCTGTTTCAGAGATGGCAACGTCGATGGTTCGTCCTGTACGACGACGGGGAGCTCACCTATTCCGTGGACGAACACGTGAGTCGAACGCTCTTTGTTCCTTTATTTTTATTTTTTTTTTTCTCTCCTCCTCCTCCCCTATTTCCTTCGCCGAGAAGTTTATACGTTATAAGTCGGGGGCGGGGGTGCAGGTTACGCTCGGCGATAAATCGATAAATTACACGCGATGAAATCGAGTTACCGTTTGCGAGCCGATTTCGTCCCTCGTCGGCCGTTCGAGTCTCGGGACTAAAATCCACTTTGGATGACGAGGAACAAATCGGATCAGCCCTTAGCTTTGTAATTATAAATGTATAGTTCTACGGATTCCGGGTGGTGGTCGGCGACGGGGACTGGTCGATGGTGAAAAAAAAAAAAAAAAAAAAAAAAACAACAACTGGAACGAAAATGAAAGGAAGCGTCGTGGAATCGTCGGTCGCGGTTGTACCCGCAACGTATACCTCGTCGCACACCTACCCGATCCAGGGGATACCTCTAAGACGCGGTGGTTCTCCTTTTACTTTTACCCTTTGAGCTTCCGCCACCTCCTCCTCCTCCCCCCGCGACGTCTTCTCGACGTCTTCTCGACGTCTCGCTTCTCTTCCGCCCGTTGTTGTTACGAGTTACAATTGACTCGGACCTTTGAACTTCTCCTACATTTCGTATCGCGTGGCGCAACTCAGCTACGTCAAGAGTGTACTACCTACCGCTGTATCCGTTTCAGGAGATATAAGAAGCGGGACGAGAAGAAGACAGCCGGAAGATTCATTGCTCGACGCGTACGTTCGTTCCGGGACGGACGTGTAAACGCGTAAAGCAACCGTCTGACAGTTCATAACCGCGTTGCGATGATCTCTTATTCTTTTACCGGCGATCGCCCGGAGTTATCCGCAACGGTGAGAGAACGTCGTCGTCGTTCGGACGTACGTACGTACGTCCTCGCGGATCGAACGAACCACAGATTTTCACACCTACGTTTCAGACTTCGGCTGACATTTACTTCGAAGCCGCTACGCAACGGATACGTTTGTATCGATTTCACCGTGCACGTATCAACACCGCGTATCGCGTGATGCGCGCAGCTGCATTCGTCGCGCGGCCGCACACAGTCCTTTATCCCCAGAACTCCTGAATTCCTAGAGATCGCATTCCCCTCTTTGAACTCTTATGTACCACTAGCTCTGCGGTTCTCAACCGTGAGATTCTTAGCACTGTAATTTATTCACAATCAATTTATTGACCGGGGAAGATATTTTATTTTCATTTGCATCTTTTCTTTTTTCTCTTTTTTTTTTTTCTCATCGCGAGTCGTGACTTTCGCAGTTAGCAGTTGGTCCGATGAACTATTCCAGCCGTTTCCATAGTTGGTTCGAATTAGTTTCACGTTAAGGAAATACCTGAAACAACAATTAATTGAAATTACAACCCTCAGATATCTGCGATGAAATCTTACCTTCGATTCTGCGCTTATTTTCTTATCCTCAAAAATCGAGAGAACTTTTTTCGTGAAAATTTCGACCGGGTCGCAACACGATGGTTTTTTTTTCTCTTCTGAAATTCCGTTGAGGCGATTCTCGTCGTTCGTTAACCGTACGAGTGGGAAACTTTGTCTACGTGGAATCGAATCTGAAAAGATACACACGGCGTACGAGTAGGTGCACGCGAGATGGGAGAAAAAAAAAAAAAAAAAAGGGGGGAAGAGACGAGGTACCCGATGACGCAATATCGTCGTGTAGATGCCTGGAGTTCGGTTCGGTACTCCCGGCTTCCTTGACGATCGGGTTCACGCGTTCCTTTCCCCTCCGTATTCTCGTATAGTTTTTTCTTTTTTTTTTTTTTCTCTCTCTCTCGGGCACCCATATACCCGACGTGCGCGGGATACGAGCGGACGCGGCCACAGAGTCGAGAAAAACGAGGATAATTTGTTTCTCCGGCGTAAGAAAAAAGTACCTGTACCTACATCGGGGTGAATTAGAACAATGGCGGCGCCCGTCCGTCTAATCTATGAGATTTTTATGCGGGACGACGCGGTGCCGCGAACAAGAAGAAGAAGAAGAAGAAGAGGAGGAGGAGATCGACCGACCGACCGACCGACTTCTGACTCGTCATTTATAAACTAAAAGCGTATCCTCGAAATTGTCATCCTCTTTAGTGCACCGGTCTCTCCCAATATATCTTCCCAGTTACCTCCGCCTATACGTTACCTAGCTCTCTTTTGTGATCTTTAACTTTTCAACGTACTACTCGTGTGCTCTTCGAGAGTTATAAATTCTAAACGGAGCGGCGTACATCCGGGCTGCCATCTCGTACGTGGATATACGGATTTTGAGCGTATTTTTTTCTCGTCTATCCCGTCTATCGAAAAATTCGTCCGTCCTCCGACACGAGACTCTGCAAAAATTCGAGACACTTTTTCGACAATTTATTTATTCAATTATACGTGTTTTTTTTTTTTTTTTTTTTCTTTCTTTCCTCTCCCTCCGATTTCAGCGCACGTTAACGCGCGCAGTTTACGTTTCATCGAGCGCTGGGTTTTTTCACGTCGTATGCCAATGGAAGAAGTCATAACTTGAGGTTATGTACTCGGTGTACCGTAAGACGAAATTTTTATTATCTCGTTACGGTATACGACTCCTTCTTATCTTATCTTCGTACATTCCGGTATACAAGCCCGTGCGCATCATCCGCTACCTCGTACCTACTCGTGTGTAATTCTTTTGACCGCGGAGAATGCGGTTCCATTTTTTTTTTTTTTTTTTTTAATTTTTCAATTCGTCCTCTTTTCTCCGAAAATGTGTACCGGCGGTACCTCTTCCCGCTCCCTCGTTCGCACCGGAATCGTCGTCCTCCGATTGCAGGTGTTACCCTTACCTCGACGTTTTCACGAGTTCGCGTTGGTCGTCGAACGACGACGACGATGATCTATCCGGGGAACGCGACGCGCTCGTACGAATATAATATCGCAACAAATGTTTTGCACGCGATTTTTTACACGCGCGTGTCGCGTCAGTCACGTACCCCGTGTGTACCGCGTGCGGAGTGAGTGGTAACGCGTTGACGAACGAAACTCACGCGAACGGAGGAGGAGAGTCCGGGACGATCTTTTCCTCCGTAGGTAGGTATGTACGTACAACGTATACAACGTATACACACGGTACCCCGAAGGCCGGGACGCGGGACTAACTTCAGGCTCCGGAGCCCTGGGCCCAGGGCCCCCTATTATTTCCAGGTAATTACATATTTCTCCGAGAGGAATTTTTGAAATGAGTTTTGGCTGTGACGCGCCTCGACGTCGTCCTCCTCCTCCTCCTCCTCCTCCTATACCGCCTCGTGCACGCCCGCCCTCTTATACGGGGTGTCTCTCATTTCGGAGAGAACGAAAACTCCGAGAATCCGAAAATTGCCTGGCTGGGTCGAGGGAAATTTCGAACCGCCTCGAATCGACGATTCTTTTCTTTCTCCCTTTATTTTCTCTCTCTTTTTTTCTTTGTCAATTTCGGACGTTTCGTTTCGGCGTTCTCCTCATGGAGTTTCGCGCGGGTGGAAAGGTACGACCCCCGATCGTTCGAAGTATTTTGTTCACACCCGTTACGTATCGCGACCGTGTCTCTGCTACGCGTCGATTACCGGTGTACGTACCATACGCTCTGGTGTAATATACTGTGGTATTATAATGGTACATTCTATGTACGATTCGTTCGCGTTCACCTCTGTGTGTGTACAACGTACGTGTACCCGGTCTAACCCGACGTACGTACGTGTGTGTGTGCCGCAGCTAGACCCGCGGGAGGAGTTGATGTTCCACCGCACATTTTTTTATCCCTTTATTCGACTCCCGCTCTTTGCTCTGCTTTGATTCGATTCGTTTTGCTTCTCCTCTCCTCTCCTCTTCTCTTCTCTTCTTCTTCTTTCGTTTCCTTATGTACCATGTGGTACGCTCTCTCTGCTTTGCTGCTCTCCTTCGTTGCCCTGCGTATAATACCGCGGCCAGACCCAAACCACCACCCGGGAAGTGGAGATCGTATAACGATTTGATCTCATCTCTACGGGGGCACCTCCTCATTTCCGGCGCTACACGGATTACGCGATCCCTCGAGGACGCCTGTATACCGAGTGTACCTGTTACGTGGAGGTGTACAAGTATACGAGGAAAGTGGAGCCCCTGTATACACACGTACGGGGTTCCGACTCTTTCGAATTATCTGAAAATTGAGGTTGAAGAAAATTTGGAACGATCTCCTACTTCGTCTAGTTTTTTTATTTTTTTTTCCAATTTCTGCTCTTTTCGGTTCTCGTGAAACTTTTCACCTCGTACAGGTCTGCGAGACAGCCGGTGTTTTGAGGTGGATGTGACATACATTAGATACGTACAGGGACGACGACTCCAACCAACGTTACGATGATTGCGATCTGATACAGCGGGGCGTCATCCGATATCTTTCACCCTTTCCCCCTCCACCCCCTCCCCCCCTCTCTTCGCGCCCTCCTCTCCTCGTTATTTTTACGTATTATTCTCATTGCGATGTGCTCGACGGACCGACATCTTTTTAGTCACTCCTAGTCGCGGGGATTTCGCTGTTTTTTGTTTTTTTTTTCAAACAAATCGAGAAAATGGTGAAAATTGTAAAGATTCCGAACCGTCGAATAGAAATTTCGAAAACTCTCGGAGAAGATGTCGGTCGACGTTTCGACAAAAAAAAAAAAAAAAAAAAAAAAAAAAGGTGTTACGAGGGTCTTCTTCACACAGAACCTGACTCCCACTATTCGATTTTTATTTTTGATTTTGTTCCCGCCGTTGCACCTGAACGCCACGTCGACTCTGAGCATCGTCCTTTACGCTTCGTTCGGTTGTACATTTTTCGATGTGGTCGCTACTCGCCTACCGGAGATACGCGCAGGACGACGGAAAAACTAGATCACACGCGGCGTGGCCAGGAGCGCGGTGAGGAATAAAAAAAAAAGAAATCGAGGGAACGAGAGGAGGAGAGTCTAGGAAGAAGGAGATGAAAAAAAATGTAGTAATAAAAAAAAGAAAAAAAAAAAAAAAAATGGAAAGGTGAAAAATATTCGATGTGCAGTCTTGTGTGGTGTGGTGCACCGGTGTGCATCGTATATCCGCTACCCTCTCCGCGAGAGTCCGGGCTACCTCCGTTACGCGCCGTGCCACCTCGTCTATGCGAGGATCAAATTCACGTAATTCGATAGACACGGGACACTACGAAACACCTATGTCTGTAAAAAATGTAGCTCGGCTGACGATCGATACGTTGGAAAAGGATTTTCATAAAATTCAACCGTTCGGAATGAAAACTTTGTCGACCTTAACTCGCGCAATACTTCTCGCGCGATATTCTCCTTCAGCGTCGATGACGATTCGATCGACATACCTTATCGAGAATGTGAGTCAATGATAATTAGAATCTAACGATACACGTCAATTATCTAATTAACTGACTAATTAATCCTACAATTAATTAATTAATTGAAGAGATCGTTGCGTTTCCTCGCTCCTGCGGTATACAAAGCCCGTGACGTGGGTATACATATAATCGTGATATTATCATCGCACGTTCTCTCCGACTCCTCCGTTCGTCATTTCTTTCATTTCTTTCATTATTTTTACAACTTTACACCGCACCGATCGCGCCATTACATACCCGCTACGCCGTGGCACTGGGAGAGAGAGAGAGAGATAAAAAAAGAAAGAACTTGACGATGAAAAAAATTCGCCATGCTTTACACTCGGTAGTCGCAAAGTGCGGAATAGATTCGCTCTGCGAAGTAAGTAGGATGTCTAGGCGGTACGTTTCGAGAGCGCGATCGCGAGCTGCCACCGCTATGCTCCCGTGCACCACCAGGTGCAAAACATCGACTTATGTGAGCCTGCAACTTCCAACCGCGGAACGGTCAAGAATGCAGAGAAAATCATCCGGTGCTCATGAGATGCTGCCGCTGCCGTTGCTGCCGTTGCAGTTTAAATGTACGATACACCTATAGATATAGCCTACGTACGTACGTACGTTCGTATAACCTGATCGGTCCCGCGGCTCGGAAACTCTGCACCGGGGTACGCAACACTCGAGAGCCAATTTCTTGGCGTACGGTTATACATTTGTCCATTTTTCCTCACTTCATCCTTCGCGATGCGTCTTTTTTATCTTTCGTGCATCGCGTTGGGGTTTTTTTTCTTTTTTTTTTATTATTTTCTTCGGGTCTCAATTTCTTCGTTCGCGGACAAACAACGTTTATATATTTTTTGAGAACTGCAACGCTAGTTGTTTTTTTTTTGTTTTTTTTTTCTTCTCGTTATCCTTCGCGAAACTTTTTTTGCGATGCCGTTAGGTGTAGCGTAACCTGCATCGGGAGAAAAAGCGCGAATCCGGTATTAACTGGTGAAGCTGTTCTCCTTCCTCATCGCCATATATTTGATGGTTTTAGTACCTACCACTCGTTCGTTGGCCATTACTTAAGCGCGACGTTCTTCCTGGTTGAGGTTTTGCTAGTTACATTACGCGTGTTTGAAGCGACTTTTGTTACACACCCCCTACTATTTATCGTCGATAATATCGACGGTTTTCATCGGTGAAAAATTGGCGGAAAAACTGGAAAGAGAAACAGAGCGAAATTTTTCAAAACTCTCGACTACGTGTGTGTACACGTGTATACGTATGTACGTCGACGACGTAAAATTGGAATCGCGCCACGGTGCAGTTTTCTCTGCACCGTTGGCGAGTTACGTAACTTTGATATTGCGGAGAGTTATCTGGATATCGCGCGCGCGCGCGCTCGCTGCGGCGTTGGAGAACTTTCGAAGGAGATGGTGATGCTGCCGGTGGTTTTTGCTCGAGGGCTTCTCTTCCTCATCTCACGCTCGTACGCTATAGCGGCTCTCTCCCTATCCCATCCCGCATCACATCACATCACATCTCATCCCGTCCCGTCCCGTCCCATCCCATCCCATCCAATTCTCGGGCCGAGAAGAGAGGCATTCCTCTTGTCTACATCGGTCATCACAATCAGCTTCCATGCCTGTAATATACATTCGTATTTGTGCGAGGAGGACGACGACGACGACGACGAAGACGACGGTTGTGGTATATAAGTAAGTGCTACCTTCGATCCGAAGGAAATGTCACGCGTTACGTCACGAAAAAGAGATTCATTCGAGGGATCTTCATCGGGAATTAATCTAGCCGGTGTACTCGATTTGCTTTTACTTTTCAAGGGCTGCGCAACTTTCGTTTTTTTAACGGGTTAACATTGCGCGAGCGCCCTTTTGTAGCTTTTTAATTTTTTGCTCGACTTTAGAGTGTATATTCTTCGGGATATCGTAGCCCTCGAATCTTCGATTCATAGCCAGCAGCGTATAGCGCTTTGTTGTGAGACGTCACCTTGGGGGCTGAGCAGAGGTGACGCCCCACAACAAACCGCGCGCCCCTGGCTACCTGACTCCAGCTAAACTCGGGCTCCCTCGCAGACCGAGAAATTCGAATATTTCGACCCGTGCATAGATTGCGACGACTCAAAGTGGGTCTACGACTAAAACGAATCGATATGTCTTAATTTTTCTGCACGAGTAGATGATTTTGGCTTTCAGATTTGGATTCCTCAGCTGATTATACGTGAGATTACTCGTGAAAAACCAAAATAAAATTCGATTTTTGAGCAAAAGATAAATCATTATTTTAATGAGGTTTAATATGATTTTCTGACGTATTTTGACCTCAGGAATTCGAATCTGAAAGAAAAATTGATCCATCTCTAAAATTGACCGAGTTATCGCCAATTTTCAGCTTTTTGGGGTCAAAAATAAAAAATTGATTTTTTAGTCTATCTTAATGTAATTTGAGCTCACGAATCCACATCTGGAAGAGAAATTGATCTATCTTCAAAAATGACCGAGTTATCCCCATTTTTTCGCATTTTTTGGCATAAAAATGGGGATATCTCGAAGGGAAAAAATCGTAGCTCAATTTGGACAACGGATTCGTGTTCCTGAGGTCAAAATACATAAGAAAAGTGCCATACGATCAATTTTAAAAAATAAAAATTTTTGGCCGAAATTTGAAAAAATCGTAAGGGGTACCCCTTGGAAAAATCTCAAATTTTGGCCAAAAATTTTTATTTTTAAAAATTGATCGTATGGCACTTTTCTTTTGTATTTTGACCTCAGGAACACGAATCCGTTGTCCAAATTGAGTTACGATTTTTTCCCTTCGAGATATCCTCAAATTTATGCCAAAAAATGCGATAATTCGGCGATAACTCGGTCATTTTTGAAGATAGATCAATTTTTCGTCCGGATTCGGATTCCTGAGCTCAAATTACATTAAGATAGATTATAAAATCAATTTTTTATTTTTGACCCCAAAAAGCTGAAAATTGGCGATAACTCGGTCAATTTCAGAGTTAGATCAATTTTTCTTCCAGATTTGGATTCCTGAGGTCAAAATACGTCAGAAAAGCATATTAAACCCAATTGAAACAATGATTTGATTTTGCTCAAAAATCGAAAAAATTCCGAGTTTTTTTCCCCTTGAAGTTTTTTTAATTTTGGGGTAAAAAATAAAAATAATTTTTTTCAATCGGAATTTTCATGGTTTTCCTATGTATTTTGATCTCAGGAATCCGAATCCGAAAGCCGAATTGATCCATCTTCGAAATGGATCAAGCTATCGCCAATTTGACGATCCTCGGAGCATAAAGATTCACATATCTCTTGGAGAAGGATCAAACGCAATTAAAAATTGATTATAAAATTACATCATCGTAAAAATGAGAAGCGAACGCAACGACCATGTGCACGTCGAACAAATGGTACTTACAATTATTAGCATAGGGATATAATAATATGAATATTACATGCCGATAGACGAAGCCTCGCCCACGTGTAATTCAACACAGGATTTATGTACGTACGTTGGTACTTTTGCACAATACGTATACACATACATAGTAAGTTCATGTACGTATAAAACGCCTACTCGTAGACGCATACTCTACGCTGCACCGATAATTTTTTTTTTTCAATTATCAATGCAGGCAGAAAAATATTTCCGCACAACCGAGTACGTGTTTTTTTTTTTTTTTCTTTCGTTTTTTTTGCGTTTACCCGTCACGTACACTATCGGCACACAGTCGTCCCGTATAGATGACATAAAAAATCTATAAGCATCGGCGATGTAAGATTCTGGTGTAGGGTAAATCAAGCTAACACCCCGCGACGTTGCGGGATCTACGACTCTGAGATAAAACTAAGTAAGTAAGTAAGTAAGTAAGTAAGTAAGTGAGTGAGTGAGTAAGTAAGTAAGTAAGTAATGCCGCAAAACTTTAATTGCACGGCTGCTGGTGGTGCTGCTCCTGCAGCGTTCCTTCCGCAATAAATCACAATTACTGCTCCCGGAGTCCTGCCGGTTTGCAGCGCGCTCCTCCCGCTTCCGTTGCTTCTTCGGCCGCGGCTCCTATAATATGCCTCCTAGGTCCATATACTTTATATCCATATACGTACCGTACGTACGTACGGATATCACTGGATATCATTCGAAGGATTCACGTGGGTATGGAAGATCGTGGACCCATGCGGCGATTAGCATTTCAAGATCGTAAACTTTCGACGTCAACCGTCGACTCCCCTTCGCCAGGGCCGATCGATCGACGCCCATTAAAACGCGCTATTTCTATTCGATCTATTCTCATTTTTATTTTCACGTAGCGCGACATCGTACCTTCGATTTATCGCCATTTTACGCATCCGTCATTTCTCGTCGCCACGATTCGGTTTTTCGGATTCAGTTATTATACATACACCGCACGTGTGACGTTCACGGATATCTACGTGTAATAAATTCATCTGTTCTTCGATCAAACGAGACACGAAAAGGGATCGCCCAATCGACAAATCGAAAGATCGCCCAATTTTTCAACCCCATCAAAAACTATCCACGTTCCGACTCCACGTACAGTCGCGGCGTTGTGCAAGGACGTTGCAAAAAATGCATCTCTGGACGCGCTCAAACGTGTACACGGGGACCTATATGTATAATTCCTCTTCAAAATTCATCGCCGGTTTACGGCGTGGAGTTAATCGACCGTCCGCGAAGGGAGATCGGGGCTCTCACCCGCCCGGTGTACATCGGCGTACTATATATCGTCGAATGTATCCCCAGGTGCGCGCGTGGGGAGCCGGCGCTGGGGGTGCGGAGGGATACGCGCGTACGTGGAAGTTGGAAGTTGCACAAGCGGTAGATATACCTATACAGCCGAGTAGAATGCACCGCGCGAACGCGTCGCGTCGGACGTACCTGTTAAGCGAATACGCGGTGCACCGAGCGCGCATATACGAGTGTACGGGGTATGCACCTAGGTACGTGTACGTACGAAATACGGATAGGCGCGGTACACACGACGAGAGTACGCGTACCCCACCGCTGCCTACCGATATCTAGACTATTACCGTACAAGCGCCTTCGCATTAATATATTTACGACTCCATTTGCTGCGCGATCGCGTGCGCTTGTTTATAATCGTATTGTTAACCGTATAGTTCGAGCTCGGTGCTGCGGTGCACGTGCAACACCGACCGGCACAAGGGGGTTGCGGTAGAATTCGTTATTCGGTCGCGCGTTCGCCCGTACACGATTCTAAATCTTAACACTCCCATTTACCCTCTGTGCCGCCATTTTATCGTATCGGTATATACCGGTGATTTTACTACTTTATATTGTCATCGCTATAAATTTCAGTCGTTCGATTCCGTCACATTTTGCGGACGATTACGTACATCGGCGATTTTAATGGGCAATTATTTTATTCCCAACGACGTGCGTAAAAGCCTAAATAAGATAATGAATACAGAGATTGTATAGGAAGCGACGAAATTTCGATCGGATCATCGATCTCGCGACAATTGATACGTAATTGCGAATCAAACGATGAATGACAAATGAAATTCACTAGCGTGTACGAACGGGTAGAATTTCGTTTCGATACGCAATATACTCGCCTCCCACTAATTTCCGTCCACGCGTCGATTGGGGGCCAAAAAAGAGACGCGGTGCAGCGACGACAACAGTCACGGAGTAACGTCGATATCGCGAATAATCGATACGAGCATCATCGCCATGTGTGTGGGAATTATCGTCGTAAATAGGTGGATAGATACCTGTGTACCGGTCTTTCTCTGTGTGCGTACGGTACGTGTGTGTGTGTGTGTGTCGAAAGGTCGTTGACCTCTTTCTCTCTTTTTCTCGTACGGTACGAGGGTTTGCTACCAAGCGCTGTGTGAAACGCGTTGAGAGAAAGAGACGATACCTGGGCACACGTGCCTCTCCGCTACACACACACACACCTATGCGATATACATACAGGTACGCGCATAGAACCTCGGAAGTATAGACGCTGCTGGATGTATACCAGATAGATAATACCTGCGCCGTGATTCGACTACCCTAATTAGCTTAAGGAAAGCCCCGCATACACGCCCGGGCAGATACCATACACACACCGCGCCCTGACTTTATCCTCGTCGCACGCGTTACATCCCCCGCCCTTCGAGAGAAAAGTCCCTTCAGATTTCACGGTTCACCGATCTGATTTTCCCTATATTCGGTTTCGGTTTACCATCACGCGTTGCGTTGCGTTGCGTTTTCCCCATATTTTCACGACGAAACGGAGGTCGGTTATTAGCGATCCTTCGTTGGCTACCCGAGTCGAGATCGACGAATCTCGCCGGAGATGCGGGAAGAAAGAAAGGCGATACACGCGGGCAGGTGGATTTGGCCGCGTTGTCTCGTCTCGGTTTGGCTTATAAAGCTCCGAGAGAGAGAGAGGGAGAGAGAGGCGCGCAACGTTCGAAAAGATAAGGGTCAAGTCGTAGGGACTTTTTCCCAAGCCGCTTATTCGACGAAAGATGAATTTTACCCGTACATAAAATAGCCGTGCGTGTATTATAGTATACAGAGTCTAGAGAGTAGGAGGAGGAGGAGGTTATAGGAATTAATCGAATTCCCACCGTCCGACTATACCGTAGAGATTCGAATCTATCCCGTAAAACGAACGCGAGGAGTCGACGAGACGTAAGGAGAAAGAGAGTAAGACGGACATCTCTTTATCGTGATTATATTATCCAATTCTTTTTCTCATTCCTCCCGTTCGTTTTCTCACATTCTTTATAACCGCGCGCGGCATCCGTCGTGTACTTGTAACACCGGGCCCGCGCGCGACCCGGTACGCGGCTGATGCAATAAAATTAGCGACGAAAGAATTTCCATGAAATTGTACCAGTTCAATAACAACAACAACAACAACAATAACGACAACGACAACAACGACAATAACGATAACAGTATAACGGTGATAATAATAGATTTTTAGATCGAATACGTGCTCGAGATTTTCAGGCTGCGCCGTCGATCGCCTATACACCTAAGCTTTGCCGTGTATTTCGTTTCTTTTGTACAAGAATATTTTGTACCGCGTACGCCGCCTCGCGCGGCATAATAACGTCGTGAGTAATTAGAATCGCGGGCGTGTGCCCCCTTCCGATCCACCGGTATATCGTTGAGATCTATACCTCGTAAAGTATAAAATTAGATAATTTCATCGTTCCCCCGTTTCGTTATTGGATTCGCGTTTTTTCGTCAGTCGAAGAATTACGCCACCGCATGCCGATCATCAGCGCCCCGGCTGCTTTTCAGTTATAGCCACGTTATACTATATTATTGTACACCCATACCTACATCGACGCGCGGCTACCCGATAACGAGACCAACTCGATTTCACCATGAAATTTTTTTCAACCTTTTTTTGTCCCATCTATTTCTCTTCTCGTTTCCGATACACGTTATACGTATTGTACACGTACTTGTACGATGTATATCTTCGCTCGTGTTTGCGGTTCAAGGTTTCTATAATTTGCGTTCGAATTATATGCACACGACGCGTATCCTTGGTAAAATATATACATATTATAACGATCAGTTGTGAGAAGTATCTGACTGATACGTATTTCAGCGAAGCACGGGCGATGAAAAAAACGCTGCACATTTCGTTCTCTTCGAATATCGAGAATACTCAATCGCCGGACGAATTGAATTTCTTTCTCTGTTTTTTTTTTTTTTTTTCATCAGTTTCCATGATATACGTCATACGCGACGATATCACCGTGTGCGCGATACACGTACATATGTATAATTTTCTACACAGAGATATATATACAATAAAAGTATGTTGTGTACGAACTCGGGGGACAAGGAAAGCTCGGAGGCAACATTTAATAGTTGCAATTTGTAACCGGAACGGAGGTCAATTAATAAAGACATCTCGCATTAATTTAATTACGAGCGGTACAGCGTCGCCGGAGATACGCGTACACTACAATAACGTCAACTCGTCGTTGTACGCGGCCAGAAGCTAATCGTAGATTCGACATTAATTTCCCCTACATTTTTTTTTTTTTCTCCACCCGATAAATTTTATCGTCAAATTCGCGTCGTGCCGAGAGAAAACTTTGCGTGATTTTTTTTTCAATTTTTCATCGACCGCTTTCTTGGTCGTTCTTTACGCCGCATGTATCTAATTGCGTTAAATTTATTTGTTGGATGTGTACTCAATCGAGCGAGTCGATGGATCGTTTCGAGGATGAGTTTTCGAAAATATTCGTCCGCGACACACGCACACGACGCGATGATTCAGTGAATGATTTAGTAAATTGTCGCGATCCGTTACGCCGGGTAAGGCAATAAATACATAGCAGTACCCCTCGAAGGATATTTCCCACCGCTGTCCGACGCCGCGCATCACCCGTGCAACATCGTACGGCGATTCTCACGACGGCCTCCGTACAGTTTCTCGCGACTCTCTTCATTATTTCTCATCGTCGCTTTTCACACGTCGGATAAAACGTCGTCCTCGCGCGGGCGGACGAAACGACATTTTTTTTTTCAAATTTAATTAGCGAAAGAAAAAGAGAAAAAAAAAAAAACAGGGAAAAATTAAATCAACGTTAAAATTAAAACTTAGGCAAGAAAATTAAATATTCAAAGATTGAACGAGCGTAGGGCTCCCGCACGGACGAGAACGCCCAACGAGGCATTCGTAACGATGTGATTGATATCTGGAATTCTTTCACGTGTCGTATTACACGTTGCAGAAGCTTGCTGCACATCGGTTGAAAAAAAAGCTACGCACTCGTGCATCGATAATAAGAGGGGGAAAAAGTACGAAATAAGATGCTGAGGTATTCCGCGGTGCTCGACGTAACAGACGCACTCTTTCTTTTTTGTTGTTGTTGTTGTTTGAATTTTTGTCATCATCATTTTTCACTCCATGTACTATTTTTTTTTTTTTAATTGCGTAGCACGTGAGCACGTACAATAAATAACGTCAATTAACGTTAATCGATTCGCGGTGTTTCGTCGGACGCGCGGATTTTCGATTTTCACCATTGCTGTACATTGTAATTTTACAGCCAGCCTCGAGTGGGGAAGGCAATTTTCTTCCATACAACAAACTCGGTACACGCATGTAACGCAGGTATACGTATAATACGTACGTACATACGAACCCCATAACGGATGGATGGCCGCGCATAGGCGGTTGGGGCGGTTTTATACGGTGGTAACAGCATGCTAGGTGCATCCATTTGTTCTTGGCGCGTCTCGGATGCGATGGGCACGGGTTAATTATTGCCCACGTAGACGAGAGCGTTGATAAACTACGCGTAGGTATTATACCTATTATATCTGTACGACTGCTATAACTATATAGACGGTGGGGTTTTTCTATACTGTGGCGAAGTACACGCATACACACGTTCACCTTTGCCAACTTATCTTTTATTTAACCCTCGCGACTCCATTCTTCCATATGAACCCGCGATGCGTCCTCGGACCACACACGGCTCCGGTTGAAAGCGATATACGTACCTACGTATGTACGTAATACCCCGTCCCGACTTACGTGTGTGCGTTGATATTGCACGGCCTGCAGTATCTCAACTTTCAATTAACGCTTTCGCGAACTTTGAAAATATCAACTCCGATCTGACGGGAGAAAACTAACAGCGTATCTCGAGTGTACTATACGTGTAAGCGTAACGTACGTTACGTGTAATCCGACGTCGTTTTCCCTATTATTTTTTTATTTTTTTATTTTATTTTCTTTTCTTTATTTTGTTTTTTCTCGTTTTACTCTCCTCGAACGCGTACGTAGTCATCGCTATCCCGTAATTAGGAACGAGAGAATTGTCGGTGATCGCGGATGGATCATGAAGATGGGACGAGCGAAGTGCTGAACGATCTAACCGTTCCAGTGTCAAGAATGATTGATTGCGAAACTGCTGCCGTTGCTGCCGCCGCCGCCGCCGCCGTTGCACACCGAGTATACGTATAGGAGCCCGTAATACAAAACCTCGAACACGAACGCGACGCGAATAATTGCAAATCTATTGGCGAGAACGGTATTGAAGCAAAAACAAAATAAAAAAAATAAAAGTATTGAAAAAATGAGGAGAGTAATGAGAAAAAATTTTCTCCTCCAAAGACATTGGTCCGCAGTGAAAGGCAGAACGCGAACTGAAAATATCGGCGATGGTTGGAATAACGATAGGATAAAAGTACACATATACGTATGTGTAGGGGAAAAATCAAATGGGAGAAATTATGGAATGAGAAGAATAACAGGGATTGAAAAAAAAAAGAATTTGGAATGCGGACAGAGTTATGCGCGGCGAATCTTCTCGCCTCCTCTCGGACTCTCTTTCTCTTTCCCTCCGATCTCTCTGTTTTTTTTTTTTTTTTTTGCGCGCGGCCCAGGTGACACCGCGAAGATAAATGATGACAACCAACTAAATAGGTACCTACTCTACTGCTTTATGAATTATCTCATATGACACAACGACGCCGCGACTATTTTTTTTCTTGTTCTTCGCATTAATTTTTTCCTCTACAGTTTTTGCCGTTCCTTTTTATATTTTTTATTTTTTACTATACCCCGTCCTCCGGGCGCTCTCGCGGCGCGCGTGGTAAATTGTTTTACATCGTCCGCGTAGATTGATGTGGGAGAAACGAATGATTTTTTTTTTTCTCTCTCTCGGAGAACGACGGTAAACCTATCGGTATTATTTCGTTTAAAAAATTTTGACGATGTTTAAAAATTGTCTAATCTTTCGTTTTTTTTTCTCTCTCTCTTCCCCGTTTACACACACAGCCAGAAACGGTTCCCCAGGCGAGGATCGACATGACTCGTGTCCTGGAGGTTGCGGCGGCTGAGGACATCACCGGACACGCCTACAGTCTCGCGGTTACCGCTCCGGAGGGAGTGACCTTCGTCAAGGGCACCTGTCGAGAAGAGACAAGGTGGTGGGCCGACGTGCTACAAGTTTATCCGAGGAACAAGGTGAGAGACACTATTATCGTGATTGTTATTATTGTTACATACGTGTAGGTACGATTAACATCTTCCTTCGTTCCTTTTTTTCCGTCGCCCCCTCCGCATTTCATTCAAGAGCGGGTGAGTGCGTTAAAAGAAATTCTCAACCCGCGCTCGCCCCCCCCTCGTTCTTCTCGCGTTCGGTCACGGTGCGAATGAAATACCTGCAATCGTAACGGATTCGGCGTTATTGCCGATCGGTTTCTTCTTGTTGCACTCGCCTTACGTCGAATGATAAAGCTCGCGTCACACCGTTGAACTTTGATGCGGAGAGTCATTAGGTACATCCTGCGGGTAATTGCGCCGTATGAGATATACTACGGTCGACGTTGTTGTTACACGGAGTTTTGTCGAGGGGTTCCGAAGGACGCTAGGACGTATCGTCCGCAACGCGGCGACCGAATCTCGTCCCGAAGACAGCGGGATGAATTCTAGTGTCGAAATAAATTAACACACTCACGTATCACGTGCAAGACCGATTTCATTCCAGATGTCCTATTCTATTCTTTTCTTTTTTTCTTTTTCTTTTTCTCCTCGATGGTAGATTTTTATCCTCGATCTCTGTCCCCGTTGCTAAATTGCCCGTCAATTCACAATTACGCGATCAATTACGGTACGTATACGTATATATATATATATACACGTATACGTGTATAACTCGGAGGTCCGCGCGAGTAAACGTAATTTCATTATCGCGATTAACGCGCTGGTTTGTTGTGCGGTAAATTAAACGAGTTCACGGGGGAATTTATCGGTATACCGTATACCGATAAGATGTAAACCGTATGTGACAGCGACTCGTGTTTTATTTCTGCTCAACTAACGACGCTTTTCCATATAGTATTGTGTTCGTACGTAGTCAGGTATGTGAGTACGTTACAACGCGTAAGAACGCGTGCTTCGTTACACGGACATATCGTCGTATCCGTGTACGAACCGGGTGTACACTACGAACTTTTCACGAATAAACCGCGATCTCGAGAGATTTTCGAATCCACGGATTTCACCCGCAGCGCACAAGGGTTGAGTTTCCTACGATTCGTTGAAGAAAAAGAGCTATTTTTTTCTCGTCGTACTTCGATTGTATCCGAAGTCCCGACTGTGCAGATTCAACGTTACGAGGAAAGGCTCCGCTCTCCGCGAGCTTCTTACATAAACACGTGCTACGAAGAGACAAGGTACTCATCTCGTAGTACATGTGGCATTTGGAACGAAGAGCGAGAAACAATTGGAACGAGGAGTATCATCGGTGGTTCTGTAAGCCGTTTAATATAACTCGCGCACAGGCGGACACCGTGCGGGGATTGTACGTTCCGTACGTACGTGTACGTGTACGTGTACGTGCGATCGGTCTGCCCGCTAATCGCGGCGTGGATCGAATAGCGTTACCGAGTTTGCGCAACCAGTTTACATAATCCCAACATCTTCGATCGTCTCTCCTTGACGTACGGCTTCTTGATCGGCCGCCTGGTTCGTCTTCTACCCGATGCGCGAGGAGGAGGATGCCGCCGACGATCGCGGATAACCGATCATCGATTTCGATGCCGATGTAGATGCTAATGCGCTCGCGATTTACACGAGCCGCACGCGGACATTGAACGTTGAAACGGTTCTGCGTCCGCAATGAAACGGAATTAAAATATCGTCGGTTGATACGTTACACGTATTTTACACAGTCGATTCCGTCGAAATAACGAAATCGGCTACGGGTAATTTCTGTGCACCTGAGCGTACTCGACGAATCGAGGATCGCACCGCGCGATTCCAACGTCGTCGTTGCCTCTGCTGCATCTTCACCGCTGGAAGATATTATTGTACGTACCTACTTTCAAGATCGAACGATGTTGCCATTATGGAACGCGAACTATCGACGAGGTGCCGCTCTAGGGTATTTTACGTAACTTGTACGCCCGTTGTGTGAGGAAATCTAACCACCTTGTCACAGATTGCTGCCGCTGATCGTTAATTTATTACAGGTGCGCCGCGTACCCAGGTGTGCCACCTGTTTGAATGTGTTTAACCTTTTTTCCCCCCTCCCCCCGATTTTAATTTTCGCCCTTTTATTTTTACTCGCATTTATTCTTCATCTCGTTTGTGATCTTTCGTTCTTTCTTTCTTTCTTTCTTTTGCTTCATCGTCGCATTCTTCGCGTTCGGTTTATCCCCGATCCCGTTGTACGTTCGTCCTTCGTCTTTCTCCGTTTTTTTTTTTTTTTTTTTTTTTTTGTTCCATCCTTACTCTGATCCGCTCTAACAATGTTCATTCATTCGCGTCACCTACGTTCGTATAAATGATTCGGCGTACGGTACACCGACGGCTCGATAAATTTTCACCTTCGGAACAATCATTTTATGATTTTACTGTTACAAGATATAAAGAAATTAAATATTTTAACGACCGTTTCACAACTCAAGCTCTGATTAGGGAATGGGATTGTAGGCGATGCGTTCCTCGAACTCTTAAATAGTTGTAATTATATATACGACGATCTAACTTTGTGGCGATGATGATGATGATGATAATAATAATGGTAAGAATAATAATTGTTACATCGGTATGTATGAGGTATAGTATACGCTGTGCACGCTTATGTGCATGCAACGAGCCGATTATGCTTCGCTGCTTTCATACCGCGGTCGAGAAGACCGATCTAATTGCCTCGTAGACTCGGCTAATCACTTCACCGTTCGCGCTAATTCCTTGAAATATCTTTTTCTATTATCCCTCATCTATCTCTCGCTGCAACACCGGCTCATACGGCGTACCTACGACAAAATATTGTCCCTATATACAGAAATAAGAAAATCGGTTATATTGTAACAATGTCGAGAGAAATATCATGCGCTCGTAACGGAGAAACGATCGAACGTCCGACTGCAGTTTGCAACTTATAAAGCTGCAATGTAAATGCGGTTTTATACACGTTGCAACGTACGCATACGTAAATGTAGTTAATCCGCGCGAGCCGTGCATACCTTGTGAAAGACGGTGCGCGGCGTTATTATATTGTTTTATTTAACCGCGTGTCGATGATCCGATCTCGAGCGTGAATTCTACCGCTAAAGGTGCGATTCGATGCATATATACAGCAAAAGTTGTTGTGTTACCGCCTCCTCTCGCGGACTCTAAGGTTCGCGATGTTATTGCAGATATTTCGATCCGTTCGTACGACGGGGGGAAATCGAGTTCGCCGTGACCGACCTACCCTTGTGCCGTTGTCGTCATTACACGAATTCTCGATCTCTTTGTTTCAGGGGAGACACAAAAGAAACGCAACTTTTCCGGGCGGACAGGCAACGATTCTGCAAGTACCTCCGGGTATCAGGAGTGAGTCTTGCTTGTTTTCGATCGTTTTCCCCGTCTTTATTTTGGGGAATGCTAACTCGTCGATTTTTTTTTTTTTTTTCCAACTCCCACAGGCAACACACCGAACCCTCCCAGGCCGAGGTTCAACAGCTGTAGGTCGGAACCACGCGTGAGTAATTCAACGTGGATATCGGACGCTGCCGAATTGTCTTCTCCAAAGAGCGTCGCGGTGATCCAGAGCGTCGCGATGAACGGTACACACGCGTCGCCGGTTTCGTCCAACGTCGCGACGACTACCACGACGACGACGACTTCTTCGAGTTTGATGAGGACGGAAAACGGGATATCCACGTCGTACCCGACCCCAACGACGAATCAGAGTAACGTAAACGGAGGAACTTCCGGTATTCCCACCTCGGTCACCTGCGCTACGTCCGGCACCACCACCACCACCTCTGCAGCCGTTTCTTCGCCGTCGACGCAAAATGTTGGACCGGAAAAACCACCCATCGTACCTGCCGGGGAATCGAGACAGTACAGAGATCAACCGGCTAGCAGTGCTTCACCGCCTACGAGGGACAAACTCAGGGCCGACGACAAGGCGAGGCGGAGAATGAATCAGCAAAACGATCAACGATCCGCCGCTACCTCCAACGTACAATCTGCGGAGAAATTAGGTCAGTTCACGTTCTGTGTACGTACAAACATGCACACACACACACACGAGCGTATACGTATAGTTGTCCTAAGTATTTAAGTATTTGTGTAATCACTTTATTGCTCCCGGTTATTAGGTGAGTCGTTTTTTCAAAATAAGCTTCGTCCGTTTTTCTCCGCGGTACGCCGCGCGAAACGATAAACCCTTATTTGTGATCAGTCCCTAGGTAGAATGCATGGTAGGTATATTTACGTGCGAAGTAGTATAAGTTGGAATTAAAATTATCAACTTCATTTGATCGCTGCGGGATTCACGCGAACTCTTCCCGCGCGTTTATACCAGTCAGGGACTGACTATTCCTTATGAAATTACGCGCCATTCTTCCGCAATGTAGAGGTATACACGTGCAATAAATTCACATTCGCGATATATACGTAATATAACGCGTGTTCGCAATCTCTTCGTGGATCTTTATAATAGTACGTATGTCTTCCGCGTCTTCGCGTTGTTGTTTCTTTACAGAGATTTTCAAAAGGATTATAGACGAAACAGTTTTGTTCGTTCATCGGACGTTTCTTGTAACGGGTTTACTCTAAACCCGTATTTTTAGACTACGTGCTCGGAAGTTTTTCGAAAACCTCTCGCGTACAAAGTCTCTGTGAGTTGAACGCGTCGTTTATACTTAAACTTCCGTCTGTTTTTTTTTTCCCTCCAGACGTCTGTTTTCCTTCTCAAAACGACGAAACCTGCAGAAGGATACTTCTCGAACACGAGAGGGAGAGGGAAGGTAAGCTAAGAGATATCGCGGCATCCCTCACTCAGCCAAGGGTGAGAAGAAACAAACCCCGGACCTCGGAACCAACCAGAGATGTCGTTGATGCGGCGAACGCAGCTCATCAGGATAAACTGGTGAGAATTTCCTCCGAATACTTCTTCAGTCATTTGTCGGTAGACAAAAAAATTTACTCTCCATTTTTTTTTTTTTTTTACCCCCCGTACTTCCGTTAGATAAGAGGAGATCCCGATGGATGTGGTCTGGACGTTTCTGGCACCAGATACTCTCCCACGTCTGAATTGAGGGTAGATTTGCCCGCCGAAGATCTACTCAATATTAAAAAGGGCTGGTTGATGAAGCAGGGCGCGAACAAGGTACGAAAAACGATGTTACAGATCTTCGTATTTTCTGAGAGAATCAATTTTTCGCACTCACGACTCTTGAATTTTCTCAGGAATGGAATAAGCATTGGTTTGTTTTACGTGGTTGCGGATTAATGTACTACAGAGATCCTAGTGCAGAGTATAAAGGCATTATGGATGGAGTCATTGATCTGAACACGGTCACCGCTATTACCCCGGTGTCGGTTGCACGAAATTACGGATTTCAGACTGTGGTGAGTCGGCCTACCTATAGTCTAGACGTTAAATTAAAATTCATGAAAAATATACCGTATGTAATACAGCAGACATGCATGTAGATAGCTAAGTGTTATTGACTTGCAGAGGTCTTGTCTCATAATTCAATTTAAAGTATTAGCTTTGGCTTGACATGCGGAGTCGGAAGAGAATGACTTGTAATTTAATTTTATGAAAGGGTGGCTCAGAGAGCTACAGCTGTTCTTTGGTGGTTATTGTTCGCGGGGACAAGAAGCGCGACAGTATTATGTTCTACGTTCTTAAATTCAATCGAACTTTTTTACTACGGGTTTACCAAAAATCGGTTCTATTATTTTTTTAGACGTGGGACGATCGGGGGACAACAGTTTTGTCTGCCGTTACCGCGGGCATCAGATCTAGTTGGATGTCCGCAATCGGGGACGCCGCTAATTTACCTGATCCGGAAAACAATGTCGATTCGCGATCCGCCTGTCCCCAGGAGAATCAGCAAGATACAAATCCTCAATCTCCAACAACGTGAGTATTGATTTAGCGATCGAAAGTCTACCGCTACGTCGTATGAAATGAAAAATTGATAAATACAGAGTCGTCTGATTATCCGCAGTTCGATCACCGATCGCGAAAGGGAGTCCATAGTACCGTCGACTCCGGTAACCCCTCGATCGGTTCTCTTTTCGTCGGATGAAGAATACAGAACTGCGTCCGAGGGTGGTAGGAGGGAGTCCGGGGATTGGACGGAAATGCCGATATCTCCACCGCTCACGAGGAATGGAGAGTGGACCCTGGCGTTGAAGGGAAATTGGCCCGATCAAATAAATCACGAATGGTCTGAATTACCTCCCTCACCTCCTTTGACCAGGACAGCTTTGTCTAGAGTAAAAGCGAGATCTAGGTCTAGCTCGAGATCGCGGGGTTACAAAAGAAGCAGAAGTTCGCCACCTTCTTCGAGGAGAAGCACTCTAGACAGTGTCAGATCTGAAGATCTTATGATGGCATGCTGTGAACTTGGAGAGGATCAAGAACATAGCACTAATCACTTGCAGAATAATGGGTGTTTGACGAACACAACCGACAATCCGTTGATTGTCGAATTATTGGAAAGTCAGGTCAGCATGCTAAGGGATCAGCTAGATCAGAATCAGTCTCATCCAAGCACTTTGCTAGTCATAATTGAACGCCAAGAGAACGAAATTGAGGATTTGAAATCTCAGCTTAGCGCTGCTCGTACGGAGATTGCGGGTGCTGAGAAAGAGCTTTCTCGGTTGAGACAGCAGAAAGTTGAGGCTTCCATCAGAGAGAAACAGGTCGACGAACTGCTCAAGACTATTCAAAGGATCGAGCAGCAGAGAAATAAGGATTTAGAAGATTTGGAAAAAGTGAAAAAACTTTATAACAGAGACAAAGAAATGCTAGAATGCAAATTATTAGAAACTGAAGCCATTCTCAGAGAGACTGCCGAACGGTGCGAGATGCTCAAAAACGAATTATCTTCTAGCCACATGACCGTTGAACATTTGCAAAACGAAATATCGACGCTGAGCGATAGACTGTCACAAGGCATCGAAGAAAACGAACAATTGTACAGCAGAGTTCGAGAGCTGGAGGGACGATCTGGATTGTCTGCTGCACGAGAACGAGGCAGAAGTTTTGATTCACTTAGTGATTTAACAAACATTGATATGGACTTGGATTTAACGGAATTGGACAAAGAAAGAATGATAGATGAGTATGAAGAACTGAGAGGTAGATTTGAAAAAGCGATTTCTGAGATCAGGGCAATGCGAAGAGAATTGCGAGAAGCACATGCTACGCAAGATGCTTTGGAACTGGAAATTCTCGCTCACAGGCAAGACGCGGCTAGATGTAAGGACAATAATCAAGCTCAAGTTCAATTGATGGCTGCCAGAATTCAAGATTTGACTAACAAATTGACGGCAAGTGAGAAGCAAGTTCGCGCTCTGAAACAAAAGCTGGTCAAGGCTGAGTCTCGGGATAAGCGGAGATCTTTGTCTTTGAAGGGAAGAGAGTCGTTTCAAATATCCCAAGAACTAGAAGAGAAACTTTTGGAATTGGAGACAAAAATATGTGCCATTGAACGTGGCAAATGTGGAAGTGCGCTTGCTTCTGCTGAGACCAACTCTAAGGAGTCCAGTCCTAATCCAAAGAGAGAGAGAAAGAAGGAAAATAGAAGTTTGGATAGAGCGAGAATCAGAAGGAAATCATTGGACAGTGCCACCAGCTCTGAACCGATGAAGGTGCTCATAAGACTTAGCACTTTAGAAACAAAGGTAGCTGCGGTGTCTGAGAATGTTACCAGTGATGTTGAAAAAGACTCGAGCGAGTGTAGCGAAATCATCACCCCAAATAACGAAATCTCATTGGAAATATTATCTAGGTTGAAGAAATTAGAAAGAGCAGTTGCCAAATCTAAACGACGACTAGAAAGGTGCTTGGGATCCACGCAGGCAGAAGAAAAAGCTGAAAAGTGTCTGCGCGAGGTTAATGATATCCTGGATTCATGTGGCGAGTGTAAAAAGAATCAAGCGAGTGCTCAGGTGACAGAGTCAGTAGGTATAGTTGTAGCTAGACTAGAATCTATTCTTAAAGATAAAATGAGCGAGTTAACAAAAAGAAGGCTCATGCTAGCGCAGAATGGTAAACTGGATGAGAAAGAAAAGCTCAAATTGATTGCGGAGAGAATAGCATTTGAATCTGTAATTATTGAACAGATAAAGTGTGCGATGGGAAAAAGGACGTTCGATAAGTGTGCCGTTCTAAGCGAATTGGTCGAAACTAGTCAACTTATTTCAAACTTAAAATGTAAGGTACGTGGAACTAAGCCCAAAATCTACCAAAACACGAGTTACGTACAGTATCTCACTAGAGTGTTAGCAAATAAGTTAGTGCTTGTCGGAGGTGTTGCAACCACTGAAACTTCGAAAGATGTTTTAGCAGCACGTAGCGAAAGTTTTAGTTACCTTCTTCGCCAGCAGAAGGAACTCTCGGAAGTAGTAGAGAAGTATAAAGAGTCAAAATTAAAGGAATTAGCCAATGCATTGGCTGCTGAAACATTGAGTATGTCAGAACAGGAGGATCATACCAAACAAATAATTAATACCGGTACAACAAAATTACTGGAGGACAGAAGAATACGTGAGGCTTGGGCCCTTGCTCAGGAAACCGTTAGTAAGGAGCTTGTGCAGTCGGAAGTCTCCCATGTGATGACAAAGTGCGGACAAGATTACGAACAAAATATCACGTCCGTTTCAGACTTGTGTCTAAATTTTGACGATGCAGAAAGAACAAATTTAGAAGCATGGGCTGATGCAGCCCAATTAAAGTTGAGGCAAGAAATGGAATTTTCGATCAATGAACTTTCAAGAGCCTATGAAGATTCTTTATCGCAAATGAAGAGAAACAAGCCGCTTCTCGAGTCCAAGTACGAGTCGAGACAAATGTTAACAGAGTTTGCGGATATTATCGCCCAGAAAGCTGTAGTTGATGCAAGGATTGCTACTCTACAGGAAAATTCTAAACTCACTTTCACTTATTCTGGTGAGACTTTTGTATCTAGTCTAATTGAGAATGAAGATATTCTCTCCAAGCTGATAGATGACGATTACGATTACGAAAGCCATCCACACATGGATGCCGAATACAAATACTTGTATCAACAGTTTTCGAAAGATTGCCACGAAAAAATATTTGGGAAACAACAGTCGAAGGAACAATTAAAAAGTATTGGTCAATCACTGGCCTATCTTGAAGAGGATCTTGCGACTCTGGATCGATGTCTTTGTGGGGATAAAATTGAAAACAACTACGCTTGGACTAAATCAAGTTCATCCAACTGGGATTGGCCAAATATTTGTGAGAAGTGTACGGAATTAAGAAAACGCGTCAAGAGACTAAGCGATTATGCACAGGGATATTCCTGTAAAAAGTGTAACCAGTTACATGAAACAATCCAAAGATTAAGCGTCGAACATAACAACGAGTTGGAGGAGCTCAGAAAGAGTCAGGAAAAGGATCTCATAGATATCAAGGGTGAATTGGATAATCAAAGATACTCGCTCACTTCCCAGTATGAGCATGAAGCTGCTACACTTCGAGAGAGAGCCAGGAAACTGGAAAATCGACTGAATGCAATGGATTCCGAGCACTCGGCTCATGTGAACGAGTTACGAGCCGCGTATCAAAGGTCCATAAGTGCGGAACTCGACACCGATGCTGAGACACGCAAAAGGTACAAGGAAGAGATCAAACAGCTTAGAGGATTGTGCGAAAAGGGATTATTGGCAATGGAAAACTCTCACAGAAGAATTATTTCTGAGATGGAGGAAAAACATAGACAGGAACTTGAAAGCTTGAGGATTGAGAAAGAGCAAGCTCTGTCAGAAGAAACCCAGGCTACTCTTGCTGCTTTGGACGCAATGAGGAAGGCCCATGAACACGAGGTTCAGAAAGAGATCGCTAAATTCAAACAGGAATTCATCAAGCAAATGCAAGCTCGGGAAGATATCGGCGCGTTACATAAAGAGCATGAGTAAGTATTGATCGAAATTGTAATAACGAAAATTTTAGTAGAACTTTAAGTCTTTCAGGATGGCGCTGACATTGTTATTATTTTTAGAGAAGAAATGGAAGAGATAAAGCAAGAAATTCTTTCTCTCTCCTCTAAGTATTCATCGAAATGCGTGGAATCTGCTGCACTGGAAGAAAGAGTGGGTTCTTTGGCAAAACAACTAGCCCAAGCTCAACAACATATCTTACAACTTGACGCGAGAAATAAACAACTTCGTGCACACATCGTTTCTGAAACTAATGATATCGAGATCAACGAATCGGTTCAGCTGTTAAGGGGCAGAGACAACGAGATAGCCCAGCAGAGGGAAGAAATTCATAGACTGCAACAGCAACTAAAGGTAAATAAACGTCTATCCGTTATTTTATCATTTGCAAATATTTTCGCTTTACCTTATGTTTGAAAATAATAGATATTATGTGGTTAACAAAAATAAAAGGTACTAAACCATTAACTCGCTGCAATTGCATATTTATGGTGTTTTATGGGCTTCCGCACCGATTTTAATTATTTTTTTTTTCGTGCCTTAACGAGAATTTCAAAATCGCACGAGTTATCCCCTTTTCACAACGTTTGAGTCAAGGAACTGATACTGATACTGTTACTGGTACTATTATTTTAATTGGCCACGCGATTAATTTTTTCTACTCATTGATGGATGCTCGTCGTAACGCATGATTCTCTGATTTGGTGAATGAATAAAATATCTGTTCAGCTATGACATATTTTTCCTAAATGCCATAAGATGTAATTGCACGTGGTTGTAGTACAACCTGCAGTTTAACTGAGTTAACTCACGTCCGTCGTACTGACACAGTTTTAATATTTTACTAACAGCATGGGGACACCCCTCGTCAATCATCAGGCGGGCCATCAAAATCCCCATCGTTAGACTACTCCCCAGCATATACTCGACAGCAAATAAGAAGTAGTCACGAGCCGGTTCTCAGAGCAAGTAGCGAGGACTCAAAACTAGTTAGCTTACGTCCCAAGAGCTCATCCTCTCTACAAAAATTGTTATCCGTCGACAAGCCGGGCCCATTTTCTTATAAACTTGAAAGAATAAAATCCATTTCCCTGCCATATTCCAACGACCTTATGAGGCAGGGATGTAATTCCAATTCATCAAATCAAGAAAAGAAAGAGATTAACTTGGGGCAAACAAATCAAGACCGTAACAGTCTGACTTCTCCTCTTTGGGACAGCTTAAGGCCCAGGAGCGGCTTGCCCCATCAGTATCAAGGTACAGAAGACACGTGAAGACATGGGCTATACCGCAAAGAAGTGGTGGTGGAATTTGATTTTGATTTTTTTTGTATCCCTAATAACATTCAGCATAAATGCTTGATTTTGTTTGTATTCCAAATAAAATTCAGCACAAATGCTTGGAAATGTTATAAAACCAAAGGATTCAACATCATGATGTGAAGTAGAATAGATACATGCTTTCATTTGTTGCATGGAAAAGACATTATTTATTTTATTTTCTGGAGTGCGTCTGTAATGAAATTGATTGAAACTTCATCTTGTAACAGCACTTGTAACCGATACTAACAACACATGTGATGTCACGATATTGTACCAAATAATTATTTGCACAGGAATTGTTTAGGAGAAAAGATGTCTGAGGTGTAGACTGTAGATGGGATCGACTAATGACTGATATTTATCGCATCATAAATATATGACTAAATTTTTTTGCTACTAATAATTGCAGTTATTACAGCTAGAAATGGTGAGAGCAAAGTTCAAATTGAAATGTTTTCTTCCCCATGGTATAATGCACGTCACCAAGAGCCAGAATTCCGTTCGATTCTCATGAACATATTCTTAATTCTATTACGTTTTTTCCAGTTATTTTTTTTTTTCTAACTATGGTTTTTGTCTGCATTGGAATATGTACTCTCTGCTAACGCGATGGCACCTCTTTACTAACCGTATATGGTATTGTAATGGAAATTTGATAAAAATACATGCAATAATGGGTATGCGTTATTACCGGGTAATTTGATAACAAAAGGTGGCACAACAACGATGCGAATTAGCGGCGGGGACACCTGGTGGCAGGAGAGCAAGCAAGGTGAAAAACAGCAACACCAGGAGACATACACCCTCCGTCCAAACACTCGTCACACATCCCACCTCACCCCGGAACCCACAGCTCTCTCCGTTGCAGGTCAGTCATTTTCACAACATTTATTGTTCATCGGTTTCTACCGAACTGTATCATTATTTATCCATTCAAACATTCTTGTTTTTAGAGTTGACGAGGTCTCCCTCGGTGAGATGGTCTGGCAGGAGCTGCCGCAGCCTGCCTCCAACACCCACGCCGACCTATAATCATCCTCTTCACCCCCCACTTCCCGCAGTGGGCATGGTCGCTGAAAGGAAAAAGCGCTTTGAACTATGACCCACTAAACGTTATCTACTAATCCGTTGTGCAAAATTTTGTAAGGATTTTGCTCAATGTACAGGTGAAACTGAATTGTTTTGACATAAATTGAACTAACGAGAGTATTTTCATAAAATCAAATAGAGCCTGGAGCTGCAATATTTGTTAATATTTGATAGGGTCGAGCGTGGATATAACAACTTTGGCTGGGAATTTTTATTGCACCAATCGCGTGTTGAGGATTATAACCGTTTTAGGTAATCACACATATTGAGCACGTTTATAAGGTAAACATGATTCAATAGCTGTTACCATAGACAGTTGGATTAAGCGAACTTGATGAGCGAACCGATTATTGTATTTATATTTGGATGATTCATTCATGAATCTATTGACGAGTTGACGGCGTTTGAGATTTGCGAATTTCACGAACGACTGACAATTGAATTTGTTCCATTATTTTCACAATGTGCTATTGACGGAACGCTGCATTTGGGGCATTATTTATTATGCATTTGTTCCCTTTATAGGATTGGTTGTATGTGTACCTAATTAGGCAGTAGTATGACGATACGCCCTGCAAGATAAGTTCGGAATTGAATACAATTATATTTTTCTCGCGTGTATAAGATGCATTCAATTTGTTGAGGAACAATATTTTCTGTTATAAATTTTTGTACAATGTGTCGTTATATGCATTGTACATAAGTATACTTATTACGACGAAATGAGAAGACGAATCATGAAAGAGATCGAATTGAATACGAATGTACGGAAGATTCTTTTCAGCCGTAGTCAATTGCTAAAAAAGCTCAATAGTGAATAAATCGTCTCTGAAGAGCAAAAACAACCGGTCTTTACAAAACGAATGAAGTATGGGTATATCTAACATAACATATTGTGCAGAGGGAACATATTGCTTGAGTCATGTATACAGTAAATCACAATTTTCTACTATTTATATCTATTATTAAAATCTATGAAGCTACATAGTTGTAAAAAAAACTCGTACCACCTTCTAATTACCTTATAACTTCGAAAACTGCCAAGAAATTTCAGCGTGATGTTAGAATGCAGAACGATTTTGTTCGTTACATCACATGTTAAACGAGTGACCAAATATATTGACATACAGTTTGGCACACATTCGATTTGTTTTCGTTAGATGTTAAAGAATGATGATAAAATCTGTAAATCCTTGATCAATTTTGTTCTTTCTGTAAACTGTAGACGGTGCTTTGTTGAATTAATTCTGGCCCTCAAAGGTACTGCATTTTTCTTTGTGTATATTATCTATGATTTTAAGCATTTAAATGTTTATATTGTATAGTTTATGATCATGCTTAGTTTATTTCAAGTATGAATTAAGCCCAAGATTAACCCCTCCCATATCAAGTGGATTGTTTATTGTTACATAATATATTATTATTATATATATATATATGATATATGATACGTTGCAGTGACGATATATTATCATCATCATCATCATCATCATAGTTATTCTAATTATAATAATTATAATAATTATTGTTATTATTAAATTACATTATGTATTATGTAGAGTAATTGCTCAGGATTGTTTAACATTTATAATATATTGTGATTATTATAATAATTACCTGTGTGTGTGTTATATAATTTTTATATAACACGTTTCAAATAAAATCTAATAACCACCGAATCAACGTCCGACAATACGCGATATTTCTCAATATGTATTTTATGATGTGATGGGTGAAGTAACGAACTACATTATCGGTGAAAAACGAAGACTGAGCCATTGTTGAAGTTTCAAACTTGGAGCGCTCAGGATTCCGAGTGGCGCCCAATCATGAACAATCGTGTTTGAAATTAACAGTGCAATGGATTGTAGAAGTTAAACCGTACAAAACTGCTCTCCGAGGTAAGCTGAACCGAAGAAACGCATTATTGAATAGGAAATGTCGAATACACCTCCGATTTTGAGGCCTACTGAACTCCAGGAATGGAAGACTCGAGCCACTCAACAGATTACTGTTTTTTTGCAAAATGTCAAAGGTAAATTAATGTCCGGTGCATTGGAAGAGCAGGTAAGAAACTCGTAATTCTTTCGAAATATTATTCATTGATGATTATAAAATAGATTTATTATGGTCCTAACGCAGTACATATTTGTGGATTATTGCAGAAAAAGGCTATTGATTGCTTAATGAGTGAGTTGTACGGAGATTCGGGGATGGAAAAGAATCTCCTGTTTGTTGTCTTCCTAAAATCTGAGATAATCACCTTACTCTGCGAAATTACATTGGCCATGCGGAGTTGGTCACTAGTAACGTAAGAGATCAAGTTATTTAACTGATAATGTGTTACAATCGATCTGGAATTAGAAACAGAAATATTTTGAATTTTTAATCAGGTCTACACTCAAGTGCCTCGAAAGTTTAACAACGTGCGATCAATTTTACAAACAAACTCACGCCTCATATGTTGTCGCGTCGATTTTGCGGGCTGGTTATTTCCTCAAGTTAGAAAATGTCACGGAAGAAAAGCGCTTTATGTTAGAATCAATCGCCAATACTTTGGCGAGAATATTCGAAGGGTATTTGTAGTTCAATTATTAATTCAAGACTAATTTGTTACGACAGAATTATGTTATTATCAAGGATTCTCTTTCAGCGCTGCTCTGTTTCGAGTGTTGCCTGAAACGATATGTGAAATTAATAGAATATTAGAATTCTTCAGTGATTTGATAACCAGAGAAACTCAAAGCGCCGGTATCATATTCTCTACTGCGAAAATTCTTAGTATAGTTCTACGATCCAAACATTGTGATAAAACGAACAAAGTGACGGATAAGCATAGCGATGTAGTCAGCATCGTCACCGTCACGCTAAATCTTATGAGCCAAATGATCGATGAGCCAAATTCAACGGACGCACATGTGTTCAGGTCAATCTTGATGACGTGTGCTGTCTGTGCAACAGTGATTACGTGGGTTTAAACATATTATCAACTATTTCATTAGCGAATCGGCTAAGTACGAAAAAAAGATTTCTCTATAATGAAATTATAATCACTTAGATTATGCGATGCAGCGAATAATCACAGCATTGACGCAAAGTGCAGAACGGATTTGGCATACTGTATTTATTCCTCAATGATGAAAACCGTAATTCCTAATTTTAATGTAAGTTCACTCGAGTCGTAGATAATACAGGCAGCAACGTCCTGATTGTTAATACATATTTATCAATCTGACGCAGAGAATTGAATTGGATGAAAAGAATGGCGCGTTTTACACGTGGTTTGTTAGCTGCTTGATCGGGATTTACGATCTTGAATTCTGCGATACCAGAGAACTCTCAGATTATCTAGCTCTGCAAGGATTTTTGCAAACTCTGTCACATTTGACGACAATTTCGCCGTGAGAAATAAAAGTTTACTTCGATTAATTACGCAGAAGAAGTTCGTCAGTTATCTAATCTTTTCTGTTGGCATAATTTTAGACAAAACTTTAGAAACGAGACTCTGCTGCTACTTTCTAAGATCCTGACATCTCTGGCTACCGTTTCATTGTCTGCCAATACCTGGCCTGGCGGGGCAAAACAATTCCAAAAGTTTCTGTTCATTGGTTTCAAATGTCTACCTCCGGATCCATCAAGTTGGATTTCCACCCTGAAAGAAGGGGATGACAGGGCTGATGCGTTGCTCGTATTATTCTACTACCATCTCCATGTGAGAATGGGGTACGAGATTTATGAACCCAAATGATTCACAGATATCAAAAGTTATGAGCAATTTTTACAAAAATGTATTTCTAAATTGATTTACTTGTCCCAGAGACGCTGCTCGATATTTGGAAATAATTGTTGCCTACATAATTTCGGCGTCGAGCTCAAAGATCTTCAAGCGGAAGTCAATCACAGTAGAAAAGGCTCTTTGGTTCATATTCTGCGTGAGTTTTCATAACTTATCGTACAATAATATCATACAGCAAAATTTCCTTACATTCCGGTATCATTAACATTGAATCTTGCAGATCGCGGCAGTCTCCCACGAGAAACCTTCGAGTATCAATTTATACGATGCGGCGTCAAACCAATTGTTCAAATCGCTTGAAAATACCACAGATCTTGGGCAATACTATACCCATCACCCCGCTGTCGTGATTCATTCTCTTCAGAACACTGAGATTTCCGACAAACTGAGAGCGGAAATATTTTGTCTCTGGCTCGACGACGGAGGAGACGTCGAATCCCTCGTCGAGGCAGCCCCGGAAATGACCAGCTGCTGCCTAATGGTCAATATATTCTATGTAGTTTTCGATCAAAGAAATATCTCGGCTTAGCGAAATGTCCTCTTTATTTTCAAAGACTTGTGTAATAATGTAGGGATTGGTGAGGACGGGAACTGTTAAAAAGGTAGAAGTGGCTGCCAAGGCGATCTTCGAAATGGCGAACAGTGTTGGCGCTGTTAAAGAGCTGATTGGTGATATGGTCTGGGATATTTTACCGCAAATGATAGCCTCCAGCGATGAAAATCACGGTATTACGCATATTCGTTAGTTGCTAAATTGAGACTAACAGATGAATGATATGTCGCTGTTATATCTTATGAAAAATGTATTTCAGCCCACAACACGATAATGTTCTTAAAGCTCGCTAGCTCTTTCAAACCCAAAGAAATGTCAGGAGATGATTTGATCCGTTCGTTGTATCAGTTGATCAAATTTATTCTGAAAAATGAGTCCGATATGAAGCTTATTTCTTTGGGAATTACGGAAGCTCACATCCTCCTGGAGCAGTCGATTCGACGCGAAGACCTCAGAGGTACACGAAGTGTAAAAATTTGAAGGTTTCACAACAAGATGACGAATACTCGTTTCAATCATTTCTATCCGCAGGTGTTTTAATGTTTACAACAGAGCCGAGTCTAATCAGAGTTCTTAAGTCTCACGCTTTCGCTAAGGAAGACGCTGCTCTTTCATACACGTGTTTTTATTGCTTATCTTCTCTGATTGAGTGTCAAGCAAAACACTCCGTTCATGTATGCAGATTTTCCAATTATATGTATATGTATATTTTTATTTTTCGAATGATTACCATAGAATATAATTTGAAAATCAATTTTGCACTTTCAGTGCGAGAGCAGTTTGAACATACGATTAGAGGATTTACTGGAACAATTATTCGCCGTAGAGTTTACAGGCGCCTTGCGATTCACGGTTGCTATGTTCGCTGACGTCATCGAAAAGCCAGTTATTTCTTTCAGCGATTTATTTTCCGACTCTAATAGCGATAAGCTAATCAGGAGGCTGTATTTACAGCTTCACGTCATACACGCGAAGGTAATTATTATTTTTCGCTCGAACTCCACACTATTTCCGAATAATCTGAATTCTAGCCGATAATATAATCGGATGATACATTACAGGGTACACCTGAGGATAGAGACTTGTCCTATAAAGCACTCACGGGCCTTTTGGAACGCTGCAGCGCAGCGAACCACCCTAATACTTTGAAAAATTTATGCGATCAGCCGTGGACCTATGTTCTGATCAAGATGACGATCGAGGGAGATCGGATTACGGATCCTTTTATGCAATTTCTATCCAAGTGGTTCAACTTCCGGTTCTCCGTGTCACCGGTCGAATTTGATGTCATGTTGAACGATCAAAAACTCTGCAAAGATCAATTCGAAATCACATTGGATCTGGTTGGAAAAGCTGCGCTAAATCTTATCAGGAAGCGAATGAAGACGGATTCCCTTTCGAAACTTCTCCAAAGTGTGAGTGTTGATTTAAAAAAACGTCTAGCTCTTGTTATAACTTCTGTTTAATTTTTTTGATTTTTATGTCGTAGCTGATGCTTTATCAAGATCTATTGACGAAAGACCTGCGTATGAGATTGAGTCAACTGGCGGAACAGCGGCCAAGCGAAAGTTTAAGCAATAGAAAGGTCAGTGAATAGAATCTTAAACTTGTGATAAATGTTGGCTAAATGTAAAGAAAATGATCTCTAGATTCTACGTTAATATGAGCATAGGTGTGTGCATCAGTTTATGTGATAATCTATCATAGACGCATACTTTTAATTATCGAAAACATGCCTCACCATTCTTCCAAAATATTCAACATTCGTTAGTACCGTGCGATTGTGTAATGTTGGTAAAAAAAATAATCAAATGAACAAACTGATTAAAATTAAATGGTGACGATTAAAATCGGTTAAACAGTCGAGGTGTAAATACAGCGGCGATACAACATCTCATTTGTCTTATAGTTATAAAATAATTTTATCGATGCTCCAGGCGTTTGTGCCAGATACAAAGTATTCAGAAAAGTTTTTAATCAATAATTTAGTCTCTTGTTTATAATTCAAATATAATTGTAAATGTTAGCGTAATAATAATTAAAAATCTTGGTCCCAACCGGAAAATTCGTCCGGCGGCAAATCTCTATCAGCTGGATATTTTTCAAAGTTTCTCGTATCCGTGTGACTCCGCACCTAATGGAAAATACGCATTTTTTACACATTAATGAATTGATAAATTCCGATCAATTCGATCTACACTTACTTCCGGAACAATTGGAGCCGGCAAAGTCATCTGGCGCAAGGCATCCCATTGGAAACTGGAAAACCATCTGAAAGTGAAAAGTGAGTTGTAATAAAATCAAAGTTTTCGGACCGTTAAAAAATAGTCGAATTTCGACGCCTACCTGTGATCACGAATTTCTTGTACACCTTCGCGCTGGTATCCAAGTCTTTCGGAGGGGCTCAGACGGAGAAGTTTTCTTATAAAGTGATTCGCATACTTGCTAACGTTGTTGGGAATGTTAGCGGCATCGATCCCTTTCAGGATCTTGTTATACGTCGACATATGATCGTGATCTCTGAACGGAGGTTTACCCACCAGCAACTCGTGCGTCAGGATGCCTAGCGCCCAGTAATCGACCGCCCTAAAGACGAACCGGTAATTAAGTTAACGGAATACAACGACCGACCAAGAAAAAATTGATAAACGAAGCGATTCTTCACCTGTCGTGACCCTTGTTCAGGATTATTTCCGGAGCAACGTATTCGGGAGTACCGGCAAAGGTCCACGTTTTATCGGGACCGATATTTTTACTGAAACCAAAGTCCACCTGAAAAAAGAAACGAGCGTTACAATTGATTTAAAAAAATTCACAATCAGACGTGAGTAGATGGCAATAGTATTCGTAGTACCAGTTTCAAGTATCCTCGCTCGTCGAGCATCAAGTTTTCCGGCTTCAGGTCACGATAGACGATGTTCAGCGAATGAAGATGGTCCAGGGCCTCTACAACGCATGCCACCATAAACTGCGCTGTTGAATCGTTAAATTGACGACGTCGTTGAAGCGTCGTCCACACGTCACCGCCGAGACAGACTTCCATAAGAAAATACACGTATTTACTGTCCTTGTAAGTTTGGTATAATCTGTATAGTAGGGAAAAGAAATCAGATCATCACAACGCTTTCTCGAATAAAATTAGCATATCTTTTGGAACTGACTTGCAGACGAAGGGTGAAGAGCACGCTTGCATTATGCATTTTTCGTTGAGAACGTGCTCTTGCTGTTGCTGTTCGACCATCGCCTTCTTTTTAAGCATTTTCAGGGCGAAGCTCTTATTCGGCATCGATTTTGGAACCACCAACTCCACTCTTCCGAATCCACCGACCCCCAACGTTCCTCTGGTCTCCAAATCCGATAACTTCAAATTGGCGTACTCGCTCACCCACGTCGATGTCAATGCCTTCTTCTGATTCTCATACTCCGCCATCCAGTCTTTCGTTCGGATTTCTTCGAGAGCACCGAGGTAATTCAGGAACGATCTATTTTCAGAGAATTCGGACATTTAATTTTTCCCCTTTTAAGATCACAAACTTAAAAATCAACTCACTGTCTGTCTAAGGTGAGACACTCGACTCCCGGTGGCAGGGCAATTGCGTTGGCTTGGCGTTTATTTTCACCTTCATTGAGAAGCGCTTTTTCACCAAAGTATTTCCCACGATCGAGAAGTACCATTTGCTCTTCACCTCCATAGTCCGTATCCTTTGTAATTTTAACCGTACCACCGCGAATTATGTAGAACTTGTGGCCCTCGTCGCCTTGACGAACGATGCGAGTTCCAGACGGAAAGAATTCCTGATGGAATATAAAATATTAGAAGACGATCTGGACGATTCCTATCGCTGTACTCGAGATACTCACGATTCTGAGGAGGTCGGAGATCTTCGCAAGGACATGATCCTTCGGCTCGGGGAGACTTTGGAAAATTGTAATACGTCGTAAGAAACGGATATTTGCTTGAAGACGGTCCTGGACACTCCTCATCATTATCGTACGGAACACATTTCTGTCTAGTACCCATACTTTTCCACCTCTCTTCACTGAAAAAGTTAACTTAAAATAATATCATTACTGTTGATCACGAGGTGAGAAAAGTAATTCAGATCTTACCTTCGATTGACCGCAATCTTTTCGTGTTATAAAGCAGAGCGAGTTCTCCGAAGGCTACACCTGGACCAAAAGTCCTCTGCAGAGTGTCGCCTTCGTAAATGTTGAATTCCCCTTCGGCGGAAACGTAGAGATGGGACCCTTTATTGGGAAGAAAAGTTGCTTTAGCCTGTGACGTGGAGTTGAAGTAAATTTGGAAAGTCCACGTTTCTCCGTGCGTTTGATGGTACGTATGATGAAATTTTCGTTATCGTCACACAGGCGACGAGGCGTTTTCTGACTTGTAATAGTCAGCAGGTGATTGGATATTTTTTAGGATATACATTAAAGACTTACCAATATCACCTTCTCGGATTACCAATGTTCCAGGCGATATTTGTTTGGGACTCATCGCCGTAACAACATGCTCCACCTGAGAATCCTCTAGATTTCCTAGGAAGTCATTTTGCAGTATTGCATTTTTTATTTGGGCACGGGACCTGTGGGAATTATAAATATTTAGTACAATCGTCATCTGTATGAAAACGAACCGCTAAAGAAATATCGCATCAAATTAGTAATCACCTTGCATCTTTTTCGTAAACCGGTATCGGTGCGGTTGAAGGTGCTATGGCTTTTCCTATAACTCCACCCTTTCGTTCATTCACAAGCTCTGAACCTTCTGTTTTCGTAACCGGTGGCTGAGGTGCGGGGCGTTTAGAGTGTCCAACTTTCGGGAATGTGGGGGTGGAGATCGTCGGCTCTACGGGGATTTTTGGCAGTGCTCTTATGATCTATGATGAAAGAATATGATGAATAAAATTAGAAGGCTAAATGGAAATGGATTCGTAATTTAAACAAAGATAACACTCACGACGCTATTTGTGCCTTCTGCTTCGACGGAACGTTTGTAGCTCATCACCGTCGGGGCTCCTCGCGGAGTTCCATTCTAACGCGAAATAAATTAGCAAGGGATGAGTATGAAAGATTTACATCAAACTGATTCAACGTTTCGATAAATTGTTGGGTGGCTTACCGCTATGTAAGATGGAGTCGGGGGTGGGGTTCCTGGTACGGGCAGAGGAGGCAAATTGATGCTTCCTCTTTGGCCCAGGATGCTGGGGGTTGGAAAGCACGAGAATTTCATCATGCTTCAATCGACACCTCTATCATTTCTGAGTTCAGATGCCAGCTGCAGAAATATTTGTAAGTATGATTAGTGAGTTGTAGGAGGGATTCGAGTCTGTCCCATAACAGTCTACTATCGATGAGAATTTAAATCACTTCTGAATGAATTTCCAGCTAATCAAAGTCCGCGATAAGGATTACATGTCGATTCTCTTGCATCCCAGTGCAAGCACTCGATGCTTATCACCGTCATCGCAGGAATGAAGCTCGACGATACATCAAATATCGAGGTAAACTATTCGTACTTCAAATAGCGCGAATGAACAACGAATGAACTGATGTATGTACCTATGTGGCCCGTATACTCCAGATTCTTAAGGCTACGCCTCCATTTTCACGTGATTTATTATAATAATAGCAAGTTCAAATTCACCATATGAGAATTATGCGTGAATTCTATCGGAAAAGACTTTGAAAATTCTAAGAAGAATATAAGGAATATAACGATCTACAAACAAGACTTTGTAGCCACTAGAATATGAATAACGAAAAGCTAAACGCACGTGGCTTGGCGAGCTCCACGCTTATCTGTGTTCGGCTAAACAGCTTCGTGCCCAAGTATGCGTGTACATACTATACACAGGTGGATATGCATGTATGTATATACACGTAAGTTGGTATATAATGTACATAATGCAGGAGTCACATGTTTTCTTCAACTAATTTGAATAAGTAATGCAAACTTGCGCCACGGCGACGACGACCGAATAACATCTCGCCAGCTCATGTACTCACAATATAGGTACGTACATACCATGTATATACGTACAATACATACCATATATATGTGGATATATTATATACATATATATGGGTAGATGCTCGAACGCGAGGAAAGTAACACGGTGTGAATACAAAATGCCGCAAGTGTAAGCCGCGTTTGTTTTCACACTCAATACATTGCTTGGGCGGCTGTTTAGACGAAGAGATCATGAGAGCGTTGTAATCATCGTAACTTGAAACTTAATTTAATGGACACGTTTTTAATCTATCTGAGAAGTATCATAATTGTCCGTCGTACTTTCGTCGTGATTTTAATTTGTTCGCAAATTTGCTCCAACCGTCATTAACGTGCTGTCAGATGTTGAGGAGCTTAGATTTTGATTGACAAATTTACACCGGTGTCTGTTTACCCGCAAACGTAGCTACATAATGTATGCGAAATTTAAGGAGCGGTTATAGCACAAAAAAGATTACCTAATTGAAGCAAATTCTATGAGTATAATAAGCTCGATTCAAGCCTAAATGTGAGAAAACATACATCGCTGCAGCTGGCGTCATACGTATCTTTTTATAGCCTGCGCTAGCTCGGAGAATAAATGGTCGTGCGATAATCCCAGGGATGCAAAATTCGACGCTTTTTCTATACGGGTCTGATCGAAGCTTGAAAAATATCTTCTTGTATTATTTCACGTCTGCTAAAATATAAATTGCAAGGCCCGCAGGTTCTGCCGAGGTATCAAATGGGGAAGTCTTTATTTGCTATATCGTTTTCATAGTCGCTCCGTGACGTCACGACCTGATAACTGAGATTACTCATAAAACAAAGGTAGCTGCAGAGCTGAACAAGTAAAGCTCTCATACTTTGTTTGCGACGAGGAAAGCACGCGCGCAATAATAATTAACTCGGGACACAATGATATATAATATCGCGGCTTGAGATGGTTTTCTTTTTCATACTTATACGCCACAGGCGTCGGCGGATTCATAATCACGTCTGAATGACAAAAAAGCAAAGAGCAAATTTGCAAATTTGGTCGGTATTTAGCGTGGAGTTCACGCGGAGTATATTTGCGAGAATTAGACAATGGATCAGTTGATGCTCTCCTGCTATAAGACGTGTAACAGCCTGAGGATTGATCGTTTGTTTTCAAAAATAATCCGAATCACGATACGTTATAGCAATAGCTATCGTATATCGGTTATTGATAACCATATTTGACTGAACCATATGCCACCGGGGTTATTTAGGCCATATCGATTGGTGGTCGCTCGCTATGATTCCTTCGAACTGATCCGCACGTTTCCATTCGTTCGTATTAAAATAAACCCGTGTACCTTGCGAATTATCAGCGAAAATGCCAGATGATATTATACTATAAGATACGCGAAGATTCTACCATCATTCTAGCAATCTCATCGTATCTAAGATAAGGCTACATTACATCGTTTTGATTTATCATAAACGAAAAATGTCTTTCCTCACTATTTGTTGTTTTCGGGAGCTTTCTAACGCGACGATATGACGTCGAAACTCGTCTACCCCAAGTCACCTATCCTCAATAGAAATATAAATGAAATCGAAAAATTCGTTGAAACTCATCACGTATTCCTTGTGGAATAATTCTGTTCGTAAAAATGTTCAAAAAATTACACGTGACCGGGATGAAACTTCGTTGACAGCCGGTTTACGGTTCTTGGGGCAGGTGGAATAATAAGAAATAATTACAGTTCGTACATGTCACGCACGTATTTCAAACGTTTTACTTTTTTATACTTCGGGAGAGGTGTGAGGATCGTAGCAAGTGAAGAATAAATTATGAGAAGACTCACCTTACCCCTCGAATTTCTATGTTTATCCGAAAAAATATCGAACCGTCCAACCTCAGTTAGCCTCTAGAATCGGACTAAAATCTTTTACCTCACAAAGACGCGGAAATCTTATCTATCTGATAAGAAAGCGTCGTAACACCATCAGCCATAATATAATATTCAGTTATCTCGGCAGCCGTGTGTACGTACAGATATATGTACATATATCACCTACGATTCATATCGAGTTCAAAAAGCATTCGCTAATTTTTATTTTGAGAAAAATTCTTCCTTCAGTCCGATGTGTGCCGGTTTATACGACTTCCTCGTGATCTTCGTGATACCTACTCATTGTTAGAGTAGGCTTCAACTGCACTACGTCTTACTCATAGATCCTCGATGTCGTGAAATTGACACTATGTTATCTCTAATCGTATATAGTTATAAAATTAATTGGGCCATTTTTAACCACGAAACTGATAATGATATTAGCGAATCAAAGCACGATAAAGAAAGGGTATACACGAGGGCATAATGCATGCAGCAAAGTTATGTTTCTATTGAAGGGCGCTGATTTTTGTCGATTTTTTTTCCACAGGAAAGAGAATAGCTAAAAAATATGCTTCACTTTCCTGCATCGTGTACATTTTTTTGTACTGTTCTCAAATCTGTGGAGAAAATTATCGTCTTCGTTTCCAATTTGAAGCTGTCTGATTTATTAATCGTGGCGTGTTATCTTCACTTTTGAATTTTTGTATAATTCATTTTGGGGACCATGCATCGTAGGTGATAAAACATGGAAAGATGCGTGTATTTGCTGTTAACATGTACGGTCTCAGAAATGTTTGAATTCAAAGAGAGTAATTCTGTCCGCGGGAAATAAGGATTTTGGTTCAGACTTGCAGCTGTGCAATCAACGGGTCTTCGAGATGATTAATTTTTACTCTTAATAGCGTGGCGAACGTCAGAATTATTGTTTTTTTTTCTTTTTTTTTTTTGTGGAAGACCTGGTGCCTTGTGACAAATATTTATTCAACGCGCATACTGGAAAAAAGTGTACATATAGTAAATATCGTTTACTTACCAGCTCATATCGTCTTTATCCGAGTATTCTCATACTTCACCGAAGAATAAATGAAAAAAGTATAACATAGAGCAAAAGATGAACTGCAATTGGTTTCAAAAATAAAAAATGGAACGGTGCATCGTGAAGAATTTTATCTATTCGGTTATTAATCGATTGTTAAAACTTCGTATCACTGTGATTAGACGGGTTAATTTTACTGCACGGTTTTACGAATTCCAAACGCTAAGAATTCATTTTTGACGATTCCTCAAAGTAAGCACGTGTACATTTGATCCTTTAAATTTAAAGTTCTCGTACGGAAGAGTTACGTTATATCTCACTAGCTGCAAGATCCGCATGTTCACATAATAAGCAAAGAATTTTTAATCCGATTTATCCCTTTAATTAGCTTTAACGAATTATTGGCATCGGGTTGTGAATTCCGATTATTCTATACCTCTTTCGATAAATTTTTACCGATCTGCATCGTTGTACGGAGAGTTGAAAATTTCCCGCTATCGGCTGGCCGACCTCCGGGCGACTAAATGAAATAACATGCCGGCGGCAACGCCGAAGCACGCTTTGTGATAGCGTCGGTCATTGGTAATTATATTATCGTTTCACACCTGGCTGAATACCTGATTGACATTAGGTCATTTGTACGAGATTTTTTTTTTCACGAGCGCGGCAATATTCAGATAATTGAGATACGTGCGTGTTCACTTGGCAATGATTTTTTATTATTGTCATTCATGATATAGGTAGAAACTTATGCTTATAGATACAATATCTGTTTATGTCATAAATAATGGTACGATTATGATAAAAATCACCTGACCTGAGTGCTCCTTCATGTTTTACTATAACACTATATTATAATACTAATTGTACTCAATAGTTAGCTTGCGTTATAATACTTTTGAATATATTCTTTAATTTTTGGCTCAATTGATTCAGAAAATTGATTCAGATTTCTCTTCGATTTCCAATCCAGTTTCTATACTTCATCGGAATTAGCATCTTCCGATAGCCGCAGCATAGTTGAAAATAAACCTGTTGGACGACGCAGTAGATCCCTCGGTGCGTCATCCTCCACTATGCGACCGGCGTCGAAAACTATAACTCTGTCACAGTCCAGTAGCGACGCAACGCGGTGCTAAAATAATTAGAAGGATTAGAGAGGTTTCAAATTTAATAACTTAGCCGCATACTATATTTCTACATATTAGACTCACCGCGATGGTAATCACCGTTCTGTCTTTGAAGATCGTTGCGAGGGCCTTTAGGACGGATTTTTCCGTCCCCGCGTCCAATGCACTTGTCGCTTCGTCCAAAACGGCGACCGTGGATTTCAAAAGTGCTGCTCTTCCCATGCTAAAAAGCTGCCTCTGACCGGCGGAAAAGTTTTCACCTCCCTCTCGGACCTCCGTGTCTGAAGCGAAAAACGAATAGATGAATACCAGAAGCGGAGACGGAAGGGATGATTGATATTAAAAATACGCACTCAGACCCTCTGGGTTCGATTTAACGATATCTTTCAACTGGGCGAGCTCTAAGACGGACCAAAGTTCTTCGTCGGAGTGTTCTCCACGGGGGTCGAGGTTCTCCCTAATCGTACCGCTGAAGAGAATCACGTCCTGAGGAATGGCCAACAATCTAGAACGGAGAATTCGGAGAGGTACGTGACGAATATCGACGCCGTCGATCAAAATTCGTCCTTCGCAAATTTCGAGGAATTGAAAAAGCGACATAGCTGCCGAAGACTTTCCGCTTCCAGTTCGACCGCATATACCGATCTATAGGAATGTCGTAGCAGCATAGATATATCGAACGTAGCGTTATCATCTTATCGGTATAAATCGTATGAAGTATTGAATTTTTTTTCTTCAGATCTCACCTTCTGACCGGGCGGTATCAACAGCTGTAAATTCGATATCACCGGATCGCTATCCCGATCGTAACGCAGGGACACGTTGTCGAACAGAATTTCCCCTTTTTGCGGCCATTTTTCCGGAACTCTGAACCCTGAGGATGAGCAAGGTAAATCGTGATCCTTAATTATTCGGGTGAAAGAAAAAAACTACGGACGGGGGGATCGTACCGTCCTTGCGATAGTCCTCCTTCGGCGATTTTATGTAGGTGGAAAGTCTAGCGACGCTCCCCATATACATTTCTATCTCCGATACAAATTTTACGACCCAATTTAAATAAATGGGTACCAGAAGCGTGTAGTTAACCGCGAGACCAACCATAGCCGCGGTAACTCTATCCGGATAAATCTCCGCGGTTATTATCGCTACAAGAATAGCTGCGGCGACTATGAACGCCCCCAGGTAATCCTAGAAGGTGAAACGTAAAATCATCACTAAATTAGATATCATGTCGTAATATGCAACGATGACACGTACCAGGGCAATTCCCAACCACCTGGCGCTTGTATGCAACACCAAAAACGCGTTTGTATTCGAGTCCAGGTGCTCGACCATTTCCTCCAGGAATCTTTCCTGCTGTTTCGAGGCCCTCAGAGTCTGGAGACCAGCCAAAGTCTCTGAAAAATGCGCGGCAACGGGTCCTCGAGTACAGCCGTCCAATCTTTGAAGTTCTCGAGCACTTCTGCGATAAAATCTTTGCAGGAGAAAATAGGCGATGCAAGTGAGTACCGCGGCAACCAAAAACCAGGGGGAAATAAAAACGTTGACAAGAATGGCCGAGCCACAGAGTAGTACGAAGGCAGTTGTCCTTTGTATGACCGTTGACAACTTCTGTTAGCGAAAAAGAAGTAAAATGTTGGTTACGGTAATTTGATCCGGGGCATAAAAAAATCATTCGAACGCACCTTGTCTATCACTCCCATGTCAGCGCTGAACGTAGTGAGGATCCTACCGATCGGCGTCTTTTCAAAGAACACCAAAGGTGCCTCAAGGAGTCCCGCGACAGCTTCCTGGTGCAGAGATCTCCGGGCTCTTGCTCCAGCCCACTGACCAGCAACGTTGTAGATCACAGCAAGGAGAATAGAGCCTACCGAGAGTGATATGTAGACCCGGAAGTAGAATATCGTCTGAAACGTAAATAAACTAATCGCGTGAAAAAACGGTATCTCAAGCAGACTTATATCGCCAGATTTCGATGACTGTAACTACGAATATACCGTGATATACCTGTTGGTGAAGATCAGAAGCATCTTCCGATAGATTTCCTTGGTCCGTCCATTCGCTGAGCCAGAGATCCGTGTAGACGCGAATCGCCTGACAAGCCAGGGCTACGGAAACATAAATTAATCCTGGACCAAGTCCTCCAGCTTTCAGATAGTCGAAACAGACTCCGGCAGTGACGAGTCCGCTTAGATCCTTATCGCGATCCGACTCTCCCTGACCTTTGACCGTAGAAGCCCCTGTTGCAAGAATAAAAAATCTATTCTCATTCATTTCCAGCATCAAGAAGAATGCATTCATCTTCCACTTACCGTCGTCGTCGTCGTCCGTTTCTTCCGTGTATCCGGATTCCGTCGACAGCAATCCTTTCACTGGATGACTGTCCCACTCTTGCGTCGGTGTTGTCCTGAGGATAACGAGATCGGTGGAAACGTATTTTTGCGAGACATGACCGAATGGATTAAAAATAAGAAAATCACTTACCTGCCGGAAAAGAGCTGCTTGATCACCCCATTCTGTTGACCACCGTCGAGGGTATTGTGTCGCTTCCTACTAACAGGTGAATTAATTTTTTTGAAAAACTTCCACACATTTTATTCGATAATATTCGACTATTTTTTTTCTTACCTCGTCTGCGGGTAGTGCCCGTCGAGGATGGTGGGGGTGCTGCTTTGCCTGAGGACGGGAGGAGGATGTTTCGGGGGTGGAAGACTCGTCGCTCTGACGGCGATTTTGTGTTTCTTCGATCGTCGCCTGACGGTGCTCCATTCATCGGCAGGTACCGGAAGGTCCGTCAAGTCATGAGCGAGATATCGGGATCCCACCAGCGTCGATCTCCTCGTTCTGAGAGGAACGAAAGCCGGTGCCGTCTCGAAGGTAAAAAAGATGATTCGGTTATTCGACTTCGGGAGAAAAGCAAATGTCTAGTGTGTAAACTATAAAATGAAACTCACAACGTGCGCGTCTTGATCGGTGCTCCATGAGCCGTCACCAATGATACCCGCGGGACGCAAGTTTATTCCTATCCTGGATACGAGTCTGATCAAAGACCAATGATCCCTTGCCGTTTTTTGAGCTTTCGATTGACTGTCTCGACGCCTCAGAGCTTCGTGCCACTCCGTGGCTAATTTTGGATCCGAGGATTCGATCGAAGATTTCGTACCGACGGCGCGAACTTTGCACCCCTCCATCGCGACAATCTGTACAGAGATTCGCGTGGAATGAATAATTATCGCATTTCTTTGCGCCGTGCTCAATTCAATAAATTCACCTGGTCAGCGGCTTTTATAAGCTCGAGTCTGTGAGTGACCATGATAACCGTTCGACCCCTGCCCAATAGAAGTCTCCGAATTCCGTGATCGAATACTTGCTGGCCCACTTGTTGGTCCAAGGCAGACAGAGGGTCGTCCTGTTCGTCAATGTTTAAATTAATAAAAAATCGAAGCCACGCTACTCGAGCGACGAAAATATTTTACCAACCATAATGATGGTGTCGGCTTCGCTGTAAATTGCCCGGGCGATGGTGACTCTCTGTTTTTGTCCTCCGCTGAGGTTGATCCCTTTTTCGCCGATTCTCGTGCGATCTTTGCCCGGAAGAATATCAACGTCCGGTAGGAGAGCGCAAGCCCGCATAACGTTCCGATACCTTGAAGCTCGGTAGTCGGAACCGAAGAGAATATTTTCTCTGAGGGTTGCGTTGAGCAGCCAGGGTTTCTGCGCCACGTAGGCAACTCTCGTGTCCCTGACGGTATCGAATGGAATTGAAAATTATATTTTTATTTTCCAGATGGATCGGAAGTAAACTATAAATACCTCGCTCACTTACTTCAGCCATTCAACCTTTCCGCTTATCGTCTGGATTTCCCCTAGGATCGCCGATAGCAAAGAGGTCTTTCCAGACCCTATTTTTCCGACGACTAGGGTGAGTTTGCCTGTGAAATATTTTTATAGAATAACCGCTATACTTTTAAGTTCGAACGGCGACAATCGAACGAACAAGCTAAACTCACCTCGGGGGAAAGTAAGATCATTGACTATGAGCTGATTTTCTTGAGAACCCCATGAAAAAACACCGCTCACGCTAACGACGGATTGTACGGTATCGGATTCACTTTCGAAAACGGTGTCCGACGACGAAGAAAGCGCTGAGTCGTCCTTGTAAGAATTATGATCCTCTTCACCTTCTTCTATGTTATCCAAAGAACCGAACATCGCGTCGGCATGCTGCTTAGTTACCTCTGCCTTATTCCAATTAAAGTATAAAATTAGTATCGCGATACCGAAATACCACCTAATTACAGTAAATTCATTTCATCGTAATTTCAAACCCACATCGGGTCTTGATTTCGTCCCTTGTCCCTTGTTTCTCGGGCCTGACTTTGTCGTGTCTTCCGGTAGGATGTCTACAGTTTCCGGAAGCGACAGAAATTTCTCGAGTCTCTTCGAAGAAAGCTGAGAAATAGATTTTCGCTAGTCATTTTATATTTCTCTTCGTTCTTTCGAAGTGAGATGGTATCAATTTTGCGCATCACCTTGGCGTTGATGATTATCGAAACCATGACGGGAAATATAAAGAGCGGCACTGTCAATTGGGAGAAAAGTGCCAAACTGGTAAACACGCTCCCGGCATCGAGGTGCCGTTCTTCTAGCCAGAAATAAACCCCAAACGTGAATAGGGTCATCAGAACGGAGGACGCGTGGATCAGAAATGCTGATGGTACAAAAAATGTGCGTCTTTAGGGAAAACGGTAAAAAAAAGCTACAGATGTTACGGAACTCACTGATCAATCCTCCGTAAAAAGAGTCCCTGTCCAGCAGCTTCAGCTCCAGATCACGCGTCTGCCCAATTCTGACTTGGAACAATTCTTCCCAAGCCCTGAGTTTGATCAGTCTCATTCCTTGGAGAATTTCGTTCATCAGTTTCAGTCGCGCATCGCTGTATTCCTGCAAAAGGACGAGACAAAGTGAGAGTAGTTAAAATGTGTGGCTCGAAAGAGGACGAATTTTTATAAAAATCATGTTTGAATGAAAATTGTCGTACTGTCATGACTTTTGAGTTGGCTGAAATCCGTTTGCCGAGTAGCATCTGCATCGGGGTGACGATTAAAATGCAACACACCGCTCCGATAATTGCGCTGATCCCGAGTTTCAGATACAGGAGAAAAATAATCGCCGTGATCTGGGGGGTAGCAGGGTGAGTTGTGTCTCAGTTATTGTAATTATTGATCAAGAGTTTATAGTTTACAGAACAGAACATGAGAAACAACGAAAATCGAACGGAAAATTACCTTCAATGGAACCGCCCAGGTATAATGTCCGATCCAGAAGAAGCTCATGACATTAGAAGCGTCCTCAACCATCAGATTGGTCAGGGTTCCAATGTCTGCTGTCTGTTGATTCTTCCCATCGCTTCCATTCACTTCTTTTTCTACCCCACCTGGAATTCTATCCTCTTCAGCGATGCTCCACGAATAGAGGCGAAGGGCTTTGTCGTAAACCAGAGCCTGGAATAGTAGGTGAAGAGAGGCGAGGAACATTCATTTTAACTATCATCGTTAAATTCGTACCTGAAGAGCCGTTCGAAGGCGAATTCCTTCCACGTAAAGTACGTGGGTCGAAGATTGACTTAGCGTACTTTGTAGGATGGCTGCGAGGAAAACAAGGAAACCGAGGAAGTAGCCGTTGTTCAAAAGTTCTTCAATGGTGACGAAACCCTGGGGAGATGATGTACGAGGAGGATTGACGACTTTTGTAAGACCTACTCATTATTTATTCATTCATTTTTTCATCGATTCTCACCTCGATTCCAACGGCGCGTTCATTTTCCGTAGAATTTTGCGCCGTAGCAACGTAGCTGACTATTCTTGAGATCGCCATCGGGCCGGCAAGTGTCGTAGCGTCGCCAAATAACTTTAGAATTCCTCCGATCAAAAAACCGAGCCAGACTTTTCGCCAGTAGCAACGCCATAGGGAAAGTTGACGTCCGTTTTCGGTTCGCCGCTGCGACGACAAGAGTTAAGAAATCCGGTGTTCAGAGAGGTATGTTACGATTCGCAAAATTGGTGATATAGTTTTAATTTTAGTATACCTCTTCGTCTTTGTATATTTTTAAGAACTTTTCAAACTGTGTTCGTGTGTGTTCCTCCTCTGGAAGTTCGCCAAGGTCATGAAGGTCTAGGGGAGCGCGGTACCCTCTTGCCAGTAACTCGACGACCCAGTGAAAAGTAATTTGACTGAGAAAAGGTGCAGTGCTGTGTTTGTACGACGTATGGAAATTTTGTACCGACCTTACGGTGTATTGTTTATTCCTTTGCATCTGTGGAACGGAACGGTATTAATAATAAGATGTTCTTCTCGGAATCGAATAACGAGGAAATTATCATTTTTAAGAATGAATATCGCGCACAAGTCGTTGTCTCTTCCCAGAAGATTTTTAATTAGTCAGTAAATTCGTCACGTTAATTTAAAAACTGATATTCTCCATGTATTTTTTTCTTCTTATCTTCGCCTTGATTCAAGCTCTGCATGTGTTAAAATCGTTTACACAGGGATTAAGTTATAGCAGCCGGGTAAAGTGTTGGATCGCGATTTTGGCAGTTTTTAACAAACGCGGTTATAGTTATGATAGTCGAGAAATCTTGCTAACGGACGTTTATACAGCGACGGTCGTAAAATGCTCAACGATATCTCACGTATATCGTATTGTATACAAGCTGCAATTTTCGTAACGAAAAAAAAAAAGTTCGGATAAAAAAGAGGCTGGTCGTTCCGGTCTGGATAGCTAAATGTGCTTCCAAAGTTTACCTCAACTTGTCCTGAAACCGTCAGGCTCTGAAAACAAACAAATTTAAAATCTAAACATCGAGGGGACTGCTTACGAGCTTGTACAACGTGTAGGTGTCTACGATGGCCAAAATGCTGCAACAGGCGGCCGTTCCCGACGTCGAGGTGACCCTGGCGTGGCAGAAAGTTAGGCCGATTCTGGAGTCATGAAAAAAATAGATTCAGTTGAACTGTCAGCAGACATCATGAATTCGGGTTTTGTATCTAATCCGTTGTGCATTATGACCTGTGCAAGTAGAGGAGTCTCCAAACTCTGGCGATTGCGATTATTGAGAAAGAACCAGCGGTTACGACGACCCCGAGACCATTTCTCACTTCCGTTGCTCTGTGCAAAGTCCAACAAACGAGGACGGTAAGGAGAGTCAAGATCGGCAGAAAAATCCTCATCTCGAACAGACTTTCCGATAAGTCCAAGGAGAGGAAGATCAACAGCGCGATGCATAGCAGAGATCTCGCATAATGCAGCGGTAGCAGATTGCTGTTTAGCCTGAATTAAATATAAGCATGGGGAATTTTTTCTCATTTCTGAATTTCGCACATGTGTATATATTTATGAATGGGATTAGATGAGTATAACCGAAGCTGGCAGCGGGCGCTGCAAGAAATAATTCCACGATATTACGCGGGAGTTCTTCTGAGAGCGTTCCACTATTCGAGTTGATATAACGTATTGCAGTAGCTTGGTTAAAATTATCTATTACACGCTTGCTATGTCAGATATTTGTCTGTGGTTAATTGTGGCATGGCTCATCGGTAGCTGGCTCTCTCGCGAGGATCCCGATTATTTAGTCCTTTCTAGTAAAGAGAGTCAATTCTCCGATTCAAATTGCGGTTGTTTTTCGAATTTTTTTCTCTAGTTATTGAACCTCAGTTGAACGAACGGGAGGGTTTGCGTTTTATCGGTATAAACATTTTTTCTTTCATCGTATAATCTTTCATTCAATATGCGATTTGTACGTGGGTCGACATCTGACATGTTTAAAGTTCACAAATGCCACCGACAACTTTGATCGATTAGTTAGACCGTTCGATGCCGAAGGAGGAAAAACGAGGCACCCTGCCGGATACACCACGATCAAACAGCCATTATACATGTTGGACCTACGTCAGAAATAAAACGATTCAATACATCCGGCCGTTATTTATTTAATCGGAAATCGAAATGCGTAACGAACAAGATGTCACAACGATCGCCGAATAAGTGAATCACCATACCAATATGCGGCCCCTCTATTATTATAGTCACGGCGGAGGCGCTTCACCTCTCTACTTTTCAGTCGTGTCAATCATCGTGTTTTGAACGAAGCCACTCTGAAAGGTCCCGTTTTAACTGTGAGATTTAAACATGCGTTGCAGTAGGATTTTCCAGCAGTCAGTTTTTGATCGTATCTATTTTTTTTTACGTTATCTATAAGCGTATTTCCCAGTCATTTTGCATCATTGCAAAACTACAAGTGTGCCGTTTGTTTTACGGAAGAAATAAAAACGGCTCATTCGTTCGTCGTTATGACGGCGTCTCGTAGTAGTTTGTAGTTGAACAATAGGTCATTCATCGACACGGAATTATCGCTTCAGATCATATAGAATTGAGTATAGCGGGGCGTTCCTGCGAGTTTTCAAAGTATATTGGGATTACCAAAGCTCAACCATTAATCACCGAGACCACCCTCAAGAAAAAAATTTTCCTCGCTATCTCTCGTCCCGCTGGTCATATTTTGATTTACGACGCTTACACGCGCCTAATTCCGTCACATTAACCGAGTTTCATAAATTCCGGAAGTTGTACAATACCGCGCGATATTTATTTTTTACGATCATTGTTTGATTTTCCTCTTTTCCGCATACCGTTACGTTGAAGGACAATTGATTCTAAGCGTGTGCAAATCCGATCGGCGAAGCGCAACTCATCGGTCTATGATATGCGGCGCCCGTTACTATATCATTACAGATAATTCGAACTCCATGCCACCATCGTACATCCAATTCCTATAAATATCTCTACAACAGTGAATAAAAAATTTCAATGTTATTCATATGTACGCGCTAAACGCGGAAGTAAATTAGTACACCAAATCACGATTCGCGGTAGCTTTGTACGTACTTATTTGAAAGATATTGACACGCAGCTAGTATCGATGGCATGCGGCACAAGAATTAACGCTACAGATATTGGCAAATTAGGAAGTTTCGAACGTGAAGAAAGGCACGGGAATTAAATTACGTAATTTCTAAGCTTCGACTTATGTCCGATACAACCGCCTTTCTGTATAAGAGCAGATCATTACGCAATCCGGTATATATTTGGAACATCTTCGCGTCCGTATCATGATTATCGATTTTAATTACGTGTAAAAAAAAAGCACACCTGTTTACTCGGTATCGCATTGCATATATTCAGATTATGTACATCTCACCTACTGCAGCAGTGTTGCATAATGCAGCACGACTCTGCTAGCTTGTCAAGTTATAGACCATACACGCATGTGTTCTATGAATTTGCGTCCTTGGAAAACACAAAAATTGTGGTGGGATACCACGATAAATTACCTCACGTGGTTTCCAGTTTGTGAGTGGATGTAATATCGAGTGATTGAGTATATCATTGAAACGCCTCAAAACGTATTTTAGAGCTGGAGGCTTGTGAATTTTGTGAATCATCGTCACTGCAACCTACCATTGGTGATATATGACTCATTTGCGTCTCGAGATGAATTTAATGAATTTATTAAGATCCGTTAAAGACTTCGAGCGACTGAATTGAGTTGAATGGCTACTACGAGTGTTTTTAATTCCTACGATGCTGCGCCTGTTAGAAAAAAAAAGTAGTAACATTATGCATTTAACTAAATTCCTGGAAGAAGAAGAGCCGGGCTTTCCTCATTCGAGTCACGATAACCCTGATAGACACGAGCGCAAGTATAACGCAGTTATTCGTCTCGATCGTAGGGTCAACTACCGACTCGTGCATGACCATGCCGCAAAGATCACGAACGGAGAAACGACAAAACGCTCCGAATTCCTAACGACAAACGTAAGCCTATACGTAACGACAGCGGAGAACAATATTTTACGAACTGTCTTGGGAAAACCACGATCACTTTCTACCGCTTTTAAAAAGCGTCAGGGGGGTGATGACGATTCCCAAGAAGACGGTGGTCGATTGCGTCGAGTCTCTCGATCGTGGGGAATCGGGCCCTAGATTTATAGAATTTCACATCCGATAATGATACCTGTAATAATACTGCAAAGGTATTAATTACGCCGATGAAACTCACTTGTGGTTTTTTCCGGCACATTTGTAGCGAAGAACTAGAAGGGCTGGTGGTATGAAGGCGATTATTACGGCTATGATATTTACAGATTCCACGAAACACTCGGCCTTTGACGGAGGTCCTGCGGTCATCCAGAGGGACGAACCGTCCTGCGTTTTCCAACTCCATATCAAATGACGCCTCGGAGATGTCCCGAGAAATCGAGACAGGAAACCCGCTACGCAAACGCTCTCCATTGTCCCCCAGGTATTTCGATTGTGATATGCAGGCTGCAGTTAAATTACCACATCGGGAATATACTCGTGATATTGTTCGCGATAAACTTCGATCTAGAATTTCGTTTCGATCGTGGGAAGAGAAGGATATAGCAAAACTTAGAAGACATAATTCTCACCTGGATGGTATTTAATGTGTAAATTAATTTTGCATCAACAGGATGAGTGGAGAGCCGGTTTTAATGGAGATAATCCTTCGGACTCTTTGATGAAAGACTTCCTGGGAATCAGCTGCGTCTCGTACTTCTCTAGCTGATGATTCTTCGACATCACTGGCATCGGCTGTTACACGTCCGCATGCGATTTCTTCCCGGAATCTTTTGCATAGTTAGGTAGGAGGGAGGTTTATTTTCCTAAAGTATAGTGCATACTGAGTTTTGAGAGCCGTACCATAATTGAAACAAAGCAGTGCGCGTAAAATAGCGCCGCGTTGCTTCAGACTTCTGTCCGCACTTTTTCCTCTTCCAAAGCTGAAGAAGCTACGGTTATGAATATGATACGTACGATTATGATTTAGGGGGTATAATTTCGGCGTAGTCTTGGCTAATGTTGAGGTTTTCGCCTTTACTGCCTAACTTTCTTTCCCGGAGCAAATTGATCCTCTCACAAAAATTTCACTAAAATTGCCGATAGTATTCGCACTGTTTAAACTTCGTATCAACCCGTTGGAAAATTGAACTATTACGGTATCGCTCCAATTTAACTTCCGGTGGCGCGAATATTCCCTCCCTTGACCCGATCAGCGAGCTCGTCGTATGACCCCACGGCAAACTGTTCTCTTCTCTCTCGTGATAGGCTTTCTCGCTCTCGCTCTCTCTTTTTTTTTAGCTTGTTAATTGCTTACATTACCTCCTCCTTCTCCAGAAGCGTAGCGTTCGTCGCCAAAACGGTACCGTTAAATATCCATTATATTGCACGTTATAATCGATTTCGAAATTACGAAATTTAGCTACACCTTGAAAAAATGAACAAACAATTATACCCGCGCGTTTTTTTTTGCACACTCTGCAATTTATTGTCAATAAATTTTGCAATTATTCGTCGCGAAATTATCGTTTCTTGATTAGCTGTTATTCGTTTGCGGGCTCGTTGAATTCGTTTATTTGTGATTTCGCACTTGTGTGGGTCTGATGTGTTATGAAGCACATGGTTATCAATAGTGTTAAAAAAGCGTGAAGCGTCTGTCCTCTGCGGAGGTTCGCGGCGAACTGAAACTGGTTGTTTGTACCAGCGTGATGTTTGATGGGTGACGGTGATGGTAGGATATCAAGAAATATTTGGAGCCAACAAGTAAGACGAGAGGTCCGGGCTCGAGCAACACTCCACACTCCCCTGGTCGATCTCATCTCGTCGTCATAGTGGCACCCGGTTCCGAGTATAATTATTGCGACATACGATTACGAATGTTGCCATTCGCGAGCGCGAATCACTTCGTATTAAACATAACATAGTATATAAACACAATAAAAATAGAACCGCGTGCACTCGTAGAGTCACACGCGAACGTGTGAAAAGCTTCAAATTTTACTGATTTTTTAAAATATCAATTGTCAAACGTGGGGCAAAAAGAAGATGCACGATATGTTTTCACCAGTAACTTCAACAATCAATTCAAACGAGTTGTAAAATACCCCGTGAAATAAATATGAATTTTTTTGTCAAATTTGAGAAGAATCAAAGGGTACAGGCTACGCAGAATTAGTTGTGCAATTATAGCTTAACGTATTTTATCCGAGATATACGAATCTTTCGAGTGAATTAAGTTGGAACTAATACTTAACAAGATTTCTTAATTTTTTTTGCAGGACCCTTAGGACATTTGAGGTCTCACGGAGTCGGTATCCGCATGGACTCGCCGAATGGAACCGGTACCAAAATCTCGTCGCATCACATGGACAAGCATCTCTTTACCTTCGATAGCAAGTGCGCGTCTACGTCTGATGATTTTTAATTTGGAATTTTATTATAATTCATGTGAGGCGAATTAACAATAACATATGAATAAGTCATTATGTCTTCATGTCCAGTATTTCTTGGTGTAATTGCAAAAATATTGTAACATGGTGATGAAAAAACATCTTGTGATTTACATATTAGTTTTGATTATGGCAATGAATATTTTAATGAATAAATTGTTAATATTGTATTCAAAAGTATTTTACACTGACAACTTATTAATAAACGAACATCCTCGGAAATAACTGTTTGATCAACATTTATTTCACTTCTGCACTCGTCACTCATTGCTATCCTTCCCAAGCAGGAAATCATGGCATCATGGACTCCGAGCACCTTGTTCTCGGACATGTTCTCCTGAAACTTCGCTGTTTTAGAATCAAAGATGTTTTTCATTTTTAGAGCGATTATAACGGGAGCTGTATTATCATATCCTATTTAGCAATTTTGGTCCGACGAGTGATTTTCGTATCAGGAAAACAGAATAGGCGTGGGAGTGTTCCAGAACATCTCGATTCTCATCATGGGCATGCAATCATGTTTGTTCAATGCCACTCATACGATGTATGATGACGAGAGCCACTGATTGTTGAAAGGACCAATTATATGCCTGTCTGTCTATTCAATCATTCAATGATTTTCCGATACAGAAAGAAAAAAATAACTTCGAGCTTTAGAATGTAGAACCTGAAAGATGAAATAAGAGCCAAACATTGATTTGTGTATCAGGAGAACAGAAATCCTAAGGAGGTATTCCGAGACCGGGTGCCTGATCATGTGTATGCATTCGATCCTGTGTATAGAATCTCTCTCAAAATTTTTTTTTTTTTTGGTATCAGGAGAACAGAAAAACCGAGGAGGTATTCCAAATCCTAAAATAAAAATTTTCGCCGAAAATAAAAATTTGTATCAGGAGAACAGAAATCCTGAGGAGGTATTCCGAGACCAGGTGCCTGATCATGTCTATGCATTCGATCCTGTGTATAGAATCTCTCTCAACATTTTTTTTTTTTTTTTGGTATCAGGAGAACAGAAAAACCGAGGAGGTATTCCGAGACCGGGTGCCTCATCATGTCTATGCATTCGATCCTGTGTATAGAATCTCTTTCGAAATTTTTTTTTTTTTTTTTTTGGTATCAGGAGAACAGAAAAACCGAGGAGGTATTCCAAATCCAAAAATAAAAATTTTCGCCGAAAATAAAAATTTGTATCAGGAGAACAGAAATCCTAAGGAGGTATTCCGAGACCGGGTGCCTCATCCTGTGTATGCATTCGATCATGTGTATTCAATCTCTTTCGAAATTTTTTTTTTTTTTTTTGGTATCAGGAGAACAGGATACCCGAGGAGGTATTCCAAATTCGGAAATAAAAATTTTCGCCGAAAATAAAAATTTGTATCAGGAGAACAGAAATCCTGAGGAGGTATTCCGAGATCGGGTGCCTCATCCTGTGTATGCATTCGATCATGTGTATTCAATCTCTTTCGAAATTTTTTTTTTTTTTTTTGGTATCAGGAGAACAGGATACCCGAGGAGGTATTCCAAATTCGGAAATAAAAATTTTCGCCGAAAATAAAAATTTGTATCAGGAGAACAGAAATCCTGAGGAGGTATTCCGAGATCGGGTGCCTCATCCTGTGTATGCATTCGATCATGTGTATTCAATCTCTTTCAAAATTTTTTTTTTTTTTTTGGTATCAGGAGAACAGGATACCCGAGGAGGTATTCCAAATTCGGAAATAAAAATTTTCGCCGAAAATAAAAATTTGTATCAGGAGAACAGAAATCCTGAGGAGGTATTCCGAGATCGGGTGCCTCATCCTGTGTATGCATTCGATCATGTGTATTCAATCTCTTTCGAAATTTTTTTTTTTTTTTTTTGGTATCAGGAGAACAGGATACCCGAGGAGGTATTCCAAATTCGGAAATAAAAATTTTCGCCAAAAATAAAAATTTGTATCAGGAGAACAGAAATCCTGAGGAGGTATTCCGAGATCGGGTGCCTCGTCCTGTGTATGCATTCGATCATGTGTATTCAATCTCTTTCGAAATTTTTTTTTTTTTTTTTTTGGTATCAGGAGAACAGGATACCCGAGGAGGTATTCCAAATTCGGAAATAAAAATTTTCGCCGAAAATAAAAATTTGTATCAGGAGAACAGAAATCCTGAGGAGGTATTCCGAGATCGAGTGCCTCATCCTGTGTATGCATTCGATCATGTGTATTCAATCTCTTTCGAAATTTTTTTTTTTTTGGTATCAGGAGAACAGGATACCCGAGGAGGTATTCCAAATTCGGAAATAAAAATTTTCGCCGAAAATAAAAATTTGTATCAGGAGAACAGAAATCCTGAGGAGGTATTCCGAGATCGGGTGCCTCATCCTGTGTATGCATTCGATCATGTGTATTCAATCTCTTTCGAAATTTTTTTTTTTTTTTTGGTATCAGGAGAACAGGATACCCGAGGAGGTATTCCAAATTCGAAAATAAAAATTTTCGCCGAAAATAAAAATTTGTATCAGGAGAACAGAAATCCTGAGGAGGTATTCCGAGATCGGGTGCCTCATCCTGTGTATGCATTCGATCATGTGTATTCAATCTCTTTCGACATTTTTTTTTTTTTTTTTTTGGTATCAGGAGAACAGGATACCCAAGGAGGTATTCCAAATTCGAAAATAAAAATTTTCGCCGAAAATAAAAATTTGTATCAGGAGAACAGAAATCCTGAGGAGGTATTCCGAGATCGGGTGCCTCATCCTGTGTATGCATTCGATCATGTGTATTCAATCTCTTTCGAAATTTTTTTTTTTTTTTTTGGTATCAGGAGAACAGGATACCCGAGGAGGTATTCCAAATTCGAAAATAAAAATTTTCGCTGAAAATAAAAATTTGTATCAGGAGAACAGAAATCCTGAGGAGGTATTCCGAGATCGGGTGCCTCATCCTGTGTATGCATTCGATCATGTGTATTCAATCTCTTTCGAAATTTTTTTTTTTTTTTTTGGTATCAGGAGAACAGGATACCCGAGGAGGTATTCCAAATTCGGAAATAAAAATTTTCGCCGAAAATAAAAATTTGTATCAGGAGAACAGAAATCCTGAGGAGGTATTCCGAGATCGGGTGCCTCATCCTGTGTATGCATTCGATCATGTGTATTCAATCTCTTTCGAAATTTTTTTTTTTTTTTTTGGTATCAGGAGAACAGGATACCCGAGGAGGTATTCCAAATTCGGAAATAAAAATTTTCGCCGAAAATAAAAATTTGTATCAGGAGAACAGAAATCCTGAGGAGGTATTCCGAGATCGGGTGCCTCATCCTGTGTATGCATTCGATCATGTGTATTCAATCTCTTTCGACATTTTTTTTTTTTTTTTTTTTGGTATCAGGAGAACAGGATACCCAAGGAGGTATTCCAAATTCGAAAATAAAAATTTTCGCCGAAAATAAAAATTTGTATCAGGAGAACAGAAATCCTGAGGAGGTATTCCGAGATCGGGTGCCTCATCCTGTGTATGCATTCGATCATGTGTATTCAATCTCTTTCGAAATTTTTTTTTTTTTTTTTGGTATCAGGAGAACAGGATACCCGAGGAGGTATTCCAAATTCGGAAATAAAAATTTTCGCCGAAAATAAAAATTTGTATCAGGAGAACAGAAATCCTGAGGAGGTATTCCGAGATCGGGTGCCTCATCCTGTGTATGCATTCGATCATGTGTATTCAATCTCTTTCGAAATTTTTTTTTTTTTTTTTTTGGTATCAGGAGAACAGGATACCCGAGGAGGTATTCCAAATTCGGAAATAAAAATTTTCGCCGAAAATAAAAATTTGTATCAGGAGAACAGAAATCCTGAGGAGGTATTCCGAGATCGAGTGCCTCATCCTGTGTATGCATTCGATCATGTGTATTCAATCTCTTTCGAAATTTTTTTTTTTTTGGTATCAGGAGAACAGGATACCCGAGGAGGTATTCCAAATTCGGAAATAAAAATTTTCGCCGAAAATAAAAATTTGTATCAGGAGAACAGAAATCCTGAGGAGGTATTCCGAGATCGGGTGCCTCATCCTGTGTATGCATTCGATCATGTGTATTCAATCTCTTTCGAAATTTTTTTTTTTTTTTTGGTATCAGGAGAACAGGATACCCGAGGAGGTATTCCAAATTCGAAAATAAAAATTTTCGCCGAAAATAAAAATTTGTATCAGGAGAACAGAAATCCTGAGGAGGTATTCCGAGATCGGGTGCCTCATCCTGTGTATGCATTCGATCATGTGTATTCAATCTCTTTCGACATTTTTTTTTTTTTTTTTTTGGTATCAGGAGAACAGGATACCCAAGGAGGTATTCCAAATTCGAAAATAAAAATTTTCGCCGAAAATAAAAATTTGTATCAGGAGAACAGAAATCCTGAGGAGGTATTCCGAGATCGGGTGCCTCATCCTGTGTATGCATTCGATCATGTGTATTCAATCTCTTTCGAAATTTTTTTTTTTTTTTTTGGTATCAGGAGAACAGGATACCCGAGGAGGTATTCCAAATTCGAAAATAAAAATTTTCGCTGAAAATAAAAATTTGTATCAGGAGAACAGAAATCCTGAGGAGGTATTCCGAGATCGGGTGCCTCATCCTGTGTATGCATTCGATCATGTGTATTCAATCTCTTTCGAAATTTTTTTTTTTTTTTTTGGTATCAGGAGAACAGGATACCCGAGGAGGTATTCCAAATTCGGAAATAAAAATTTTCGCCGAAAATAAAAATTTGTATCAGGAGAACAGAAATCCTGAGGAGGTATTCCGAGATCGGGTGCCTCATCCTGTGTATGCATTCGATCATGTGTATTCAATCTCTTTCGACATTTTTTTTTTTTTTTTTTTTGGTATCAGGAGAACAGGATACCCGAGGAGGTATTCCAAATTCGAAAATAAAAATTTTCGCCGAAAATAAAAATTTGTATCAGGAGAACAGAAATCCTGAGGAGGTATTCCGAGATCGGGTGCCTCATCCTGTGTATGCATTCGATCATGTGTATTCAATCTCTTTCGAAATTTTTTTTTTTTTTTTTGGTATCAGGAGAACAGGATACCCGAGGAGGTATTCCAAATTCGGAAATAAAAATTTTCGCCGAAAATAAAAATTTGTATCAGGAGAACAGAAATCCTGAGGAGGTATTCCGAGATCGGGTGCCTCATCCTGTGTATGCATTCGATCATGTGTATTCAATCTCTTTCGAAATTTTTTTTTTTTTTTTTGGTATCAGGAGAACAGGATACCCGAGGAGGTATTCCAAATTCGGAAATAAAAATTTTCGCCGAAAATAAAAATTTGTATCAGGAGAACAGAAATCCTGAGGAGGTATTCCGAGATCGGGTGCCTCATCCTGTGTATGCATTCGATCATGTGTATTCAATCTCTTTCGAAATTTTTTTTTTTTTTCTTTGGTATCAGGAGAACAGGATACCCGAGGAGGTATTCCAAATTCGAAAATAAAAATTTTTGCCGAAAATAAAAATTTGTATCAGGAGAACAGAAATCCTGAGGAGGTATTCCGAGACCGGGTGCCTCATCCTGTGTATGCATTTGATCATGTGTATTCAATCTCTTTCGAAATTTTTTTTTTTTTTTTTGGTATCAGGAGAACAGGATACCCGAGGAGGTATTCCAAATTCGGAAATAAAAATTTTTGCCGAAAATAAAAATTTGTATCAGGAGAACAGAAATCCTGAGGAGGTATTCCGAGATCGGGTGCCTCATCCTGTGTATGCATTCGATCATGTGTATTCAATCTCTTTCGACATTTTTTTTTTTTTTTTTGGTATCAGGAGAACAGGATACCCGAGGAGGTATTCCAAATTCGGAAATAAAAATTTTCGCCGAAAATAAAAATTTGTATCAGGAGAACAGAAATCCTGAGGAGGTATTCCGAGATCGGGTGCCTCATCCTGTGTATGCATTCGATCATGTGTATTCAATCTCTTTCGAAATTTTTTTTTTTTTTCTTCGGTATCAGGAGAACAGGATACCCGAGGAGGTATTCCAAATTCGAAAATAAAAATTTTCGCCGAAAATAAAAATTTGTATCAGGAGAACAGAAATCCTGAGGAGGTATTCCGAGATCGGGTGCCTCATCCTGTGTATGTATTCGATCATGTGTATTCAATCTCTTTCGACATTTTTTTTTTTTTTTTTGGTATCAGGAGAACAGGATACCCGAGGAGGTATTCCAAATTCGGAAATGAAAATTTCCGCCGAAAATAAAAATTTGTATCAGGAGAACAGAAATCCTGAGGAGGTATTCCGAGTCCGGGTGCCTGATCCTGTGTATGCAGTCGATCCTGTGTATAGTATCTCTTTCAAAAAAAAATTTCGGTATTAGGAGAACAGAAAAACCGAGGAGGTATTTCGGAACCAGGTGCATGATCCTGTGGACAAAATTTTCACCGAAAATTTATTTTTGTATCACGAGAATAGGATGCCCGAAGAGGTATTTCTAGACATCATGTTGTATCATACTCCATTACTTGCTTGCTCATTATCCGTTATTTCAGGACTGTACATGCCAATGAGTTATGGTTCTAGGGGCGTAAATGATAGGAAACACAAATTTGGTTTGAAAATAGCTTGTCATTTATTCATGAGTTATGCAGGTGGAATACATCTAACATACACACATTATCCAAATAATTAATCAAATTCTCGTAATATCATTCACAAGATGAATAATGTTCATTTCAATATTACAATATTCCTCCAGTGATTAGAATGAATACAACTTTTCAATACATTGCATAAGGACTTATTCGTAACCATCAACTATTCGATGCTTTGCATACGTTTAATAATTATTTTGCAAATTGTAAACTGACAGGTGTAAGCACATTTCCTGTTGCAGGTAAGGAGATGCTTGTCAGAAAGTGCTGATACCGGATGAATAGCTCACAGGAATCGGTTCACCATCGTCCACTCAGGATTTTGTGAATCGAATCTGCAAGTTGAAGAAGAGGTGGCAATTTTTCCTACAGTACAACCTCATCGCCGGAGTCTTCTTCTCTGAGTTGGTCCACGATCGTTTGATTAAAGCATCCTTCTACTTAAAACAAAAAACGGAAACCAAAATTGAGATCATGCTTATGCTTATGTTATTCATAAAAAACACTGATATTATACAACAACGCCTTGCCTACATCCCTCTCGTTCTGCTGTGGCGCCTACAATTATGCTCTATTCATATATTCGACGATATTATGAACCCAGTTATCCTCTCGGAGCCAGCCAAAAATCTTCCTGGTACCTTAAATCTGAGGCAGTGAGATTCTCCTGGCCTCAGTTTATCCCTCAGATCCTCTTTGCTCAGGTATCTACACGTGTCGTACTTTCGTGTTTGCCTAAGCCTCAACGATTCTTGTCCTAAGGGCCCCAATTCTTTGTCTAAATAGAAACAGCGCTAAGTCGAGCTATTTTCGAAAAAAACTTGAACCTGCTCACTACAAAGGATGGAAAAATCAGAGATTATAACAGGTGGATTAATACTAACGAAAGAGATATTAGAATAGTTACTTGTATAATTTCAAACGTTTTAATTGAAAGTAAGGGCCTACAGGTCTACCCCTTGTCAGGTCTTCGTGCGGAATGATTTCAGCCCAAAATAGATACTCTTGGTGGTTACCGGCAGCATCTCGAACAAGCCCTGTTCAACCCGTGTCTTCTAAGGGTAGAATAACATTCCCAAGTTTGCCCGAGACAATAAATAGTTGCACAGAGCTGTACGGAGGCCTCCGAGATACAGGCAACCTGAAAACGGCATCGAAATGCAAAGAATCAAATCAGTGAGAGAAAAAACGAGAGAGACTATCAAAATGCCAACAAATGCGACCCAGCTGCACTGTTCCAGAATTGTTCCATAATTTTTCCTTGTTTTTTAATTTTTCTAATTCAATTTTGCAATGACCGCATCTTCCGCTTGCCCTGGAAGGCGCTTCATAATATGCAACTGAGGTTACACTATCCCAGATTTATTCCCAATTTTTTTTTCAATTTTTTCCAAATTTTTCCGATTCTTTGATTAATTATTCGATTTTCCCGGCCATTTTTCCAACCCCTGTCATTTTCTCTAAGCTCCGCCCACCGCGAGTACAGCTAGCGCCATGTGGCGGAATTTCGGTGAACTAAAACTACGAATAAGGCAAAAGTTTTGACCCTCCTCGAATCAAAACCGTAAAAGTATTGACTGTTCTCCAAGCGAAAAACGCAAAAGTTTTGACCCTTCACTAAGCAAACCGGAAAAGTATTGACCTTCCTCTAAGCGAAAAACGCAAAAAAATTGACCGTTCGGTGGGTCAGTCAATACTTTACCGGCTACCCCCTGTGATTTTCTGGGTATTAATTCAATAATTAGAAAAACGAAAAAACAAGGAAAAATTAGGAAACAATTGTGGAATGGGTGCATTTTGATGGTCTCTCTCGTTCACCTTAACGTGTGTGGCTTCACGCGCAAATGACGTTTGCAGGTAACCCCCAGATCAGGGCAAAGTTCAAGAAGGACGTCGATCGCAGCTACTTTCTTATCAGACCTACTGTTTTCATCTAAAAAGCGATAGGCTAGTTGTTGAAATGGAATTCTCTGCTCCATGAGATTGTTAACGCTAGTTTGATCATCAATAGAAAAACTACCTACAGAAGTCTGATGCAGGAGACGACGCAGAGTTTCCAAACTCCATCTGTAGCAACAGACTGAGTCGGCGTCAGCATTTTTTGATCACAGTGGAGAAGCTGCCTGTGCAACTGGTCCAAGAATAAGATCATTTTCGTCCAGGGTGATGTGTTAGTTGTCTTCAGTCAGGTGCCGTTTCTGTGCCATTGCTCCTCATCGTGACTTATTGATCTTAATGAGGATACTAATTATATCTTGTTGAGGCATCAAATTTAATGTATATCTATAGAATAATAATAGGCGACGTTTTATAAAATAGAAACATCATGTTTTAATAATCATTAATTCGATAGTCATAGTTTATGTTCGATCCCATTTAAAAATATCATCTCTTAACTGTTAAGTATAGAAATATCTATTATACGTCTAGGCAAATTCCTAATGGAATTTCACAAGCGATGATAAAAGTTCATTATATGTGTTGTAAACGCTCGATTTGCTGGACCGATGAAAAATTGACACGTTATATTTATAATTTGATAGAAGATATCGCTTTGTGATAATCTATGAAAGATCGACATGATTTAAAAAATGTCGTATGTTACAAAACTCACGATCAAAAATACACACTCATTTTTAAATAATATATCATCTTTTTTAATTCCATTCTACGGTTTCATTTTTTTTTTCCTATGTACAGCATGACCATGTATCATTTGCTTTTTCTTCATTCATTATTTTCCGAATTTTCGTAAAAATTTTCTGTGTGCCGCTCATTTAAAATTCAATCACGAACTTGGAGGAGAGCAGCGTTGATCTATTTTTATTGTTGATATGTTAATTTCATTTAGCTTTTCCAGCTGTACGAGATCTCAAATTTTTGTTAGTCGCTTGATCCACTTCTGGCAGATCGTCGTCTTCGGACTGAGTAGATTTTTTTGCTGAAAATGAAGAAGATATCTCCATTATTTACAACAAATTCTATACTGGAAATAAAATCAAGAAAATGCTTGAAAATAAAATGAAGCTGTAATAAATCTGAAACTCACTTCCTTCTTTTTTCTTGGGCTTCTGTTTCGATTTAGTCTTGCTGACTACAGGAGCGTTGACATCTTGTTTGCGTTTTATCTGCTCCTTGGCGAACCTGAATAGGAGATCAAATTGGAAAAGGACTATCGCCGCTAATGCGGCATAACGAACAGTTGAAATATTAAAGTTTCCAGCAGCGTAGTCCAGAGAAGTTTCAGTCTGCGGTAAGCCGTACACAAAGACCAGAGTAGCAAGTCCGATTGAAATAATGCGAACCAAGATGTATACTGGATTAGCAATTAGGAAGGCAACTGCAAGAAAGAATGGATAATGATGGAGGAATTAATATTTTAGACAGCAAATATAACGAAATAATTATCTTCGTGGTTAATAAACTTACGACGAGCGGTGTTTTCACTGCGATCTGTGAATTCTATGATGCGTGCACTGTGCTGTAAAGCATCTCCGATGTAATGGAGGACTAATAGAACTACACCGACTTGCTGGAAGCTGTAAAATCCATCAAAAGTTGAGTAATGAATCAATAGACAGAGTTGAAAATGAATAACGTACTTGAAGAAATATGCTGCTAAGGTAAAAAGCAGACCAACTGTGGCCTGGGTTACTCTGGGGAAGATTTCCTCTTTTTTAGCTCGCTGGAAGTACAATTCAGGATAGCAGTGAAGCCAGTAAGCAAACTGCCCAATAAAAAAGAGCTTCAAGGAAAATGATAGAAGCGCAGGATAGTCATCCCACAGAGAAGTTATGTTGATAAGAAGATTATCTCTGTAATAAGAGGCGTAAATCAATTAAACATCATCTTCATAAAAAGTTTCAATAATTCGTTATTTTGTAAAATTACTGTCAATATACTTTAGTTTACCTGATAATTATGTCGAGACCCCAAATAGCAGAGGATAGATAAAACACGATCAGTTGACTGGATTCGTTAAACTTCGAAAGCCTTATTTTACTCAAGTGAAGACGCTTTGTGATTTTCTATATTGCATGAGGATGATCAAAAGGTAATTAGATGCAGAGAATAAATCGCTAAAATTACATAAAAAAAAACAATTCAATTATACTCACATCGAATATATATTCTTGAATAACTGCATGCATCACAATAGTGATAAGAAAATAGAAGAACACGGCACATGCATCCTTCCATCCTGTAGTATATTTCTCAGGCAAGGGAGCTTCTCCAGGAGTCAAAGAATTTGATACATTGTGATGAACGGCAATGAAAGTGTACGCTAAGGGCGATGTCACCTGTTCAAATTCGGAAATCATTTCCATTTTTATAAACTTCTGTCATGTTTTGTACATAAATCATAAATGAAGAATAAAATTCTCATCTTCTTATACCCTGAACACAACATATGCTAAGAAAAATTGACACCATTCAACCACTAATAATACATAAGTGATGGAATTTCTCAATATACGTGCTTCAGAAATGTGTTAACGGAACAAATAACGGTAAACTAATAAAAAGAGGTTGAATAAACGGTCTTAAATATACCGGCAAATTATGATAATGATCATTTATGGAACGCTCATAACATATGGAGGGATTGGAAAGTAAATTTCAGTCAAAATATACTCCCTGATAACATTTTAATCCATGTGTTATTATTTCCGGGGAAAAACTAATTGAAGAATTAAATAGTTAGAACATATTTCAGTCATACGTCAAACCCTAAAGGAGCCGAACACAAAAATTAAGTTTCTCTCACCTGTACCATTAAACCAACGACAAACACCATGGCCACACAGGACACGATGTCAGCGTGATTTTGTATAACAAATTCATGACTGAATATCGGTGGATTTTTATTTGTACTTTTACGCCCTTTAATCGCTGCCATTTCGGAATATAATTTTTATTTTTCTACCGTCCCGTCCTCCACGAACGACAGATACCCACTGACTGAAGTTTAATGACGTTGGAGAAAGTGGGAAACCAACCTCCAAGTCAGACGACAGACTATAGTAGAAACCACGACGACACGCTAGAAAATTCCTCCCCACAATACTGACTGGCGCCGCCGATTGTTGTTCGTGTCACTCGTTGGCACCACAATTGTCAAGATAATTACAACAATTGACAGAAAATAGTCATTCAATCTATTGATTACAGTGAAAGTAAATAGAAATTTTCTTTCTATTATTCTTCACCATTTTTCAAAAGCTTTGAAATTATTCGTCACGCTATTAAAAAGTTGCCCATACGATAAGTGTAGTATACCCAATTGTTGAGTTCAAATTCAATAAAGCCCGCGTAGACCTCTTGTAAACGTGTTAATTCAACAATTAATTAAATTATGGTCGAACGAAATTGATTATAACAGCAGAAGTTTTAAGCTATGCTCATATGTACCGTGACACATAATTTATTTGATGACACTGAATACAACAGTGTTATGAATCAATTTTTCGTTTTACATCAAATGGTATATAATATACATTATATAAATATATATTTCTAATTAGAATCGCCTAATAATGACCATTGATTGTTTACAATTACTTATGCATAAATAATAAACATGAAAATAATTTAGGAAAATAACAGATTGTTATGTACTAAATTAATATGAGGTATCTATTTGAAAATGATCATAAGTATAAGTATAATTATGTCAATGTATAATACTACCATATATGACGATGAAACTATAAAATATTTGCGTCTTTGATCAACAATGAGCGTGGATAAAAGAAGAGAAATAATAACAACGTATCAAATGGAATTAAAAAATAAATCATGTTCGAAAAAATTACTTTCCATAACGAATTCATCACTTCTTCTAATTATACAAATAATTATTATCTTTCGAGCTTCTTTGCGTTATTATTATTATTATTAATATAAATATTATTATAGTTGACAAATAATATAATACTTTTACTTTGCTGATTTAACATCACAAAGGTAAATATGTTTCAAAGAAAAGAGTCATAAGCGTTCAATTAACGACTGTTCAAATAAAATTCGGAAATATCAGAAAGATAACAGAAATAATCTTTTCCTTTTTTTTTCTTTTCTCTTTTCTAAAAGGAAATAACTCGTTGAGAAAATATAGCGATTTTATGCTACTGTACAAAATGAGTGCGTTTTAAATATATTAAATATACTAAATATTTTACGAGTTCATAGATTTATCTCAATAAATAATTTTTACCTTTTTTCATCGCGTATACATCCTATAACATGTGCCTTCTTATAGTACTTGGATATACATACATGCGTTCTGCTGTGTTTTTTTATTCTCTGCATAATTTGTCATAAACACTCTGGCAATAGAACTGTTAACACTCAATATTATCTGAATTCCATTACAACGAATGTATATCATACTAATCTATAAACATTTTCGTAACAATTATTATTATATTTGTCATTTCCTTTTTATTAGTTTGTTTATCAATATCATAATTTTTTTGGTTTTAATTTTTTTTTCATTAATATAACTTGAATAAGCCTAATTATCTATAGCTGTTAAAGTATATGTGTTCTAGTGCAACTAAGGGGGATATTTTAATTTCTTGTATGTGTGTATTTGAATGTCAGAATATAATTAATTAGAAATCAATGGCGTGTGTGAGTAATATGATCATTCGGTTTTAGATCTCTCAATCATCTCGAACACAGTCATAGTTTATGAGATGATTATTTAGTATGACTGTGAAGCATAAATAAGAAATGAATTGTCAAAAATTACGTGAGCACGATTTCATTTTCCTTAATATCTTCAATTTAACGGCAATACGCATACTTATCTGGCATTCTTCGCAGCAGGAATAAATTTCTTTTTTTCTCAAAGTTTTTCTTTAGAATAGATCTGCAGTTTTCAGATTGATTTGATTTACGAGTTTTATAAAGCGTAATGATAATCATTGAGCGATCATCGTAATAAAAAATGCTCGAAAAAATGAATTAAATCTAAATATCTTTGTGGTCATATAAAGCCTTAAATTTTAGCGAATTTTTAATTTTTAATTTTTCTCTAAACATTACATGCAACCGACACGATCTGAGTCAACTTTGTCGAAGTCAACTATACAATACGATTAAAAATTATTTTTATTTATTTGTTAATTTTTTCTTTCTGAGGTAGACGAGTATATTTTCCGAGTAGCTTTTCATAGCTTTTAATAATGCTAAACTGAACGATAAAACTTTTTTTTTTTTCCCAAAATCAAATTGCCACAAAACTCTTCCACTTATTTTTATTATCCTATACCATAGTAGACCACAAAGTTAGCCGAGGGAATTTTCCATTTTATTCGATACGTTAACGATCTATAAAATTCCATTTTTCCAAATTATTCAATTGATTTTTTAATTTAAACACTCTGTTTTTGTATCCATTTCTTCTACGATTCATATCTCAATAGCACATTCATCACTCAATCATTACTCATTTCCGCGTACAGAATTTCGACTTAGGTATCCATTCATTAGCCAATTTATTATAAAATATGTAACATTAATTTGATTGACGATTCGTCTAATTTTTATAAATCGAATTATAATCCAATTTAATTTATTTTAAATGTTTTCCGTAATTCCTAATTCATATCCTACCTGTTACTTGTCAGGTACTTTTTTTGTACCTACAATTCTATCTTACCTGAGATTGAACTTGTTTTTCCAATTATTTTCTTAAAATTATTTGTATATTTTTTCCCAATTTATCAAGAGAATTATTTCATTGATCACAACTCGCCTATGACCATTGACGTATCGATACGAGCCTGGCATTTGCATATGATAATAAATCAAATAATATCTATAGTATATATATATGTGTATGTATATATGTATACAAATTAAATATTCCAAAATTTAATATGATGATTTCCTGGCGAGCCAATTCCTACCAATTCTTATGAAATCGCATATGTAATGTGACGTAACAGAATAAATATACTGACCGTGTTTAGTTTGAGATAGATATGAAAAGGAACACAATGTAGTAAGAAAATATTCTTTCCCCGTTACTTACATTATTGTTTTTTAGACTTTTGAAAACATCTCAGTACGTATAACAAGCTAAAAATGAATTCAGAATAATAGAATGGATGAATTGATTTCCTCACAACGCCGTTTTGTTCCCCCATTAACTACCGCCCCTAGTATCATTTTTCTTTGCCGTTAGAATTTTAATGAAATCATGGATCGTGAATTCAATGAAACAAATAAGATACCATAAATAGCTAGTAGCATAAGAATTATTTTACCTGCGCACACATGGCTAATCCTAATTATTTTCCAGAGTGTTTGTTAGGTCAGAAAAAACTAGCGAGGCGACGAAGATCTTTACATCAGAGGTTCATCGTTTGCAAGATCCATTTCTTCAACGGTTATGTAAAGGCCCTCTTCTTGGTAGGTCGACTCATGTTTGGCCAATACTTTCAACAATGGGCGCAACTTCATCCACCACTGGTACGTAGGAATACGATGTCTGTGTTAAAAAAAATAAAAATCAGCATTAAAAATTGTATGGATTCTGATTCCAGATTCCAGATTCCAGATTCCGGACAACTTACTCAAAATCTGTGATGTCCTTCAATTCTGTAAACGGAGTATATCTGTACTGACGTCTCACTATACCCAACATTACAGCTGTATCTGGGGCAACTGCGTTAACTGTCCCATCGGCAGCAGTGTGCTTTTTCAACTGTTCTGTGAACCATTCAACAGCTTTCGATCCCATTTTAGTACCCAAATTACGATCAAAAGGTGTGGGTGAACCTCCTTGCTGCATGTGCCCTGCAATTGAAAGTAGTTACATAGTATAACAAGTCACCGAGCGATGAGTGTCGTTCACTATGTTTTCTATGTGATAACAAACCAATGATGTTAGATCTGCAGCTAAATAGTCCTTTTCCCTCCTCGCTGAATAATCTCTGCATGAAGTCCGTGTTATAATTAAGGTTAGCACTTTCATTTCTGAGAATCAATCCTCTTTGAACACCTTCCGACATCTTGGCAGCCATAGCAACAACGTCTTGATTCAAATCTTTGATATTGAATTTTTCTTCAAAAATATATGCAGCGTCAGCTCCACCAGCTAACCCTGCGACAGTTGCCAGATAGCCACAATAACCACCCATTGTTTCAATGATAAATACGCGCCGCTTAGTTCCTTGAGCTGATTGACGAATACGGTCACAGATCTGTAGAGAAAGTAAAATTGTATTCGTTGGTGGAACGATTTGATGAGTTTTTTATTACCTAAAATATAGTACGAATATCAATCATACCAACCTCCGTAATTTCGTTGAGAGCAGTATCACAGCCCAATGAAAATTCCGTACCTGGTACATTGTTACTAATAGTCGCCGGTATCATAGCAATCGGAATTCTAAACTCTTCATACTTTTCTCTGGCATCGCAGAATGTTAACCCAGTTTGATATCCCTGAAAATTGGGATACTGAAGAGCTATTCTACATTGGATAGAATAACGGAGCCTAAAGTGGCAAGAGATACATACCTCAAATCCACCAATAATCAACAAAGCTTGAATACCGAACTCTTTTAGTCGCTGAGCTATCTGCGGTAGTTGATCTTCTTTAGGTGGGGCTCTTTTAGTTCCTAGATACGCTCCACCCTGAGCTACCCAGCCAGTAACGGATGGCCATTCCATCAATTTTAGTTTTCCAGCCATGAAGCCAGGAACACCATCGCAGATGCCGTAAACCTGCGTAGAAGAAAATTGTAAATTTCGATTCCCCATATGTACTCGCCTGTTACAATAAAAGAAAATAAGCAAAACATACTTTGTCTCCGCGGTAGATACAGTTTCTAACGAAGGATCGGACAGCAGCGTTCATACCGCACGATGGAGAACCAACGTGCATTACAGCCAGAGTATAATGATCCTAAAAATGAGTAATATTCATGATATTGACGTGAAAATATCTATGCCATCATGCGACGTGCATTGGGAATTGAATCATAGTTCCGGCTTGAAAAAACAAGAAATCAAGGGAAGTATCTGGAGTTAGTTCAATACTTGCAAGATAAAAATGCAGAAATGTGACGGAAATCTATTACAGGTATATTTTTGAAACATTAGAAGTTGTCGGAGTTCAAATACTATTGTTTTTACATGCAGTGCACTTGATACTGGAATAGATGATCAAACCAACATATTGGCAGAATTATGTATAGGGGGGAAAAAATATACAGAAAGAGAAAAAAAATGCCGAGTGATTTTAATGAATTTTTCTGTGAAGTTTTGTGTACTGAATACTTCACCGTCAAATCAAGACTTACTTGTCCCCACATAGTGTTCTGCTATGAAATGAGATAGAAGATAATATGTTTAGAGATACTGAAACGATAGTCACGCAAAAGAGTCTGATTTATCAAGCGGTGCATGAGGCGTGCGTGAAACTCTTCTACTACATTAATTATAAAGTTACCTTAGTTAATGTGGGGCCTTGATTATCCTAAAGCAGCATTATAAAGATATTTAAATAACTCGTTTTTATCAAAACATAGAAAATTGTACCTAGCACAGCTGCAGACCACCACTAAGTTTTACTACGAAATATGTCATTATTCTTTCAAAAGATAAGTTTCAATTTTTTCTAATCTATGTGCAGTAAAAAAAATAATTTTGGATCGATTATTACTGAAAGACACTACCATTTAAAAAATAGGCTGATACTACAGCTTAAAGTATTAGCTGATCTTACTTTGCCCATCACTGGTTCAGCAGGAGCCTTCAAACGGGTTAACATTTTGTAGGTTTCCAAGTTACGCGCAAATCCTCTGAAATCAAATAAATGATTGGAATTAAGTTAGGTAACAAGCTCGAGCAGACTGTATCAAAACCTGTGCGAGGATAATTAACTTACTTTCCACGTAATTGAACAGCGAGGTCCCAATTTTTTTCAGCCATTGCCTGAGCGACTGCTTTAGTGCGGCGCACACATTCCATCAGAGGAAGACGGACCGCTTGATTTCCATCGAGAGTAACAACGCATGCTTCCGTATCTCCTTTAGCTTCCATTAGAGCCATAACTGCTTCAGCGCCCATCCTGCAACCCTATGTTAAGAAAAAAATAACTTAGCCTGGTTAAATTTGATGAAATTGAACGAGAAATAAGATACCTACTAAAACTCTGTCAAAAGCTGAGGGATTTCCTCCTCTCTGTACATGACCAAGTACAGTAATTCTTGTATCTTGATGGAGATTGTCTACGACGACTTTATGAACTTTCTCAGCTGTTATTGGATCGCCGTTTCGATCGACAGCACCCTCCGCAACAATAATGATGTTCAGACGCTGACCAGTTAGACGTTCCTGAATGGATTTAACATATTTTGTTGTTACTGATGAATTCAAAAAATTCTTTCCTAAAATATACTGTTACATTTCATGTGTACTTACTAAAAAACTCTAACAGAGTTATAATTATGATTAATTTTCAGCTGAACGTTAGCGTGCTACAATTATCTTTATGTAAACAGTAGCAACAACGGCAACTTGAATATACAGATAAGATTTTGAAGCCAATGAAATTTATGATGAGCATTACAACACAGCAGAAATTCAGAATGGACTTGAAACGACTTGGTCTCTTTTGTCGTTTGGTACATTTTGTTAAAATATGATTAATTTTTTACTAAAAAATACTGAACTTAGACTGTTATTCAGATGCAACACAGTAACGCTCAACACAATAACAATACCAATGATGAAATCACAAACAATGAAATAATAAGGAGTAGCAACGGTGGAAAAATAATTACAAGCTCAGCGGTATGACGAATAAATAGAAATGGTATAGTGTAGCCTGAAATGATTGGGGATTTAATTCTATTGGAAACTTCCTGCAATACGATTATTTGTGCATTAAATTGATTCCGAAATTTTTGAATTCTATTTGAATAAAATTAGGGCGTAAGAAGAACTATATAAGACCTCAGATATATCTGACAGACAATCGAATGAATTAAAATTGTGAAGGTTCATTTCGAAATATTGAAAAGCAATACCTGTGCAGTGAATACACGAGACAAAAAATTATAAAATATGAACACATTAAAATTAAAAAATTGTAGAGCAATTCATATAATCCTTCACCAATTAAGGGTTCCATAATCACACCTGCAATAACTTTTTGCAGAGCTTGTTAGGCCAGTCTTGTTCGGGTGGCCATTCTGGCATGAAGACAAAGTCAGCTTCGGAGGCCATGGCTGCTACCAGAGCTAGGTAACTGTAATAGCATATGGTCAAGCCTCATTTGAGGTAATATCGAACACAGATATTTTCGAAAAATTCAAATTGAACACCTGGAGCCAATTTTTAGACTCACAGGAACATAACAATTCATTAAAAATCCAAGCACATCTATGTTATAGTATAATTCTCCTCTTTGATTCGCTATAAATAATTACGAATGAGATAGAATGGCCCTAGCTACAAATGGAATGACAGCAAACGGAATAATTAGTCGGTACATAATTGGCTTGGGATAACCGAAGAACTCCAGGGGCATACTAGAGTCGACATGAGAATCGAACGAGCGTACATTTCTATATTATAATTCATTTGGAACTCTATTTTCTATTTTCTCCAAAGTCTATGCCGGAGAATACTTGGGGGATTAATTTAAGTCCTCAAGTCCAGCAGCTATACACGAAAGACACTTAATAAAAAAAAATAAAGAAAAAAATACATAGCAACTTTCAAGACGAAGACATAAAAGATCAAACCTTTGTTAGATTAGGCTCAGTTAGTGGTACAAAAAACGTTCGTAGCTATGTAGTGTTTGAAATTTTGAAAAAGTGTATTTAACGTGCCTGCTCCAACTTTCTACAAAGTTTTTCAGGCCAATCAGCAGGGGGTGGACTTTCTGGGAAGAATACATAGTCGGCTTCGGAGGCTAGAGCGCCAACAATAGCCAGGTACCTAGCCAATATCAAAACTCGTTCAAAATCATTGAATTCATATATTCGGAAATAGGTAGAACTTACCCACAGTGACGACCCATAACTTCCATAATAAAAGTACGCTGATGAGAATACGCAGTACTAACAATAGCATCTATGCTTTCAATAATACGATGTAGGGCAGAATCAGTTCCAATTGTCATATCCGTTCCACAAAAATCATTATCAATTGAACCGACCATTCCGGCGATATAGAGATGTTGGTACTTGTCTCTCTGCTCAGAAGTTATATCACCTAGAGAATCGATTAATTATGATTAAGTTTTGTTATATTTGAATCGAAAAAATGTCTATCATCGATTAATTCCCCTACCAGATTCTATAAGCTCTTTCAGCAACTCAGCCCATTCTTCTTTAAAGAGATTTGCTCCTGTTAAAGAGCCGTCACCTCCGATAACAACTAAGTTAGTGATTCCACGAGTTACTAAATTCTTTGCAGCCTTACGACGTCCGGATCTCTGCTGGAAATCCATACATCGAGCAGATCCAATCACGGTGCCACCCTGAGAGAATTTAATAAGAAATACCACATGTTATTGTGAATTTATCAGTTTAATTACTTGGGAGAAAAAAATTTCAATACCAAAAACACACCTTATGAATAATGCAGGAAACCGAAGACCAAGTTGCTTCCACAATATTGTCTCCACCATCTACCATGCCCTGGTAGCCTTCCTTGATGAAAAATACTTTGCAGCCAAGATAAATTCCCATACGCACCACGGCACGTACCGCAGCATTCATACCTGCGAGACAAAAATTATTTTCTGAGTAATCATATCTTTTACTTAACTTTTTTTTCATTTGTAACCAATATATACCCTGAGAATCTCCCCCACTGGTGAATACTGCGATACCCTTGCCTTTATGGCTGCCGGGTTTTATGAATTTCTGTGCCGCCAGCTCCTCCTCCATCATGCGGTAGTATAGTTTCAAAACTGGCTGTAAAAATGAGAACACTAGTTCAGCAAATTTTCTTCTGGGTTGAATTTCGAATCCTGCTGTTTCAAATCACATGCCTTTTTTTCTACAGGTTGCCATTTCAATTTGTCTCTTAATATGCATCTCCGTTTACCACAAGGTATTCTTACATCCTGATAAAATTTACCATATTGAATAATGAGAGAGGGTTGAAAAATTGAATTAGCACAATATTAGGTCAAAAAAATAGTTTAAATTCTGAAAAATGCCTCTGGGGAAAGTCCATGTAAATCCAATGTTTCGAGGAATGGGGTTTTGGAGTCTATGACTTCGGATTCAGAGTTCCAATCACTGAACCACGCATCTGTGTAACCGCCATAACGTAGGAAAGATATCCATGGAAACTACATTCAATATTGACTTTATGAACGATCATTGAATACAGAAAAAAATCATCCACCCAGTAAGAATATAATCTAATAGAATTGACGGTATAAGTAAAATGATTATCGGTGTTATTATCTCATCTTTTTACGAGCTAAAAATACGTCTTAGCTATTTATTGTGCCTTTGCTGCAGCCAAGGTTAAACGTCTTGAAGCTTTTGTAGTGGTTTGTAGACTATAGTATTTATTGTGGTCAGAAGTACGATTCTGAACATAGCCACCGGGATCTCGATGAGAAGAATCTGTATTACTCTCATGTTCCTCATTATTTTCTTTACAGATTTGGCATGTTTTCTTGCACGTGCAATCGTTACAAGACTGATAATCGTCAGAGTATGATACATTTTCATTTTTCTTATTGGTTTTAGTTTTTTTTGATGTGTTTTGCATATGACTTAGCTAAATATTTGGTATTTCCATGAAATTTTCAAAGCCTGTTGAATAATCTGTGGTCTATAAAAACAATTTGGTGGACTTCAGATTTTGATCACGGTATAATTTTGAAAATCAATTAAAACATAACCTTACGTCACTTCAAATAATTGGATAAAAGTCAGTGAAATTACATTACTTTAATTATAGAAAAAAGAAAGAGGGATAGGGCGGTCGAAAATCGCATATCCTCAATATTTCAAAAGAACGTCGATCTCCGCAGAATGTTTCAATAACGTTCGATCGGAAAGGAATACGCGATACTGTCACAGAAATTTCATTATCGTCTTGTGACGAATACGTGAAGACACCAATAACTTACAATTATCAAAAGTCACTCACCAAAAATTATCTTCTATTTCAGAATGTTTACTATATTCGCTGATAAAAGATACTTCCTCCTCGTTCAGGCGGCTGTCAGAAGTCACCTGCACGGCGTTTGGACGTCTCAAGGTGACCTTAGAGCCTCGCGGTACCCCCACTGTCAATGCTGCTATAGCAGACGACGTTTTCGAGGTTTGAAATATAGAGGGCACTAAAGACGTCAGACAAGGCTAGGTGGGCTAGACGCAGCCAATAATAACAAAGCGCGGGCTTCGCAACAATGAATCGATTTAAATTTGGCCCTATTTTGAATTCCCCGACCCCAAGAATGACGAAACTTACCGCTTTATTACGAAACTAATAATCAAGAGACTCGGTAGAGTCTCGCGCCAAGTACATAAGCGACGGGTTAATTAGACTAGCAAAGAAGCCCTACACCTTTTTCCATTTATTTTATAACATTGAAAACTTGTAATATTCAACTTTATAGTTGTATGATTGGAAATTTCAGTAGGAGATGCTTATGATACACAATTTCAATCAGCGTAATAAATTCACTGCTAAAATGGTTTTAACTGGAGATCAACAACGGTCAAGTATTATACCTACCAATAGCGTCGCAAGTTATGGAACTCTTGCAACATCCTGATGAAATTTCTCCTCCCAATGTCTCAATGCAAATTTAGCTGCGTTCACAATGGCTGTATAAAAAACAGATAATATGAATCCAAATTACCCGAAGGTTCTAGATTCTGGTTTACTTTGGCAGATGACTGTAGAATAACAATTCCCATTTCAACCGAAAATCTCGGCATGAATGTCAGAAGTTTCTTTAATCTTCGACATGGAAAAAGTGCACCGACGAAGATCACTGGGATTGTATCAAGGATGGGAACATCTTTGAAACAGAAGAAATAAAAGATGAAGACGTAGATAACGAAATTGTTCAACTCGACAAATCAACTACAAAACTTATACAAATTTATCAAGGCTCTCCTTTACTTAGCTTGTTAGTAGAAACTCGAAGGTATCTCACCTTGCAGAATACAAGTACCCATAATCAATAAATAATTATTTTCTAGTTTTACCTGATCGCAGATATTCAATTCAAATAATAACCCACTGTTTTCCTTGAGATATGTCCAAACTCTTAGACCTGAAAATTTCAATATCTTTTATTTGACATACGACAAAACCTGTAACGATGGTCAGATAAATGGCTCGAAAGTAATATAATAGAGTTGATATGGTTTTTTCAGACATTTTATCAGAATTTATTATTTCGTGTAAACGTTTATAATAATTATAATTTACAATTACGATGGATGATGATAAATACAAATAGAACAACGTAATTCAGGACAAAGAGTGGTAGTGGTGGGTGTTGGTGGTAGTTTTTTTTTTTTGTTTCTGCGTATGGTGAAGTGGGTAAAAATGGCGTGTCAATTAATAATAATATTTTATTATTATTATTATCGTTATGATTATTATTATTATTATTATTATTATCAAGTATAGTTTTCTAATCGGAGAGGAGGTTCTTTTTCTTTTTTTTTTTTTTCAAAATAGGAGGACGGTGGAAATTGGTTGGCGAGGGAAAGCAGCTAAGAAGTTACAACATACACTAATCAGTGATTCATTGTTTTTTTTTTTTTGGATGAATAGCGTTCTGGTTCTCGTTGAAACAATTAAAATTCATTTTTACTTTTCTTTTTTTTCCTTTCCTTCACTCACAATCGGTTATTCTCCACGTATTTAGAATTAGAATAATTAACAGCAGTTAAACGATGAAGTAAGTAGAGTAGAAAAGGATAAAGATATTTAAAAGAATTAGATAAAAATTGTAATTCAAATTACTTCCAATTAAAGGTATAATGAAAAAATGTACAATTTGGATTACAAGAAAAAAAAAGCAATAAAAGAAATCAAAAACACAACATAAGTTGGTAAAAATGTGTTCTTGTTGTTGTTCTTGTTTGAGAAATGATGGAAAGGATCATCGTTAATGGTTTTGTTCGGGAGGGGAGAAGTAGGGAAATACAAATATTGGAGCCAGCCGAGTGAGATAAGAAACATTCGATAAGTCCCGAAAAACGCGATTCTTGTCTGTGATTTTTTAACAGTTTTCTTTCCTCACTGAGCAGACTCCCATTGCTTATAAAACTCTCGTATTCGATTGAGCAACAAATATATCAGCATTATGATTATATATATATATATAAAAAAAAAGTTTCTTTACATAATAATCAAAGCAGATTGTTTTGATCCGTTAATTGGTAAAGATTGATAGGTATAATCATAATCGTTTTGATTGGTACAATGCATGGAACACGACCGAGACGCCAGTTGACGTTACGTTATTATTGTATTGTTTTTTTTTGCTTGTTGCGACTGACACCGATACATCAAAAATACCAACACGACAGCAACACGTTTACCCAAACGTATATATATATGTATATATACATATCAATTACTCATATCCGTAATATATATATACGAAAAAATAGATATCTTTCAAGAAATCAGTTCAAAGATGGTTGTAACTTATGATGGGAAGGGGTTGATCTTAAGATTTTTTTTTCATTTTAAAGTTAGATGTGTGTATTATGCGTGTCTTCTTTTTCTTATTGGTTTTTTTTTTCGTTTTCGTTCACTTTATATCACCATTGATATTAAATATTTGTAATGAACTAGCCATCGCCTTTCAGTTTTTAATCCACTGCTTTTGTTAGTATGCAGTAATAGTAGTGTATAGGTATTTGTCTGTTTCTTTTTGTTATTCATGTTCGTACGTTATTCCTGCCTCCAACATTATCCATACACGACCGTACTCATACGTAAACATTATATGTATACAGATATTATTTGAGGGGGATTTTTGGCTGAGTTTGGAATTTTATCTTGTGTAACGATGCGTATAATTGCATAGTGATGATGATTCTTTATATTTATCTCTTTTCTTTCTTTGCCTTGTTCTTAGTTCCTTCGTGAAAATTATGTCTCGCTTAGAAATTGCCCGACCAAGTATTATGTATGTACCAAGAAAAGGATCGCACAACAAAAATATACACATACAATTTGCTTCTTCGACCTCAACATGAATTATTATGTAGTAGTAAACATCTCTGGCATATATATATTATGATATATAATATATAAAGAGGTTTTTTTTCATTAGGACAGGGTTTTTGGGTAGGTAAATGGGGTGCAATTTCACGGGTGGGTCGATTGGATGAATAAGTGAGGGAAAATTGGGGAGGCTGTAAAACGGAGGATATTTAAAAACGCGCGTATTTATATGTGGATTTTGTTTTCTCTTCATGCAGCCTCCAGCGATCCACGACAACCAGAGCTATGATTTGATGAAAACGTACCTCGTTTCATAATTAAATTTTTTTTCCCTATCTTTTTAATACATATATATGGTTACATATATACGTATTAATAATACATGCATGTGTCGGATTTTTCGCAAAAATTATTATACATCTTTCTTTTTTTCTCTCATTTTCTTTACAGGCAATTCTAGTATGTTCATCTCTGTGTGTATGGAGTAGTAATAATAATAATAACAACATGGAATACAGCGAATGCAATAACGCATCAATAAAAATTAATCAAGAAAAATTAGCAGGTATTTATTCAAAGAGAAATAAAGTTACCACCGACGTTGTTGAAGTTGATATTTCGTTTTTTTTCTGATGTCTTCTCACATTTTGGAACTGAATAATTTAATAATGTATTTTTTTCTCCATTCTCCTCCTGCGAGTTTATTGTTTTAGATGTTAACGTTTTTTCTCTCACGTTCGTACATATAATAATATCGTATTTGCTAGACAATGTGAAATTTCATTCTTAAATGACAACTGGGTAGGTATATAATGTATTAATGCTTCTTTTTTTTAGCGTTAAATTTTTTCGCTTTTTCTTCCTTTAATGATGTTTTCTTTTTTCTCTTGAAGATGGTAATTAACAAGACTGGACAGCAGTATAATTGTTTTTTTTGTTTCTCATCGTTTGACAATGGGTTTTCTTTATTGAAAAAAATTTTCCAATTTTTTTACGCACTATTTCGAGTAATAGCTTTCATCATTTTCTTTGATCTTGTCTATTTTTTCTTCATTATTATTATTACACCAAAAACTGCAATATATTCCTGATTCATTTCACATGGTCATATTGTTTCTTGGCCTTTGTATCTCTCTCTAACTATCTCTGTCTATGTCTCTCACTTTCACTCTCTCTCTTTTGCCATACCTGGTTTTATGCTTCCTGCAGCATTGATCAATATATTTTTAAACACGTGTGTGCGGTTGATCTCATATGTTGCGTTGTTATTGTTTTTATTGTTGATTGGAACGTGTGTGGATGTTTTTTCGGGTCGGTTTTCAGAAATTATTCTTCTAGTTTCATTTGATTCAATTCTTTACTCTCCATACGCGTGGACTAAATTTTTAAATCTCGACTATTACAATCAGCTAAAAATCTCTGCTCCCTGTTTCGCAACACTCGTTCTTTTGCTCTCTTTCACTCCTCTCCTGTTCTTTCTCTATCCCTACCAGACAACACATTCTAGCAATTATTTAAATTCTAAAAACGATTTCATAGTCCGCATATATATATATTTTTATTTTTTCGGTTAAAATCCTGGCTGAGAAAAAAAAGAAAAAGAAAAAGAAAAAAAAACGTAGCTCGACGATTATAATATGGCTGTTTTAAAATTAAGTGTCGATATTCAACAATTTGAAACCACGCGTAACTAGCGTGTGAACCTGTTTATTTATTTATTTATTTCTTTTTTCAAAGAGAAGTTGGCTTTCTTAGGAGGAGGTCTTTATATGGAAGGGAATACGCGAGGGCGATGGGACAGAGGGAAACGGGAGTCGGGGGACGATAGAATAGGATGTTTTTATATTAGAAGGGTAGGGCTTAAATTAGGAGGGTTAGTTATCGCCGCCCTCCTGTGGTTCATCTCCTTCATTCTGCGTGTCGCTTGTCCAGAGAGTAAGGTTATCACGCAACAGCTGCATGATAAGTGTAGAGTCTTTGTAGCTGTCCTCGTTCAATGTGTCCAGCTCCGCGATCGCATCGTCGAAAGCCTAAAAGTTAACAAAACATTTCAGGACAGGTAATTGAGGAAGATAAAACATCTACTATCAAGGGAATATATTGCTGAAACTTTGGAGGAAATGTTTGATAAATGTGAAGGTTGATTTGAAATTTTAGAATTTGTTCCTCCGAAGGAATTCCCTTGAAAAAGATAGAGGCGTAGATGTTTGTTAACTGCATAATTACATGCGAATAGTGAGATCACACTTCAAAACTGCATTCAGATTAATGATAGATTGATGGTAACATTGTTGAATTTCAGTACTTATCAACACCACAGAGTGATATAAAATGGTGCTAAAAACAGTACTGGATTGCCATTTTTTTTATATGCCACATTAGAAACCAACAGACAAGGGTTCAACATCGTTTGGTAGGATTAGCGGCAACGGTAAAACAAGCAGCTATACAGTTGCTGATTGTAGTAGCACAAATAACATTGGCAGTAATTTCGACTAGTTAGAATGCGATGAAAAAAATATGTATATTTTATTAGCACAGTGGAGACATCACACCTGAACATTTGTTGGTATATTTGTACAGCATCTGTGGAAAGTTTGGTTGGGATTAGATTCACACGTAGGATGAAAAGAGAAGCAGAGAGATTACAGTTATAGATCCCTCAGATATTGCTAAGAAAATAAAATTCAAGTAAAACCAATCATATAACAATCATAAGACGCGCTTCAAATTTGAATCAGTGTTAAGACATAGAACCAAAGAAAATTAAAGAGACAAAACTTGAAACAAATACACAAATTGAACAACACTCGGTATCTGTTAAAACAGAAATATACCAACGACAGAAATACTGCTGGATATTATTGAGCAGGTATTTTATAATCAATAATTGTGAGGCAGACGTACACAGTGAAAAGAAATAAATCACAGGTATTATTGGTTCGTCAAGGGATGAATTGAAAAAGTCGCGCGTGATTACCCAGCAGTAGGTGATAGGATTTTTAAAGAAAAAAAAAAAAAAAAAAAAAAAAAATTGTACTTTGGAACTCCAAGCAGAAAACCTAATTATCTAACCTGCTTAGCCAAGTGGCAAGCTCTGGCTGGGGAGTTTATAATTTCATAATAGAAAACGGAGAAGTTCAGAGCGAGCCCAAGCCTGATGGGATGCGTGGGCTGCATTTTGGCCTTGGCTATGTCAAACGCTTCCTGGTATGCCTTTTGCGAGTCTTCCACCACCGCTGTAACGCAAACCAGCCACCATTCATTGCAATTTAACATTTACGCTCTATTTACTTCGATTCACAGAGTTTTTTTAAATTATTCCTGACAAAAAAAAAAAAAAATGAATAGAAAATATTTTTTTGGATTGGGTTAAAGGAAACTGGAACAAAGATTTTGGTCTCAACTGAATTGTAAAAAATAAGAAAAGATGGCAATAGATGACAAACTCCGGTAAATTTGAAACTAAAATCTTTGTATACATTCATAATAAATGAGATGATGATAACAGTTCAAGTAAAGCAACAATGAACAGCAATGTCTCCACCAGCAAGCAGCAACCATATCCTTCACCAAACGTGTATCACCATGACCGCGAGCACCCTTAAAGTAAACCTGTACAAAATTTCCTCCAATGGGATAGGTGGGTGATAGTTATGGCGACGGTGGTGGTGTTGGGAATATTTATACCTGTTTGGCCAGTTGGCAGGCCTTGTCTGGAGAATTCAGGATCTCGTAATAGAAGACGGAGAAGTTGAGTGCGAGACCCAGCCTGATGGGGTGAGTTGGCTGCATCTTGGACTTGCTGATTTCAAACGCGTCTTGATACGCCTTCTGGCTGTCGTCTACCACGGCTTATTTGGTAGTAGGGAGAATTGATTATTTCTCGACTTTAATTTCACCACTCCACATGCATATTATTTGTCAAACATGTATATACATGTGTTTATATGACGTGGTAATTGTCTAAGAGTAAGCTTGTCAATTACTGATATTGAAGAACGAATAATTATTGGATGTCGAAGAAGAATTTGAATTCCATAAAGTATCTTTTATCTAATCGCGGAAAATTACTCAATAAAATAAAATGTCTTATCCGTCATAATAAAACATCTATAAACATGTCGAATACAATTACATAAATTTGTGATCATCACAAATATCTCTAAACAAATAATAACAGGAATAATGGAATACAGTTTTGGTACGCAGGACACATAATTGCAACAACAAAACTCAACAATTCGTAATCTGTTAGTTCTAATTGTAAATAAGAACAAATCTTATTCAACGTCAAAAAAACCATCAGGATAGTTCAATGAAACAATTGGACGTTCACAAATTACTCCTACAAATTAATACTTTGTTCGATATCGAAAGGTTGAGTCATAAGATATGAAAGAAATATCGACTTGACTAACACTCTGAGCACAATAAGAATAATTGTAATTGCAATGACAAGGTTCAACCTAGCATTACCACGCTAGCTTAACTATACGTCATTAACACTCCGATTATTAAAATTGTGCTCAAGGTATTAATTGAACAAGTTAAATGAGAGGTAAAAGCATAATAATCATGGAATCGAGAGCATTATATCAATATACGTACTGTTCCTGTTGTCGCCAGTTGCAACCTCTGCGAGATACCTGTAGTAATCACCCTTCATCTTGAGGTAGAATACTTTGCTCTCCGGGTTGCTAGCCTTGGGTATCAGGTACTTGTCCAGGAGTCCCTGCAACATAGCGACACCATCTCCCTAAGTTACATATTCCACGGAAGTCAATTTGATAAAAAATGTAGGTAGCCTCATCCCAATCGCACAATATCTAACGGTAGATCCTAGCTATAAATATAGGAGAACGGAAATGTCACGCCTATATCGACGCAAGCTATTCAACATCACAGTGGTAAACATCCTATAATAAATGTTTGTCCATACTACTTTTATAGTGACGTTCGTCTAAATGGTACAAATCGTTACTGATTGTGAGTGCGATTGGAAGAGGGCAATGTAATCCAAATGGCAGCTCGGGATTGATAGTTACCAGAACGTCGTAGCAAATTTCACGTAATTCCTTCTCAACCTTTTCCCGGTACTCCTTGGCCATCTGTTGTTTGCGTTCGGATCCCTCTGTTTTCTGCTCAATGGATGAAATAACTCTCCACGAGCTACGCCGCGCCCCAACGACGTTCTTGTAGGCGACAGAGAGCAGGTTCCTCTCTTCATTCGATAATTCGACGCCGGTTTCGGTGACAGCCTTCATCGCAGCTGCCATATCGTCATACCTCTCAGCCTGTTCGGCGAGCTTCGCGCGCTGCACCAGTTCCTCCTTGTCCACGGACATTGTGTCGGCTGAAATGATGAATCAATTATTATTGAATCAATGAAATAGCTTACGTTATAAGTTGTAATTCATAATGCCCCTATGTTCATCGTAGATTTAAAAAAAAAAAAGTAAAGTACCAAACGGGAGCGAATGAAGATATCTATCAACTGACTAGTTGCTCCGATGGCGCGTAAAGTACTTCCGAAGACTTATTCTCTCCGGTAGCTAACTGGTCGAAAGAAAAACTACCCCATCCAATGTCTGTGTTAAAAATAGCCGCGGTATAGGATCAAAAATAGAAAATACTTTGTCCTTTCCTTTAGAATCCATGGTAAACTATTTTCACTTTATGTAGGCAGAGTCTAAACTCCGGAATGAAATATATGATACGTAAGCAAAGAATAGATGATCATTCTAAGAAGATTGCCGGGTGCAATTTCGTTATTTTTTACCTGTGTAAAAAACGAAATGTGGTCGACAGGCTCAATACATTCTAGGATTTTAGTAGACCAGGTGCTAGCTACCAAGTCTTGCCCATCCATATACACAGACATAGTGAATTTATCTCGGGCGACAAAGCAGCAAACTATTTTATAAGAGGTGAACTGAGACGAGGTAAGGGGGGCTAAATGGTTCAATAAAGAAGTGACCGAAGGGAAGAATAGCTTTTTTGTATCCACCTAAAATATTTGCAGTTTTATAGCAATAGAATATCCCACCGTTAGGAATACCAGAATCAGTAGAGGAGAAGAAGAAACGCACTTATCGTATCAACTTCATACTTTATAGAGTGCAGTTTAATTACATAAAAAACATGCAATGACCTCAAACGACCCTGGCTTCCTATCAATCCCAGACTTAATAAAAGCTTATTCTTCTTTTCTCTACAAGAAAGAAACTCCCCCGTTATAGCAACAAAACTGCGATAAATGATTTCCAACGAAGATCGAATTAAAAAAAGTTACTAGGTTGGTTGTCGGTAAAAATATAATTACTTAGAAATTTTATCGGTAAATATTTCTCACAATTATCGCACTTTCCTATCGCCATTACTTACGTAATATTCCAATCGATAAATAATGTATTTTGGGGTTTATCAAGTTCTTGATATACGTAATAAAACACGAAAAGAAATTCAATACTTTATTTGCCAAAAATTACCGATGTTAAACGAAACGTGCAGCTAATAATTCATGTTGAAAGAAAACCCTCCAGAAGATCATACGAAAATCTTCACCCTAGACAACCGGAAGCCACACTACCGTGTGGTATGGAAGTACCTAGCGATTTTCAATATCATGTATAGTTTTACATAAACGCACGTACATCGTACATACATTTGTGCGTAGTATGTGTGTATAAATGTATGTATATCTACATAAAACAGTGTAGACTGGTGTTGGGCGAAGGTCAAAGCTTTAGAAGCGGTGACGTAACTTATTATTCTTCTCCCGACAAAAACTTTACTTATATGTATATATACCTTTACGTGAGTATATATGTATTTCAACGTTATATAGTTATGGTATATACGCGATACGGTGTACTAAAGTAATATGCAAAGATAACCGAATATAACTTCTGTCTGTTATATAAATATTATGGAAATATATGAATAAGCTACCTAATGTACGTAATTTAGAAAGTATAATCTTCCAGAAATTACTAAAAGGAATTTTCCAAAACAACGATACAATTAGTTCGACATGAGTAATTAAAATATCGTATCAGAAATCAATAACAGTTAGGATATTACGCGCTTCGAAAACGTATATAATCGGAGGCAGGTAAATTAAAAATAAACGAGAGGGAGAAAATAAAAGAATATTTCAAGCATCGATCGAGAATTCGAATTAATTCGTGCAGGATTTTATTTTTTACAGATCCGGAAAAGCTGCAGCATCAGCCGCTACACGTTTCTCATAACAATATGAACCAGCAGCTGCTCTTCTATTCTATACTGTATCAAAAAGAGGAACCCGAATGTTGAATAAAACCGATTTCCGGTTTATTCACATACACTTCCGGTAACCGGTAAAAGTTTCGTTACCGCAAAACGACGAAAAAGGAGAAAAACCAAATTGACGAATCAAATATTCTCGGATAATAAAAGTAAAATAAACTACGATAGAGTCAATTGTCAATTGTTGTAATCAAATAGCGATCGTTAACCCTAATCATATATATTCACGACAGAAGAACGGTATAATTTAACCTAAAGAACGATCACCTCGACCCGATCCAAACAAATCTCAAGATCATATTTCAAATGACATTATTAAAATAAAAAAAGGAAAACAAAGTCTATGACTTGGGGCTGATTAAATATTGCGACGAGGTCAAAGTCAATATCACAATCATTGTCAGTGAGGTCCTAGGTTGCTTCTTTTTATGTGTCATATAAATCAAAAAACCAAAAAAAAAGAAAGAAAGGAATAAAGCTGAAACCTGGCGTACCAGTTTCTCCTAATTTTCACCACCACGGGATTATCGTGATAAATTTGAAACCGGGGTAAAGAAGAGCTTATAACCGAGGAGTCTGACGAACGTGACGCTGCATCGATCGATATAACCCGGGGAATCAGGTTGAAATTTGATTGGCCACGACAGCGACGACGTTCGTGTTTTATACTTCAAATTTAAAAATAATGAAAAAAAAAAATAACCGAGTTTCCAATAACGAAATAAATTCTTTACGTCAGACACGTTACCCATTCATTTATCGAGTACATGAAATATTTTAATGGGAGGTAAAATTGAAAGAAAAGGACGAGGGGAAAAACCATCGATACGCTTTTGAAAGAATGTAAAGTCTAGGTCCTATACGTATACGCTTAGCTCTTTCGAGACAATCATTTATAACGTGTAATAAATATGATACTTTATCAGTTATATATTTCCCTCAATGTATCTTCTTAGCTCTTCAAGTATAGGTGGCAATATATAATTGCATCTATGTCTAGGTATGTATAGCTATAGTAATATAGAGAAACGAGAATCATCTTTGCTGCTCTCTTTTATCAGGTCATATATTTGACTTTCTCGAAAGACGTCGCGTACGTACGATACGCGGACGATTCTTTCCTCAGATTACAATTTTTCATTTACTTATTTGTTCTTATTTTTTTATTTCTTACTACTCTTATTTGACGAGTCAGATAAGAGGACGAACAAATGATACTTTTTTGATAACTGACGTTACTCCGAATCTAATATTGAATGAAAACTTTACACGTATTCTATCAAATATCTGAAAATAATTTTCCAATTTTTATCTACTATACACACGGAAACGACTCGATATCGTATCTAGTTTATATGTTATACAATTAGTCGAATCATGCAGGTACGTACTGTACGTAACCGTAAAAACTCAAATTTTCATAGTATATCGTGAATGAATGAAGTAAATGAACAACCAATTGAAACGAATTGTTATAATAATAGAATGTAATTCACGTTCGATAATAAAAGAATTACCAAGGAATTAAAAAGTCACACGTGAACATGATGTGCAAATAAAAATATCTCCCAAAATAATCACCCGCATTTCTTATCATAATCTTGGTCGTATATTTAAATTGAACCATTTCTCCGCCTTTTTTTTTCTTTGATTTCTTTTTCTTCTGGTAAGAAGAAAAAAACGATCGACGTTGGAACTGAATCAATATTATTTTACACGCTTCGCTGCAAATCGATTATTTTCAAATCTCAGACACGCAGATCGTAAAGATGTAACGATAATACATATGAGTTCGAACGTAGTCGTAGATGAATAGTTTGATCATTCCGTCAGATAGAGGGGGAAAAAATTGATTTTCGGTTCTTTCTACTACTCGAAAACTTCTGATCTTATGTAATTCATAAATCAATTGAAAATCTACCGGTATACTTTATTTGAAAATAAATTCATAACTAATCAAATGCATAGAAAAAAATTAATCCTATACGAAATAACGAGTGAAGAATTTTATCGGTTTCCCATAGTTTTTGTCTGATTAAAAAAATTGATATCGTTAACTTTTCTTATTCCTTTCAGATTTTTATATTAGAATCACCCGTTGGTGACTTGTGTTAGTGACCCTCGAAAAAATATCGCGTGATGGAATATACGTAACACGGTATCCCTTTCCACTTTATAAAACTAATTCTATTCCGTTTCTTCATTTTTCTCCCTCTCTCTCTCTATTCATTCGTTAAAAATGAACTCCCCCTTCCTGGCTCCGATCAAATTTTACAAAAATCATCACTTAACATATTTACCTACCTATTGAAACAGTCTTTTTTTGTACAATAAATTTATCAGCAAATTATCCACTGCTTTTCTGGTGGTAGAATCTCCTTCGAAACTATATACCTCGGTAACAACGACGTTGAATTAAAAGTTCACGTACAGAGGGGGGAAATTAATTCCGGGGAAGGGAGACGAGATTTCAACGAGTAATTTGTCCTTTTTCTTTTTTCTTCCCTGCTTATTTATTTATCAATTTATGTATGTATTTTATTCTTTCTTCTTCTCTCGATTAGATCAGTCTCCTTTTCATGTGTTATATATATATATGCGATTTATATAACATAAATTAAATATTCAGATATTGAAAATTTGCTAACAAACTACCGACGATAATAATAATTATTTATATAAAACGATTCGCGCCAATGCATACATCTAATAAAAACTTTGCGCGGTGTATTTCACGTATGCGAGACCAACGATATGAGAAAAAAAAGATTCTTTCCTTTCCCCCTATTTGTAATTTTCCCAACTTTTTTTCTTTTGGATTAAAAATATTCTAGAAAAAACCGAAGCAGCGGCAGCTTTATTAGATCTCCTAAATAGTCTCTGGTTATCTCGTTTTTTTTCTTTCTTTTATTCAGTCTCCTCTCTACCGTATATTATATGTCCGTATATATATATATATATATATTCCGTTCGTCTTTACAATTTTTTGAATAATTTTCTCTCTTAATATTATAGGTACGTATTATCAGTCACACTTCAGTACACCACACATCACTCGTGGACCACTCCCGCACAACGACTGAATACGTTGAAAAAAGATAGAGTCGGGTAGGTTCGGAATTTAACGTTCGTGCATTTACGTTATAATTCGTTATTCTTCGTACGTTGGTTCTCGGTTATTTCCGTAAAGCAAAACGCCCGGTAACGCGCTACCCGACGAGTGAAACCCCCAAGTATTGATCGCCGCTATTACCCATGGCGGCAGCGAACCTGGGTGGGGCAGACGACTACGACGACGACGACGACGACGATCTTCCTTTCCTCTACCACGGTCCATACACATATCCAATCTCTACACATACCCCCCACGGCGGTATCGGTTTATATCTACGTATATTCCAGGGTATATTCACCAATCTATCCCCGATATTCCTGTATCACAGGGATACCCGCAAAAACCATATCAAGATGACACGCGGTCCAATACCACGCGCTATCCATCCTCATTTCCTTTTCATTCGTCATTTTCTACTTCTTTTCTTCAAATTATTGTATTTCTGATTGAGATTATCAATAATAATAAGCATAACGATGACGATCGGTTAATAGCGAGGCGTCGATCGAATTGAAATTCACGAGGACCGCGTGTAGGTTGCAGAGGACCTTACGAAGGTGTTAAGTGTTAACGCGTATTACAACCGCAAATTACATGTTGTACACGTATACCGCGTATGCATGCACGCTATAACTACTCATCAAACATATGTAGGGTGTGTACGTACGTACGGTCCTTCAAATTTGAATGATCGAACAATTAAATATGATGTTACAATTTCCGTTATACTACACGCGATGATGAAACAAGCAACTATACGTATATAATGCACACCATATAATATATCTTATGGGAGAGAGTTCCTTTGAATCGGATGTAAAATTAATGAATATAGGTATACGCGAGAATTTTCGAATTCTGTGTAAGTACAAAACGAAATATTATACCAGTTTTCAAGGCAGGTAATATTTCAATTGAAAATTCAATACGTGGCTATATGTTCCAAGAAGGAACCTCCTGCGATGGTATATACCTCAGGTATTAAGCGAACCGTAAAAAGGTTGTTGAGGTAAAGAAAAAGGAGAGAGAAACAGTATCATTAGGGTTGGAAAAATTTTACCCCGAACTTGGTATACGTGTACGCTTGTACAACGTATTTGGAAATCCCGTTCATTTTATTACCCATTGCAAAAGTTGGTGGTTCAAAAATTTATCGAGAAATTATAGAATTTCTATTTGAGAAAATTGTATTGCCTCCCTGCGACTACAAAGAATATAATTGAGATCTTTGGAAATTTATTTCCCGAATAATTAGATGGCTCGAAATTCGTTTGAACTCTTTCTCTTTCGTATCTTTTTCTTTTTTTCTTTTTCCGACTTCACTACGTCGGCTGTTACGATAGGTATATTATTCATACTTAGAAATGAAGAAGATATTTACAGGGGACGATATGTACGGTACACATACGTAGGTACATGTATATTATTTCTTTGAACAACAATTAACGAAAGATTAATAATCCAACCAACTCCGTTTACATACAATATTTGACCATAATATATACATATACATATATACCATTTATATTTATCATACACCTTATGGGTGTAACGAAACGTAAATATACCGTATGTACTATTTTAAGACGCTTTAAATTATGTACACCGAGCTTGGAAAAATTTATCCCCACCCCCGGGGAAAGAAATAAAAAAATTATCCAAGTATTTTTTCTTTTTAATATACCCCTTACCTTACGTACGAAAACTTGTGAGAGGAAAAAAATCAATTCAACTTCTATCTGAACAACGTCGAAAAACTCTCAAGTTTGTATACCATGTACGGTACATATGTACATACGTACAGACGATCGATAATAGATCTTCCTTTCGTCGCCGTAATGATAAAACTGATAATGGGCTGATGATAATCCGCGATTCATAACATTCAGTTGATTGGTCGATCGATTGATTAGTACATAGGTGTATAATGACGTACGCACGACGCACGTAACGAGGTGCGTACGATCTGTGTGCGTGTGAATATATATCAATACATATATTAAATCACTTAGGGGCAGGAAAGCGCAGTTTCGGGGCGAGGGCGGAATGAAATATTGATCCAAGAGTGCGCGCGCAACCCCTGCAACACCGAAAAACCACCCCCTACTTTGCTGCTATTGCTACTGCTGTTGGTTCTTATGTGGTACTTTCATATATCTACCAGTACATACGTATATATATATACAATATGCCCACACTCTACGTTATACACACGACGCAACGCGACGCATAATATAACACCCCGCTAAGGAATTCGCCGTAAGAGAAAGAAGAAGCGAGAAAATTTGAATAAACTGCATCGAAATTAACGATACGAGAAAATATTCCACGATTAACCGTGAATAATTGGTAGAAAAAATTTCCGATAACGATTCAACCCGATCGACGTTAAAAATCAGACAAAATAAAAAAGGAGAGATTATAATTTTCAACGAAGAGGCCGAGCGATGAATAAATTTTTTCAATGAATCAAAGTCACAGGAACATATATTTACGAGAAATCCTGATATACGGTTCTAATAAACGCGCATTTATCAATCATTTTTTTATTTCTACATATGGATTATGTGTAACATCATCGAATTACATATGATCTGTATATTACATACAATATCACCGTTTTCTGGCTTCTGTCAAGCGATCAACTGCACGAGACTCGACATAACGTTCTCTCTTTTCGTTATAATGGCGTCGAGGCTCCGAGCTTTTTATTTAAAAATTTGAAAAGTTCGAGTCGAAAAAACTTTCGTAATTCCAAGTCGAGCTCGCGGTATATAAACCAATAATCATAAGAAATTATCAAACTCGAAACGGACCGGTGAATTTTTCAAATTCTTTCTACTCCCCAAATAACGAGTCAAAAAAAAAAAAAAAAAGGAAAAAAAGGAAAAGAAGTGAAGTGGGATAATTAGCCCTTCAAAGCTACTACAGCTGGGCAGTGGATTATATTTTCGGTTACTCTGGTAACAATAATTAAAAAATAACGAGAGATTGGCGAGTTGAGTGGTTTCTTTTCAATTTTTAATTTTTATATCAATTTCTTTTTTTTTTGGTTTAAAACACGTTTGCCTAGTTTTTTTTTAAGTTTAAAGAGCTTTACGGGCGCGATGACGGTGATGATAAAAATAAAAAATATCTCGCTATCTCGTCCGCGTGATTCATTTTAATTTAGTCCCTGTTTTAAAACGATAGTATACATATTATACGAGGAGAAAATTTTTGCGAGCTAACACAATACATATACACGTACACACTTTCACATTTCACATTTTACAACGTGTAATATGTATCAAGTTTTTCGCGAAATTTAAGATGAAAAAACAGCGGAAAAGATGAAAAAGAAAAAAATTATACAAAACAAAAGGTGTCATCAGAGAGATAACATAAATATGTACGTTATAAACATACAAGGTACTTGTTCAATTCAATTAGATTGTAGGCAAAATTATAATTCGAGGGCAACAATTATTTGCCATTTACATGATCATTGAACAACTCTAATTTCAGATATATAAGAATTACTGAATTTAGTCACGATAATCAATGAGGTTGTTAATCGTTTCTCTTATAGTTTTCTTATAATTTTATTCTTTCCAAGCACGTAGTTTCGAACCAAAAAAGAAAGCGGAACGGAAGTATAACGCACGGTGTATCATATAGAGAAAAAAGTGGTAGGAATTAAATGGCATAAATGAATAAATAAATCAACTGAACAATCGATAACAATCGATAAAAAAATAGATCATGATCGTAGCCGAAATGTTCGTTACCTACTTCAAAATAATATTTTTCCGCATATCATTACAATGGAAGAATCGGTAGACCGGGAGCAATAAAAGAAAAAAAAGAAAATATAATAAATCCGAGAGCTTTTCTTCTAATAGATTCCTCCTCCTCCTCCCTATCCTCTCCGACAAAATTAATGAATGGTACATTCATGCATACGAAGTGAAATTGAAAACAATAAAAAGAATGTTAAAATTGAAAGAAAATAAAAAAAAAATATACCTATCTACAGATGCAGCGAACCTTTATACATTCAATTTAATTTTTCCTTCTCACATGACACCCTCGATCATATATACCTAATATAAATACCCCTATTATATTGCTGTGCAGTGTACTACAGTTCGTATGCGCCAATTTTAATTTACGTCCATATACACATATGTAAATGGTACGTATAGGTATATAGTACATACGCGCGCATTTAATATCCCTATATTCTATCGGTTATTGCTAACGATTTCTAAAAATAGAATCACATGATATACTGTTACGCAATTCGTGTATACAAATATTATAAATATATATATATATGAAACGATAATTTATACGAATAATAAAATCAAAGAAAAATTTTGCAAATCGTCTAGTTTTTGATACAAGTTTTTTTTTTTTTTTTTAATACGAATCTTTCATGGTTATCGATTTCCCTATATTAATTTCAAACATATTCTGTAAAATACGTATACAGAATGAGTGAGGAAATGAAAATTGAAATAAAATAAATCAACGAATTGATAAAATAAGTACATATACCTGCAAGCGTACGTATAAATAAAAAGATATTGAAATGTTTTTATACATATACGATAAGAAATCAAGAGACCTCTCTTAGATTCGTTTGTTAAAATTTTTCAACCCGCATTTCACCCTCTTGCTTCAGAGTAAGTATATTCCTGAAGCACACGACACGCAAACTCTATAGGAAAAATAAGGTAACGACAATTACGAGCGAGGGTTGTATAAGCGTCGAAGTAGAAGGACAGGTATATAGTAGTGGGTATATCGTACATACGTGTACAGCAGAGACCTATGTAGGTAGGTATAGGTGGGTAGGTAGGTAGGTAGGTAGATGGGAACTAAACTTGAACCCTCCCTGTATATATACAACACAACCCTCAACGGGACCCTCCTCTTAATGCTTTTGTGTACGCTACAGGTTGCCCCTCTACACCGACGGTACTAAATCATCTCTCAATTCCAAATGAGAAAACGATCAAAAATAAAGAGAAATAGCGAAAATACTTATATCCGTTAATTTTCGACTGCAAATTGCGATACAAGAGCCTGTGCCCTTACAGAATTATACATATCTAGGAGGGAAATTTATTGTCACGCGTACGAAATTTGCAGGGGGAAAAGAAAACCATTCAATTATTAAATACAATAGATGAAAAATTCTCTCCCACTTCTCTCTGTGACTGCAATCATCGCAGGTTTTCATAGTATTGCAGCAGCGGCACCTACAGCTGCCGTCATTTACAAGGTCTCGTACACCTGCTGCTATACATACTACGGTATATCTTTACTTGCATATTATACCCTACGTATGCGTATATACTGTAATATACCTTTGCATTGTACTGTAAAATAATTTTTAAAAAGCGCATATATCTTCTGGATATCTAGATACGTACAATCGTCGTGCCTGAATATATTTCTTTTCGAGAACAAACGATAAATAAATAAGTACGTACACCGCAGTTTGATTTTTATTTATTTATTTTTTGTACAATAACCGTTCGCGATATAAATCATCATCCATGCGGTATGTAGGGCAGCAGAGTCAGAGAACAGTTGTACAAATGTATGTAATTTCAATTGTCGTGAAAACTAAACATTTGTACAGAAATTAGAAGAAAGGAAAGAGAAAAAAATTAAATAAATAAATTACAAATATTGACCATCTATGATGGAAATAGGATGAAAAAAATCCCCGTTTGAAGTGTGTGGGTGTGCGGTGGAGACGGTGTGACTGTATACGGCAGAGACAATATACATTATATACTGCAGTATATGTACACGTACATGCACATGTAGTAGACGAGAGCGCGAGAGAGAGAGAGCGAGAGAATAATGCGTCAGTAGCTTGGAAATAGCCAGTGATGTCAACCATCATCAACGGACAAGAAAGCGCACACACATTTTACGCGTCGGAAGAAAAAAAAAGGGGGAAAAAACAAGCAAAAAAAATAAATAAATTGCATGTGGTCAATGGCAATGTACGCTGCTAACCGTAACCTACTGCTCGCAAGTAGTACGTTTAATAAAATAAAAACGTCATTGGTATAATATGTAGATGATATGTACCTATATGCATGCGCGGGGGTGGAGTTTAAAATTTTTTGGTACACATATTTACATATCTGTTTCCTTGTGTATTAGTATTATGCACACGTGATGAGACACAGATATTATTCATTCGCAATATATTTAGTCACATAAGTTGAATATATTGCACGGCATGAATTCCGCACGTGCTCGGTGCAGGTTACATTCGAAAGTCCCTCGATTTTGGTAATTTTTTAAAATCTTGAACGATCCCTAATATTTTTCTTTTTCGAGCTGATCTTTTGAAGAAGTTCTTAAGACATGGTGAACTAATATACTTTCCTAGTAGACAACATAAGGATATATGACGCGACGGAGGTATTGTACATCTTAAAATTTCGGGATGTATATGCCATACATCACATTACGTAGGCATATGAAGTGTTCGCAGTTATATCACGTAATTAAAGTAATATATACATAAATCGTAAAAGGAATCGAAGTTTTTAATGGCGATAATGATGATAATATCGACGATAATAATCGGTTTAAAAAATGTCGGAGGCAGAAGAAATTTTTGTTCAATCTTTTTTTCTTTCTCTCTCTCTTTCTTTCTTTCTTTGAAAATCGTTAGTATTGTACGCCCTAATAAAATATGCGGGCTGGTACGATTTCCATCAAAATGGGAAAGAGCTGTATTTTGTGAATATATGTACATATAATGTAAAAGACAATAAAAGAAGAAAGTAAGTAGAGAAAGAGAGGGAGATTTGTTGGCGTGTTATTCGCAACATTGATCGTTCGAAAAGCATCTGAGATTTTCAACTGGGCGAGCTAGGTGGTGGTTGGTGTGGTCGTTAGGGGGTGGCAGCCGCATACAGCGCGCGCACTTCGATCTCTGCGATACAAAATCCCTTGTATTACATACAGACACATTTTACAACCCCAATGTCCTTCGGGTTAAAAAAAATGTACAGAGAGTGAAAAGACAATGAGAGGAGAAAAAAAAGATTCAACAACTTTTTTCAAGCAACGATTTCACAGCGTCGAGAGCGAAGCAAAATGAAAAAATGGAGAATAATTTTTTATTTTTTCTTAATTTTAGAATAAGATGAAGAAAAACCGGAAGCGGTGTCGTTCTTTTTCTAGTCACTATTTTTTTTTTTTAAACTAAACTTGTAACCTGTGATGTCATTCCGGAACAGCTATTATCGTTACCGCACCTAACGCGTGATTCAGTATTTTTTTTTTTTTTCCTAGTTCTTGTTCTTACCAATTTTCTATATAAGTTTTCAGTTTACTTTTACTATATATATATATCACAGATATCTGGGGACTGACGTAATCTTTTTATGAACGTACTCGGAAACTATATAATTTATATTTGTAGTGAGAATCATTACGAAATTATTTTATCGTTCATTGAATATTATCGTTCGATAAAATTCCCGAAAATTTTCTCTGGTTAGTTACGCTCATGTAATCATCATTATTATTATTACATCCATTTTGCATTCACATCCGTTCTGTAAATCATCTCAGAGTATAATATTTATGGCGAGGTTCTAATAAGGACATTAGTCAAGTTTGGTAGCAGAGGCCTCCGACCTCACTAAAATTTTCGATAAATTTTTACACGCATCGTTCGCATACCGCTTATAATTCATACGCGAATAACTACTACTTGTGGCCTTGATTTAATGGAGGTAGGAATCCAGACGGTGCGCACATACCTGGTGTAGTGTGAAAGGTATGTATAAGTCAAGTGATCATAAAACTTTATTTTTATATAAAATAAAACCGATGGCATTTTCATTGTAACATACAATTGAGTAGGTGTACATACACCTCGTTGTTTAGGGTGTGCAAAATGCCTTGGAAAAAAAAAAAGGAAATCTAAAGTATCAAAGGAATCGAAGGATCTTGCTACAGATCAACGGAAACATTGGTCATAATATAAATATGCGACTTCGGAGAGGTACTAAAAATAATTTCAGACATTAATAACTAATTCAATCACGTAACATATAACGCTCATATCATTATATATACCTTTTCCCTGAACTGCATGTGACAATTGAATCATCGTTATTTGTCGTGAGAATAATTATGAAGTATCTAATGGATGCCAGATATACTCTTCCATTTTAATTAATTTATAATTAAAATATTCTCATGACCGATTACTTATCACAGAAAGAACCGCTTGGATTATAAAAAAAGGGAACAAAATAAATAAATTGGCAAATTTATGAAAAATTGTGCAAATTACAAATAAAAAATTTCGCTATTGTCACTTCTTTTTCTTTGGAAAACCTTGGTTAAATAAAGTGAAAAAATGTGAGACGAACGAAGTTGTCAATTGTAATAATGTGACGATCATTTTTACCTGACAAGAGAGAAAGGGCGTGACTAGTTTGTAGGCGTTTGTCACGGTCAAGTATTTTGTGAGATGTTGGTCTACTTACGGCTCCTTTTGATTGCAATGTAAATCTTGAGACGATTACTCGATACTCTGAGTCGTTAAAAAAAAAAAGAACAAATACCGTAGAGATTTGGAAAAAAAAAATTAGTAATATAATCGAAAGACAAACTTTGATACGCTGTGAGAAATGTAAAGGGAGCGAGTGAAATCTCCGATTTCTCATGACCATATAAGGAGCTATATTCTTAAAAATTGACCATTGATAAAATTCCCGGGGAAATATGACAGTTGGATGTAAGAATACCCAGGTGATTTAATAACGACACGTGGTGTTAACGTATTTAGATCTTACGGGGATTGACGAGAATCGTTGATGGATGTTGAGGCGAAAGATAGGGTGGTAATTTAGATAACTTTATGGAAAAATTATAGAAAAATTATTTCGCCGGCAACCTGGTAAAATGGCAAAATGGCGCCTAGCGCCCGCCTCACTCTGAGACACTCCTCTTAAATGCGTCATTCGGTAGTGCAGTAGCAGCACCCTATTTCGTAGCTATGTTCACGGCTATCTCTCGCATACAGACGTTTTTAATACTCAGATAGTCCGTCAATTATTAAAGAGGATAAATTATAGGGCGTTAACAAACCTACCCGCTCGTGAAAGAAAAATTCACAATGAGAAATGAAAGTGTATTTCACATTAAAAACCGACTAGAGGCTGGTTATAAAATTCAATGTGGAAGCCGCTTTCCACAATTTCCACAATCTCCGGGCTGCTAAGGCTGCTACGGGGTCCACACGACCCGAAACTACGTCGCGCATATTTTGCGTTTCACATATTATTACATTTATTGATTTACAGGATATTACAAAGTTCACGATGCTATTGTTTCGCACGTTTTTAGTTAGGACTTACCTTTTGAATGCAGAAAGTCGCCTGGAAAATCAAGGCTTCAGCGAATTTCAACGACTCCCGTCTAACACGATCTCACAGAGTGCACTGCCGCTGGTCCCACCGGATACTGCCATTTTAGACTACGTTCGTTTAGACACTTCCTGTTTTTTCAATTTCATTGATTATTTTTTTTCTATTATTAGAGCGCGAATTTTTGGTGAATATTTTTTAACGCGTTCATTAATTATGCAGGATCGATGAACATTAGGAAAATTCAACCAACTCTTAATGAGAATTTGTTTAAAATAATTCCACACATCGATGTCGGCAATTGCGCCACCTATCGATGGATAAACGCAACCAAGATGGCCGAAGTAACAATTATTATTGTCAATTGTACACTCTCTGACGGGAAGCGTGTTTGCTGCATAAGCACATGGTTTTGAATAGTGGTTTCAATTAACTAAAAATTTTAATAACGTAGATTAAAAAAGATGCCGAAATCAAAGCGGGATAAAAAAAGTAAGTATGCAATATCCTCGAATCTCTAACAAACCAAATTATAGAAATTGTCGACGATTGTTTAAACCTAACCTTTCACAAGACATCAAATTTCGGCGTTCTTTGAAAAATCACGTTCACTATCACTCATTTTGAACCAAATAAGCAACTTATTCTCAATTATTTATATTCATTTCCAGTCACTCTCACGAAGACCAGCAAGAAGGGTTTAGTACTGAAACAACAGATTGTCGAAGACATCAGAAAATGTGTTTCGAAGTACTCAAACATAATTTTATTTTCCGTTCAAAATATGCGGAATAATAAACTTAAGGATATACGAGGTAATTGGAAAGATAGTAGGTTCTTTTTTGGGAAAAATAAAATCATGGCGCTAGGCCTTGGTAAATCTCCTGAAGAGGAAGCAGAAGATGGATTACACAAATTATCAGCTGCACTAAAAGGCCAGTGCGGACTTCTTTTTACCAACAGACCAAAAGATGAGGTAATGACACACGAAAATATGAATATATCCAAGTCTTAAGCATGTATGTTTTTGTTCATTAGGTTTTAGACTGGATGGAACAATACGGAGAGGAGGATTACGCTCGTTCAGGATTTATAGCAACAGAAAGTATCTCAATACCTGAAGGTCCAATGCCCGAGTTTGCTCATAGTATAGAACCACATCTGAGGCAATTGGGGCTTCCAACGTCTCTCCAAAAAGGAGTAGTCACGTTACTTAAGGATCATGATGTCTGTAAACAAGGCCAGACTCTCACGCCAGAGCAAGCAAGAATACTGGTGAGTCTGATTTCTTCTAAATCCGCAATGGGATTATAACGACTGTTCATTATTGACATTGCAGAAACTCATCGGTAGGGCCCTGGCAACGTTCAAATTAACTCCACTTGGCATATTCGTGAAGAACGAAGGATACACACAGATTGCTGAAGATAAAACAGACGAAGAAGATGATGACACAATGGAAACGGGAGATGTTAGCGATACATGATTTCATATCAGATATTGAGACGGAGTTGTACATATAATTAAATAAATAATTGTTTACCTTTAAGTTTCCCTTGTGTTTCCGTTACTGCGATGACCTTAAACCCTGATCTTTAATCCAGTATGTGCATCATAGCATGTGACTAGTATTCTATTCTCAAAGTCTCTGCACCTTGATCTAACACAGAAATAAAAGCATATAGCTAGTGAAAATAAACAAACAGTCATAAATTTTTTGAAAATGTCAGAACAAGCAAATTAAATTCCAATCCGAGTTGTTTCAACTATCATTCCAAACAGTATAATTTGAAGTAAATTTTTAATTTATTCAATACAGGATGAGCTGCTCTCTAGCATTCGCTATATTTTGGATAGTAGGAATGTCGTGGGTAAGTGAACTGAGAACGTTTCTGTCCTGTCAATCTTGAGAAGACTTGTAAAATAATTGTAAAGATAATTGATTGATAGATCCTGTATCACTGGATTTACGGAGGAAAGCCAAAGACTACGTGTGAAAATTCTAGGAAGGTAGCTTTCAATGTTAGAGCGAATAATAAATGCAGAAAATGGAGCACCACATCTGTCGAGTCATGGGATATTTCTGATAACGAAGATTCTGCATTTATAGAGAATAATGAACTTGGGGCAGACCCTGTGTTGTCTAATTGATATTGAAAATATTTGTTGCAAGTAAATTGATGAGTTTTTAAAATAATAATCGCTATCAACAATTAATCAAAGGAACAAAGATCTAATAGTGAATTTGATCGCAATAAAATGTCATTCACTAATATCTATAAACGATACTAGAATTGGCTCTGAATTTTAAGTAGCAATTATTTTTTTCCTTTATTGCATAAAATTCATGGAGATTACAAGCTAAGATTTTATAACACTGAATAAGCTGTTGCACAGAGAGCTATGACAATACTTTTTAACAGTTTCATATCAAATCATCGAGTCCACAGCTTGTTCTTAGTATTCTGAAATTGGTCCTTCAACAACTGAAGTCTTCAGCTTTGAGAAAATTTTAATCTTACCCAAGCCAAAAATTCTGAGGGCTCATTTGAGTTGACATGACTCAGCTTTGGCGACATAAAATGATGGAGAGAAGCTGTGAGCTATTATAGGTAAAATTTTTGTGGTTTCAACCCTTGGAGATGATGAGTCTTCGATCAAGCAGCTAACATCACACCTTTAACAAGTTCATTGAAATCTATCAATGCTTGCTTTTTAATGTTCGGATTAAACATTCAATAGCTTTTTCATTATATTTTTCGATACATATTCTCAGACTTTGGGTGAAGTTTTCAAGAATAATCTAGATGCAGAACGGACAGCTGCACGTAGCGCACTGGTTAAATCAGGAATTTAGAGCATAAGGCCTCGCGCCATGCTCATACTATATTAGAATCTAATGATTTCAACTTGTATTCTATAAGCTGTTTCAACTCTCCGATAATAAAGGTTTACTCAGTTACACTTATAATTTACTATTTGAATGTATTGTTAACAAGTATGTGACGACACAGAATATAAAGCGAAGTGAGCGGATTAAATTCTAAGCCAAACGTTTTGTTCATGTTTCTCAAATCACAGAAATTCAGATCGTCATACCATCTAGGGTTGATCCAGACCAAATTGGTAACTGGACATGAGGAAGATTCGAAATTTCAAACGTTCATCTTCTAACGACATATTACTAATGATATTTATAATTATAATAATATAACAATCAACGAAAATTAATAATACCTTGTTACAAAATAAATTCATATAATTTACATAATTTGGCTTACATAACTAATTCCAATATAGTATATACATGTCTTACTAAATGATACACAACTTTAATGAATAAACCTGTAGATATAAGTCAATGAATGACAACTAGGCATACAAGTGTACTTAAATTACGCATGTATGATACCATTTGTTGTCACTCTTCATATGAACTTTTTATGCTTCTTGAAATAAGACAAAATAAAAACAAACATATTCATCAACTGTTCTATAAAAATGAATATATACAACTGAGTGGCCTGACATTTTACGAGACTGTGTATAGATCTCCAACTTTTCACTATTTATATGGGCAAGTGCACTCTCTAATTGTAAGTGGAGCGGTTTTCTTTGGTAAAGTAATCATACATTGCATTGTTGATTAGCGTTTGATAATTACTTAATGTGAAATGAAATGGAGAGCAGTTATTGAAAAAAAAAACGAAGAAAAGAAATTAGATCCAACTACTAAACATGGAAATAATAACAATAATAATGATGATAATAATAAGAAAAGCGCTAGTGCTAATGATAATATAACTAATTATAAAAATAATAATCATAAGGTAATTAACAAATATTATCACGTGGGAAAAAAATCATTTTCTTTTTAGTTTCTCATTAAATGTTTCGAACCTATTAGAATCTAATAGTTTTATTTGACAATAAATATATATATTATTATAGGTGTATGCATAATTTACCCTGAAAAGTTAAAAATTAATTCATATTTATAACAAATAAATTAGACGACATATCTAAAAAGTTATTTAGATCCGTTTCAGTTCATGTAACTTAAAACAATTTAAACGGATACTAAATTTTGTTAAATAAATATATCTACTCATTCTCTCAGAATATCACAATCCAAAAGTCAGTTTTCGTATATTCCAACTTGCCAATATCTTCTAGCCATACCAACTGAATATAGATCCCGTACAAAAATAAATATTAAATGTCTGAGTAACATGGACAATACACGAAGTGAATATTATATACCCTAGTGGTAGTTGAATAATAATGAAAACCACTCTAAATCCGAAGATGGCATTGGATTTTTCATACCTATTATCTCACCTTTATCACAACAAAGGCGTTGTCGTTGGAAGCCAAATTCAGAATTATAGTGGTAAATATATTCCTTTCAAGAAAATTTGGGCATTTTTGTTGCTTAAGCCGCTAGGTATGGCGTGAAACCTTTGTGACGTTTGCAGGCAAGGAACTGGAACCGAGAGTGACAAATGAATAAACAACAGGTGTCTTTAAGTTTCATTGAATATCACCTATCTTGGAATGTTTTTGGAATTAAACACCGTAGACTACAATATGCTCGAGTGGATTATCACGTTTATTAACAAGTAGCCGAATGACTGGAAAACATTTCAATGCCAACAACAAATTTCTCAAATTGGTGAGGTTGTGACATGACTTTAAAACGTGATCTTTTCTTTATCTCTTCACCAATCATCGGAGGGTAGACAAAACATTATGCAGAAGTCATTTGCAGCAATACGTCAGCCAGGTTCAGCCGCATTGATACGCATAGTATAAAACTTAGCTAGATAGAACAACTGGTTCAATAAATAATGAGCAGTTTTATTATTGCTCTGGTGCCAAATATAGATTTATTATTGCGTTGTTTGAGTATCGATATTGAGTACCTCCAAATCCGGAATCTCAAGAATAGGCTCACGCCAATAAGCAAAATTGCTAAACTCGTCTGTTGCATCTTCGGGCAGCGGTGGGAAGAGATGATCTACGATGTAGCTCATGTTCGAGTATCTGGAAAATGAAATAAAAAATAAAATCCTGTCAAGGCATTTGATAGCGTCAACATTCAGTCAACACTTGACTTATGGAGCAGTAATGATTTAGCAGCAAATAATCAGATTTCACTAACACATAACATCTATAAGCTCAATGAAATTTTCAATTTACAAAGTAGGCGTCATTTTGGGATTTTTACTATTTTCATTGAGTCAAAAACTACCGCTGCATCTTTAGCTGGATCGAGTTTTGCTGCAGCTCTTCAAACAACGAATATAGTATCACTAAAACGCCTTAATATAGAGACCTTGTAAAATTGAATGTTATTACTCTTGATTAGATCGATCACATGTTTGAGCAGTTCTGGCAAGCTGTAAAGTCATGAGAAGAATGGAGATACATATGAGTGCCTACGAGAATGTACATGAAAAACATATCGTCAAAAATCATGTTTTTGTTGCAAGGAGTTCAACTCTTTGAAGAGTTTATGGTAATTCATTTGGAATTCTATCGTGGTGATAAAAAAATGCTCGGCCGTGGTGCTGATGAGTTAAAAACAGAGCTATTATAGTATTAGCAAATGCCTGGGAGAAGTTTGGCATTAAAAGAAATGCTCATGCCTGGAAGAGAGTGAATAACGAAAAAAATTAGATTTCCACCAACGTATGAAATGTGTCAATTTCACTGAGGAATATTACACGTCACAAGGCGAATAATGAATATCAATTCCGTCGTGATAAAAGGGTACAAATAAAATACAACCATGACTGAATTTTTTTAACAGATATTAAATGAAATGAGGAATTGTAGGAAAGAAGAACCTACAATAGAGCGATGTCAAATTGCCCGTATTCCGGATTTTGAGTTAGTTAAATGAATGATCATAGGTGTAAATAGAAAAGCAAAAACAAAAATCAAATGTGTAGTGTCGAAAGCTTACCCTATATATCATAAGTGGAGGAGTAGCAAGTGGATGTACAACCAAATACCCCATCGACTTGTTCAAGTATGTTGTTTAAAAACGGAAGGGATAGCAAAAAGTTATAGCAGACCAGCTGCTTTTCCTTGTCAAATTCTGGGAGTCGGTCGATAATTAACTACAATAATAGCTCATACATAAAATACCACGGGAGAAGAATTCTCAATCATCACGAACGACATCCGGACTTATAGGAATTGCAAAAATTATCGATTTCAATTACCAAATTGTCACTACATTACGAGTATAACATAGTGTAGATAACTATGTAAAAAAATGTCAATTTTCTATGTACAATCTCGATAGTTGAAAGTTTTTCAAAGAGCAATAAATAAATATACATATCAATCGGTGTGTATCTACAAAAATACTATGTCTACAGATGTTCTTCAAATGTATAATGTCTGTAGACCTGACTAAGAATTCACTAAATACGTATTTTCCAATTCTCATCCCCATTTTATGGAGCTATTTGACATGCATCATGTAGACGTCCACGACAGATTATTTGACCAGCAAATGAAGTATCGTTTGACTATTAAATTAGCTACTGAAATGGACTTTCTATTTCTTTGATTCAATCAATTATCATCGACTATCTATGGTTGCGTTGTCATCTGAAGAAGTGTGGTAGTATTGCAATGGCGGGAACAAGTCATTGACCACTCCACTCTGACACGTGTAACTGGAACCACACAAAAGAGCCCTCCGTAAGAACTACTCTGTATTTTCTATTAGGAATTTGTTTAATTTCACTGTGTCTTGGTTTTTACTGAACTGCGGGATTAGTATTTCTATCTCAGCCTATTTTTGCCCTGGAGCTTGAGCGGGAAAAATTGATGAGCACTTTAGTATTTCGTTGCTGAAAAAGCACCAAGAATATTCAGAAAAACTGACCACTCAGGAGTGCAAAGCGCGCGTTGGTTTTTGTTTACCAGTACTAAATGTCAATTTTGCGAATAAAATGTGAGATTTGAGGTGCCAGATATACGCGATGCGCTTCTCAGAGTGGTGCATTTATCTACAATATAATTATAACACACACCAAGATTCACAATAAAATGAATTATAGAAAATTATAAAAAACATTACTCTTTGATAAACTAAATCCAAATGAACGTACATATAATAAATAGATTTTCAATTACCTACCTAGATTACGTAAGACATCGACAATGTAAAATCAACAAGATAAAATATTTAAAGAAGAGGAAAATTACTCACGAAGATTGGAATGTCTGCGTTAGCTCATGCTTCAATTCTCCACGATGATTAATAGTAAATATTCTCACGATAGGAATGCCTACTGCTCTATACGCCCACACATCCTGAAACATAAAAATTAAAAATATCGGTCTGAAATTATTTTCTGCTTGCAATTCTCAGAATAATATGTCACAATGGTTTTGATAAATCAATACTTACGTTTATGCGGTTCCCGTATCCAGCATAAAAAGGTTTTACATCCTCCGGGAACAAGGCTTGAATATCGCTAAGGCAAGAGATTTTGAATTGTTCTGGTTTTTTCTCTATGACTTCTCGATGGAAAGCAGATAATAGGCTCGTAGGATTAAGAAGCAGTGGTCCTTCGGGCAGAGACAAATCTCCTTGTTTAATGCTCTTCAAATATTCTCTAGTGAGCCTGGCTTGACCAATAGCTCTTGCCGAGAGATACAGTAGCTTGTATCCATTGTTTTTAATTTTGGTGAAAAGCTGAGCTACACCAGACTGGGCCCAGTCTTTTCCAACAATGGGCAGAATGTGTCCAAGTACATCGGACTTAGTTATTGTGCCGTCAATGTCGGAGATTACTATTTTGTCATCCCATTTCCATCTGTAGATGTGACATCTGCATCGCGTGGTGCCTTGGTAAGCAGTCGTCACGCTGAATACAACCTCATTAGGTCCTTCTTTGAGATTGAGGCTTTCGATTTGTTCAGAGGACAGTCTGAGTGTCTTCCTATATTTCTCGGTCGGTTCATAATAGGATCTTCTTTCGATTGGTATTTTTACTCCTTGAGGCTCATTCCGATTGCTGTCAGAATCTTCGCTTCCGCTGTAGCCTTCACCCTCTCGTTCACCTCGTTCTTTATTTGGTTTATCGAGAATTGATTCCTCTGGTGTACTTGGGAAACTAGTCTGAACCGCAGTTTCAGTTTCTAACGGTATGTCAATAACTTCGTCGTCTTTTGGTTCCATTCTGATACTTACAGAGGGCATATCTTCAGGAGTAGATACTTCTTTGGCTCCGACTAGCTGCGCACGTGCTTCTTCCACTATTGGTCCATCAACTTGAGACAAGTCTTGTGATTTTTTAGGTGGTTGACTTGAGCGGCTCCATGAAAACCAGGAGCTGTAGCCACTGCGACCTTCGGTTTTCACTCCACTCTGTTGTTTTTTGTCTTCATGCACCGGGGTTGACATATAACGAGAGCACAAATTGTCGACAACGTTATGCGGCAGATGTCTTTGGAATACAGCGAGAGTAACAACGATGGGACATGCCATGGCCCAGTTGTAGAATTTTCCATTAATTTTTATCACCAAATTTGGATTTTCAAATAACTTTGGATCGTTACAGACATCCTCAAACTGAAGCAGATTTTGATGGAAAGCTTCCTCCGATGGACCATCCTTAGAATCTAATCCTCCGCAAAGAGACAATAAAACATCTGCAGTATTTTCAAAAAGAGTATGTTTTGGCTCTTCGAAATCACTATCTAGAGATTTTGGGCCACCAATGGCACCTTCTACGCTATTAGGACTCTGGGGCAGACTTGGGCCATTTCCTGACTCTGCGTCTTCTTCGTCGACGCTTTTCTCACCTAGAAAAAAATTCAAATACACATACAGGGGTCTGTCATTTACACTTGAACATCAGTGGTTTACTTAAAGCGGTACTAATTCTGATGATTGCAGTAGCTGTGTGAATGATCATGATTGAATTTGTATAGAGACTCGATTGATTTCTACCATAGACCAATGCTAGGCAATACCTTTAGGAATTGTGGTACGACGATGGGATGTTGGCAAATAAAGTGCAGCAACTTCGGGATCAAGTTCATCCGCATTGAGATCGCTCAGATAAATTCCATCTGATTCAGGGTTGCGAACAAAGCGGGAGTTACTCCTCTTCATGTAGGCCAGTGTTCGGCTGAGGATTGATTGATGGGCTTCGACTGCCACGGAAATTAGATTTAACTTATTACCGACGTGTTTAGTAAGAAAGTAATAAAGAATCGCTTTTGAAGCTACAGATGGTAGCAGTTAGTACAGATTCACGTAGTACAGAAAAGCGATTATATTATGAATGAATGACTTTGTTCAATTACTTGAAAGCTAAACGAAAACATATGCCGCAAGCAACAAATTAATCGCAGCAATAATGAAAGCATGTTATTGTTCCAAATAGTATTAAAAACGTAATTACAATCATTTGTTTGGTTCGCCGTGGCTGAGGCATTCATTGAAGTTCTGTGCGAGGATAAAGTAGAATCGGGCGGAGGGCTTGGCAATTCGCCCCATCTCCAGCTCTGTTGATGCGTTTTTTCATCTTCAATTTCTGCCCTGTCTTCGCTAAGCTTGCGGATCTCAAATTCGGTGTCAGATTGGACTGGAGAACGATTCCGGGATTCTCGATTTCTTACAAATTATCAAAAAATGTTGATAACCGTGATAATAGGAAATAAATTTCAAAGAATTAACATTGAAAAAAATTGACCTACTTGGTGATCTCTGTATCACTGAAGAAATGAAAATCAGTTTCAGCACGTGGTACTGCTATGTCCTGCGACAGTGAAGTGGAGTGGGTTTCGATTAGCTCTGACGATGAATTCTTGGACTCAACCTCGACAACTGGACTGGGCCCCTTTAACAACTTTAATGAATACATTCGTAACGATTCCGAATTTTTGTAAAATAACAGAAATAAATCTTTATCCATGTTTTTTTAACACACAACAAAAAAACTCACCGGCTCGCTCTGAGACTCGTCAGCAGCAAGAACGTCGTTTTCGCTCATTTCAGTTTGGCTACTACTTCCATTGCTGGTTTTTCTTTGTGCACCCTTCTTCTTCATGATGCTCTTCCTCTTACGCTTTCTCTTAGACGCGTTGCTCACTTTAGTCTCCTCAACTGTTTCATCTTTGGAGTTTTTCTTAGACAAAGAGATATTCGATTCATCGCTAGATTTTTCCTTGCAGCTGCTCTGCGGGTCATCATTTATTGGTCGGAAATCGTTTTTCACAACACTTATCTTTCGAATTCTCTCATTTGAAGCCACAGCATTGAATGTTTTAGGAGTTGAAACTGAAGCCGGCTTAGGTTCATCACCATCAATGTTATCCATGTTAAATATTTCCTCGTCATCATTCTTAGAATCTATTTGATTCTCATCCCATTTTTCTTCGTCCTTTCCCTTCCAGTCACTGAGTAGAGCAAATTCAAATTTCTGCCTCTGTTCTACGGGTAGTTCAGGGAAATTTTCTTTGAACAATCTCTCTCTATCCTCAGTCTTCAGGGCAGAATATTGTTCGCGTATCATCTTCTGCTTCTGTTCAGTCGATATATCGCCAAAGTTTTCGCGGAAAATTTTGTCTCGCTCCTCTGTGGTTAACGAAGCGATTTGCAGCCATTTTTCGCGATGTACTTTTGGCAGATCTGAGAACTGCTCTATCAGGAACTTTTCTCGCTCATCCGGAGGTAGAGCTGACATCTCCTCCCATTTTTCACGTTCGATGGAGAGAACTGAATCTCGGAGTAATTTTTCTCGTTGTTCCTGAGGAAGTTCTGAGAGTAGGTTGAACCTGATAAACAAAGTTCCAGTCTCCCTGAGAATAATGTGAATTTGGCAATGAAATGTGAAAATATTCATGAAGGACACCTAAGACTTTGAAATGAATAAAAAATGATGCGATGCAATTGTATTGTATCCAATTGGCTACACTTTACCTCTGTGGTGGAAAGCAACTGTCATGTGGAATCGGGGAGCAGGCAAGATGCGGTGGGATTTCTGTATCAGTTGGAGAACCACCTGAACCAACTTCTTCAACAAAAAATGCTTCCCCGGAGTCTCCTAACTTCATATGAATCTGTCTAGGTTCCCCATTTATCTCTATGTCCACCTGAAATCATAAAACCATGAAGTAAGATTATAGCTTATCTGCACCCCTAGTTTTGTCATTTTAATGGAGATAACAGAGGTACTTCTCTAAAAAAAGAATTTCTGATAAAGAAGGAGTTTGTATTGATGGTGATGTATTTTGAAAAAAGGTAAAGGAAGCTAAAATTCTTGTTTACTTTACATTGAGTTGTTGAGAGATGTTCATTTTAGAAGCTTTAACTAACTAAATAGATGAGTTATCATCAGCGGTACTGATTTAATAATAAACTATGTAAATAGTAATATAACGATGCTAACCCTAGCCAAGTTTTAAACCTGTATAAAGATGATCAGCCAAAGTTAAACCGACTGCTGTTGTCAACTGATTCATAACGACACATAATGATTGAACAACAAATATCAATCACTGTCTCAACTTTCACGTGATCAAAACAAAGATATCTTCAAACAAGAAGCAAATTCGGGTATTAAATTTACTTGAAAATAATGCAATTGAAGAAAAATGACAAAAATAATATCTCAGATGAAATTATTTCTACTCACCACTTTTTCTCTGGATCGAAGTACGCAGAGTTTTCCAAATCTGACATGGAAAGGCGAGCAAGCAAAGGATCCATCTGGTTGTTCAACTACTACAACATCAATGGCTCCGGTAAGAGTAGCAGCGTTAATTTCATTGTAAAAATCCCTGAAGTTGCTGATGAATTTTCCAATATAGTTCATGCTGTACATTATGTGTTTATCAAGACCTTATAAAAAGGCCTGTAATTATTTAATTGTCTTCAAAAATGTTCCAGCTTTTTGTAATTTGTTTCTGTGTTTAATTTGTTCTATCCAACGTTAAGGGGTATTAATTTTCTTGTTTATTCATGAATATCAATAGCCTTGTTTACAATTTCCACAAAGATATGTATCACTGGTATCTCGAAGGCCGGTAAATTTCGTTCACAAGTAATCTTCAAAATTAACCCCAACCATTTTGACAAGAGCTGTCAAAACCTCGAGATGTCTTGAGGCGAATCTAAGATTTATTATAAAATTGTTCTCACACGATTCTTTACATCCAAATCAGTTTCGAGTTGCTCACCGTCTACCACTGGTAAATTATAATAAAATTTAATTTGAAAAAAAAAGGCTTAACAATGACGTTTTATTCAAAACGGTTGAGTAACTCGACACAAATGGTGATTATTTAAAACCGTTTAAGTTTAAAGTGCCTTTTCAAATATGAATAAGGATCAATCTTGTCCTTTGTTTCTCCACTTCCTTGGTACTTGTTCTTTAGCTCCGCGTTCTCGAAGCACTTGGTTGTGACAAGTTGCGTCGACTTGTTCGACGTTTGTGTGGGACGCTGCGCTGGAGGAGGACGGAGCAGACAGCAGTTTGCTTCTGGTTTTCTGACGTTTCGTGTCACGTGATGCTATTTCAGCAAATCATAGGGCGTTATTCCCGTGGTCGATAAGATGGGAATACCACGTGACGGTCAGACACTGCGTTTGAAACACGGGTTTCGGTGAACCTGGATCAAAGTACAAAACCAACACGTATGAACTATGTGATACACATGCAATTGAATTGTTTAAGGTTCCGATGACTCACGATCAGTCGTAAATTAATTGAACCCGGTTCATCCCCCTCGCGCCACTGTCTCCCGAAATAAAAATATGCAACTGACCGACTAATTGTTGTGAATTATTGTTACACGATTTTCAGGCACTTTGTAATTACACGGTACGGTAGATCAAACAAACTGGAGTCCAATTATTTCATAATCATTGCAACGTTTATGTAACCAGATCATTGGCCTTACCATAAAAATGACCATAGAAACCGGTGAGCTAATCGATAAATCTATAATTTAGTAACAGGATTCGATTCATTTGAATTCATTATTATCCCATTTCCTTGTATAGGTAAAATTTTAGACGGTACGACGGATCCGTAATAGCTGTGAAGAAATGCGTGTGTGATTTTAATTTCTCCAAAAAACGCAGTAGTTGCTGAACTCTGCCATAGCTGCAATATACACATCGGGTAGATAGATTGCGAATAAACTCGGTCGATATCACAAGAGAAACTAGAATAATGCTGTTAACATCATTTCACATTTCCCTATCCAATGCATAACGCTAACATATTAACTCTTCGATTACAGAAATTACAGCATCGGACAGTAATTCCATATTATATGTAGTTACACCGAGCAGGTGCACTTTGTGCTGCTGCAGTAACCAGCCAACAATATTACTGTGCATATACACATGAATAGTTTATACTAGTATAAAGATTGCGAAACCCGTTGAAAATTACACATTACGAACAGTTATGTATAGTTCATGTGCTGCGATAGAATTTAATTTGCTATTTCATGCCCGAGGAACAGTATGCTGTATGGTATCAAAGCCTAAAGCTCCGACTATAAGTATGCTAGAATATAGGAACGTCGAAGAACTCTGTTGTAATATTGTGGGCTTGCATAAGATGGTGAAAGTTTGGATGTGGCTATATATTCGTATTGATCAATCAAATGTGCACAATAATTGTTTGCGAGTATTTAAGAAGTCGTATACACATACACTGTATTCGTTTTAGACCATATAATGCCAACTGTATATTTGCGTTACGCGTTGTACTGATGCATTGATAATAATTTGCTTCAACGGTTATCTTTCATTTATCGCAAAGATAGAGTAAAAATAACAGCTTCGTAATGCTCATCAACTGCTAATTAGAAGCTAATAATCAAACGTAATCGATAAACAATGCACATACGTTTTAATATTTATATTGTATATTTATGAGAACCCATGCCGATAAATAAATTCACGTTATCAATGAAATAACTAAAGAAATAGAACACGAAAAATCCGGGGTTTCTAGAACTCGTATTCCTTCGCATGACGTAAATCAGTATTTAATAGCTTTTGTTCAACCGTATGAGCAACGAGGCGGATTAGAGGGACCCTAATTTAATAATAAAAAAAAAAGTACTGATAATACGTTGCACGGGTAACGTGACTGATTGGTATAATGGAATTAACCTTTGGTTGTAACGTGTTACAAAGAAAGTGATTAGAATGACTTCAAGGTAAACATGAGTAGCAGCTATACTAACGATGAATCGAACAGCAATCAATATCTATACCACATCGCGACAGAAATTAGATATACCTAACGTTACGTTTGTATGAATGCACGGATAAGATTCAGACGTGCATACGTATGTCATGTGTTAATCAGACAATTTTTCACCCCGCAAGATTAAAAAACATGATTTTCATTAAATGCTGCGTATGAGAATGTATAGCTATGACCACGTACAGATTACTAACGTCTTTGTCTCAATAATATATCGGCGTTTTAGCTATTTTTTAAACCTAATTGAGGCCAACTATTTCGCAGTCATAAAAATAAATTGCAAAAAGAGAGGAAAAAGGAATAAAAAAAAAAGTTGGTACAGACATCCCACCTGCCGTTCCGAAACTGTTGTAGAATTATTACTAATATATTTTTCAGAGTAAATTTTTTGGCTAGTTTTCAGAGACAGAGGGTATATATTTGAAAAAAAAAAAAACAATAATATTAAAATCTGTTCGATGCGTATGGAAAAATCTAAATCTATAGTAACACACTTTTGCCGAATTGGTCAGCTCAACCTGCGACGAGACATTTTACGTAAGCAACCCAATGTTTAGTCGAAATGGGGTTGAGTTCTGGCCGTCTTTCAACTAACATGTTGATCTCAACGGACTAACAAAATATTAATAATAACAATAAAAAAAGAGAATTGAAAAATAAAATAGAAAAAAAAAAGAAATAATTGATCCTTAGCCAAAAACATGGAGGAAGAATTTCGTCTCGGCGGATCCCCAGAAGCTAAGGATTCCACGATTCGTCAGATTAAAAAAAAATAACTAATGATAATAATATGCTGAGCCATTCCTCTGGGTCACTGAATATTACTCATGAAATCAGTAATTCGGAAGATTATAGTCATCGGTTTGGAATTTGCACGATATTTGTCGGTAATTATTAGTGGTATATAGATCAGTGGTAATTATGGATGCGATCAACTTCCGGTCTCTATAATTAAAATTTATGACTAACAAACACTACGTATCTAAACGTTAGATATCATATCATAGGTGCTCAAGTAATATTGCTGACGATTATATTTGGAAAGATGCCAAAATCAATATTCTTTGCCAATTATAACTGCACAACTTGCAGTTGCACAATGAAAATATGCGATCACAAGAAGTGGATTCATAAAATTTTCGAAGAAAAATAAAAGAAATTGACTGAATAAATAAATAAGAAGAGAAGAAATGAAAATGATACCCCTGATGTAATTTTAATGATTATAGAAGGGTCATCTGCTTGTTCCACGTTATGCTGGTATAGTAATAGCAGCATAGGTCAAGTTTTATCACGAGTGTACGAAATGTCATAAATTACGTATATGTTATTTCGATGACATGATGCGAAGGAGCGTAAGGTAACCATACAGCTGATAAAGTTGAAAAAACTCATGTTACATCATTTAATTTAGGTTTCTGTGTTAGCATAAATCATTTTGACTTGGAAAAAACATTATCAAATTGAGTAATTAGAGTATGACAAAATTATGAAATCGTTTCAGCTAAGATTTGTGTATTCGGAATAATGAATTATTTAAAATTTTTTGTATAAACTGTTTGTAATCTAGTCTTGTCAGATTGTAGTATGGTTTTTCTTTTTTTTTTCTTTTTTCTTTCGTTCACGTATAATAGAATGATCATCATAATTCAAGGAAAAATTAATATTAACGCGAAATAGCGGAAATTACCAGGCTAACTGATGTAATTTGGCAAAAAATGCTATCAACTATGAATAGATGGAGTACTGGTTCAGAAATTGCACGTGTTACTTGGTCTGCATATGCACCAGTGATCACGTGTTTGATTACAGATGTAATCATTGAGACTTAAAAATTTACGTAAAGTTTTAATTATTCCACGTAACATTATGTTAACCCGCATACAAGATTACGTGAATATGCAGAGTAGACAGGCTCGTAAAATTATGTAAACGTCATCGTTACTAGAATGATATTAGTTATTTTTTTTATTTCTGCACTGCAGCGCGATTCAATATTTCTCGTCTCGTTCAAAGAAAGCCTACGTTTGCCATTTTAAGCTTCTTATCTCCATACTAATATAGAAAGATTACTAAACGGTTTGCGGAAGGGGTTAAAAATAGTTTTGATACTCCAGTATATCCGGATCATTAACTCTCCAATTTTGTACCGCAAACTAGCTCGACGTTAGAAGAAAAAACAAATTATTCTGTTAAATATTCTTCATAATTGACATGATATAGATCGAAAATTAGGAGAAATGACATTATCTTGTCATTGTCTGCGACTGAGAGATAAAAAAGAGAAGATAGAACACTGCAACGTAGGCGTGACCGTAAACATAAACAGAAAATTAACAACAAACAAATAACAAAAAAATTGCATGTACGTATAGCAAATACCCCTACATTCATAACACAATGAGTATCTTGAGAGAGTGGAAAGTTCGTGATTGTCTTGCCCTCTGGCTACTATCCAGGATGACAAGTTGGCCGTGGACCTGGCACTGAATACACCTACGAGAGTATTTTTAATATATCGTTAGAAGCGACTATTCCCTCATTTTTACCCGATACAAGGGATTAGCCCAAGAATACATGATGTCACTATAACAAATGATTGGCTTTTTTGGGTATAGGATTGATACGATAATTCGTCATTCGTCACAAAGATAGAAAGAAAAAAAACATCGAATCGTACGATAAGTTTGAACAAAGAATATAAAAGAAGAAAATACTGGAACCGTAGTCGTAATGGGCATGACAAGACTGTTTTTTGTTCAGTTACAGATTATGATAATAGGATTGGTCAGCTACTTGTCGATGGATTTTTATTCTGTTATTCGCTGAAGGATAGTCCTTATACGATTATCGAGGTAGATATAAAATATTTCCCTGTACAGAAATGAGAACAGGTATTGTATTTTTTTAGTTATATCGTTGGGTGGGAAAAATGAAAAACCGCAGTATGAGATATACGGTGGTAAAACATCCATCCTGTAAAAATCAAGCGGTCATATATGAATCCAGGATTTAAGTGATTTGATAACTCCGGAAGTGGCTACAAATGATTTCGTACAGTCTTATCGTGGTCAATGACTGAATGTAGATAGCAGCATCCGTTTTGCAAAAGCGTTTTATTCCAGAGGAGGCGTCAATCAAGCGCAGCAATTGTAAACATAATAAATAATTCATTTTGCATGTTAATGCAGTCGACACCACGTCCCAAATTTTTAAGAATTTATGAAACCGTTAATTACGTCGGATAAGTAAAAATGTAGCTCCAGTCTGTACACGAGCAGAAAAAAAAAACGAAAAACAAAGAGGGATAATTTGGTATTTCTCCTCTTTTTACCTGCGCAAATTTCGAGGCGACCGGCCTACACAGATAAAAAATTGATTCACGGACTTTCGTATCATCAATTTGACAATAATTGCTTTTCAATTATATTACCTGGTATTTGGAAACTTTGGTTTCTGCAAATTCACATCAGCTGCGAGCGAAGAATTGCGTCAGTTTCGTGAGAGAGTTATGACCCCGTTCAAAGCGTAGCATGCATCAATTACAATAGATGCACTCGTCAATCTTTCTTCCCCAATTCATCACAAATCAATAAACAATAACTGATAATTGTTTGAATGGTAACTTATCGATGACTACAATTGTAACTATTGATTGTTACATGATTGTAATTGAAATTCACCGCTGCGTTGATATGCGCTTACAGCGATGTAGATATTGAAATAAAATAAAAGTAAAAAACGCAAATAACTTTACTCAATTTCGAGTGAGCGAGTGACCACAAATACTCGAATTTTCATCTACCTTCGAAAACACGTGCGCGCTACTCAAGCTCTTGATAGGTACTGAGGCGAACGGTATGGAAAAAGCAGCTTTTTTAGTTCAGTGGGATCGTTTAATTATCGCACGATTCACTGCTTGGCTGTTCAGTAAACACGCGATTTGTTTTCGCACATCTTACTTGGTTCTGATTGGTTAAAATAAGTGAGAAGTGAATAACTATCCCCACCGTTTGTGAAGAGAAGGTCTTTCCTTCTTGAAAACAAGCGTCGTCCTCCTTGTATTTGTAGCACGTGTGAATTCGTAATCTTTCACTATATCCAAATGCGCGCACGTTTGATCTCGATCGTCACACCCATCTCTGAAATTTTTTTATCGAAAATTTTATATCAGATTTATGAGTATGATAATCAATACCGCGCGGTCGTTAATATTCGAATTCAAAATTTGACACGAAATTAACGAGTGAGACAAGCGTTGCCATTAAGATAATTCAAATTCTAGTTTTGAATGAATTGATGTAAACGGTCAGACTTATTCATCAAATTCAATGTCTTTAAATAAAACTTGCATAACGTTCGTGGGCGTATTCTCTACGTCATCTAGTAGTAGAATTATTCGTGTAGTATATTCATTGCTGATCGTCGTGAGTATATTTTGCGTTACGTTAGCCGCACGTTTCAACGAGGAGTAAACAACCGGCTGAGGATGTTCGTGGGTAACGAAAAGTATCCGCGATATCTGCAGCACAATACGGTGTGGCCAATTTGTGGTAATATTCAAACACACCCACGTAATACCAGCTTTCGATTGGCCGTTCGAGAGCATCTGCGAAGCAAAAAAATAATGTAATTGAATCGGACGAGGATTATGATGCCGGTAATAGGCCTATTACGACTGCAAAAATGATCGTAGATTGTAAATAGCTATAGTATACCTATACGCAAACCTCCGCAGTCATAATTTGACCGTGAATAAAAAACTAAAACGAAAATACGAGGGAGCGTATAACTGTGACGTATGATCTACGTACATACCATCGTCGCATCTTTGTTACAATAACAACGTTAGTAATAATAATCAAACGATCTTGTTGACGTTTTCTATACACCAGTTATCTCTTTCATTCCTTTTCAAGTTACACCTACACTCCGTTGGCAAGAGATAATATTACAGCTGGATAGTTCATTGCACTTTTATACAAAATGACGTTTGTTATGCAGTTTTACTGCTAATATCAATCGTTACGTTGAGAATAAAAAGAAAGAATACAAAAAAAAAACTTTCGATATTCCCGTAGATGTCTAGCTTCGTTATTGTTTTTAAACAACATTGCAATCTAATAGATATAATTGAATGCGTATTTGTATTCCTTTTTTTTTCATGTTTACTATAAGGCAAACACATACCTGTACGTAAATGAAATTTCCATATTAGATGCAGCTCATGTGTTCAGTCTTATAATTAAAAAAATCCTCATGAAGATGCTGCGGTGAAGGAAGATCTTCATTAGAGTTTCAGCTGGTTTTGCAATAGTTAAATCTATATGCCTGGTGTTATTTGAGTTCAAATTCAATGTGGTTTTGAACTCGAGTCACCTTGCACAACACGAGCCTCTAGAAGTTGAAATTTCATTGGTGGAATTTTGGTGATCATAAACTACTGATTGCGAATTTGATAAAACATGTTTACCTTGCTTAGATATTGCGATATCTCTTCCGGGATTGATCCTTGAATATACTGTACGCAAACAAGTTCAGCTAGCTCTTCAGTTTCATTACTTTACTCCTCTTTTTTCCTTTTTTTTTTTTTTACACAACTTTATAATGACGTGGGTGTGTGCCAAGCAATAATATAATTATGCGAGTACGATTATTTTTCATGCCGATTTTAAAGGCAACTAGTATAGAAAGAAAAAAACTTCATTCACGCACAAGTGTATGTATCGTATACAGGCTTGTGGAAACACGAATTTCTTTTTCTTTTCTCTTTTTTTTTTCATTTATAGAACTCATTTTGAGTTTTTGAGTATAAAAATAAATTTACTTAAGTAATTGTTTTAGAAGCGCAGGTTCAATAGAGATCGTTAGATTTTAGGTAATCCGCATGTTGAGGTATTATTATTACTTTTTAAGATAAGAGTTTTACCGATCTTTGTCAGATATATTAAAATCTACGACTCATGTGCTTGAAAGTTTGGAAATTTGCGTCCTTCGTTTTGAAGAGTTTGCAAAACAACATTTTGGCAAGACCATAGTATGAGATAATAGCCCGTGGTACACACATTGACATTATTCAGCGTTCACTTAGCGCGTGTCTTCGGCGTGTATAAAACAAAAAATCACAAGCATAATTATATACGCACGTGTGATTACACACGCACTTGGCTGCGGATTTAGGTGAAAAACTTTCGCTCGACTGGAGATATGCCCAAAAAGAATCGTCTAAAGTATCTACAATATATTTGTATAATTATGAGTTCATTCGCGTCCACCTGATGCCAAATAAACACCCGGTATGCATAGGAATATTTGCACATGTGCGTGATCCGCGTGTGGCGAATTTCGTATTCGCAATGTTAGTCATCGAAACGCACGCGTGCGTGCTTGACCTTCGACTTACAGCGAATCTTTTTTGAGATAAGATATATAACGCACGGATACGTATATAAAATTGGATTGATTCGTTTTTAAGTTCAACAAGATGCGTATCTATTTTAACAAAGATTGAATTTAAAATCTGATAAGTCGCAAAAAAAAATATTGAAATAACAGGAGTATTATTGTATTTTTTTTTTAGAAGTCGCTGAAGTAAAAAAAGGCAAAAATAATGAACTAGGTAAACGCGCAAAACTAGTTGTTCAAAGAATTATAATGAACGTGCGTCTGAATTTTTAATATCACAGTTATTATCATCAATCATCTTCGTGATTATATTCACGTACTAATTGTAAGTATCACGTTTGATAATCAATTCGGTGCAAAATATCAACGAAAAAAACAATGAATAAATCTTATTTACTATCAATGCTATCAGCAAATAATATCTCAAATAATATCTATGATAACTTCGCTATCGGATTGAGAATAGCAGAGATACTGTTTCCGAAAAAATGTCTAATCATTAATATTCATGGCACTGTATAGCAAATATTGACGCGTTGTTAACGGTATTTTTCCATTCAACGAGGTGATATCTAGCATTTCGGCCGTTTGGCTTCTCTGATAGGTTTCACCAATTTGTGCCAACTATTGGACCCCCTCGAGAGCGGAAAGGTCTCTTATATGTTTGCCGTTCTTCGTGACAGCTGCTTCTATTTATAAATTACACTCATCTCCCTCGCGTATTGTCCGAATTGTTCAAAAGGTCAAATCTGCGTGAGCTGTAAATTGATTATTATTTGAGTTCATCTAATTTTTGGAATACTTATGTACATTTTACAGAAAGAACAACGATGTTGTACATTTATTCGAACGATTTTATTGCAAATTCATTTTTCTTAATAAAATATATTAATCGCAATCGGAAAATATGTACAAAATATTACTGAATCGTGTAAAAATTGACAAGTTATATGTATACTTGAGTATTGCAGAGGCTGAAACTTCGCCCAAGTCAAACAGACTCTCAGGGTGAAAATTTAACAGGGATCGAGAAGAGTAGGAACGGGAATTAACGAGGGACGATACGATAGTATTTTCGTTTCCGCTCATGTCAATTAAAAAAAATCGATTATTCGCTATTTGATGAGATTTAATACTCTATAGTCAAAAGTACTCAACCTTTAAAGACCCATGAGAACCGTCGCCGCTGATACTGGGGTTTGTGTAGGAGCGCTGGCTTGTCGTACGCTCATTTCCCAGGTGTCTAACAATTGAGAAACGGAAAATCTCCGCGGTAATTTGGATATGCGAGCATTCAGAGCCTTCTGAACCGCGCATAGAAATGTAGTCGCGTTATATTCGTGTGGTGCCATCACACAGCGAGGTGCTGTCAAAGGATAATCAGCTGGAACTGTTACCGAAACCGGCGGAACGCAGGGTAGGTGACGATCGTCCAGCCAACAGACTAGCTGTATACATTTTGAGCCGTTTTGCTGAGCTGCGTCAAGACTTACCTGAAACATTTATGAATCAACCTTAGTGGTAAATTGTCCGAGAGCAGATGTTGGAAATCATTTCGCACGGAGAACAGTTTTACCTTGAAGCGTTGATCCAGGCGAGCTATTTCTCCTTGGAGAACATCTGGTATATCGCTTGTCGGTTCCTCCACCTTTTGTTTTTTGAGAGGGGGAGGCAAACCTCTGTCGAATCAAAAGAACGGAGAGTTATTTAGAAATTTCTTGAATCTTCCCTGTTATATTTTGATTCAGTTTAAAATAAGTTCTTTAGAACTCACTCACTTTATTTCAGGTCCAAATAAGGCTTCTAAACAGGGACCGAAGGTCCTCTGCAAAGTGTGGTTTGCAACAGGGCTTTGAAGATGAGCATTTACAGCCTCTAGGAGAGGGCTGAAGAAGTGATGTTCCTTCAAAGTAGTAACGGGAGGTCCAACGCTACCGTCACCTCTCTTAAAGTCCAGTTTTTCGAGTACCACTTCACACTTCAATAGCGTATCGAGGGGCATTCTTTTACTCGGATTTGATAATATCTCCAAGAGTTTTTTCATTTTACTTAATTTGTCGACGTCTGGAATAAAAGATTGTATTTAAACAATTATAATTCTCAGTTTTTCGAGACACTAGTACAATTGAATAACTCACTTCCGTCATTTCCCATCCTTGCTATCATTCTTCTAAGAGGTTCGATGTATTTGCTGAGCTGGCGAACTTTATCCCTGTAGGCCTGATCCTCTTGAAGTGGACTTGGAGTTGCTCCCAACCCTCCAGGGGTATTTAGCGAACTGCTGGGCGATGGTGCCATGCCTGCATTCACAAATATATGTATCAATGACTAGCTGGGGAATTTACAACTCCAATTGTAATACTTGGCTTACCTACGGAACGTTGGGGTCCGGCCATCATTGTGTGCTGCGGACTAGGAGAAGGTACCAAAGCAGGAGAAGCGACCATTTGATTACTGAAAGAAGACATGTAATTAGGATCTATTAATCCAAAAGAATTCCGAACAATCGATCAAACCAGTCCAATACCTTGAAGGGGCGAGGCTAGCTGGACTCGGCGCGGATGGAGAGGGGCTTTGTCTAAGAAATTGGTTGGGAGCAACGTTACGTGGCCCAGGAAAACCGGCGTTCATCATTTCCGGCTGAAAATATCGACACACATATTCGACACGTCGATTGATTTGTCAAAACTTTGAAATCTCAAGGAACTTACTTTACGCTGCATGTGACTCATCTGTTGAGACATTTGTCCAGGACCCATTTGTCCAGGACCCATTTGCCCTGGACCTATTTGATTCATTTGAGGTGGCATCTGATTCATTTGTGGTGGTATTCCTGCCTGAATTCCGGGTCCTAATGGAACACCCATTTGATTGCCCATTTGCCCCTGCATTTGTCCTTGCATTTGACCCTAGGCAAATAAATTGAATACAATTAATACCTATTGACTAATATTTGATAGTTGGTGTGACTTTTGTATGAAAACCTGTAAATTTGGCTGCATCTGTCCCGGACCTATCTGGCTCTGAACGATTTGGTTCATCTGACCTGGACCCATTTGTTGAGGTATGCTTCCTTGATTCATCTGGTTCATTTGCGTCTGCATCGGCCCACCCTGCATTCCTTGCATTGGTCCCATGTGGCCCATCGGCCCTCCTGTTTGCCCCTGCATCATTCCCATCCCTCCCATTTTATTCTGGATCCCTGTCATGTTCATTGTTTGACCAGGGCGTTGGTTAAGACTCTGCAACACTATGAAAAGGGCAAAAGATGGCGGATCACTTAAACTATTTACACAGAGTGCCAGAGCATTGAACAATCATTTATACCATATAGATATGCGGGCCGCACATTTGAAATCACAGTGTGTCAGCTCATAACACAAATGATTAATAGTAAAAATAAGAAACAAAACATTGAAACCATCGGCAAGCTTTGTAATATTATTGTAATTGTAGCACCTCATTCAATACTGGTTGATGTCATGGAAGTCGTATCGACCTCCAGTAAGTTCTTCTCCCATGAGACGGCTGAAGACCTCATCAAGGGTTGAGGTTTTGATATTAGCCAGTCTTGACTTCACTAGTTTTTTATTCAACTCCCAGCTACCCTCTATGGGCTCTGGCAATTTGTAGTTGAAGGTAAATTTACAATCCGTGACCTTTAGGTTGCTGAATCCTAATTCAATAACCAATGTGTCCCACTGACTAGTTCGGTCAAAACCTACAGGCCAGGCTTTTTCCGTCAGCGTGAGTTCGAGCTTTGTCATTCCTAGGTTAAGATTAATAGCAGCATCCAAATAATCATTCTCAACTTTATCTATGAACGAATGAAAATAATGCTGCCTGAAAAAATATTTCAGCGACTGTTCACGACTGATATTAACAAAGCTGATGATCTTTTTGCCCAATGGATTTATTGTGTATTCCCCTGCTTGAGGAAGTTTCACTACTGGCGGAACAAGACACCAACCAGGCTTGAAAGCCCACTTCCGTATAGCTGGAATGTAGGCAAGTGTTAATCTGAGCGTGAAGCCTTTCAATACTCTTCCATCTATTTCCAGGTGGCATTTGAATCTCACTATTTCCTCCATCAAGCGTACTGACATTCCGCAAGCTTCTTCGATGTATTTTTGCAAGTTAGGGTCGCTTTTGATTTTGTGTACATAGTTTGCATGGTAGTCTTCTTCATAGGTCCGAAGGGCTATTATTTTGTAAAATTTTTCATGAGACGGCGATTCTCGGAGGCGTCGAGCCACACTAGAGTTATCAGAATCATATTCAAGTCCACTATCGCTTGTACTCGCGTATTGGGAGTAGTACATATTTGTTAGTCTTCCACTTCCTTTGCTCATGTTACCTTCGTTCGTGATTATAATTCGATTTATAGTGGAAATTAGTAGATTTCACGGTCATTTATAACTTTTCGGTAATTGTCACGTATTTCCGAATGATTTGAAATCACTGTATTCGATAATTGCGTCGCGGAGGTCATGGTTGAATTGCGATGTTTTCGTAAGTGCACCAATGGCAGCATAGCGGTACGCAGATTTTTTTTTTTTTTTTTTTTTTAACAGGTTCTTGCGTTTGTATTTCCTGTTATAGAATTGAACGCGGCGCGAAAACAAACAAACAGCATCATTCAACGATCGCTTTTATACTTTATATTTTCACACGAGAATCGTAGAACCTGTTGAAATTATGACATTGGATAATTGGATAATTGGAAACGAATATCGCTCAAAATTTCATCAACATAAATTCTTTTTAATTATAATGCTAACAAAATTCACTTCTCATTACTACATGCATCTGACAAAATCTAGTTTCAATAAAAATAAAATAATTATGATTGATGAAAAGAATCTGGAAACGTATCTAACGAAAATATATGTATAACACCAGAATATTTTGTAGATCACTTACAATTAGTTGCAGTGTTAGGTGGAGGCTGTTGCACCATTCCCTGTGGTCCGGGACCCGGTCCTCCCATCCCCATCATCTGATTGTTTCCTGTGCCTTGCCGCGCAAGTGTTTGTAGAGCTCCAATTGGATCCGGCATACCCTGACCACCGGCATTTCCTGTTCCTGGGGCCATGCCAGCACCAGGTTTCTTGGTGTCTGAAAATATATTTGTTATAAGCAATGTTTGAGAAAATATTAGTTAGCCACCATGGTTCAAAGAAATTATTGCAGCTTAGGTTTGATTGTATGTGAATACCGGTAGAATTTTGCTAGAATCTTCAGAAAGCAGACTCACTCATTTCTCTTACGTGGAGTATCAATCGAGCGACAAATCCCAAGTATTCTTCCTGTGAATTGTAAGTATTGATGAGTCCGTGCCTACATAAACTGAGGAATTAATGGATATCTAGATTTCACCTTGGTCTTGGCTTTCTGGAACACATGATTTTCCATCTCAATGCTGTTCTTCGTCGTTGGCATCCCAGATCTTTGGATGGCTTCATCGCTAGATTATCCAGAACATGGGTAAAAAAGAAATTTCAATATGAGCGCTGTATTGTGTTCTGTTTTCATTAAATGCTATGGCAGGTAAGTAAACAGTTAAACAGGTAGTATGTAGCTGTACTCACATTTTTGCAACCACGCTCTGTCTGAATGCTGGTGTACGCCACGAACCTTCGTCAGCGGACATGATGAATTGACCACGAAATTATCCTTCTTTACACGTTATTTCATTCACTCTACTTGAGACACTTCTATCTGTTCCCTGGACGTTTGTCACTTCAACAGAGTAAATTATCACTGACCTAATAGCGATGATGCACAGCGTTTACTGAAGGCCAATTCTCTTTGACACAGACAGCACAGACAGACACAGGTCGGAGAGGGTTGGGGTTTTCGTAATATTCTGAAAGAAGTTGCTGAAATCTGTCCTGAAGGTGGCGTGGTTGTTCCAATCCGTTCCAACACTTCCAACCTATAATTTATTTATAAACAACTGTCAAGTTATGGTGCCACGAGGAGTTCGTTGGGATTGTTAACACGTAAAATCTGAATGAATAGGTATTTAATTTTGTACAATGCAAAAAGCTGCGTTTAATTCAGATCCAGGTTTTTGTCCGGACTGTGGATCTATTTTACCCCTTTTGGGCGAACTTGGTGGAGTTTGTTGTTACGGCTGTAAACGTGCTTGGGGACCTGAAGGTTAGGATATAAATTTTATTTCACCATGAATAGAAGACGAAGAAATATAGAGCATGTTTATAATTCAACTTTTTTTTCACAGTTTTTGGGGACATGGCTATATCATACGTACTGCATTTCAATAATGACGACACTTACACGTCCAGAGAAAAAAAGAAAAGTGATAAATCGGAAGAGGAAGCCGAGGGCCCAGTGGTTGAACGACGATGTCCTCAGTGCCAAAATGATAAAATGTCATACGCTACACTACAACTTAGATCTGCAGATGAAGGGCAAACTGTATTTTACACATGTACCAAGTGCAAGTAAGTCTAACAATAAGCAAACTTGAAGGTTTGAAATTGCTCACAAATCACTTTCAAAAATATTAAAATTCAATTCCAGGTTCAAGGAAACGGAAAATTCTTAATTCTGACTACAACCACGATGAAATCTACCTTTGTTTATGGATTCAACTCAGAATCTTAGATTCTGTTCATTCCTATACTTTATTCATCACGGCTTCGTTTGTTGTACTGTCTATCGACATACCATAGGGTAGGCAGCAAAGATTGTGCATCAGTGCAATTGTAAATATACTTATAACGCCAATAAAAGTCTTACATATAATAAAACATAGAACTTTATTTTATTTTACATTCAACAAATGATGAATAATGGGTAGGCAAGCAACTGTTTAATACCAGGGGTGTTGTTATGAGTGGCTATTTTTTTGTTTTCGTATTAGAGTATTCCTTTATGTCATCAACTACCCAGAGTATCTATCGTGGTATGGTACGCTTTGTACATACAGTTTGATGACAACCCTCCGAATTTTCCACTATTATATGTCTATAAGTTAATCCTATGAAAGCCTTCACCTTTTCGTTTCATCTGAAAAAATGCTCCTTAGTGGTCCATTGTTTGAAAACCTCAATTATAACAATAAGAACGATTCCTACTAAACACTTCACACTATCGTATATGTATATTTTTTTTAATCCACAACTCACCTAGAGTTAGGCTACCCCAGGTATCGATCAAATATAAATATCTCTTTGCCTTAGATATGCGCCGTTGTAGTAGGAGAAACTAGATATAGGTATAGATTTCGAATAACTAAGTAATCGGTTGTTAATATAGTCATCAGATGGATTACAAATTTGAAGAGTTTTCAATTTAAAGTCATTCATAAAAAATTGAAGACTTTTTTGTATTGCTATATGAGCTGATTTTTAAACTGTATATCATCCTCTATGCTGTGGGCTTACCCACGCATTTATTTACAATATTTAATTTGATGCAGAGAAAAAATTTAGTCGAAGATAGTCGAAAATGAATACTTATAAACATATTCATTTTATTTTTCTCAATAGGTATGTAGTAATGGAGTTTTATTTGTTTAAGAGTATATAGTAATATGGAAATACCCGTTTGCGGTTTTGATGTTCTAATTTACGCGGTAGTAGCGTATGTACAATAAGAACTATCATTAATATTAATTATAGTTTATCACTACAACTGCACCTAGTAGGCATAAAGTTTGATTTGATTTTCAATTTCAATTGAATATTTGTTCCATCATTCGAATTATGTGTTTATAAAATTACTTTCCCACAGCCCTAGGATAATAAACACTCGCAAGAATATTCGCTCAAGTACGTCATCATATTTAGTAATAATTTTTACTCTAATTAACATAAGTAATTAATTCAATCTTTTATTATACCTTTAATTATAAAAGGTTTCAAGTTCTAAGGCCGTTAATAGTGGAGTCAGCTTCGCATAACAAAGCAGCTAGAAAATTGCCTCTTCTCCACAATCCAGCTATCTGTCATAACCATGATTGTAAAAGGTGTAAAAAAATAAAATAATATAGTTACGACCAATTTTTTTTGTTTCAACAATAGCTGTAGCCCGTATTACCTAATAATAATAATTATGATAATAATATAAATACACTGTTATCATATCATTATTATACGCTTTTTTTTTTAAATTGATCCATAGCTAATATGTATATAACATGTAAAACGTTAAGTTTCATCCTAATTTTTAATTTTTTTTTTTTTTTTCAATTAATTAAATCTCCAATCAATTAACCAATATGTATATTTACACCAACACTTGCGTGTCACATTATCGTACATAATAATAATAAACTATGTATGTACAAGTAGCAAGAATTATGTAATATTATATGTATATGTACAGACCAAATGTTATTCTTTTTTTTATTCCTTTCATTCAACTAATTTTTCTCTTTCATTTTCAGTAGATTTATTCAATGATTCCTGATCGAAATAACTATTGATCGTTATTTCGTAAAATCACCAACAACTGTAACGATTTTCCGATCATGAAGATGAAGACGTCTGGTAACAATCGTCCAAAAAGTTTTCGAGCGAATGATAAAGGTGGGCTCGAGATTGAGCGATTCCATGATCCTCGTCCGTGTAGGTCTGCAAATAAAGACGACGCGATGTTGGAAACAAAATTACGGATGAAAATAGAAATGGAACTTTTCGAAAAGTGGAGAACAAAATGTAATGGAAATTCTAGAAATTAGCTATCGGTACGTAGAAACTAGTAATATTTTATGTGATTTTATGGTATCATCTATGGTATCATCATAAGCAAGAGATCAAAGTTCAAGGACGCATCCAGCGTGTTAACGAGTTAAAATACTCTTATAAATACATAATATAAGTCAAGTAGAGAACTCAATTACTAGGATCGTTAGTATAATCTATGTAATAGCTTAGTTTCGCGGCTAATTATGCTTGCCCACGCGTTAATCACGTAAGTTAAGCTCGTTCGTTTAATCTCACCCGAGTAAAAATTCTCCGGCTCTGGAAACCGCGCGTTATATACGCGAAAAAAAAAACAAAAAAAAAAAAAATGGTCGGAAAAAAACGAAATGTACAAAACTTTGGCCAAACTTACATATATTTCAAAGAGGCTCGCAGTCGTAACTCGTAAATAACCCCTGCCCCCTTACCCGCCATTCCCCCAAGTGAAAAAAAAGATAGAAATAATACACCGCGTGTACATTATTTATCTCGTTGCAAAAGTTAATTTACGTATAATGTCTCGTCTTACAATTGCTTTGAAAAATATTTTCTTTATTTTATACCTGCTGTCTGAAGAGGATGTCTTTATGCTCGAGGACCTTAGCAAGCATGAGAGATTGCTGGTAGTGAACGTTATCGTCCAGTGTTCCGTGAATGAGATAATATTGCTTATTTTTAATATTATCAGCTTTGTTTAAAAGTTGACCCTGTACGTATCCTTCGAGATTGTCTGCGACCGTTGGACGTCCCATGAATCGTTCGGTGTAGATAGAATCTGAACGGTGCATAAGATAAAGCAAATAAATTCTGCATATATTTAGACTGCTACTTTATTCTTCTTCTTCTTTGTTTTCCAAGTAATAATCAGGTCGCTTCTATTTACCGTACAACGCCCAATCTGTAACCGGAGCTACCGACATTCCACATTTGAATACACCGTCGAAATCCAAAGCTAAACTCATGCCTGCGGCGTAACCGCCGTAACTCCAGCCCCAGATTGCAGTTCTTGTTGCGTCGATGTAAGGAAGATTTTCTTGAAGATACCTGCGGATAGAATACTACGTTTCAAATAAATTGATATAATATAGGATGGGGAAGAATTGATCATATTTGATCAAGTGAATTTTTGTAGTAGTTGGAGGGTAATTGACCGCGATGTGGTATTTTGTGTTTGGAAATTGAGAGAAATCGTTGAATGTTGGGGGGGTCAGCGTGAAAATCCGCAATCAGTTGGCGGAGGGCCAATTCGCGAAAAGGACTTTTTATCCGTGTGTAGAGCTCGCGACATGACGGAATCGCACGCAGGGTGGTAAAAAGAGAAAGAAGTATAAGAAAAAAAAGAAAAAAAGGAAATAGAAAGTATACAAGGGATGAGAACGGAGATTAGGGTGGATAGGGTGGAACAAAGAACCGGAAGAAGAGACGTACTCTTGGGATGCGGCGATTTGTGCTATAGAAATAAACGACTCTGTCCAACTTCGTAGTCAGTATCCCTATATCCGTAGTGGGAACCTTAAAAGCTACGCTTGCTATCTTGTGTCGGTGAACTTGTTCGAAGGGTCGCAAAGGGCGGCTAGAGAGCGCGGACTATTGCGAGGCAAAAAATACAAGATACCTGATATATTAGAATCTTGATTCGCTAGAATCCTACAGCGACATTTTTCTAATCTTCCGTATGATATCCCCGGTCCCCCGACTGCATTTTCGATTTCTTTATCCTCGTGGGACAAGATCCCGTTAATTAATACGACAATGGAATGCCGCTGAAATATTATACGACGAAATACATAATTCATCGGCGTTTGGCGATTACGAGATTTTCTTTTCTCGTTGTTCCAATTCAATTTTCTCGTTGATTAGCTCGTCTCTTTATTCGTTTTATTGTCCATTTTTGTTCTCAAAGATCCTTTTTTTTTTTTTTCGAGTAAACAAGTGAGCAAATCAGGCGCCGTCAGGTCGTTGCGAACTGTACGATGTAATTTCTACCTCCTAACACCTAATTCCAACTCGCTATCCGTTAAATTAGCTTCCTTTTCTCAAGCTAAGGTCGGCAGAGCTCGGGTAGAGGTACTCACCAACCAACCAACGTATAAGTTATATACCAAGGAATAGTCCGCACGTATACACTTTTCTAAGTACCAACAAGCACGGGAAAATGGGCCGCTGTCTTAACTTTAACTTAATTTACCACCCGAAGTTCTGTGTCGCCGTAATTTTCTTGCCCTTCTTACGCTATGCTGGTATATATTTATATCACTTCAATTTGTAATTCTCGGATAGCCCTGAGAGCTGGTTTCTTCGGCTCACTTTTATTTATATTATACATATATATATACCGTACCTATACATCTATACCTATATTTTACGAATTCAGAATCCCGCGTGTAGCAAAACTCCGCGGAGCCTGCAGCAATTTGTTTTCCCAGACCAAATCGAAAAGACGAACCCACGAAATGGAATTTACTCTACATACTTTTCTTTCGTTGAGCCCTTCCCCTCTCCACATCTCTCGCCTTTTGCATTTTCCCTTTCAACCCCTCGCTTTTCGTCAGCTTTTTGCCTCTTGCTTCTTTTCCCAAATATATATCTCGTCCTTTCTCACGTTTCAATTCCGTCTCGAACAACAACTTTGTTTGCACCGAATTTGAATAGGGTTCAGCTCTGTTGACGTTTTAGCATCCTCTTTTATTCCTCTCATCTTCAGCGGCTAAGTTTTTACTTTTTACCGATATGATCCGGCGGAAACTCAAGGGCTATTTTTAAATTGCTTTAATTATGATTTGTCAAGACAATCTTTTCTCAACGATCCTCATTGACTTGATCGGACATTTGAATAAAAAGTTATACGTTCAGGCTTACCTCGTAACGTTTATTTGATCGAAGATTTCAACTGTGCCAAGGTTACGATATCCGGAGAACAACATGCTGTTTCCCTTTAATCCTGATCCCCTTCCGTCGATTGCAGCGTGGATGATGCTTTTGTTGGTAACCAGATAAGAACCCCAATCGACGTTGAACCTTTCGGTAACCTGATACGAGTCGGGACCACCGTATCTAGAACACGATGAATAAAGAAAAGAATAATCAAAGATCTTCACACATTTCGAGATATTTGTTAAATATAAAGTTAGAAGAGTATTTGAGTTTCCGTGAGCTGCTGACTCAGCCCACCTCATCCCCTCGATCGTCTGCAATTGTGTTCGGATAGAAAAAAGAAACTGAAGATAACAGAAAATAAATAGTTGAAGGAAATAAGGGAGGACAAAATCGCCGCAGGTTGTACCGAGGAAAAGTAGCTAGCTTAGTCTTTTATTGTTCAATTTTTTTCTGAGAGAAAAAGACAATCTGCAAAAGTTTGATACTGTTCGAGAATAAAATGGCAACGAATTTCATTTATATTTGAGGTATATATATTTTACAAAGATCCTTGGCTCGGATTTTCGCTGCGTCAATTTTTTATTTTTTTCAACCGATTGTTTGAAATCCTTTATAATTAACGAGAAGTCTTCGCGAAAATTTATTACACAGAATTATTGCCGAAGCAAAATAAAAGCTGTTTGATATCGTTGATTGTTTTCTCCGTGGTATTTTACATATTTATAATTGATTCGTTACCATGAAATCAGTTACAGCTTTTCTCATCGATTTGTTGAGAAACGTATGAAACGGAATTTTTTGTAAATATAACAAAATGATGTTTTTTAGTCCGAGAATTATACGTGTAAACACAGGTATATTCATATAACATATTTGCGGATTTTAACGTCTAACACAAATACTTAATTAATCCCATATCCCTGCTGTCAGATTATCTAATGAAAATGGCAGGAATAAAAAGAGGAGAGAGATCGCCATGGAATATTTTTTTCTCCCTTCGTCGCATGCTGTATTTAATTCGACTTTGTTTTTTTTTACTTCGTTGCTTTTATTTTCATTTTCTTCTCTCTCTTTTCCCGTCTCTCTCCCTATTTGCACAGATCACGTGTATCGACTTTGAAAATCCCCGGGGGGGTTTTCAGCAGTACGTCATTGCAGATAAGCGAAACGCCCCTCGCTGGTCCAGCAGAGTAACAGCAGCAGCAGTGGCACCAGCAACATCCGCAGTGTCCAAACTCCATAGAGTTCGCGATCGAATCGCTCTCGGATTTTTTCCCCTCGATTCAGCTGGTTCGTCGACTAGCTTCCGCTTCTGCTTTTATTTTTGCTTCTAGTCTAGCCGCAACGAATTCTTCAGCAATAAACCTTCGTTGTTTCATAATAAAAAATTCTCGATACATTATTTTCGTTGAAACTTTTCACGTAAGAACAAACTTTTAAACATTCGAAGTTATTGCACCACAATTTTTATTGTCCGTTATCACCAATTCTATTTTGTACGCTAGATTGTTTGAAATATGCGGATATTGATATGTATCGATATCCCTATTTTAATTTAATTATTTTTTACATTTTTTCCTCAATTAAAGGGAAGGTGGTCGAATGATAACAATTTTTTGTTGATCAGAGGATACAAAAACTCACCGTTCGATTCACGTGGAGGACTTTTCGTGGTTAACTTTATAAACGGGATAAATGAACAATGTATTTTCATTACACAGTCTCTGCGCAGTTTATTTCTTTTTTTTTTTTTCATTCGTTCCCCTTCAGTCTCTCTCTCAAATTAGTTCGATTGAATTTCAAAAGTATTTAATAAAGTTCAATGACTACATACCTTTTCGGTAATATTACACTGAACTTTATCGAAGTTTCAAGTTATATTTACAAACGGTACAAATGGGCAATTCCTATACAAATGTTACGCCGGTTTTAAGGAGCATAAATTCTTTGCTCCAGTAACAGCGATACTTTTGAATCGTTTAAAATAAGCGTTATACGCGTCTGCGAGACTTAGGAAAAACATCCCTTTGTTATAGGTATCTATGTACAACGTATAAAGTATATGTTCACGAAATAGGATTTTTTATTTTTTCCGTCCTACAAAAGTCGATTTAAACTTTTCCTTTTCTTTTTTTTCTTTCTCTCGAAAAAGTTTTTTTTTTCAAAAGCATGCGCCACGGCTAGGTCTACAAATTAGCCATTATTAGGATTTACGCCGTAAGTTTGTATTATACACCATCCTTTCTTCAACCCAAAAACTACCCATTTCATACGATCCTCTCTCTATATCATCGTCCTTTTCGTTTTCGTACTATCACGTGCTTTTATCCCGCTCGCGTTATATGATATGTTACGGTATGTATATGCGTACAGCGAGCCTACCTTCATAAATGTACGCTTATGTACACGTATATATATGTATATATCTATAGTAAATGGGTACGTAAATTTAGCGAGCTGCCGAAAACATGGAAACACGCTTGCATATACGTATACGTATAGTATACCGTTCGCTGCATATCTAATGATGTTTTATGTCACGGTTTCGGAGCAGTTTGTTGTTCCGCGTTTTCCGGAAAACGGGTTGCGGTTGCAGACTCGGATATGTTTGCGTTATGAATTCGGAAATTCGTTGCCAGCTCCGTTCCCTGTTTACCATATTATTATACAATATTTTGATTGTGAGTCAATATTAATGAGGTAAAACAAACGAGACGCGTTGCACGGTGAATGTAATTTGTCCTTATCGTTACCGCGGACACCTATGGAAATTCGCATGTTCCTGAAATAATTAATTAAAACTCGGATAAATTTCGTCCACTGTTATCGAGATCTGCGACGAGAAAATAAATCTGTAAGAACGAGGAAAACTTTTTATACTCATTAATGAGGCTGACATTGTGTAAAGGTAATTATGTGTGCAGGCTATTATTACATGAAGGTAAAATGTAGGATATCCTCTCTCTGCAGCGGCACAACAGCCCTGTAACTCTATGTACAATATTACGTGTATATGGCTATATATATATAAATATATAGGTACATAGGTACTCCATTCTGGTGGAAGTTGAAATTCGTTAATATATCCATGGGAGGGTTGATACCGTGAGTATCTCGGTAGCAAAACCGCCGAGAGATTCGATTATTATAACCACGGTGCTTTTGCTCTTATATAGAGGCAGAAGAGGCGCCTCGTCGCCCAAGAAATATGGCTGCTTTTAGAGGACTGAAAAAAAAGCAGAAATGAACCGAAGGGAAAAAAGAAAGCAACAAATAAAAAAGAATACACACACACACACATAAAAAATGAAGAAAATGAGACCCGGTGAACTTTCAAAGCTTGCGAGTTAAGTGCTTTCATTGAAAACACTTGGAAGCATATAGTCGCAAGCTACGTAAGGCACGGTATACGCGGTAACATGCGTTATATTTATTCCCTACATGTGCAGCTCACAATCAGTTCCATTCTGTAACAAAGAATATCCCGAATTTCTATGCGGGAGAAGTAGAAAGCACGTCGGATACAAAAATTGTATCAACCTCAAAGGAAACAAACTGCACACAATTTTTCTCCGTCGATCGACGTTGTTGTCATTATTATTATTATCATCATTATTTTAAATACCCAAGAGTTTTTTTTTACTTACACGTATACGAGCATGGGATATTTTGTTGCTCCCGTCAAATCAGCGTTAGGAGGAAGGGTGAGTTTGACTTGTGCTTCGAAACCGCCGTCTACACGTACCGAGAATCTTTTTACATCGGGCATTGATTTCATAGCGACGACCGAAGCAACGCCGGAATTATCCTCCCAGTTGAATAGTTTCCTGTTGTCCTGGAAAAGCGAAGAACGAAAAATAAATAAATAAATAAACGAACAATAACGAAGGTAAGAAAATATTTTTCTTCAATTAGATAGCGTGACGTGTTGCATATATGAGAAACAGATTATATGGGAATAAAAAATGTGAACCGTACATTATATTACGATTTTTAAAACGGGGAAACATCAGCTTTTATTCTCATGACTATAACAAGTATTATTTTTTGTTTTTTTTTTTTATTATTTTCAACTTTGTGTACGTAGCGCATTTAAAGTGGCGTATAAACGAGGTCGTTTTAAAATTATCACTTTATACCGTATACAGTGTCGATTCTATGGAGTGGTGAGGTTCCCTTTTGTTAGGCGAAACATGATTTTCGCTATATAAAAAGGATAAAGATTTCGCGAGCCAAGTGGCTAAAGCTTAAATCTAGTGTCGAGCTCTGCTTCGACGCCGGTTTATGACAGCGTTTGATGAAGCGGTGAAACTTTATACTGCTGCAATGAACACTGAACTATGTCTTTTTGTATATATATATATATATCTATATATATAGATGTATATTATACTATATTATATACGTATAGGTATACACATAACGTAGGAGAACGAAGAGACTCTACAGACTCTTGAATTTTACCCGCAGTTGTTTCGGTTGCCAAAGCTTTTTGACTTATCGATCGAGGAACTCGACTTGTTGTTGGTCTTTCCGACCACCCTTATACTTTTTATTCCCCATTCACTTCCTCCCCCGAAAATTGTTTTAATTATACACGGGCAACAGTTAATCGCCTAATTACTACCCAAGAGGCAACCGACGACGAGGAGCCTGGAGATATACACGCCGATTTGCTCAAAATTTTCTCCTCCGTTTACTCTTCAATTTCTCCTTTTACTCCTCGTAACGCCTTCGATTCCCCGAAGGTTTCAGACTCCACTCATTTCTGATTTCCCAATTGTCGAAAAAAAAAAAAAAAAAAAAAAAAAAATCAAAATCAAAAGAAATAAAAATGAAATATCTAGTATATGCGTATAATTTATGTATAGGAACAAAGAAACGGATGAATAATTCCACAGGCACGTTTCATCCCTGCATTTTATATACCCAGCGCCGCGGCATGTGAAATTTATTTTTTATCAGCACGAAATCGCGGCAATTCTCAATTTCGAACATTTAAATTTCACGCGACGAGTGAAATTATTTTTCATCACGACTGCGGCCTTCTGTCTTTTGCGATTATTTTTTTTCGCGGTTCTCTTTCGTTTTTTTTTTTTCAATTTTTCCCGTCTCTCTTCATACGCTTTTCGCGTATGACCTGTTACTTTGCGAAGAGGACGAACGCGTTCGCGTGACCTGAGGCTAAATCACCGAGTGTAATTCATTCCACATTCGTCAGTTCGTATATACATACATGTATACATTAAAACAGAATGGCGAGTACGTATATCATGCACATAGTAATGTATGTACGTTACACCGGTTGGTAACACGATGGGTACGAAATGCAAAAAAAGGAAGGTAAAATAGAAGGAGAAAAAATCAGTTCTTGGACTAGTGTTCGGATTTGATGAAATAAGCGAAAATAAAAAGATACAATGAAGGGATGAAGAAGAATGAATCGTTAAATTTCGTCGGGTGTTTTGCACAAGCCAAAGTATAATTATACGAATTTAGTGGGATATATATATATATAATTCTATATATACATATACATACAATAGCGTGGAAAAGTTATACCTGCCATTAAACAAATGTTATAATTCTGACTCTTTCATGCCTGCAGGTAATTCGCGGTCATAAATTGTTGGAATTAGAATCCGTGAGGGCGAGAGTGAAAAAGGGGGCAAAGGTGCAGGAAGGAGGAGGAGGAGGAGGAGGAGGGCGGTGGAAGAAAATGAATGAAACGTGGAGGGCGGGGGGAAATTTAAAAGCAGCAGCTCCCTCCTGAATTGCGGGGGGTCAAAGTTGCAGGGTAAGATGTTGTATAATAATGGTTGTGACACGCGCCCAGGTATTCGCTAAGTGAATTCTAAGTTGAAATCACTTCTGTCTCTCAACTCCTCTTCAGTTTCTACTTCTGCTTTTGTCGTCGTTCGTCTCTTTATTCTCCTTCGCATCTCCTCCACGCGTTTTCGGTTCTCAACAACTTTCGCGTCTATTATTGTCTTCGAAAAACACCTTCATTCTAGTACCCGACGCCTAATGCTATAAGCTAAACAAATTATAATATCTAACTAAGTTTTGTCATTAATAATCATCACATGAATCAATTGTGACTGGTAATTTTCAATGGATCAATATTCGAACGATTAAATGAGGTATGACGTATTTCAATGGATTGCAAAAAATATCTATTCATCCCCATCAATATTTCACGTCCATATGCATCATGTATTCAGACGCATCTTTTCTCTTTCAGATTCAGCTGTTCAGTTTTGAAAATAATTTAATACCATATATCTGTAATACTTTGAAAAAATTCTGCATTTTATCGATATAGTACAGAGAGAATTGACTTTTGTAAGAGCGTATGTACATACATATGTATGTGTACTTACATGTGTATGTATATTAGCTATACATTTTACCGATCGGTTATTCATCTATTCAAATTATTATTATTATACCTTTGGAAGGGAGCGACGGTGAAGCGGGTGGTCAAGTATTATGGCTTTAATTACATCTGGATGACGCCACTCTTGAAATTACTTCTATGACATGTATATATATGTATGTGTATAGTATATTCGCACACTGGTGTACGAGTACACGACATGGAATAATTGCGGATGAAATCAACGTCGTAATATGTAAATGTCAAACATAGTTATCAACAGTCCGTTGATCGGTCGCAAGCCTTATTATTATTTTTATCACGTACGAAGTTGAAGGGTTGCTAATTAGTTTCGCATTCCGAACCTCGAACTTGATGAAAAGAACAACGTAACAATTCACAACCACCACCACTGATACGTTTGCAAGTTTTCGAAACGACGTATATCCGCGCGTATTTTATTCTATTCCCTTATGATCTTAGTTTGTACGATTTTTTTTTCCATCCTTTATCTACCCTCAATATTTCTTCAATTCTTTGCGTTGTTTTATTTTTTTTCATTTCGATTTGTTATTTTTTTAAACAACTCCCGCAAGTTATTCCCGCCGCAATATCCGATGATTATACCGAGATGAAAAACCTCCGCGTTAAAAGCTTGGAGGATTTTCTTTGAACTTTTGCACTCTTTAATTTGCACATAGAAAATACCCGTATAGTTATACCATTGGAAAAAAGAACGAAAAATAAATAAAATAAAATAAAAACTCCACAAGAAAAATATATCTACGTATATAATATAAGTACAGAAGGAGAATAGACGCCGGAAGGAAAGCTCGCAAGAGAAAAATGAGAAAGAAAATAGGAAAGAAAAAGAAAAAAAAAGTTTCAATCAAGCGACCGCGCTTGCGGAAGCACGAGGTTAAAAACACGAAATTTTTTATTCTGAACATTGCAACTTTTTATGCGACGAATAATTTTCTCTTTATCTTATCGGTATATACGAACGATGAATCACAGAAGAAGCTGGTTTATGATAACAATGATAAAGAGAAAAAGCAATAAAAAGAAAAGGAGGGTGAAAATTTTCTTGGGGATCGGATTTAAGGTAGAAGCTTGTCAATGGATTTGAGACGAGGAGCATTTTGATTGTGTCTGAATTGAATTGAGAATTGAATAATGGGGTCAGAAACTTTCGCCATTCAACTGAGGAACGAGAGGTTGAGTTCAAAGAGGATGAGAAGGGTGAAAAAAAACGTTGGAGAGGAGGGGGGTAGAGAGAATAATGCTAAAATTCCGCATGGAACTGCCACAGTGTATCGCCTTCGTTTCGTTCATTTTCCGCCTCCTCAGCTGTGCTCCTTTTGAAAAAACCATTATCATCGCGCCCTACCCCACGCGCACTTCTGCACCGATCATTACTTTCTCTCGCGCGCGCGTTTCACCCTTTGAAAATTCATAAAACTCCTTCGGAATATGATCCGGAGAAATTCAGAACCGAAAAAAAAAAAATACATCGTTCGCGAATGACTCACCTTCGCGTAAACTGATATTTCCGGTACTCCGGGTCCCGCGCAGGTCAGAACGTAGTGTGAATTATCCTTGGAAAGTTTAGCGGTGTTGTAAAGGCAGTAGGTATCCCCGTTGGTATTTTTTACACCGCAACTTAGACATTCCTGTTTGAATTCCCTCCTCGATATATCCACCCGATAAAGATGCTGCTGAGCCGGATCGGAAGGGGCCGTCGCGAGGTAGTATCTGAAATAATAAAAATAAATATAACGTTCGATAAATTATCAACGTATATACGATCGGTGCGGTATCTGAAATATCACGCGAAAAATTTTCAGGTATATCTGGTATATCTGTATGTATCTATAACTTTCTTGACTTATGTCCCGTATGAAAGACGGCGGGAGGGGGGGGGGGACGGAGGGGAAGAAAAAAGAAGAGAAAAATAAATTTGACAGAGGAATGGAGCGGAGCGATACCCGGGATTCCCGGATGTCCGGGTCTTCCGCACCTCTATTTTCTATCGGGTAATACGATCGTATCTAACACCTAACTGCCCTCCCCACGTGCTTTCTCACGATCAAACTTTTACCTAAAAAAAAAAAAAAAAGAAAAAAAAAAAGTAATAAGAAGAGAAAGGGGATCGTATACAACGGATTTTTTCTTTCCATTGGAAATTAGAAGCGAGTTTGAAAATATCTGATTTCTCAAGATTTTTTTTTTTTCTTTCTAACCGCTGGCTGTTCACATTTTCAACTCGGGGCGGGTTCTGGTTACGAGACTCCGAATGCCGAGACCGATGCTACCGGTTGAACGAACGGGGTGTTCAAATTAATCCATTCTGAATTGTGCGGCATCATCCATCTCGCAGACTTCTCATCGCCGTCTTAATACTCGCTAGTTTGTGACGCCTATATCTGTCTGAAATTCTCAAGTTCAAGCGACGCTCTCCCGTCCCCTCAAAATTTCTCACCGTACCCACGGTGTACGAACCCATTCCAGATACGTATACGTCGTCGCGACTGCCCTCCCTTCCTCCCACCCTCCACCCACCCTCGATATATATTATCCTTACCCCCAGATGGAGGAAAGGGGGGTGGGAGGGAGGGAGGGAGGAGGGGGGGGGGGTGACCATTATCTCCTAAGATATTGAATTACGAGATAAACTCATCCTCGCGCTAACCTCAAGCCTTAACCTCAGCCGCTGGTATTCTATCCATGCCCTATAATACTTAGGTTTTCGTATGCATGGGTGTAGTATAAGGTAACTCTTGGGTTGTGCATATCCTTTAGTACGAAGGGGTGTGAGATGAAAGTTTGTTATACTCAGCGACGAAAGTTTATCATCTTAGTTTGGAAGGTGCTCGCTACAAGTTAGAACTTAGGTGGCTACATTGTGTGCATAGTTTATATATTGAGAATAGTAAAGAGCGTAGGTACATATATATATATATATAGCACGAAACGGGTTCTTGCAAAGATTGAAGTAGGCTCGTTAGCCATTTAGTTACTTCCTCTATTCTAAAACTATATATATATATGTGGGATGAGTGGACCGCGCAGGGGTGAAACATCGGTGTAATATGCAATAGGCTGTATTTAATTGGTACAATCGGTATGCTACATATATGGCTAGGTGCCGTCTCAGGTGATACTGAAATCATTGCCGAAAATTACCCCCCTTATCCCCGCGTCGTCACACGAAATCGCCCGAGACTGACTCGTCAGCCTCGTGGTTCCTCGGTCCCACAGCTCGGCCATCCTGGACTGCGTCGTCTGCCTCAGACGACGCTGCTGTGCTAGTATGCGGTCTCTCCACGAAACCTCTCCAAGGCTTCATATGGTCAGCTGAACAGGTGGTGTTAATTGGGCCTTCCCCTTCAATTTTGGTGACTTCGTAACGGTCCTTGGGATTTACTTTGAGAATTCGGTACGGACCTAGGAATTTAATCCGCAACTTCAGGCCAGCACCGAACTGCGTGCGCTTTATTGCTACCAAGTCTCCGACCTGGTAAGGGGTGGCTCTTCTCCTCCTTCTGTTGTATGTCCTGGTATTTTCCTCCTGGATTGCCATTATTCCTTCCTTGGCCTGGCGGCGTGTCTCGTCACGAGATTCTCGGAAGTTATTCCTCCCTTCCCCATCAATTAGTTCTTGAAGATTGGGATCTTCCGGCTGTCTCATCCTCACGCCATAAAGCAATTCGAATGGCGTACAAAGGATGGATCTCTGATAGGTGCCATTGATGGCTCTTTGGACGCGGCTCACGTGTTTAAACCACGCCATAGGCTCGTCGACAGATAATTTCGTAAAGACTCCAATCAGGATGCTGTTGATCCTCTCAACTTGCCCATTCCCGCGAGGCACGCCCGTCGTAATTGTCAGGTGTTCTATTCTCTGGTTTTGACAATACTCCTCGAATTCCCCTGCTGTGAAGGCTGTTCCCCTATCGGTGATGATTCTCTTGGGGTTTCCAAAGGTCTGCTGATGGACCAACATCTTGGTCACCACTTCGTTGGACCCGGTTGCTTTGGTCGGGAAGAGCCATACGAATTTTGTGAATCCATCTACTATTACCAGCAAGTAACTGTAACTCTTCCTAGTCGAGGGTAGGGGTCCGATGTGGTCAATGTGCAACGTCTGCAAAGGTAGCTCCTCTTTCGGGATTGGATGCAGGAATCCTTCTCCTTTACCTCGTTTCTGATTCCCTAAAATACACGGAATGCAGTTTTGTATGTACTTTTCAACTTTTACCTGCATGCCGTCGATTCGGTATTCTCGGGCAATCAGCTCCATCGTCTTTCTGGCCCCAAAATGTCCGATGTCATGGGCCCTCTGGATAATCTCCTGTTCCATGCCCTCAGGGATGACCAGTTGGTCACCCTTGTACAGTAGGTTGTTGTGTATAGAATAATCTTCGTATTCTCCATACTCAAGCAATCGTCCGATCGTCCTAATGTGTTCGTCCGAGTGTTGTGCCCTCTCCAATCGCTCCAGAAATGCGTCTCGTATCAGCAGGCATGTCGGGGCCCTGCTTAGTGCGTCTGCATGACGCATCCTGGTGCCAGCTCGGTGTTCTATTTCGTAGTCGAACTCTTCCATCAACATGCCCCATCGTGCTACTCTTGGTGCAAGTTCCTTCTTCCGCATAGTGAGCTGGAGAGCAGAGCAGTCTGTAACAATCTTAAAGTGTATGCCTAGTAAATAAATTCTGAACTTTTTTAGCGCCTCCACGACGGCTAGGACCTCCAGTTCGTAGCTGCTGTACTTCCTTTCCGCCTCCGTCGTCTTCCTACTCATGTAATGCACAGGGTGTAGTTCCTGGTCTCCCTGTGACCTCTGTAGGAGTACTGCTCCATAACCTTCTTGTGATGCGTCGGTGTGGATCTCTGTCTGTAATTTTGGATTGAAAATTTGCAATACTGGCGCTGATGTTAAAGCTTTCTTTAGTTCCGTGAACGCTTGATGCTCCCTCTCTCCGAAAACATAGCTTCGATCCTTTTTCAGCATATCGCTCAAGGGTTTGGCGATCTTGGCATAGTCCCTTATAAATTTCCGGAAATATCCTGCCAATCCCAGAAAGCTCTGTATTTGCTTCAGCGTGGACGGTCGTGGGAAGTCAGTTAAGGCGGCAACCTTCCTCGTCGAGGGCTTAATGGTCCCGTCCTGCACCACGTATCCCAGAAATTCTATGCGGCGGTTCAGCAGTTGACATTTTTTCCAGTTGATATCCAGGCCGTGCTTGCCTGCCGTTTCTAGCGTCTGTTTCAGTCTTAGGATCGCCTCGTTCTCATATGATGTACCGCTGGAACACGGCGGGGGAGTTACAGAATCCGAACGGCATTCTTCGGAACTCATATTGTCCGGTTGGCGTCACGAAAGCAGTATACTTCTGGCTTTCTTCCGCGACCTTGACATGGAAGAAGCCATTTCTCAAGTCTAGGGTAGTGAAGACTGCAGCCCCTGCCAATCTGTCCAACATATCTTCGATTAATGGTAATGGAAAATGTTCTCTCACCACTACTTTGTTCAATGGACGGTAATCGATACAAATCCGTGGCGTCCCATCCTTCTTGCGGACCACAACCACAGCGCTAGCGAATTCGGAGATGCTGTGGCGTATGATTCCTCCTCTCAACCACTCATCTATTTGGGCGTCGACTTCTCTCTTCTCCCTCGGTGCCAGGCGTCTTGGTCGGCATGCTATTGGCGTCTCGTCCTTCAGTACAATTGATACCTGTACCGGTACCTCTTCTTCTCCCGTCGGTTGGTATTCGTCGACGAGTTTTTTGACCTTATCCCGCCAATCAGCGCTGATATGTGAAAACATTTCATCAGTGAGTGATATTAATAACAAGTAATCCTCACCTGGCCAGACTTTCGCGTCGTGCTTGCTCAGCTGGACCACGGCGTGGTTCAACAAGTCTGCGCCTAGTAGCGCTTTTGTGGGAATAGTGTCTCCTGACACTACCCTGTAAGTCAACGGGTAGCATACCCCGTCAATTACCGTCATCACTTTCAATCGTCCTTTCGTGCGGATTTTCCCTCCGCTTGCGGCAGTCAGTTCCTCTTCTACGCTGTCCAACCCATGGAGGCCAAGCTCGTCGCGGAGATCTTCCCTCAGTATGTTGTAGGTGCTTCCACTATCCAACAGGCATTCTACGCCGACTCCGTTGATCTCGACCTTCTTGATGCAGGCGTCAAGGCCGGCTGCCCCTATGTGAAGCGTTGCTGGTGGGTTTCTTTCCTGAGTGTCCGTTGGACTGGCTACAATCTGAGGGCAAGCTGGTGCAATATGCCCGAACTTACGGCATCTGAAGCATTTTGGGCCCTTCTCTTGGTGTCTGCAGTCCTTACTCAGGTGGCCTCTCATGCCGCAGTTATAACATAGCGTCGATTGCGCTGGCGTACTCTTGACGCTGCAGCTGGTCTCGCTTCCACCTGGGGATTTACCAAAAGCTTTCTTAGTTGATTGCTTATTGACCGAAAGCTTACCCCTTATTGCTTCGTAATGCCGCATCCTCTCTCTCAGCTCCGTAAAGTTGGTCGCCCCGTACAGGATCACTTTGTTCGACTCGTAGTCGCGTATGCCATCGACTATGTATTGTATCACTACAGCTTGGTCTAGTTCCACCCGGTTGGCTAGCCTTCTCATTTGCAAGATATACTCCTGGTAGGTTTCGTCGTCTTTCTTCTTGCGGTTCGCTAGCATCTCGTGGATCTCCTTACTGTCCGTTTTCGTTTTAAATTCGTCCATCAGCTCTCTCTTCATCTCATGCCACGCTGCAAATGTGGTCTGCCCGTCAAGCCACAATCTTGCTGTGCCCTCCAAAGCTTTTTTGGCAAAAACCAAGGTTTGCAGTGGCGTCCAATTAAATAAACGACTGTTCTCTTCCAGCAGCCCTATCCACTTCTCCACTGGAAACGCTCTGTCATCCCCAGAGAACTTAGGAATCGTTCCCTCCACGTCTCTAAATTGTATCGCTCCCGGTTCTCGTCGTCCCGTTCCGCGGCCTCCTGGCCCCTCGCTGGCCATGTCGTTCGCGGCGGTAGCTCGCCCGACTCCAAATGTTGCCAATTGTCTTCGGACCTCCTCAACCTCACGTCTCAGCTGTTCATCTGGTGCGGGCTCGCTGGTAATGTCTCGCTGACGTTTCAGCTCGGCAATTTCCGCGCGTGCTTCCTCCAGCTCTGCCCTCAGAGTCTCGGTTAGCCTGTTTGGGGAAGAACGCTGCTGCAGCTGTCGTAAGGTCTCAATTTCTACATGTGCAGCTTCCAGGTCACGGCTGAGCTGTTCCACCGCCCTTTGATTCGCGCGCCTATCCCGCTCTGACTCCTCATCCGATCGCGGCAGCGGCATTTCTTGACAGGTAGATACACTTCGGTTCGCCCTGTTTGTATACCAACTGTCCTCGTTGTTTTGGATACTGCCTCACTCACTGTATTGTTCCCGTTCTCTATCAACACCGCGGGTTATGATGGCCGCTTGCCCGTAGGTTCACCGTAACACACACACAGACCGAATCGTCTTAACGTCTAATATTTCAAATTTTATCGTCTCACTCACTCCGTTTTTCGTCCATAGATTTCCGGCGTTTTTCATTCACCTTCAATCACTTATTCGTCTCATCGTCTAAATGCACATCTCATTGCCTAACTGCACATCTCATCGTCTAACATATGAATAGTCTAACCGTCCAACTGTCTTCTCAAAGCAATCTTTTCACCCAATTCACGTCTCGATCGCACCCACCGCTTCACCTCACGTCTTATTCCGATTTCACCAACCCAGCTTTTCACCTCGCGAGTCACTGCAGATCCCGGTTGAGCCCCCAAATTTGGGGGATTAGTGGACCGCGCAGGGGTGAAACATCGGTGTAATATGCAATAGGCTGTATTTAATTGGTACAATCGGTATGCTACATATATGGCTAGGTGCCGTCTCAGGTGATACTGAAATCATTGCCGAAAATTACCCCCCTTATCCCCGCGTCGTCACACGAAATCGCCCGAGACTGACTCGTCAGCCTCGTGGTTCCTCGGTCCCACATATATATATATACATACTCGAACCTTTGTTATAATTTTCTATTCAAAGTTTAAACGGTACAGTGCAACGTTACAAACTCGAATTAAATCAGACGACCGGGGTCGCTACAGTGCCGTTGCAGCTGTGCGCCGGGCGATGATTAATTTTTCAATTAAATTTCGGCGAATAAAAAAACACATCCACCGTGCAAAAAGCGAAATTTCGGACGGGGTATTCGTCGGGGGAGGGGGGGGTTGCGTTCTTGGACCAGAGGGGAGGGGGGTTTGAGAAACGGCGACAATTTGCTGACACGGTTCTACTCTACACCTTGAATGCAATTAACGTAAAGTTTACTCAAAGCATTAGTAGTTAAACTGCTGATACTCTCAAACTGCAATCTAATTACTATACCTACTATCCGCGTGTATATATATATACGGTATGGAGAGAAAACGGAAGACCACCGCTAGGTAAGGAAAGGGTTAAATTACGCCACCGATCCGTGACTTTGCACATCAAGTAGGAGGTGTAGGCCTTGAGCTCAAATACCGGAACACGGTTGTCGTCGTCGTCGTCGTCGTCGTCTCCATTCGTTCTCGCAAATTTCAATCTCTTGCGAATTAATTAGTCGTGTGAAAATATTTTCGTCGAAAACATTTCCAGAGTTACGTACGTACGTACGTACGTATACGTATATGTATTACATGTATCCACTGAGGTAAATATCTTTCGTTGTTATCTTACACCAAAGAGTTGGCTTCGTCCCAGGAAAGTATCTCAGTAACTACGTGAGTGCCCGAGGTAAGGGCGGTTGTGACTGGGGAACCGGAGGTAGCATTTGTCACCATTACCAGGTGCCGCCAGTCCCCAGAGTCACCCTGATTTTGGGGAAGAATCAACAGAAAAGCAGTTCCATCATTGCTGTATATCGGTGGCTCGAATTGGTCCACCCAACCGGCTGTTTCGACGTAGGAAAGCGCCTGAAATGCCAATTAAACGAACGTAGGTAAAGAATTATAACGACATTTGTAGAAACTCCTTTGCAAAGCGAGATGGAACGCAGAGAAAAAAAAAAAAAAAGGAAACCATCGAACAGATAGAACAGAAAAAATATTACCGTGTCGCAAACGTTCATCGCGGGTTCGCAGAGTTGAACGTAGGCTTGATTTTGCACCCTATTCATCCATGTGGCCGAGACGAGATTATTTGTGGGAAAATCTACAGCAGCTAGTATCCGTTCTACGTTATCCAGTTGAGTCGGATGGAGTATTTCAACCAACGTAACGTTTCCGTTCGCCGCAAGCTCGAGATCGACGTACAAAAGTTTGATCGTTGGATTCGTGGTCCCGCTCTGAAAAATAAAATGCATAACGCACAATGAAAAGACACGTGAGAAAAAAAAAATATGCGCGTCGTTGATGTGAGAGATAAAATATTTAAACAGAAGAGAAAACAAATGTTCAGGTATTTTTAGAAATTTAGCGTTCGTCTCTTTTTTATTTTTTCCTTTTTTTTTTGTTTTTTTTTTTTATTGAACTCTCTGGGGAAGAAGCTGTACGGGGGTTTGAAGAACCGCACGCATTTTTCTTTTCCTTCTATACGAAATAATGGTCAAACCGTAAATCTGTCCGGGGCGGTAAAAAAAAAAAAGAGAAAAAAAAAAACCCCAAAGCTGAAACATCGACCGTGTCCAGAAAATAAATAAAATACGAGTAGAGTGAGATTTTTTGTTGCTGTTTTATTTTTTTCAATTAATTTTTTTTATCGTTCATTCGTTTCGGTTTTCAGTAAGTTCACATTGCTTTTTCAGATAGAGTAAAGTAGAGCAAAGTAGAGCTGTTACGTATGATTTCGATGTTCATACGCGTTGGGGGTATGCAAATATATTGACATTGATAAACGACGTGGTGTGATGCAACGACGCGCGACGTTGTACAAAATTGATGAACATAACGAGAGAATATCGTCAGAAGTAACGTTAATGATCGGTAATAGGTATGTACATTGGAAAAGTGTCCTCGAATCGATTTCGAAGATACTTCATTTTTCACAAAGATATAATTCAAATATTAATAATTTTAATAATATTGATAATCAACGCATAAATTGTTAAGTCACCTTTTCATGATGTAAAATGACGCAAGGCATGGAAAGAAAAATATTTGTGGATTTTTTTTTTTTTTTCTATCGTACACTCGGTGCCTCTGATTCTGAACTGAAGGCCTATGCTTTGGTATGGCAGAATTGGACAGAATTGATCTCGCTCAGTGTACACTCGACCATTTAACTACCGAGACATTATATATTTACTTTTTTTATACGGTTACATGGAATTTCGCAGAAAAATCACTGCAAAGGAATGCCGCCGACCGGCTGGATCAAAGGGTCGATTTACGAGGTGTGAACAAGATCTTTATCAGGTGATGACAGCTCGTCTGACACCTGCTAACAATAGGAGCGAGAAAAAAAATAAGGAAAGGAATTTCACACCTCGTCGTCTAGTCAAAAGCTATAAATTATTTTTGAATTGATGGCGCGTGCCGGCCGTCAAGATGCCTGACACACGTGTAAAAATGGGAAGTCGCATAATGTGTTGCGAACTTCTTTGTGATTGGGCGAGCCGGAGCTGAACACCGAACTCCGCGCGGACTGCATTTGCCCAATGATTTTTATATATGGATTTTGGTGCGAGAAAGCTCAGCGTGGTGGGAGCGTAAGAGACGAGGCGGTACGCCGCGCAGCGGTAGCAATACGAATAAGATCGAGAGCGCTCGAGTGCGGCGCGCCGAAATATGAAACCTCTAGTTACACGTGCCGTCACGTTTTTCACGATATCCTGGGAACGAATGATCGAAATTTGGCGATGGAATTCGAAGTTACGAGATGTAAGACCGAGCTTTGCTAGAGTCAGCATAGCCAGCAACGTAGCGCTTTGTTGTGATACTTCACCTTCGGGGCTGAGCAGAGGTGACGCCCCACAACAAACCGCGCGCCCGTGGCTACCTGACTCCAGATAAGCTCGGGCTCCCTCGCAGACCGAGAAATTCGAATATTTAGATCCATGCATGGATTGCGACGAATCAAAGTGGATTTACAACTAACAATAAAACCACTCGACATATCTTGTAATTTTTCTGCTCCCAACAGCGAATAATTGACGATTACTCGCTCGATTGCACGAGTAGATGATTTTGGCTTTTAGATTTGGATTTCGGAGCTGATTATACGTGAGATTACTCTTGAAAAACCAAAAAAAAAATCTATTTTCGAGCAAAAAATAAATCATTTTTTTAATTGGGTTTAATATGCTTTTCTGACGTATTTTGATCTCAGGAATTCGAATCTGGAAGAAAAATTGATCTACCTCTAAAATTGACCGAGTTATCGCCAATTTTCAGCTTTTTGGGGTCAAAAATAAAAAATTGATTTTATATTCTATATTAATGTAATTTGAGCTCAGGAATCCGAATCTGAAAGAAAAATTGATCTATCTTCAAAAATAACCGAGTTATGCTCATTTTTTCGCATTTTTTCGCATAAATTTGAGGATATCTCGAAGGGAAAAAATCGTAGCTCAAATTGGACAACGGATTCGTGTTCCTGAGGTCAAAATACATAAGAAAAGTGCCATACGATCAATTTTTAAGAATAAAAATTTTTGGTGAAAATTTGAAAAAATCGTAAGGGGTACCCCTTGGAAAAATCTCAAATTTTGGCCAAAAATTTTTATTTTTAAAAATTGATCGTATGGCACTTTTCTTACGTATTTTGACCTCAGGAACACGAATCCGTTGTCCAAATTGAGCTACGATTTTTTCCCTTCGAGATATTCTCAAATTTGTACCAAAAAATGCGAAAAAATGAGAATAACTCGGTCATTTTCGCAGATAGATCAATTTCTCTTCCAGATTTGCATTCCTGAGCTCAAAACACGTCAAAATAGATTAAAAAATCAATTTTTTATTTTTGGCCCCAAAAAGCTGAAAATTGGCGATAACTCGGTCAATTTTATAGATAGGTCAATTTTTCTTCGAGATTCGAATTCCTGAGGTCAAAATACGTCAGAAAAGTGCCCTACGATCGATTTTAAAAATACTTCATTTCTGGCTCAAAAATCGAAAAAATCCTTTTGGAGTTTTTTCGATTTTGGAGTAAAAAATCAATATTTTTTTTTTCCAACCGGTTTTTCTAGGCTATTCTCATGTATTTTGATCTCTGGAATCAAAATCTGAAAGCTAAATCAATCTATCTATGAACTTGATAAAGGTATCGCCAATTTTTCAATCCGAAAAGTGATAAATTGAGACTTCTCGATGGGATTCATTCCTTGCTAAACTTACTCAATGAATCGGTATTTCCGTCAGAATGTATACATGTTCTTCGTTTCATTGATGAGAAAAAAGTTCGAAAGAAAAAATAAATAAATAATTAAAACAGTTAAAAAATCAATTAAGTCAAGATAAAAGGGCATAAAAAATTTCAAACTACGTACATATACTATATAACCAATTGAATTTGCCACGCGAGTCGGAATATCAGGAGAGAGTGTATACGTATATATATATATAATTCGGTGAAAATTGTTGGGGCGGCGCGTACTTGATCCAAAGCTATTTGAAAGCGCGTGAATCATTGTGATTATTCATTCACCATTGCACGTGTTAATTTCTCTGTATATTGAGTTTCAAAGCTGTACAACAGCAGCGGCAAAGCTCCACAGTCGAGCAAATTCAACGCTTGGATTAACGTATCTATAGCTACTACACTGCTATCGCTGCCCCTCCCCTCATCCCCTTCAAAATTTACGTTGAGACACGCGAATTTGCTCTTGGACTTTGAAATTCTATATAACACGCGCGTTTTCGTGGTCGGATTAGCGAGCCCATAGAAGCGTAGAAACATAAATGTGTAGGTGCGTACGCGTACCTGTGTTACGTGAAGTTATGTCATCGAGATATCTACCACCCAAAAGCTCATCCTATAGTCTTCGACAAATCAGATTTACACGCAATATACTACACGCACACGGCGAATGAAATGGAAAGAAATCGGAACGATAAAACGCGAGAAATAATCGAAAACGAAACAGATTTCTGATCTTAAGAAATCGTCGGGTGCGCAGGCGATCGACTTATGACGTGTGCGATTTATTTGTCTGTTTATTTTTTTTTGCGTTTTACGTTTTTCATTTTTCATTTTCGTCTTGACGTGGAAGGGTAGGTATACGTATAACTCGGCTTATCTTTTTCTGGTCTTCTGAATCATTTCGAAACTCTTTTGCCGCACGAGCTTTACAAAAGATATATACCGGAGGTCGAAAGGCATGGTTATATTCATGCGGGTTATATACGCGAGCACGTCCTATCGCTGAAAATCGTTTAAAATCCACTCCTGAAAGTCTCGCGATTTTTTTTTGGTCGCCTTTTCGCGATAATAAAATGAGAAGAAAAGATCAAGGAAAGAAGAAAAACGGGGAAAGAAGAAAAACGGAAATCAAAAAAATTAAATAAAATAATAAAAAAACGAATTCATAACGAATATCAAGATGAAAGATTTCAGAAATATATGGTCGTGCACCACAGGTTCTTTCACGATATAAAAAGATGTTCTTTTTGTCTTACCTTCTCTTATTTTGTGCCACTTTTTTCCTCGAGCGTTTGATGAATATACGCGCCCCTTAATTTTAAAGACGATATAAAAAAAATTTGACGCCCGCATCGCCGGCACTCTATTATACATACCTCAGTTAATTCGGCGGATAAGGAACAATGGGAGGATATTTCGTGCAGGAGTGAAAGAAAAAAAAAGAATAGAAATAAAACTAAAAAATAACAAAATAAGACAGGTGCTAATTGGAAACACTTAATTATAATTTCAAAAAAGTACTCGATATCGCAGGTGAGCAGGATATCTCGTTCGATCGACATCGTACAGCGAATCTCCAGAATTAACCGCCAGCGTTATATACGTTCACTTATGCGCTGCACCGACGAAAACTACCCTTATAAATATGCAAATCGTTCGTTGATTAAGCAGCGCGACCACCGCCTACCTAACTCAAGGATAGAAACTCCATTACACCGGGAGACGGATGGGGGCGAAATGCAACGGTATTAGCACCCTTGAAATCACTTCGAACGGATTAATCTCTTCTATCTGTTTTATGTACGAAAACCTTTGAGGATTCGTCGGGACGACCGAGCGTAGCTTTCGACTATATCGAAGCGACGATGAATTATTTCGCAGTCGAAGAATTTAATTTTCTCACAATTTTCAAACTCTTACCTTAGGATAATGAATCGGTATCGCCGACGTGTACTGCGAAGTCAGACTTCCCGGGTATCCGTAAAAGGGTATATTCATTATCGGTGTTTCCGTGTCATCGAAGTGTCCGAAAACCAGTCGAGTACCATCGGGCGAGAACCAGAGAGCTTCGTTCGAACCGAATACTTCCTCTGCAACCAGACGTGAAATAAAATAAATCGCAATGAAAAGAAAACACACAGACGCACGCGCGCGTACACAATATCGCGTACGTTTTAATATTATTTTCACTCGATTTTGTCCTCGCGAAAATTTTACGAACGACTGGAATTCCGTTACACAGTCGCTTTGCTTCGGATTCAGAGGGGGGGTGGAACGACGTTACGTAATACAAGGAGGGGATGACTACTTAAAGTAATCATGGCTGGTTGTAATAAATAAAATCTTGAATACATGCTAATTCGGGAATACCTCTTCTTCTTTCCCTCTGCCTTTTCTCTTTCTTTCTTTCTTTCTTTTTTTCCGTTTGTCATAGCGAATTTATTACAGTCGTAAATACGATGGTAGATTATCATTACCGTTCGTGTTTACCGGAATAATTTTCTACCCCCTCGCGAAGAGGGAGTTCCTCGTTTTGCTCGGTATTTTTTTTTTTATTCATTTTTCCAACCCCCCTTTTTTCACTGATATTCAGAAAAGATGGATAGACAAGAAAGGAGGTAAGAATAAAAAAAGAGGTGAACGTTCGATGTAGTGTACGCCGGCTACGTGTATTACTCGTGGTTCGATAAACAAGAAAATGCCGTTTCCTTTTGCCTTTTTCACTTTTCTTTTTTTTTTTTTCTTCCCCCGTCTGCCATTTGCGCAGGGAAAAAGGCGCACGATTTTACGTAGTCATGTGAAACGTTATATTCTCGCATAGTAATTCACAATAAACAAACTCGTGCCCCAGGTGATACAGTGGTATGTAAAATTTCAACCCCCCACCCCCCATTTTTTCGCACACTTCTCTTTTTCCCTTACGAATATCGTTGCGCGCATATCTCTCGCGAACATTTCGAAAGTTTGAAATCTTTCGCGAAAAACGATTCTCCCGCAAATAACCGACAAACGCGTACTCTCGTCGTCTTTTTACCATCGCTAGTTTCTACTTTTCGTTTTTCCCCCTTTTTTTATCGGGTGAAAATAACGAAGGACAAAAAGAAAAAAACTATAGGTATAAACGGCGAAGCCGATTGTACGTGTGTACGTGGTACGGTGCACGAAATCCAGGTACGAAAGATTGGTCAACGGAAATGCGACCGAACAAAATCAAAAGAATAATTGGTGACAATAATTAATTCACTTTCTCCCTGCATACACTCTACCTACGTACGTAGGTAGGATATAATTTAATCGTCGACTATTCAGCGAGCGCATTAACTGTGTTAATAAAGGGAATTTATTATTCGTTGAAAGAATTTTACCGGAGGAATGAAAGAGAGGGGAAAAAGACGAGGGGGAAAAAAAAAAAACAGGTAAAAATTATGATAATAATAAAAGGGTGACGACGAAGGAGAGGGCGTCGGCTACGAGGGCTATTAAAAGTGACTGCAATAATATAATGTTGAAAGTGGAATGCGTCGAGTCGTTTAACGTTTACCATCACGTCCGCGACTCGCTGGCGATGAAAAAAAGAAGGGAAAAAACGAAATCCTTCAATTTGACGAAAACTTGGAATTTCCTTCTTTTTTTTTCGCTCCTCCTACGTCCGAATGGCAAAAACACTTCGTTTATCGTCAAAATTCCGAAGCGTCGGAGTGGTAGTTATAAATTTGGATGTCGGACGGGAACGTTCCTCGGGATTATCACGGAGAGCCGGTGATATAGATCCGCAATTCTGATCTGCAGAGCGGCGTAACCGCCGCCCGCCTACCCCTTACGTCGCGTCAAGACGTCACACCGCCTGACAACCATCAACCTTACGCTAATTCCCATCCCATCCGAGATTAGACTACAGGCGTTTCTCTTCGTCTCGATTTATACCCCGTGTCGCGATAACCGGGGAATTTCATACACCCCGATCACCGGGTACGCGGTGTGTTTCTCTGCGCGTCAAACCGAGGAGTAATCAGCGAGGAAAATGAGAGAATGTGAAATCGATGAAGAACGGAGTTCGAATTTCGTCGCGGCTCGTGTGCTCGGTATCCTTTTTTCGTCTCTCTTCCGGACGGAGATTCGTTTTCGTTATTTTCATTTTTTTTTTTTCTTCGGCCGGATCTTTTCCGGATCAGCGGAATGGATTCGGAAAATTGTTATTCTCCTTTTTCCCTCTCCGGCCAGCGGAGTGGGTTAGGACCGATTGATTTCAACAACCACCCCGTAGACGGTGTCAGCTGGCCTTTGGCCTAGCGACAGGTCTCGGGATTTGAACGTCAACAGCTGACGGTGAGGATCTCCCAGAATCTGAAGGGGGTTCCACGGCTGTACAACATCCCTTAGGTTTATATCGTCGTTGTCTACCTTATACACCGTCGTAGGAACTTTGCCCTAATCAACCGACGCAACACCCATTCCCGTAGTTCTCTCTATCCTCCCCGTGCACCTTATGGCGGGATTATAGGGATTTCATTAAACGTCACGCTGCTGCACCCTCGGGCTATATTTTGGACAATCTTGTATCCCCCCCACCCCCACCCCCCACACCATTCCTTTCCGAATCGTCCTTCGGGGGATTTAAGCTGCACGCCGCGCTACGGGATAGCCAAGATTTTGAAAATTTATGTCTTCGAAGGATTCGCCATCGCTCTCTCATTTTCGTTTCTTTCTTTCTTGTTTTTTTTTTTTGCAAATAATTGTTCGTCCATTTTCGGGTCGGGAGGTTTTCCTAAATATTTGCAAGCGAAGACGACGGTCGGAGGAGGAGGTGATGCATTGCGGGTTTAGAGTGGCGGAGATATATAGGATTTGGTTAGGTGCAGGTGGAAGGATACGCGCGTGTAAGGTTCTACGTACCCACGTACGTACGGATATAAATGGATTCGCGTTCTCCGCGAGTCGTCGATGTGCGCGTAATCCAACGTCTCTCATATTCCCGTGTGTGCGTGCGTGCGCGTTTGCGTGTGTCGGTTCGCTACTTCGGAACGGTGCTCCTCTCTCGGTGCTCGTCCTCGTCCTCGTCCTCGTCCTCGTCCTCGTCCTCGTCGTCGTCGTCGACGACGTCGGCAATTCGATAACTCCGAAAATTTGGAATTTCGCCAGCGGAACGTGACGGACGCGAATTCCCGTTAGGTAAATCTTCATTATCGGTGTTCGGAACTAAACCGAACGAGGAAATGGAAGAAGATGAGAAGCGGGAAGAAGCGGGAGAGCCAGCGAACCGGGAAGAAGAAAAGCGTTGATTGAATTTCGTAAGTGGTGTCCCCTTATACGCTGAGAATTAGACTTTCTTATACGGGGAGACCAATTTGATCTTTCCCTACCGCCGATCCGAACTTCTATTCAGAGGAACCGGATCCCGTAATAGTATCAACTGAACCGGAAATTCCAACTCCCAACTTCTCGGTAGACGTTTACGCGGAAACGAACCACCCCGCTCGTCTCCGATAAACAAGATATCGGCGTTAACGTTCCGCGGAATAACCGAAAATCGGAAAAGCTATCTCGTTAATTTTTACCAACGTTTTTCATTCTCATTTCGAAACATTTTCAATACCTCCGGATCGGGCGGTGCCCCCGTAACGCCGTTCGGTAATTCGCATGTTTTATACATTCGAACTTTGAGGGGAGAGGGAATACTTGGCCAGAAAATACTTTTGAAAGGATTGCGTGTCCCTGGGGGTGGTGGTATGCGAATGCAGCAGCGGCATCGGCCAACGGTTATGGCAAGTAAAAGGAGAGAAGGAAGAGGGCGACAAAATTCCTGAAGGGAGTTCCATTAGCGGCAAGGATTTACCAAGAGGATTCTTTTAAATCCGGTCGGCTCTATTAACGTCACACTTTCCGATAAAGCGAACTTTTACTCCGCGGCAACTCCTATTGGCCAAAGATCATCCCCGGGATTATAACCTCCGCGATCTCGTATACCTATAACTCGGAGAAATGAGGAGAAATTAAAAAAAAAAATTGACGAATCAAAACGATCGAACATCCAAAGTAATATGCAACGCGCTGAGGGAAGATATTCTCCGAACACTTGTACAATTTCTACTCACTGGTTTCTTCCTTTTTTCTCATTCTATTTCTATTTTTTTTTTTTTTATTTATCCTTTCTCATCGTACGTACGTGATCGTTATTATTTTCTGCTCGACGAATGGTAATTTTTTTTTTTTTTTTTTTTAATACAAAATTCCGCACATGGTATACGAGGTATATACGTATGTATGTGTATATATATATATATTTACCCTATACGTCGTGCAAAGCTCGTCACTTGTGTACGAAATGAAAATTTCCATTTACTCAATTTAAAGGAGTTTGCCCCGACTTTTTGTTTCGTCTTTCAGTTTTCTCTTCTCTGTTTTTTCTTTCTTTTTTTTTTTTTTCTCATTCGTTTTTTCGATTTTTCACTCCTCCATTCAAACACCCGCACACAACGTGGGTAAAAATGGGCGAACTTCATTGTATCGTGACGCGTTGGAAAATTTCCCTCGCATTTTCTTTTGTTCTAAAATTCTTATTTTTTCCCTCTCCAGCGTATTAACGATGCGATGGAACGACACCGCGCACAACACACCGTACATGATATATGTGCGAGAGGAGTTGGTAACGAAAAGGAATTGAAAAAAAAAAAAAACATACGGAAAACGCATTCAATACCGGTAGACAAAAGAGAACTGCATGTAAAATTGGTGCGGAAGTTGTAGATACAGCTGAGTAGGCGACCTTTTCCTGCTGCACCAGTAGTTTCTCGTGTTATTGTGATAAAATATACATGTATGTATGTATGTATGTACGTATCTCCCGCGACATAGACGTACGTACGTGCGCGAATGAGTTCGGTATCTATATTTGAAAAAAAACCTTTGAAAAATGAGGCGAACAAAAATTAGGAAAAAAAAAATCATCTGAAACGTGTACTACGTTGGTTGTACGCTCGAAATTTTTTTTTTTTACCCATAATGAAAGACGTCGAAAATCTATTGGAAATTGAGAGGTGTATCGATATTTCAGCTTCACGTGATATGTAGTAGTAGCAGTGGGACTAGAATTTGTACATGGTTTTGCACAGGTACCGGAGTTCGTCGTTTTTTGGTACGACGTAATTAATAGTGCAACGTCGACTTTTCTTTATCGGTTTAATAAATTTTATTCGGGAAGCGAAATACTATCTCGTACAGAGAAGTTGGGATGGTTATCGGGATGAATCGATGTGAGGGGGAACGAGGAGGGTGAAAAGATCGCACGTTCGACGGTAATGAACAGGTGTTTTTCCCATTTTCTACGCTGTGCATCGTATAATATATTATTGTTATTAGAATTTCTAGTTTCTTACCGAAACAATTATTTAGCTAGAAACGTAATTTACGGAGCTTGCAGCACCTGTGACGTGACTCGATTCATCGTATTAATTAAAACGGGAAACCCGTTAAATCTAATAAAAGGAAAACCTTGGACCTGCAGCAAAACTCCCTCAATTTCCTTGACTAAGAAAATAATCCAACAATTCAATTCAACTTATTTCCGTATATAATTATCCGTTACAAGAACCAGGTGATGAATGGAGGAAAAAAACGAAAACGATCAATTTCGTCTATACGTTTTCGAACAAAACCAGAGATAGAAAGCGAGGGAGGAAAAAAAGGAGAAAAAACCACACGCTACATTACAGCTGATGTGTAACGAAAGGAAATATACTGCAGCGTGGACCTTTTTCTAATTATCTTTTTCTTTTTCTATTTTTTTTTCCATTCTCTTTTTATTCTCGTTCCATCTTCAATTAGGTAAATAAAAAAGAAATTCTCCTTCATTATTCTAGTTTTATTAGCAGAAACAGAAGCAGAAGCAGCAAAGAAGGTAGCAGTAACGGTAGCAAATTGTTCCGTGATAATATTCTTAACCGGTCGTCTGTCAGGGTTGTATTAATTAACCGTTTTTCGTCTCCTTTATTTCTCTTTTTTTTTTCCCCTATTTTTTGCTTTTTCTTTTTAAAGGGATCCTTTGCGAAAATAGAATACGAAGAGTAGCTGACAATGAGCCATGCGCATATACTTCTATATACCATATCTGTATATATGCACATACATATGCACAGACATATATGTATAGATATAAATATATGCCATTCTGCGGCGCTGACACGAGCGATATGAGAATCCATGCATAATAAAATTTCTGCAGCAGCATGGTGGTGCAGGATATATAATATATATGTATATACATATATAGTTAAATATATCTGCAACGCGTTTTTCTATTTCGTTTTTCTCTAGCCGTGGATTTCTTTTATTTGAATTTTTCTTTTTTTTCCATTACTTCTTATTCTTTTTTCCAGATATCACGGGTTACGGAATCTATTTTTTCTCGACTCGTCGTTCCGTTTCTTGATATTTTTTTTTTTTTTTTTTTGGTTCCTTCCGCTTTTACGTATTATATAAAAATTGAAAAAGAAATCCAAATAACTTTATCTCACGTTCGCAACGAATGAGGATAAAGTTCGTACACGCGCACGTGTAGGTATATGTGCACGTATATAAGATGTATAGCTGGTTGATATAATTTCATGAATTCGTAATATTTAATCCTCACCGTAAACCCTACACAACCCGTACGCAGATAAACCTATAGGTATAGAGATGTACGCGAAGCAGATGTATCATATTCGGAAAACTTGCAGCGCGAAATCGTCCGGATTCCGTAGGAAAACTCGAAATATTGCTCGGGCCAACGAGGAGGGACGTAAAGCTAGATTGACTAACCGGCTGCCGTTGCTTCTTCTTCTGCTTCTGACGTCGTCGTGCGGCGATATACATATACATATATACGAAATATATATATATATATATATATACACCGACCGCACAACCCCCCAAAAGGCAACTGCGGTGCGAAAAATATTCGCAAGGTACATCGAATGGAAAAATGGTCGGCTGAGGTGGATCGCGAGAAAACTCACCCTCGTAAACCCAGTCGGGTACTCCGTTGTAAACGCTTCCGAATTTACCGTCTGTCGTAATTTCGTAAACAGTATCATTCTCAGCTTCCGGTCTGTAGAAGATATTGTTCTGCGAGACGTAGACCAGACCGTTTCCCTTCGGTGACCACGTAACCAGTTGCATCATCGGCGCCGTGAGCCTCGTTTCCATTCTGAAAGTGGAGAAGAAAAAAGAGAACGTGATAAGAACGAAAAGAGAAAGATCGGATAACGTCGCAAGAAGTTGACAAAATTTCGAACAGATTCGGAAAAGATACAGAATTTCACGAGGTCGGTGTACATGAGGATATTAATTTCTCGATGTTTCGTTCTTTCTTTTATCAGTTACCTCGTGTACCGATACCCGTACGAATGCCTAGGACACGAACGACCCTTCGGACGTGATTTTTTTTCTTCTTTTACATCGGACATCGTCGGCGCGTAGATTTAAAGGACGTGCCAATATAAACGGTATCATATCACGAGGTATTTTTCGGAGGCTTACGGAATTTCTAAAATTTGTCGTTCGCGACGTATATATATATATATATATATACGATACACACATATCCGTTGTACCTGTACGTATATACATATGTATAAGGGAAGAGTTATTTGATAGCGGTGCGTGTGGATGGGTTGGATCGTATAACCCATATAATGTGAGCTTATACGAGAGTTCCTTATTGTCCGAGGGGATGGATGAAAAAAATAATAAATGGAATAAAAAATGAAAAAAAAAACGTAGAGAATAAAAAATTGATCCGAAAAAAGATAAAACCCAATATCGAAGGTCGTGTACGCCGTTGTTGCAGTTTCGTGGTCAGGGGGGGGGGGGGGGGTTTACATTCTGTTGGAAAATTTCGGGTTTTATAACAATTCATATAAAAGATATGCCGCGCGAAATTCAAAGGAAAAGTTGGTGTAAAAAGGAAGAAAAAAAAAAAAAAGGAAAAGTTCCATTTTATATACCGGCGTACCGCTACCCGGTGTATACGTATGGATATAGGTATATAGCACAGGGAATCCCGGAGGAAACATTTCGAAAGGACCTTAAATAAAGCCACTGACTCTCAATCTCTTACCCCTCGCCACATTCCATCGCAAGTTGCCCTTTTTTTTTTTGTTATCTGAAATTTTTTTAATTTTGTTCTTCGCTCTTTTTCTCTCTAGTTTTCTATTCGGCTCTTTTCTTACATTTCTATATCCGCATTTTCTGTATACTTCGGGTCTTTATTTCGAGGCGAATGACGTGTATATATCTTAACAATCTCAAATAAGGGTAAAGAAAACTTTGAATTTACTATATCTTCCTTTCTTTTTTTCTTCGAAACTTCCATTCAACTCTGTACACTCGCACTGTAATAAAAATTATTAATATCATTGTGATACGAGAATGGAAAATCGTCTGAAAAGTATCGACGATTTTAACAAGCCGACAAGGATCGCGAAGAATTATTATTATCGTAACGATCATCGTATATAACTTATTAACGAGCCTTTACATTCAAATCTACAGCATGTACACTCGCTCTTAAAAAAAATTCAAGTTTTTCTCTCGAACTCATCTGCGATGCGATGAAAAGTAAGATGACGAACAGATGAAATATAAATTTCGGTCCTCATTGCGTACGGTATCGCTTTTCATTTCCGATCTATGGGCGCGAAAGAAGCATTTTTTCGATCCTTCATTTTCCCAGCACTTTTTACAGCGTTCAAAAAAAAATCTAAGAATTTTTGTTCTCCGGTGGAAAAAGTAAAAAAAAAAAACGAAAATTGAAAGACTCTGAGAGATTGGCAAGCTCGCGAGTTGCGGATAAAAACAATGGAGTTTCGAAAAATTCTGGAAAATACATACGACGACGCGGTTTTTTGACATATTTTTTTATTTTGGTTTTGTTTTTTGCAAAAATTTTTCAGGGCTATGAAGGAAGACTGGCGAAAAATAACGCGACGTAAGCCACTCGAAAACTACAGTCGATACGCGTTTCGTACATCAGTTTTTCTACGTTTATTCGTCGTCGAAAAAAACATCGTTTCTGTGTACGTAAAGCGGTTTTTTTTTTTCACAACTTTTACCGCGGGGCGCGCGTGCCATTTTGGAAAAAAACTTCGAAAGCCAGTTTAATGCGGGGGAAAAAAGAAGAAGGGAACGGGTAAGAACGGGATGGAAGGATGAAGAACAAAATTCCCAATCTCCGTTGTTTGATCGGGATCCGGATGAGAGAGAGGGAGAGAGAGAGGAAAAAAGGACACGACGCGCGAAAGGGAGCGTCGTCGACTCTCATTGTCAGTCGATATTTCTTGCGTTTCGGCTCAGAATCAGTTGCACCGATTTTCGTCGGTTCGTTAGCGATATTCGTCTTCACTTTGGTTTTGTATCGTCAAACCGCACTGCGGGTTACGCGACGCAAAATCTGTCTCATCATTTCTATACCGCGTAAATGTATGTACAATATAATGCGAATCGCCGGCTATTAGATCAGGCGTTCAGTTTCAATGGGGATGATAATAATAATCGCCGGTACGATCGTTAAGGGGGTGTTTTCAGAGGTGGCGATCTTCAGCCGGCTGTTTTATGTACAAATATTATACGTACAAACTCTGCTCGGCAAAGACGACGCGCTCTACACGCAGAGATGTATAAAGAAGCGTTGCAGAAGCATCGCGCGATCCATTGTGTACCACCGCGAAGCGTATTATAAAGCAGAGAAGCAGCAGCATTGTGCGATTTTCGCGATATAACGTGCACACAGGTTACGTACATATACATATACATACATACATACATATATTTGTGTGTATCTCTGTGTATCGCGCACGAAACTATGTATATACCGGTACGCAACCACAAAGGGCGCTCGGAAACCTTGGATATCGTTCTGGAGCACCGCGGCAATTTCTTACGGTAACGAAAGATAAATGGATTTGGAGAAACGAGAGCTTTCGAAACAAACGACGCGACAACTATAATACGTCCGCATTCACGTTATTGTATAATATAATATGGGCACTACGCCCTCCGTAGCCAAGGATGGATGAGGAGAGGATCTTGGAGAGAAACGAATAGACCGTCTCGCCGGGTCCATGAGCATCGGACGAGCCCGCGGTTAATTCGCGATGCAGATGAAAACGGAAGGAGAAATGCGGGGAAAAAAAAAAGGAGAAAGGGAAGGGGGTTGAGCCGAACCGAATCGGTAGTAAATTTTCTGCGCAACGATCCGAGAGAATAGGGTATAAACTGAGATGAGGAGAGAAAGCGAAAGTGCGAAGTGGGGGAAAAAAAAAAAAATAAATGTACGTGTGTATATTTATGTAAAAAATTTTCGCTCAAATAGGAGGGGAAAAAAGATCGCTCGGTTATATCGTTTTGGTCTGGTTATTATTTTTGTCACTTCTTTTTCCATGTTTGTTTTTTCTTTCTTTCTTTCTTTCTTCTTCTTCTCCTTGTTATCCCAATGGCTAATTTTCCTCTCACGTAGGCGGCGCGCGTAAGACGGGGAGAGGAAGAGAGAGAGAGAGAGAGAAGGAGAAAAATGAAGCTAGCAGTCTCAAGGGGTTTGTCAAAATAAAAGAAGAAAAATCTCCGCAAAGAACGGGGGGCGGGAAGTGTAACATCGGCCAAGAGAATGATTTTTGACGTTTCGTATAAACGTATAACGTATTTTATACAACGTCTTTTTTTTCTGTCTTCCGTTTCTTCTCTTTCGCACCCTATGGCATTTTCGGGAACGTTCCGTTATTTTATTTTCCTCTCTTTTTTTCTTTTTTTTTTTGTTTCTCTTTTTCGCTCTTCTCAATTTCAAAGTTTTCACTTTTCCGGTTGCCTCGCGGTGGCGGATAGCTATACCTCTCGTACACCGATCCAATTCGTGATCATGATTATGATTATTTCTCTTCCTCCCCCCCCCCCCCCAATCCCCACCCCCCATAACGAGCGACAAATATGCGAGCAAAGCTAAAATTCGTCGCGGTTGCAGGTGGCGGAGGTGGAGGTAGCAGAGGACGGGGGTGGGCGGTGGATGGTGTACGGTATCAAAACTCTTGGACGACTTTAATCGTACCGAGGCAAGCTCACTTAAATGCTAAGTTGGCGTATAAATCTACGGATGAAACTCGCGCTGTGCTGCTTCTGCTTCTATACTTTTGCTACGGCTTCAGCTTCTGCTTCGGATTAAATTCCGGTAGAGCCGGCGGGGGTAGCGGGCGCGCCAGCGTTGGCGCAGCCAGTTTCTAATTTGTACGCAGCCGCTATTGCTGCCCCAAGATTAAAATGCAAATCTAAATCTTACTCTGAAAATAAGTCTGAAATATTGTTACGTTGTGACCGCACACCGTCGCCGTCACCGTCGCCGTCGCCACTCGCCATCGCCACTCGCCATCGCCACTCGCCATTCGCCGGAACCGTCGACGTCAACCCCCAACCTCATTTTCACACCCCCGTCCCACCCATCCGAAAACTCTTAGACAGCAAAATTGTCGACGCAAAGTTACGCGACTGAAAGTGTGTTTAAGAGAAAGACCTTAAAAATTAGAACGTCGCCGTAGCTTATCAGCATACTCACAGTGTGTCCAAATTCACGATCGTGTACTGCGCCAGATACGTGTGACGATACAACTGCAACAGAAAATAATTACGTTCGATTAGAATTGACGAACGACAGCCACGTGTCGTAAATCTTAGGCGTGTAATCCTACGATATTTACCCTCATCGCCGTCGGAGTTTTAACAAAACTTTTATCAAAAGTAAAGCGAACGATATTCGATGTTTGTATGACGCGTAACGTAGGTACACACGGGGAGAGAAGAAGAGAGAGATCTTTTTTCATTCGCGTACACAACTATCGAAGGTAAATGTCGAGCGCACCGCAAGTTTTCAATTTCACATCGAAAGAATTAAACGACATCACGGTGGATGGGGGCGATTATTGTTGTTATTAGTATCATTATTATTATCGTTATTTTCATGCTCTTCGTTGTAGAAGGAGTTCTCGTCGATGCTGAGGAATAAGCGCTTCGCGAGTAGGTCGATAAATTCGTTTCTACGGTTTTCCTTCTGTACACATAAGTTATATATACGTACGTACATAGTACATGGGGTATGTACCGCGTGCTATAGTCACATTATATATATATATATACATATATATACGTAGGTATATATATGTGTACGTCGTACCTGACGTAATAACTCGGTGGCAAGCTAAAATTAATCACGTCTTCTAATTGCAAATACTTGTTTGCTTTGTTCGACGGGGATGTCAAATTTCTCCGTCAAAAAGGAGAGGAGGTGTTCTCCGTTGCAGTGTGAAATCCATACCCAACACCGTGAGGCGAAAGTTTCGAAGTTATTATGAAAATGAGCGGTACAGGTGTACCGGTTTTATAAATAATTATCGTTATCGCGATATGATTGGCAAGATGCGAAAAAATCGAATATTTTCGAAAAACCTCGCGTAGATTTTTCCATTTATCTTCACATTTGTATGTATACATATATATTAGATACATACAGAGCGGACAACGTGAAATTGCGCACCCCATTTGCACATGCGCGATCGTCGGCATTTGTTTCGCAGAATGTCCAACAACACTCCGCTTTCAGATTTAGCTGTCAAATACAAGAACCTAACCTGAACTTTTCGATGAGTGTATTTCTGTCGACATTTAATTAATCTCTCATTCAATTGATCAATTTTATTTGATGCTATGCCACCCTACTTATCTGTGTCTGGTTTTGTGTCGCATTATTCACCTGACACAACATACCTCAGTCATATTTAAACACGGCGATCTCAGCTGTATTGGTGATCGACAATTTGACAGCTACAGCTGAAATCTGAGGCTGTTGGTACAACACGCTAGCAGATGATAAATTCGTCTGTCGTTTTGATTCACGCTTGCGCACAAAATCTGGGTGCGCAATTTCACGTTGTCCGCTCTGTATATGTTTCGTACACGTCGATTCGTATCAACTATATGTACAATGTTTCTCCGTGGAGATCGTAGGCAGCGTTGTACGGGTACGCGGTTCAATAATAAATCAAACTTCATTTCGGTTTGATGTGCATATTTTTGGCGTGTCCCGATCGTTGTGCGCTTTGCAGTCAGAATTCCCCGTTCCGTATACAGCCGATAGATACAGGCGATATATATGTATGTATATCCCTCGGAGCGTCGACGATATATCCGACGGAATCATTGGGCGATTTAAATTTACGTTTTCGATCCCGTTGTTCCCGATTGCCCCGGAATGAAATCTCGGTTCATCGTTTCGTATAAATAACGCGATATCACCGACTCCCCGGCGACCCCGTCATCGTCCGCCCTCCATCCGTCCGTCCATCCCCCCCCCCCGACCCCTTCCGAGTACCGTTCCACCTCCGTTTGTTCCCTTGGATTCGGAAGGGAATATTTTTCTTCATTTCCACATTACTCGTTACGTTACGATTTTTTCGTTTGAATTTTAACCCGGGAGTGTAAAGCAGACCGAAAACGAACGATAATCCGATACAATATCATACGGAAAGATTCGAGGGCTGAGGCCTGAAATTAATTATTACTAGAAGAACGGAGGGGTGAACAAAAAGAAAAAAACGAACGAGGGTGAGTCTGAAGTGTAATTAAAGGCGCGTGGTAATTAATCTCGATGGAAGAGAGTGGAGAGAGAGAGATGGGAATCGTTGAATGAAAATATTCTTCGACAAAATGAAGCGTTAGGGGCGGTAAATGTGAACGCACGGAGGTCAATAACGCGAGTGGGCGCGCGTTGGACTGAAGTAGGTGAAACGAGCGATGGGTCGTTTTTGGGAAAATTTATTCTTTGGAAAGGAAAAAATAAATAAATAGACGAGAGCGCAGAAATACGTATGATAAAAACAAGCCGGGTTTGGCCGTTTCATTAACGCAGGTGGAAAAATAATTTCAAACATTCCGGCTGCGGATTGAAAAGAATCGTACCGGGTGGGTGGTAGGTGGAAAAAAAAGAGCAGGGTGAAAAAAAAAAAAAATCGCGACATTGGTATTTCATTCGTTGAAACTTACCGACGAACTGCTAGCGCGACTGCGATATTACCGGGAAAAAAAGCTGACGCTCTTTGACTTTTGATATTCCGTACTTTCGAACAATTTGAATAACTCACTACTTCGGTGTACGGTACGTACAGCCGACTTAAGAATGTAAGTTCTTTATTCGATTTGAAAGCACAATTTCATAGATAGCCCCCCCCCCCGCACACGCGATATTCGATCGCAGAAAATCATCCCTTTGAAGAGCGGCTGCTGGATGAAATAAAAGTTTCAACGACGCCGAAGAAGAATATAAAATTTTCATGGGCATAACGTAACACAAAAAATCTATAATATACAATGTATATTATTTTTTACGGCGAAGATCGATGGAAATGAAAATACGAACCCTCTGTCCACCTGTTGTAATTGTAAATCGTTCGCGTTCCGCGGCGAAGAGAAAATTTCTCTCGCATCGGGGTGCAGGTATTTTCTTTCGAGTCGATTTACGTCATCTTTTTCTTCTACTTCTTCTTCCGCTTCTCCTTCGATCGTTTCTTTAAATTCAAGTACGGTATAAATATATGAAGTTCGGCATTACGGAGTCGATTTTACCGTAGATATAACAGCGAGATATATTTATTCCAGAGCTATTCATTCGTAGCAGCGGCAGCGGCAATTCAGAGATTGCTTTCCAACGAGTGCAACGTGCACCGCCAGCTAGTGAACCCGCGAGTGGTTATATATACATATACACCCGTTGCAATTTGGAATCTTCAGTTGGCTGCACCCTCGATAAATGGACTAGCTAAGTAGTAAGCGTTCGATCTAAAATATATATATATACTATATACGCTTTTCAGAAATACCATGAAAATTCCCTACTTCTCCGCACCAATTTATTCCTTTATCCTCCACGCGTTCGCAACTGCTTCGAAAACGTCCAACGCCGGATGGACGGAAAGGGTGAAAAATAGAAGGAACGAACGAATAACGCGAAAGAAGAATACAAAAAAACACTCGGCATTCCTTCGTCGCTAGCGATACACGTGCACGACTTACGTATCGGTATAATACGTTGGTAACGGTGACGTACGGTTGAAAAAATTTTCAAAGGCCAGTTTTCCCAGTTTTCGAAGTTTATTCGCGAAGCGTAACGCGTCTATCAATTTTAATTCTCCTTTGAGCCTCACGGCGCTAGCTTTTCCTTTACGCCCGTTTAATACGTAATCTGAACCAAAAGAGCGGCGCGCGCGAGCGCGCGCGGGGGGTGGTGTGCGTTATCCTCGGGGTTTTTGACATTGACGCGACGAGTTGTTTCACTGGGGGAGGGGGGGGGGAGGGGGGCGATGGATGGGCTACAAGCACTTTTGGCACGGCTCTATTTTCAACCCTCCTCACTAGCGGGGCGCGCGTACAACGTACGCGCGTATCTTTATAGGCAACATAGTTTTGCCTATGGTACGATACCCACCCAGCTACCGGGGGGTTAACGTGTCCGTAGATTTTCCAACGGAGCTACGATCGCTAAAAGCCCCGTACAATTAAGTGGTATTTTCTGACGTTTTGGCAAATTTCCAACTCGATATACCTGAAACTATGCGGAACGTTTTTATGGCGGTTGATGAAACCCGAACACGGAAATATCCTGTACTAGTAGGTGGATAAATCATACGAATGGAATGGATGCGAAGTTAACGTTCTCAAATCGTTCAAAGGAAACGATTCACCGAAACGATTCAAGTATCGAATAAACTCCATCCGCGATCCGATGATTGCGACTCAAACGGCAGCTTAAAAATGAAAAAAAAAAAGGGAATCTTTTGGAACGTAAATGTTTCAACGTTCATCGGCAACTGCTGTTGCCTCAGATTCTGAAAAATCGTCCGGACGATGCTATCGAAGATGAAAAGTTGGATGAAATTATTTCGACGAGAGTAATAATAATCGCGCGTCGAGGGAAGAGCGGGAAAAATTTTAGCAATTTTTACAATCGATCGCGATCTTTAACAATTTTTCCGCCGTTATAAAATTATCGGAAAATTTCCTATGGTACGTTAAAAAAAATCGTCAAGTTTCGCCAAAACGAAGATAGGTTTTTCCGCAATATGTAGGGGGGTTGTACAAATGTAGGGCTTAATGTCAGGAAAGCGTACATACGTATATACGTATCATACGTGGCATTGAACGGGGACAATGGGACGATAATTTCCGTGGGAATCCGAAGAAGGTAATATATACCAAATCTATATATACCTACCATCCGGATTCACGGTAGGCGGCAGCCTCCGAATTCGACCTTTGAATCGAGTGGACAGAGGCTACGTAGAGTACGTAGGCGTCGTACGTGCCCCGAGTTCCTCCGACGACACGTTTTACCCCTCGGTACGTCGAATCCGCAACTTCGATATCGCGAGGGTATTCAACGATCGAACGATAACGATCATCGGTGGGATCGCGGTACAAGTTGCCGCCAAGTAAACCGTAAGCCGATCCGCAAGCGTCAATTGAAATTTGTCTCGGCAACGGGAGGTAATGCACGTTACGATACGGAGGTGAGCGAGACGGCGAAAAAGCCGGTTAATTGCCAATCTGATAATTGGCTGGCAAACACCGAACGGTTTCCAAGATGGACCGCCGTGTACCACCGGGGGTGACGCGTACACGTATACACGTATATACCGGGATATCGTATACGGGCGCCCAGGCATATGGATATTTACGTGCGAACACTGTCTAAACAGACAAACATACGTACGTAGGTATAGCCGGCTACATGACAGCGGACCGGATAGATGTGAAAGGAAGCACCGTTGCGAACGTAAATGTTTAACCTTCTCTCGGTTATACGGTTGCCTCCTCTTCCAGTTTCTCCGTCTCACACACACGGTTCTCCACGGTTATAAACAATGATGCAAGTCCGTAGGTACGAGACACGGACGCCGCCTACAGTGCGTCAAGTTTGGGTTGCCGAGGGGGTTGGGGGAATATCTTCGGTAGCGAGAAATGCATAACGAGGTATCTCCTGCCTTAAACCGTCTTGATTTGTTGCAGCGGTTTGTATAACTATCGGAAATTTGCTTCGGTTGAGGGTTGAGGGTTGAGGGCCGAGGGAGCGCAAGCCGGTGGTTTTCGCGAACACGAATGAGTGAGAGATACAAGGACGGCGGGTACCGTAAGACGACTACCGAGCGTAAGGGTGGTATAAGGTTAACAACCAACGTACGAGATTGCAACCGAACCGGGGGCAGCTTCTTCGCGTACCGCGTAACTCGCTTATTATTATTACACAACCAAAGCCGACAACCCGATATCGCGTAAATCATCATCGCGCAAGTGAAACCGGAAAAGCCTTCCGGTAAACCGGAAGGAATTCACCCCGCGAGAAGGACCGTAGCTGAGAATTATTGTTATTACCGAACCCTACAGGTTTCGGGATACAACGAAACAAGGGCCTTTTCGTTTCACGATTTCACAAAAATGGAAACTAGATCGTGTGGCAGACGTAGGAAGGAAAAAAGGAGAAAATTGTCGGTGACGTCGTGACCCAAAAATGAATGACAGAAAAAAAGCAAAAAAAAAATTCAAGCGTGCGGCGTCGGGAGTATTTGTTTGTTCGGCGACTTCCTATTTCCCTTTCTTCTTTTTTTCTTTTTCTTTTTTTTTTTGTTGTTCGTCACTTGGATGTTGCGACAAAGGTGATAATTGTTTTGACGCGCGAGTTTTCGATTAACCGGAAGTTGCGATAGTAAAATGGAAATTGAACGCGACGCGGGAAGAGACGTACCGTTGTAATTGTAGAAAATAGACCGTTTCAAATCGAACTGTAACAGGTTTCCTATTATTCAGAATTCGTTTCCGCTCCATGGACCGGAAGGGACGCGAGGGGGGCGGGGGGAAAAAATGGGAGAGTAAAAAAGGAAGAAGAAAAAAAAAAAAAACCATCACCGAGCCTGCGGGAAATTCGCGAAATGACGGAAGGCTGGTTATATCTGTCCAGCTGCGGGGGACGTCTGTGTGCGATCGAATATCGAACGCGTCGAATTGGCGATCGAAAATTTTTTGCTCGGTAACCGAAAACAGAGCGAAATAATCGGTTCGATTTCGGATGTAGAATATAATCTCGAAGTTGAGACGAAATAATTTTTGGATATATTTGAAAAAAAAATAATTGACGAGAAAGAGAGGAAAAAGAAAATGAAAAGAAGACGATAGGAGACGGCGTAGTGGGGGTGACGTTACGAAATGGGAATATCCGTATATATTTTATTGAAATATTTTTCAAGCTTGAGTTGAAAAAAGTTTTGACTTTAAAATTGATTTGCTCAATTTTCTAACACATTGCTTCTTGCGCGGCACACTCCCTATACCCGGGGTACCCGATACCCAGCTGTTGGGGAGTTCAGCTTCAACGGATTATCGGAAAAGCATTTATAACGCCTTCAAATATGAATAATAAATGAAGTTGAAATATTAAAGAGTAAACAAATAAATAAATAAACAAAACAAATGGTAAATTGTTTCTTGACGAACGCGTAGGATGCGGGGTGAACAAAGGAAAAACTCGCGACGATGCGACAACGGTCGATCTCATCCAAACATTTCGTAATTGATCGACGAAATTCGTACGATTCAACTGAAATCGGAACGAAGATCGAATCGACGATATTCTTCGAGGTTGAGACCAAAAATTTAACGAACCGCGTCGTACGAGATGAAATACACGAAATTAGCGCGTTACAAATATCTCGAATATCTTCGCACACCCGTCACGGAAATATCTCGCTTAAATACCTAAACCTATATACGTGCGTAATTTCACGTTGGATAATATCGATTCCTTACCAATACATATATCACCACACCATCCCATCCGCGAAGCATTTCTCTCTATGCCGCTTTGTGTTGGGCAAAAGTTCGGGGATGATTTATTAGCGGGAATTTTTTTTTTTTTTCAAAAATTCTCTCATTTCTTTTTCTCAATTTGAATACCAGCGGCAGCAGCGGTGGCGGCGGAGGCATCACCAGCAGCAGCTTCTATCAACTACCCACCCAAATCGAGTGGGAAATTAGGAATACCCTTGGGAACGGCACGTATATGGTACAACGCGGACTGAAAAACGTCGAGGTAAATATTCATGAATAATTTGAAAAGACAAAAAATTCGCGAATAAAAAGAAAACGAACAAAAAAACACAAAAAAAAAAAATCATTTGATTAATACTCCAAGTGGTCGAGTGCGATTGGTTTGTTTCTTTTTTTTTTTTCTAGTTGCGGTCTGAACGATTACATTGTGGTAAAAAAATGAAAATTTTCGAACGTTTCTCGACGGGTGTGGAAAGTATTTTTTTTGGTAAACAAAAAATGTCGAGCGTTAAAATGGTTAAATTCCTGGGAAATTTAGATGGTTTCTCCAGATGAGTTGGGAGCCGCGCGATAATTGACTTTGAAGATAGCCGAGAAAGTGGTCCTGGGGCAGGTACTGGTTGATGGAGCAATATCATTACCGTATCTAAATTGCACCTACAAGACTAGCAAGTGGTATCCCTGTAGCCTATTGTCTATTCCCGGCTCAAACCTTTGTTGGTATTCAAACAACGACTCGCCCCTATCCTCTCCGCGACGCCCCTCGTGGATCCTCGCTCGCTCGCTTGCTTGCTTGCTTGCTTGCTGCCTGGCTTGCTTCTCCGCCGTACCCACCACCGTTGGAATCTAGATTCTAGATCCTATGGTTAGGAAAATAAACACAAATGAAGCCCTATTCGACAACGTCACGTATTCGATGAGCCGGTTCTGCCATCCCTTCTGCCCCTCCTCCTCCTCCTCATCCTCCTCCTCCCCCTCCTCCTCCTCCGCCTTCCCATCCCCCTCATTCTTCTCGCAATCTAGAGAGCCCTGTTTCTCCCCGGATCCTCTCAATTCGCGACAACATCCTACAAACATATCATCCCCCGTCATCGAACCAACCCCTACGACCGTGTGTCACGGAGAAGGGCACAACGAAGCGATTGAAAATTATCAAAGGGAAACGATAGACCTAATTATTTTTACTCCCGATCGTAACACCCTTCGAACGTAACTTCTCCTTTTCGCTCCCCCCCTTTGTATCGGAATCCTTTGGCGATAAGAACAAACTAACGATACGTTATACGTACAGGTACGTGACGTTGGATCAGCTTTTACTTTATACACTACTTGCAGGGGGTGGTGTTGGTGGTGGTGGTGGTGATGGTGTAGAACAAACTCGTAGCAAATCCTCTGGCATTAGAGAAACCTTGGGAACACGGCGGAAGCGCGGAGGCAATCGAAAATGGTCAAGCGAAGTCCGCGTGTCCGGATACGGAGCAAAACGAAGAACGACGTCTCGGCATCGGGTTTGCTTGTCGGGGATTCGAAATTGCTGACGGTAAAATGTAGCGTTGGTACCGCCGCATAGATTGTTGGCGAGAGACACACTGTACTGGCAAATGGTATACGTGGAACGTACATACGTACCCCCGTACACGCCACTCGGTGTTGAGCTTCCGGTAATACGTAGAGAGCCACGAAACCAGAGACAGGTTTCGCTACCCCCTGCGAATCCGCAGTGCGAAAGCTTCGCCTTCGACGTGGCGTTGAGCCAGTCAAACGGCTAATCCCCTTCCCTCCGTATAACACACACCCTCCACGATATATGCCCACGGGAACGGATTGAACAGTGACAATGTCTGGTCTGGTCTGGTCGGTCGGTTGGTCGGTTGGCTACCTACCCACCTACCCACCTACCTACCTATCTCTCTACTACCTACGGCCAGTGGTCCGCGCGTTCGTAAAGTGGGATACGAGGAGGACACCGCGATGACGATGACGATCGCGATCATTCCAACCGTGCTCCTGATACGTACGACAACGTTTACCGGAGAACGGACGGCGTAATCGTTAGCGAGAAACTAATGCCGCCAGATGGACGGATTTTCTCAAAATCGGATATTCCGCGGATCTCCGGGGGAATTATGGAGATTAACCGAGTATCTCGGTTCTCGGCATTCGAAGGGAACGCGAGAGACGAGGAGAGGAGAGGAGAGGAGAGGATGATTAGGATCAATTGTTGCCGTTAAATAGATTCGACGCACGGTCCGTACGACATATGCCTACAGATCGCACGTAGTTCCTCGAATGGGAAAAAAGGATGACAACGATTTTCCGTACTGCAAAGGTGTACCCGTCGAAGGGTGCGAGTGTAGCCGTTAAATTGCCACTAACGGTCATTGTTCGATTAAATTAGTTTCATTGTTGGCCGGTAAACCGGTGCTGTATAACTTCATCTCGAATCGATACGGAATCGCCGGTAACAATCGCACAGCGGTTTTGAGGTAACGATTCTAAAAACGAGAAAATCAACGACGCCGAAGGATTTCCTTTATTTTTCTTGTCGTCCTTTTTTCCCCCGTCGCAGAATCGTGTCTTGAGTAGAAAAGTTGATGAGTGAGTCGAAAGAGGGACAGCTGAGAGTGAATATTCGATATTCGATGTATATTTCCTATGCCGTGTCCGTGTATATATGTACATGTGTTGACGTTTATGTAAATCTATGTATACCACCTCCGCCCATAGTTCTTTCTTTCGAAAGTTCTGGGTTCAGATCAGCCGCAGAGCTAGCTATACCCGAAACTCTTCACCCTCTTCTTCTTTGAGGTAGAGAAAATTTTGTGTTCGAAACGCTTGAAAGTATTCGAAATGACATTCGGTGCAGAGAATTTCAAACCCGGTGGGCGAGAAGGGCGCGCGAGGCTCCGGTAGAACGGGGGCAGTTTGAAAGCGAAAATTCTATTTACCTTCAAAAAGTACGAGTTTAGGTATAGCCGGTACGTAACGTATATATATATATATATACATATAACGTGTATAGGCGAAAGCGGTGTGGGGAAAAAGGACGCGGAAACACCCGCTCAAAGTACGAACCAATGGGCACCCCGTGACGTCGCTAAACCGTACGGCAAATACTCCGCGTAACTTTGTCATGCCGCAAGCTCCGTTTGAATTTATATTTCGTTATATATATAGAACACGTGTATATCACATGTCGAAAACTCCTCGCGATGTAGGTCCCCACGTGTATATATGTATATATACAGACCACCGGAGCAACATTTGCGCAAATAAATGTACGCCAGAGCTTCCGTCGTGGCGACCTCCGCATTCAATTTTTACTTCCTTTACCTTTTTTTTTTCTTTCATTTTTTTCCAACGCTATTTTTCACTTTCCTTTTTTGTGCGTTGCGCGGTAGAGACAAACGAAAGTTCGCGATACGAGATGAAATAGATTGCGCGCGCTGGTTGATTTTATGCTCGTTTCATTCAAGGTACACGTACGGAGAGCGAAGGAGAAAGGGGGGCGGGGTTCGCGGGGAAGGAGGTTCGGGGTTTGTACAACGAGAGTCATTTATTGCGACTCGGGGTTTAGTGGCCATTTATTGGCATTTGCGGTACGGAGAACCGGCCAACAGGTGAACGTATACGTGTGTACGCGTTCATGTGTCGGACACCACGGCACGGGGTTCGTAAAATCACCGTTTACACTGTCCGCGATGACCGCATAAAGTTGTTCGAACTGGAAAATCGAGACTCGAACTTTTTCAAACGAGTTTAGTTTCGCAACAACAAACACAATTCAACGAATGAATTTCGATACTACCCCCCTCCCCCCCCCCCCCCCCCCTCCCCGCGATGTACGTGAAAACGAGAAATCACGTCGTACACCATTGTACAATGAAATGTAGAGAGAAATTTTTCAATTATCAATAAATAAATCCTCCGTGTCTTACCTTCTGGTAATTCGATGCTAGCAGCAAGTAGTTACGGTCGGCAGAGAGTTTGTAGTCGAAACTGGCGGCGAGGTTCTGAAAAACAGGACGAAAAAACTATTTGAAAAATCATCGAATTGCGTTATTAATCGACAACGTGCGACATATTTTTTTTTTTTTCCACATTTTAGTTTCGATCATTTTCCCGCCCGTACACATTTGGAAAATGGGCAATTTTCAGGGAATAACGTTGACAAAATTGAAACCATGTAGTTGTCAATTGAAACTCCGAAATTGTTTTATTATTCAGCGCCATCCGGTTTGACGAATGATAAAAAAGAAAAAGTAAATAGCAGTGTGGGGTAGCCAGGGGGAAAATTGCTAACTATCATCAGTTTGTTTTTTTTTTTTTATTTTCAACGTCGGTGCGAATATTTTCGAGCGAAACTATCGATACAATTTCACCCCATTTTCTACATTTCTTATCAAATTTATTGAACGAATTTAAAAAAAAGAAAAAAATAAAATAAAACACGATGTTGTAAATTCATTCAATAATACGGACGAAACATCTGCCCCGGGGTGTAGAAGCGAGAAAGAAGATTCCGCGCCTAAGTTTCTTCCTCCATTTTAACAAATTATGAGAACCAGCCGCCGAGAATTGAATTACGAAAACCATTAGGCACCAGGCAACTCCGCGAATAATGAAGAGGCAAAAAAAGGAAAGGGAAAAAAAACTTTTCTGTTCCCTTTTCCCTATATTATACATCTGCAGATATTATACCTCCGTATTTAAAGGAGGAGAAAAAAAAAAAGAACATTACTCCCGAGCCGTATATAAGTGCGTATAATCTTACGAAAAAAACTCGCTGAACAAAATTTAAAGAACTTACGCAACAAACTTTGATTAGAAACCATCTCGTGTTTGTTTGATAAATTTTTCATCTTATTTCGCGTATGTTTCTCAATTTTTTTCTTCGTTAAACTTGTTTCGTTTATAATTAAAGGAAAGCCAACGGTAGGACTGTTAAAGTTTTTCACCTAATCAAAGTCAGTTGAAATCGAGATGTAACGTATTTGAAAAATGACGAAGGAAATTGTAATAATTAAGAGAGGAAAAATTCAATAAAAGACAAACCGTATCCACTGCTATCGGCAGTTGATTTTGTGACATTTCAACGCCAAGTTCCAACGTTAAAACGACAACAAGGGTAGTCGGGCTTTGAGGTTTGGCTTTCGACAGCAGTTTATAGTTAACCCAGAGTTGTTGGACAGCGTATCATTTTACATTAACCGAATGGCTACACGTGTACGTTATATATGTATAATACACACACACACACAACGGAATATTATATATAAAGTTTGAGTCCGATACTGCGACGTGTTACGCGTACATGAATGGATAACTAGATGAGATCATTTTACCCTAACGACTTTGTCGCGCTTATATAACGAAAGTATAAACTTTGCATAACGATATCATATTATGCATATAGTATACATATACAGCGGAGGGAGAGAAAGATAGAGATTTCCTTTATTCTCATCTCATTTTCCCTTCTTCACACGTACACACATACGTATACGTACAATTTACCTACATGGCTATGTATATTAGGATCCCCTATGGCGCCATAACCCAAAAGCTAATTACGTTAATGACGTCAAAATTGCTAATCCGTTCAAACATTAAATAAATATACACCTTGTACGTTTCGCGCCGTATGACGGTGAAAGAAAATGAACTCATTTTGGCTCACAGCCTGAAGATCAGCGAGCAAATCTCCAGCTGCGAATATAAAGGGTGGTAGAAACTAGCGCGATGAGAAACTAGTGAAAATAGTTTTAGAACAAGTGAGAAAAAAAGTGCCATCAACTCCAAGTTAGTCGTTGGAAGCACAAAGCAAATCAACAAAATGGCACCTGCACGAAAATAAAATTAAATCTGGACATATTTATATATAGCTCCAAATTTCATTTCCCTTGAATTATTCAACTCGAGGGGATTTTAAAATTCATAGTTTAACGTGCTAGGTGTGGTTTTTAATTCTTGACTTTAATTCCGAGATTATGGTAAAGTGAAGTTAGAGGTCTTCTTATTCTTTGTATATTTTTTTTCGTTTCTCTCCTTCTCTCTTCTTCTTGAACGCTTTCTTTCCATTTTTTTCTTTTTTTTTTTTTTGCTGACGATCATTTGTTCGCGAGACAAAAATGCAAAAAAAGGAAGAAAAAGAAAGAAAAAAAATACACAAACAGGCGCGAGTGTTCAGAAAATAGTGCAGCAACCTTAAAAAGCATCAAAAGCCTTATTTCGAAGGTTCTCACTCCGGAAAATTTAACAAAGGAAATTTTTAACGCAAAGTTCTCCCTTCAGGAGAGCACGGAGAGAGCGCGGGATCGGATGTATGTATGTAGAGGGAATTTCTTCCTTTCATCGTCTTCGTATATATATATATATTCTCCTTTCTTTCATACTTCGTTTATTTTCTCTCTCTCTCTCTCTCTCTCTCTCTTCTTCATCTCTCATCGTCTTTTTTACGGAACACTCTTATTATTTTCTCTAAGGCCACGTGACCATTATATTATACTCACAACGTTTGTTACCGACAATATCGTCGTCGGCTTTTCACCGGTCACGTTCCGAATCGCCACGTTACCATTCTCGTCTTGGAAGAGCACCTCGTTACCTGTAAGGAAAAAAGAAAAAAAGAATCTAAAAAAAACATTTCATTTTTTCTCTCTTTATTAATGCGGGGCATCGTTATTAAAATTATCCTCATCGTTATTGTCATTGTTATCGCGAAATTTGAGAATATGGGAACAACGAGAATCGTGTAAAAATCTTTTCTTCTCATCTCCGTAGAATCCTTAGACCTACACGTTATTTGTAATTGGAAACGAATTTCTGCAGCCGCGTGCGCGCCGTGTAGGATTTATCGAGTCCCTTCTACTCCGATAATCGTGTAAAGTTTTTCATTAAACGGAATATATCATCGAATTGTAATCTGGATTAAACATCCGCGTACGCACATTCAAGCGCGTACCTCATACGTTCGCGTGGATGTACCGATACGAGATAAATTAGAGAAGGTTTATCGAACAGGGTGGTTTAATATATATACATATTTGTGACGTAGGTACGCACGTACATATATATATATTCCGGTTGCACAAATCTATGAACTGGGTAACGTGACCCGAACCGGAAACACTACCATCCACCGGATATTAGCTCCCCAACTTCCGGTGTCAAATATTCTCCGATCGAAATCGATTATAGCCAGGCATGCGACAACCCGTATAACGCGTACAGGGCGAGTCAAGAGAACTGTCCGAATGGGCGAAGACCGAATTACGTCACGTGATCGCGAGAGCCAAATTTTCCGAATTCTCTCGCTACACATCGGCGGATCGGTTCCACCTCTCGTCACTCGCCACCCTGTACGTTCGCGTATAACCCACGTGTAAATACGTTGCAAAATAGAACCTAACGATAATTCAATGTTTGCCCGTGGAAAAAAAACGAAAAGGAAAATGAATGGTATAAAAAAAATAAAAACGGGAAACATTTGGATTTCGTTCGTACACACGTTACGTGTAAAAGCGAAACGAAAGCTGTAAACATCCCTTTGTATTGGTGAGCCATCGGCAAAGTTATCGGAAAATCTCTCACGTCCACGTCTACTGCGGAGAAAAATAAAAATGAAATTAACAATTCGGACGATTATTTTTTTCATCCCTCTTATATCGCCGTAGAGGACTGAAGCGAGTGACTCTTATTGTTCATCTACTTCGAAACTTTCCGTTGATTATAACATGGAGTTTATCTAGCCGGTAAAATATTCTCCCAGCCAAAGCTCTCCCCTATTTTATTCAAGCGGAGGGATGAAATTTTCTCCCCACAATTTATTAACGCCTACGAAACCCAAAAAGTCGAACAACGCGTCACGAGTGTGTATAAGTAGCGTTATAAAACAAACTACATTGTATATATACTGAATATTTGTGCGTATGTGTCGGCGTTAACGCGAGTCGAGTTTTCGCGTCGCCCGCGCGGCGGTTTCGCGTGAAAATATACTTTTCACGTGTATACGTGGTATAGGTATATATGTATACCCATAACTGCAGGGTCCACGTTAACTGAAATGAAAGTTTCATTAGCCGTGACAAAACGAGGCCAAAACCTGACGACGTAGTTTCTACCCCTCAATGATCCGCGCCAACGTTGCGGGGACGAAGAAGGCTACGGAAAAGCTGACCGCCGTAGATCCCCTACGATTATGGGACCACTCTCACCACCATTAATATTAGAATCACGGTAGCGTCCTCTCTCTCTTTCTGTCTTTCTCCATTTTCCGCACCACCCCCACCCCCCACCCCCTACTCCTACTCCTACCCTTATTACTTCCACCACCTTCTCGTTCTGCAGTTTTACTCCCGAAATCCCAGCGGCTTATTAATAAAAGCCTCCTATCGAAATATTATACGTCACGTACCCCGTGGTCCTTAAAAACGAATATCGTCGCTGTGGGAGAATAAAAAATACAGGTCAGTTCGTTGCACGAGGAAATAGACATGATGGTGTGTATGTGCGTGTGATACCCGAATGTGTGTATATTTAGGTAGAAAAGTATCAAGTGTTTGCTCACATTTTTCCTGACACAGCGAGGTATTAAAATCCCTGAAACGGAGCTCCGGGCACGATTACCAACCGCGATATGTAACGTGCGGAATAAACCCGTTAGATGTATGTGCTTTTCGCTGTGTACATATATATATATACACGGTACATCTCTGCCGTACATACGAACATGGGGTAATGTAAGGCACAGCGTGCGGGGTGCGTACACGGGTTTTCATCGCGAGGGGTTTTACGAAAATGTAGCTGGTATCAAAAATGAAAATGAAAACGAGCGGAATGTGACCGTTCAATTTGAGGGGTGCGAAGTTCTTCGTTCCCTTGGAAGTTTTGCTGCCGATAAAATGCGAAGATGATCGTTGTGAGAAAAAAAAAACTTTAATCGTACCGTTCAAATTTCCGATTTTCGTCCGATCGAGAATTACAGGGGTTGTTCGAACGACCCCCCGTCGTAAAATCGTCCGGAAAAAATTAATGCCGCGAATAGACGGACGTAAATAAATACGTGCGCACATACCTCTACTCGCGTTGTAATAATTAACGAGGTTAGGTTAGGATAAAATTAACCCCGAGGGTGCTGTTAAAGCAAAGATAACGGCGGTGGTGATCCCGAAGGCAGTCGTCGTCTGCCCCGAATTCACTCGATGTATGGTACTCGTGGAGTCGCCGGGAAATTTTGAGCCATCTAGGCGTATCGTCGCGTAGCGAAAACCACCCCCATCCCCCACCACCACCCTCCTCCCCCCCCCGCCCGGGGGGATACGGTGCGCGTACGCATAAAAAGGACACGGGGATCACGGCGTATGAATACATACCTCGAAAACTCACCCGGAGGAATAGAAATATCCCCCCGGGTGAGAGTTTATGTACGTACGTAAAGCGGTGGAAACTCCAGCGAAGACGATGATGCGGGCGGACGACGACAACGTACGAGCTAGACGAGATTTTTTAACGCGTATCCGAACTTCCGGACGTAAGAAGATAAAAAAAAAAAAACAAAAAGAGAGAGGAACAAAAATAACGATATCGGATTCCTTTTTTCTCCTTCCGATATTCGTTACGAAGTTCAATTTTAACGCGCGATGCCGCGGCGGTGTTACCGTCTCGAAAAAAATTCCTGACGAACGAGAGAGAGGGAAAAAAAAAAAAATATACGTATACAAAGGAGAAAGGAGTCCACGCGAACGACTCTCGCCTCGGATCTCTCGCGAGAAGTCTTAATCAAGTCTCGTTAAAAATATCCCTGTGCGCCATTTTTCTTCACCCTTATTATTCGGGCACACGGTATTACCGTCGGCATATGAAAAGATCCGGTAATGAGGACCCGGAGGCAAAATTATCGTCGCGTGAGGAATGAAAAAAAATAAAAAAAAACAAAAAAAATATAGATGCGATTTCGCGCAGAGACGACGAATTTTCCGTAGTCCTCCGCGCGGCCTGCGATCGGTCGTTGCGTATATGAAATTTTCGAAAATCGTTACCTCTAACTCCGTCGATTAACGTGACGCGATCCGGTATCCGGTCGAACGGTCGGTTATACGGAAAGTTTTCGACGCGCAATTTCGAATCGATTATAGTATATCTTCCCATTAGCATCCTAGATTTGTCCGACGATTACCGCGTTAATCCACGTTAATTCCCCACGAAAATTGGATCACGCCATTCGGAATGGTTGTTCGATGACGCGGGGCTTGCACTTCCGAAAATCCCCACCGGCTTTTGGTAACGGTTCGCGTTCGCAGTTCGGACGCGGTTAGTCTCGATATCGGGTGGTTCCACCTACGCGTACGAACGGGGGTGCGCGGCGGGTAGTCGGTGTTTCTGGTTTTCCCTCGGTTTCCACCGCGACGTACGGGGGTTGGGGGTGGGGGTTGGGGGTTGGGGGGGGGGTGTGCGCGCCCGGTGCGAAACGTACGGGTTTTCGTACGCGTTACGTAACCCGTACGATAAACCCGCCCGTTCTGCAGGAACTTCGCCGCAGGCCGCATCCAGTCACCGTCCATAGACCGTGCGGTTTATCACGTAAACGCATGTACGTAAACCACATACTCTATTACCTCAATTAGGCAAGGGTGCAGCCCACCGTGAAACTCATCAACTACCATGATTACGCAACTGTATATAACCACGAGCTTCGTACGTACGTACGTACGTATCCTACCACCTGCCGTCCGACTACAGAGCAGAAGTTTCGTTGTCACTTCGGACCTTCCGCACGTATCGGGGGGCGGGGAACCTGATCGCGCGCGTTCATAATTCGTCGTGTAACAACGTCAACTCGGTTGATCGATGAAATCCGTCGAAATATACCGCGATGTTCGAAAACTATGGAAGGGCGAGCTAATTTTCGTCATCGTTTTTTTTTTTTGTTGTTTGGTTGTTTTTTTTTTTTTTTTTCACTCACCGCTCAGCCACGTCCCGTTGAAACTCTTGGTCGCCAGGGCTCCCCTCAGCCAATCCTCGAGAGTAATACCCTCCGGCAGGGGCTCGTCGGCCGACGAATCCGACGGGCTGCTGGTCAGTAGGAACACGGCCGCCGATATCAGGGCGATAACGATTATTCCGACTATCGCACCTATCAGGAAACGACGCCATCCTCTTCTTTTGCTCTTCGTCATTAGTTCCTGAAACGAGAATGGGGGAAGGGAGTCGTTAACATTTTTTCTTCGCGACAATTGATTGGATCAACGTCGACGAATCTCTACGGTATTTTACGAATCGGAGCGAAATGTGAACGTTGTCTTTTTTTGTTCTCCCTGTTTTTTTTTGGTTTTTTTTTTGTTCTTTTTTTACTGTGCGCCAAACTGCAGAACTGCACCACGTGCGAGTAATCGTTTAATCAATTTTACACACACGTTTGAACCGTACGAAACCGCTGCCGATACGCAGCTGCGGCAAACGTCGAATTTTAATTGCCTTTAAATTAGCTATTCTTCGACCGATTGCGACCGATTAATCATATCTCGTGATTCGACGATCGTAGCGATGCTAATCGACGTTTTATTGACCGAAATTAATCGAAGTGCACTTCGAAACGTTACGAACCGATGATATAAATAAATGTGAAGAAAAAAAGGATGAAAAGTTGCCGATCGTTTCACCGATTTATTCACATAGAGACGATTTTCTCCGATCGACAAGACGGCGAACACCGGATCGGGATAGTCTGGTATTTCCATTTCGAAATTTCCGAGTCCTCGAGGGACGGATGATGAACCAATTAGCCGATACGCCTTATTGTATCCACGGCGTAGGATAATTGCGATTAGATTAAACCGCTAATATCCGATGGATTGATGAGACGCGACAAATCGTCTTTATATCCCGCAATTCGAGGCGCCTATAGAGCCGAACGATCAACGCTGTTCGATCCATAATTTCATTTATAAAGCTTTATCAGGCGTAAAATAATTATTGAAAAACGGCAAGGATTAGCGAATCAGAAAGCCGAAGCGTTTTTCAATTCCATCTCCCGAGCCCCGAAATTAAATTAAATTCCAATCGAATCAAAATCGAACATTTATCAACGTCGGGGGAAAATACTTTGTCAATTATCGCCTCGCGAACGTTGTTTTTTGTTTTTTGTTTTTTTTTTCCCCATTACTCTTTCATATGTATATATAAATTTTTTTTTCTTCTATCTTCCGCATTTTTCGACTTCGTCATAATTAAAAAACCGAAAAAATAAAAAAAGAAAAAAAAAAAAAACACCTCGTCAAAAAATCACACCGACCCTACACCGGCTCGCGTCCGTCGAAATATAATATAAATAAATCCCTTTCGGTCTCATCCACTTAGAGGGCGAGAGCAAAAAAGAAGAATAATAAGAAAAAAATTAAAATAAAAACAGCGTTTCTTTCCGTTCCAACTCAACCCAAGCTCGCTCGCTAAATTTTTCGGGGATCACGATGTTCCGGAAAGTTAATAAAGCCCTCTACGTTGGAAAAAAAGCTCGGGAGTAGAAAGTCGAAAAAAAAGAAGGAATAAGGCGAAATAAAAATAATAACGGCTCGCCGGGTGGAAAAATGATATTCAAACAAAAGGGGTAGCGGGTAGGTTTCGACGGTGTTACGCTAAAGGGTGTTTCAGCAGGTATTTAACAGCTACAGGTATGTACACAGGGGTACATATGTACCGGCGTCGCACGGGTACGTGTCTCGCACGTGTAAAAAATATATATATGTATATATATATATATATTATATGTCCGCGTGCGTATATTTGTCCAATTTATTTCCTACCAAGAGTTTAGCGCTTCACTCGAGAGAGAGAGAGAGAGAGAGAAAATGCGAGTGAATCGAGGGACTCCGCGCTGTAATTACTTCTACAATAAGGTCGTTTCGGACTTGATTCCCAGAGTAAATATACGACATAACAGAGATTTTCATCCGAGTCGTTAGTCAAGAGGTTGCGCTAGGGTGTGGAGAGCGCTGAGAGAGAGCGGCTAAGGTCGAAGTTCGGAGGGCTCGGCGGACCCCCTCCCCGCTTTCCAGGTCAATGTTCAAATCTGCACTCTTTCGACGTGTTTGTTTAGGACAAGATACGATACAGGCCCTCAAAACTCGAAGCATCGTGTACTCCTACTACCTCCGAGAAAAGTATTTCACCCTTTCAAGATTTTCCGTACATATGTACTTCGAAAAATTACCTCGTCCATTTTCGAAGCGCCTCGATTCAATGACTCGTCGCTTCGAAGGACGATTAAATTTCAAGTTGACAATAATAACGTCTATTTTCTCGTCTTCGTCGTCGTCGTGATCTTCGTGTTTTTTATTTCTCGACTTCGTTGAAGAGCCCCCCCCCCCCCCAAAAGTTTGCGGCTTTCCGGAAGTTGTCTCTTTGTACAAAGAGGAAAGGAAAGCGGGTATAGGTAACGTTGGGTTAGGTTTGGCGGTGTCGCAATTAGAGGAAAGGGTCATCACCATTCGTACATATTGTGAGAACGCAGATGACGGGGGGGGGGGGGGGGGGGGGAGGAGGTCGTCCAGAAGCAGGGGGGGATTGAAGGGGAGGGTTTCTCTCTAATTGCTTTGTTCGCTTAATTTCCAAGGTGCTTTCCTAACTGCGTGGATTGCGCGCGCGCGTACGTGTGTGTGCGGTTGAAACCGTGACCGCGGTGTAGTGCGGCGCGACTGTAAAATATACAAGGGAAGTTTTTCAACTCTTTGAAATTTATAATATAAAGCGCGCGCTGGAGAAACTGTAAAAATATTAAACCGTACTTCATCTTTTTCAAAAGTTTCAAACAAACTTTCCTACGTAAAGTGAGAGTAAATGTTGTTCGAAACGTACAACCGTAGGAAATTAGATGCATTTTTTTACAGGCGATTTTTAATTGCATCGAGTCGCAATATTCTCACGCGTAACGAACGTCGTCGTTCGAAACCTCGCGGAACCGAAAAAATTATTCGCAAAATTCATTCTCCCGTACGATAAGTATCGATATTGGTAAATCGAGTTTTCGTGTACGGGCGGCTGATAAAGTGGGGACAAAAATATTGATATACCGAGGAGCTTTTTTTTTTTTTTTTTAAAAAAAAAAAAAAAAAAAAAAAGGGTTGCGAGCTCCGCGTAAAAAGGAAGCGAGGGTTGTTTATTTTTCGCTCACAGTCTTTTTCGCCTCTCTGCCGCGTCTCCGCTTTTTCCGTTTCTCCGTCTTTCTCCGCCCTCCCTCCAACCGGGTCCGGTTCTCATTTAACTTTTCCGCGAGGTAACGAGCAATTTGAAGGTAATAAAAAGTTCTCCGGTAGGTAGCTACGACTTTCTAATGCAAAGCTAAAAGCCGAAGGCCAAAAACCGCGAAAACCACCGACACTAACGCAATTCCCACCGCTGCCCGAGCACCTTTGCCTGCCACGTGTACGTACTACCTACCCAGATGTAATGTACACGGGGAAAGGAAAAGATATAAAAAAAAAGGGGAGGAGACGGGTCACGGGGAAAAAATTGAGAGAAAATAAAACTACGTGAAAATTTTTGGGGGGTAAATTATCCCGCTTCGGAAAAAAAAAAAAAAAAATCTGTCATTTTTAAAGAAAAAATTATTTTGCCCCGACAAATGCAACGCGATCCGATTCATCGTCGGTAGGACGCGGTTGTCCGTACGATATCCTATTTAATAATAGGTGAAAAACTTCGTTCGAAAGTTTCGTCAAACTATACTACATATATATATATATGTATACCTATAGGTAAGTTTTGAATCAAACTTCTGCGAGGGTCTATTCGGAGCGATGTGGATATATCAAAAGCTGATCCGAGATTCGAAAATCCGAATAATGCAAATGTCTTTGAAAACTTCAAGAGTCTCATACATACGTCGTCGTCGTCGTCGTCGTCGTCTGTTCGCTGCAACCCGCATCCTTTAATCGAAACTTTGGCGCGAAATCACGACTTGTGAAACCTAATATGAACCGGCGTAACCCCCGCCGACGAAAGTATACATCCGTCGTACCTGTGGCTCACCAATTACGTACGTCGCATCTCGTCCTACGACGAGAGTTCAACGAATTTTCACGTACGATACACCTGCACCGGACACGGGTACACGCGTACACCTATACCTATACCTATATACGCTCGTAGACACTCCGCGTTAATTCGTGATGTATTTTACGATATATGTGTATATATAATTCAATCCTAAACGTACATGTGGGTCTGTTTAATATTAATTCGCACGTGAGTTTAGGGCGCGCGGAACAGTTGATAATATTAATGAGGGTATTGGGGTGAAATCTCGTTCATTGGTGTTGTTGGTTTCGGTTTGTACGTACGATACAGGGTAGGTGTGCTCATGTGCCGAAGGTGTCCTAACTTTGTCTAAATATAGATATAAATATGTGAATATATACGTATATACGCGTACCATACATGGAAAACGAGCGGGTCGAGGGGGGAAACGGTCGATTGTTTGAATAATTTAGTTGTTAATTACCGTATTGCGTCGTGGTCGCCAAAACTGATTAGAGAAAACGATACACGATCCCGTATTATATCCGCGTCAGGTGTGCCTACATTTACACAAATATATACATATATTATACATATACGTACATTACATAGATTTTTATGCAAAACGTACAGCTATGCGTTGGCAAATTGCGCGAAGATGAATTTTCAATTTTCAGTAATTTCGAAAGAAAAAAACAACTATTTCAACCTGCGATCAAAATTGAACAAACACGCGTCGAGATATGACAGATTTTTTCATCCGACGAAAGAGTTTTGAAAATGGGAAAATTATCCGCGCGGTATTAAAACTTCGGCTACCTAATACGTATAGTATAATATCGTATACAAACCCTCCCGAAATCATATTTGGTAGCGCGAATAGATTTGAATAAATTTCCTCATAATCAAACGAATCGAGAGGGTGGTTTATTTAAACATTTTTCGCATACTCGATACGCGCTTATAACGAGACGTGTGAAACTTTGCCACCGCTGATTACGTCAAATAAGGAGATTAAATTCAAACCGGAAGTTAATCAGCCGAGACGCTGTACCGTATACACCTGTACAACGTATATACACGTCAATTTTTATACTACCGTATACATAGGTACGTACGTACACGCCACATAGATACTGTAATATTCGTGAAAATTCGAGCGGAGGAAAAGAACCGAGGTCTCCGCAACGTCGTCAATATTTCTCGAATGCTTCTGATAGCGGGGAAAAAGTGAAAATAAGTGGGAAGTTTCCCAGACGGTGATAATCGAGTAAGAAATGGAAGTTGAATGGAAAAAGAAAAAAAAAATAAATAAATAAAATAAATAATAACGACCTCTAAAATTGCACGTTCGGATGACGTACCGGGTAAAAAAATGAAAAAAAGAGAAAAAAAAAACAACTCGAGACAAAAAAACAAGGGTTTCTCTTTTTCTCCCTGCGACAGTCGTATCCTTGTACATAGGTCTGAAGTATCGCGTTATTTTATGTGTTCTTCGGTGGGATCTGCGCTCGAGGGGGGAGGGGGTGAGATGAGACGGGGGTGGACGGGGGTGGACGGGGGTGGTTGTATGACACCGTTACAGGGTCAGCCGGATGCTTAAGGCGCGCTAAATTATCCACCATGGTCTCAAAAGCTCGGTGGAAGCTCTTAGCTTAATGCGGTCGGGCTGTTAGGTACTACGATATTCTGGTCCACAGTTATCTTGGTTCTGCATCGCATGGCTTGGGGGATGATACCGACAAGAAGCCGGAACTTTCCGAGGCAGAACAAACGCTCTGACAGCGGGGGGGGGGGAGAGAATAATCGCTGCGCGCGACGCTAATTCGATATCGAGATACTTACGCGACTTCGGATAAATAATCATCCTGCGATTTCTTCGCCGCGCCGACGTCAAAAATCCGACGAAATACGAAAAAGGAAAAGTAAAAGAAAAAAAGAAAGAAAAAAAATTAGGAAGAAAGATTCCCTCCTCGAGATTATATCAATTTCGATTCGACTCATTATTCGATAGCACCCCCCTCCCTCGAACTCTACATTTTAAAGGAGCTTCCTTTCGCGGACTTCTTTATCTACGTTGAATTAATGTCACGTGAGCATGAAAAGCACATAATAATAACAATGATAGTAATATATAGGTAATTCGCGGTGGCAATTTTCCTCACTTTATTATACCATTTACCGCATTTCTTTTTCTAAAACGAAAAAAAAAAATTAAAAAAAAAAAAAACTACACGTTACGTACGTACATGTGGGTCTGATATAATATTTCTCTTTGCGAAGCATATATGTATATATACCGCGGAGTCTGTTTCTACCTCTTCTTTTTCTTCTTCGTATTCTTCTTCTACTTCTTCTTCTTCTTCTTCTTTTTTCACAGTCTACTACTTCCCTTAATTTTCAAGGAAACCCGTTTTCCCGTTTGCAGAAAACGAGGTGAAATTAACCTCGTGTCATTAACCAGACAATCCCAACCCATAAACCAGCCTCTATTTAACGCTCATAGTTATTTACTTTAATCGCACCAAAATTAACTCAACCTCGATCCCCCCTCCCCCCACCCCCCCAACCCCCCATCTTTGCCATACTCCCGAAAGCTTTGAAAATGCTCTCGTGGACTAATACGCCGCATTAACGAAGTAAAGCCCAACGTCTCTTCTCCTGCGGGGTGCGAGGCGAAAAATTACCCTCCCGCGCCCCTGTTTCGAAAAATTTTCTTCGCACGTCTATAACAAGTATAACGTTCGGAAGACGAGAGGTATTTTTGACGCTATCGAGGGCCCCCGCAATTTAGTGTCGTACAAGGTGCCTTTGTGATACAGCGGTATGAGGGTATAGTATACCAATGACGTACCTATAAGACGACGGGAATTCGTGGAAATGTTCGGATGCTCGAGTCGTGATATTCAACCGCGTTCGGGGCTTTCGCATAGAACAATGCAAGAAGGTATCGTACAGGGTGGAGCGTCGGGTAGCGTCAAGCCCATCGAACAATCGAATCCCATGGCCCTTTAGTCACGGTCAAGGAGGGAAACAGAGAGAGAGAGAGAGAGAGAGAGAGGAATCTAGATAGATGTATTCTAGGTGAATACAAAAAGACGAAAATCGCTGCAGATCCTGCGGAACGATAATAAATTCTCCCATCTCTCTCTCTCTTCCTCTTCCCTCTCATATAACTCGGTGTAGAGATCACGGGGCTAACACACCTACGTATACGAGGTTGGTAGGTACGTGTACACGTACACGGCGTGCGAATTATTCCCCGAGTACCCCGAGGTTCCAATTTTCATTTTTTTTTTTATCAATATCATTCGTTCATTCGTCCATTTATTCGTCTGTCCATTTTTTTCCGTGTATAAAACTATGGGCGGTACGCGGCGTAATGCGCGCATATAATGCACAAAAATTGGTATACACTGCGGCTCAAGCCGGACGACGAACGCGAAACTACGTACCGCAAATTTATGCCGTTGCCTATAGCCCCCCCGATGATGGTCACCGTTGCGCACACCCGCGCAAATTTCACGCGAACAAAAGCTTTGTTCCTTTTCACCCCGCGGTGACCGGGCAATTTTTTTTAATTTTATTTCATTCGTCTCTTCATTTTTTATCTCGCACGTATTATCCCTTCCCGGTTTATTACTTTTTTTTTTTTTTTTCTTTGTCTTTTTTTATTCATTTTTCAAATTTCTCTTTTGTCGTAGGTCACAATTTTTTTCCGATGGGACGAGGCGTCGGAGCGCGTCGGCGGATTGACGAGTGTTAAAAATACGGAACTTTTTCGTGTGATTATTTTAATTATTTTTTTACGCTCGTCTCATGTTCTCGGTGTTTCATAGATAAATTCGCGCAAAAGTGCGTCAAACATTCGTATCTATACATTTTTATTTTCAAACGTCACATTATATCGTGTGTGTACGGCACGTATGGAAAATGCGTGTGGAAAAATCAGGAGATCCGATCGAGTACTCGAGTCACGTATGTCATACGTATATTTCTCCGATCATCTGCTGCCTCCGTCGCATCCTCTCACGCGGTCCGTGACACGGACATTCGCCGGTCGCGGGGCGTTTCACAAATTTGTTTCGATTTCCTTTTTTTTGGTATTTTTTTTTTTTTTACTTTTAAATTAATTTATTCATTCATTTTTAATTTTTTTTACTTTATTTTCACGGGTGTCTCCGTGCGATTTTTATCTCGTATCACATACGTCGAAACGTATACGTGTACGTATGCTTTTTTAGAACTCGTTATTTCTGGCTAGAAAACTTGTGGGTATTAGTTCGCGGTTAAAGATGAGAAGTTGCAAAATATTCCGCAAAAATTTCCACCAATTACCGAACTAAAGATAATTTTTCAATTTTATCGAGTTCGTCATTTGGCGTTTTCTTGTCATGTGCAGCGGGGGTACATCACTACATGGAGAATCGCGATGCGTTAGCAGAAAATTTTTTTTCGAGTTCAAAACGTCGTACATCATACGCTATCAAAAAGGACAGCAACCGGGGGGGAGGGAATCGGAGAGTTAAAAATGCGCGAACTCGAGCGGAGTTTCGCACGCGAGGTGTTCGCTTTCATTGAAGCAAAGTTAAGCTGTTTGAAAAATAAAGAGCACACGGGGCAGAGAGAGAGTGCGGAGGCGAAGAACGAAGGCGAAATTTCGTTTTTGTATTATTTTATCCTCGTTCTTATTTCTTTTTCCGTCTTCAAAGTTTCAGCCTTTACCTCGTTCCCGCGTTTCCTACTCGTTCTCAGTTTCTCACCTCGGCGTTTCCAACAACTACGACAACTGTCCGGCGCGGGCGTACCGGCGTTACACCGTCGCTGCGGCACCCTCAGTTTTCCAAAAGTGATTTAGTGCCCATAGGTGACAGAGCCGACTAAAAATCTCTCCGGGAAAATGGGAACGGAGAGGAACGCGAACGAGAAACGCGAAGTCCTTCGCCGCTCGACAACGAAGAAACGAGACAAGAGAAAAACAAAAAGAGAAAATTCTCAACCCTCTAGTTCCTTTTCAAACAACCCCCCCGCGTAACGCTCCGGGTATGTGCGTCTCCTCCGCCCTCCTCTGCTCTTATTCTCTTTGTCTTTCTTTATTTTTTTTTTTCTTTTTTCATTTTCGTTTTCGCAAGTGAAAAACTAAAAATAAACTAAACAGACAAAATGCGAACGAGAACGAATAACGTGGGCGGTACACGTACGACTTCTATTCTTCACACGGTTTCGGCACGTGACATTCCTCGCATGACACTCTCTTCACGGTTACACAGAGACAGGTAGATACGTTGTATATACCGTGTCACATGTCACATCTGTATCTTCTCGCACGAATATGTATATCATGTCTGTATGTATTGTTATACGTAATTTCGGACAGCAAAAAACGCAGTTTGATTTCAGACGCTATCGTCGTTTCGTTTCAATTCGAAATTTATTTTTCACCCTAAAAATTTCGAGAGGCCGATCGAGGGTTGAATGTACGGTACGTGTACGCTTGTACGTATCGCGGTGATGGGGAAAAGCAGAAGTACGAGCAAAAGCAGAAGCGGCAGCGGAATATGTACCTGCATACACGTACGTACGTTAACAAACATTTGTTGCTCATGGATACGTATGTACGTAAACACCTGCACGGTATACGCGTATATGGAAAACGAGGAGAAGGAGAAGTCGGTTTTGTCGTTTACACCCCGCCCCGCGAAGTGAACGCCGTTTTCCGGGCGTTGCCTCCGCAAACTCGTCGTACCGCCGGAACTGCAACCTATTATCCTCTAAATACGCGGGATTCAATTTGGGAAAATTCTAAATTAATTCTAAGGGTATAAAATACAGATATCCACACACGTATATATACGTACGTACGTGCCCGAAAAAAATACAATTCAAAAAAGCAAACTACTTCGTCCCCGGTTCGTTTTAATTTTCTCTTTTTTCCCCAATTTGTTTTTCGCGTTACTTAAAAATTCGAGAAAATCGCACGCCTCGAGATTACGTCGATTATTTCTATGATCGTGAAAGAGAAAAAAAGAAAAAAAAACGTACAGATTATTCGAGCGATTCGGCGAGGCAGAGAACGCAGGATGGAAAAAAAAGGGGGCGTGACATCGGAAAACGTAAAAACGAAATTCTTACGTACAACGTACTTGTACATAGTACACACACATACGTATGTATTTACCGAAGAAACGACGAAATTGATTGTTAAGGTAAATACGGCGTGATTTTCCAAGTTACGCGGGAGTTTTCCTTCGATATATCCGAACGAGCACCGAGTACGACGGAATAAGGGGATACGGGGGGTAGGTTTTTGGTTCCGCAGGGACAGGGAATTGCGTGAGACGTGGGCGGTTTAACAGGGTGGCGGTTGCGGGTCAGAGGTGAAATATTTTAATCCGATTAAATATCCGAGGGATAAATTTTGCAGGGGATTCGTTCGCGACGTCGAATCGATCCTCACCGATTATCGAAAACTCGGCCGTCAACGGCGTTTAGTTTCATTTTTCGTTATTTCAAGCGGGGAATCTGAACGCGATGACAAAAGGCGTTGACGATGTGAGAAAATGAAAGAAAAAAAAAATCATCCAAAAAATTCAAGGTGCAAAAAGCACGGTATCTACAATATTCATCATACGCGATGCACACGTACAACGT